>NC_138968.1:154300500-154925500 GCF_055761805.1 Camellia sinensis | reverse complement strand
AGGCCATGTATTGAAGAACCCGAAACAACCGAAGCATGTTGTGCTGAGCTAGGCCCTTCCTAGATGGACCCCATTATTGTATTTTTAAAAGATGGCATCTTGCCTGAAGCAAATAAAGAAGCCAACAAAATTAGAACAAAATCACAGCGATTTTGGCTCTCTCCATCACTAGCATTGTACAAAAAATCCTTCATAGGACCTTCCTTAAAGTGTGTCCATCTCTGTAAGGTTAAGACATTTTTGCTCGAAATACATGAAGGCGTCTGCAGAAGCCACCAAGGGGGAAGATCATTGGCCTATAGGGCAATTTCATAAGGATATTGGTGGCCATACATTCAAGCAGATTCAGAGAAATATGTCAAGAAGTGCGAGAAATATTAGAAGTTCACACACCAAATATATCAACTAGCCAGGGAGCTTCTTCTATTGACCAGCCCATGGCCCTTCACAATGTGGGGCATAGATATAGTAGGACCACTCCTAACTACGCCTGGCAACAGAAAGTTCTTTCTCGCAGCAATAGACTATTTCACAAAATGGGTAGAGACAGAAGCACTCACATCTATAAAAGAAAAAGACGTCAAAAAGTTCATCTAGCAGAACATCATAACTCGATTCGGCATACCCAAGGCTCTAATATCTGACAACGACACTCAGTTCGATGGCAAAATCTTCAGGGGCTTTTGCGAAGAATACAAGATAGAATTCTACAACTCTACACCGTCATACCCTCAAGCTAACGGCCAGGCTGAGGCTTCCAACAAAGTCGTCTTAGACGGTCTATAGAAGAGGTTGGAAAAAGTAAAAAGCAAGTGGGCTGAGGAGTTTCCTCATGTTTTATGGGCTTACCGTACCACACATCGGTGATTAACTGGAGAAACGCCTTTTTCCTTAGCCTATGGCATGGAGGCGGTAATCTCGCTGGAAGTAGGCCTCCCTACTATTAGAAGCGAAAATTTTGACCTAAACTTGAATGGTAAGGCCATAACCTTGGAACTCGACCTTACAGAAGAAAGAAGGGAAATGGCATTAGTTCACATTGCTTTATACCAACAAGAGTTATCCATAAAATATAACAAAATAGTGCATCCAAGGCAATTCAAGATTGGAGATTGGGTACTGCGCAAAGTAATAGGCAACACTTTGGTACCTGGAGATGGTAAGTTAGGACTTAATTGGAAAAGACCATACAAAGTGATTGGTTTAGCAGGAAAAGGGGTATATCACTTGGAAAATATGGACTGCAAAGCTATTCCCAGGCTATGGAACACGGCCAATCTCAAACTATTTTATTTTTAGTTTTTCCTTAAAACACTTGTAATTTTTCTTTTTTTTTCAAATAAAGCAAGTAGTTTTTTCCAACACAATTCTTTCTACTATAAAAGTTGTTCATAGTTATTGCCAACTGGAGGCAATCAACAAGGTTGACAAGTTTGACCTAACAATTAGTTCTCTTCTTCAGCCGAGATAAGGATCTAGGTTGAAGAAGATTGACAGGTTTGACCAACATTTAATTTTCTTCTTCAACCGAGATAAGGATCTAGGCTGAAGAAGGTTGGCAAGTTTGACCAACACTTTTTCTTTCTTCAGCCGAGATAAGGATCTAGGCTGAAGGAAGTTTGGCAGGTTTGACCAAACATCTTTTGTTCTTTAACTAAGATGAGAATCTAGGTTGAAGAAGTTTGGCAGGTTTGACCAAACATGTTTTGTTCTTCAGCCGAGATAAGGATCTAGGCTGAAGGAAGTTTGGTAGGTTTGACCAAACATCTTTTGTTCTTCAGCCAAGATAAGGATCTAGGCTGACGAAGTTTGACAGGTTTTACCAAAACATCTTTTGTTCTTCAGCCGATATAAGGATCTAGGCTGAAGAAGGTTGGCAAGTTTGACCAACACTTACCTAAAAATTCAAAGTTGTTGTCCAGCTGAGATACTTATCTCGGCCAAACAAGGTGGGCAGGATAAGGGAAAGCCAAGCTAAATTAGGCCGGCTAAACTTAAAGAAAGTTAGTACACTAAGAGAAAAAGTACATTAACTGAACAAAAAGTTGGGCAAAATAAGAAATTTCATTCGTTTTTCATTCATTCAGTACAAGAGGAGGGGCTTGTAGCCCGGTTACATTTTCATTAAAAGCATAAATTAGAAGAAAATCATGCAAAAAGATCATCCAAATCAGCATCCAGATCAACCCGAGCTTCGCCACTCAGTAGGCCGGTTTCGGCGGGTACTTCCTAGGGTAGGTCGGTCACAGGTGCTCCCTCGACCGTACTTCGCACCAGTTGGCTAAATGGCTCCACCCGTGCTCACTGAATAGTCTGAAGACCGTGATCACTATTTGCAGGCGGGGCATTGTTTGGTTTAGGGGATTCTTCCTCCTCTTCCCCTTCTTGGAGAAGCTTCTGTTGAATGGCGTTGGCGTAGTCCGCCATATAACTTGGAATGGAGTGAGGGGGAGGGTTCAGGAAGATCTCGGTGTCTTGTCCCTGACCGAGCTTGACAACAGCTGCCTTCCACCCACATTTGAAGAAGATGTTGTTAGCAGCTTCACACTGCAAGACATAGGTGGCCTTCCTTTCTTTGTAGCCTCGGTCCTCAGTATATTCTATTTTCTTCTTCAGCTCAGTGACCTCAACATTTTTCTTCTTTTCCAGCTTAGCCAGTTCGTGCAGGTAGCGGTGTTTCCTTTCAGCAAGTGCCTTTTGCTTGTCGGCTTCCACTGCGTTGACCAGCTCGGTGAGCCGTGCATTTTCGGATTCTAGCTCGGCCATTCTTTGCTTGGCCTCATTTAGTTTGGCCGACTTGGTGCTGGCATCTGCCACGGCCGATCGCTCTGTCTTACAAAGTTCAAGCATGCCCTTATGGGTAACATAGTTTTTCTACAAAGCCTACAGATAGGAGAGGTAGTGATTATGTTAAACCGCGCAAACAGACGGTTAAAAGTGGGAACAAATAGAGGGGAGAAAACTTACAAGCACCATCGACTTGGTTGCTGAGTGGATGGCCCTCAACTCGGTTAGGTGGTCATGGTGCTCCATGTCTGGTGGCAGACATACACTTTTGGAAAGGTTGAAGGCAAGCATATGGTCCTTGTCAGCAACCACCGAATCCTTGGTGGTTACAGCACGGTTCTTGTAAGTCATTGATGGTGACCATTTTGAAGGGCTTGCTCAGTCGGAGCGCACGGGCTCTAGGCTCGGCAGCATAGCTTCCGGATGCACGGTGTCTTTCTCATCGACCAGGCGTTACGGTTCGGTCGATGAGGTATGTGTATGCTTGCTTGGCCAAGATGTGGAGGCCCTGGCAGTTGGAAGGGCGACCACGGTTTCATGATGTTGACCAGATGACTCTAGCCTAGTTTGCACTTCACCAGAGGTCTGCTCGGTGATGAGTGCTCTCACGGTTCTACTTTTTGCCATTTCTTGTTCTTCAGTTACAGGGATTAGGTTGATTTGGAAAAAAGTGAGGTCTGGCTTGAGTGAAGGTTTTAGAAGGAAATCGGTGACTCTGGTTTTCCTCTTTTCGCTGTACCGGTAGGTCGGCTTGAAATTTAGCAGCTTAGCCCAATCTCGATGGCGGTATCAGAAAGGGGCGCGAAGGGCGTCTTGATTAGCGTAGGCATAATGTGATTTAAGTTGATTTAAATCTGTATCAACGAACACAAGGGTTAGTACGGTGGTTATTGGAAAAAAGAAAGAAGATGGAACCGAGATGTCCTTACCAGCTGTTCCCTTATCCTAGTTTATGTTATAGCCTGGTATCTGGGCTTCTTGATCTTCAAAATTACTAGAAACCCAGAAGAAATCGTCGTTATTCAAGTCTTTGTCCGGTGTGTTTTTTATTATTTTTTCTCGGCCTCTTATTACTCTGAGAGAATACACCCAACCGTTGTCATTTTGGCCGAGCAAATATTGATAAAATAGCTCGACCAATCAGAGGTTGAGGTCGAGCCGGCGGTTTAGCTCGACGATGCCATTTATTATCCTGTAAGTGTTTGTGGAGAGTTGGGTTAGGCATAATCTTGTTTGCCTAAGGAATTCACATATGAGGGGTTGTATAGGAAACCGAAGGCCGACTTCTACGATCAATATTACTGTAAAAGGAACGAAGCCCGATTTGCCCCAAGGTGTGATTTGTAGCTCGGCTAAAGAGAGGTGGACGTCATCAGGAATATAATAGTCCCTTCGGAATTCAGCTATGGCTCCAGGGAAGTCCACTAGAAACTGGTATTTTCCCATTTAACTTAAGAAAAAAATTGTTAATGTGTTCACGGTGGCCTAGCTCGATACGGTTAAGGCTTTGGTTGGCTCGGTTAAGCAAAGCCACCCAGGGGCAGGGTGCAAAGGTGTGCCTGGCCAACCTAGTCAAGTCTGAAAGTGGAAATAAAGAGTGTTATGTCCAGATAACTAGATAGGGCTAAGTAAATAGGTGAAGTAAAAAAATAAAAAAGCCTAGCTCGGCTACATCTGGGCTACAGGCAGTTTTCAGTTCAGTTGTGAAAAAGGGCCAACTCAAGGTCTATAATACGGTTGGTGGTCAATGCGCAAGGTTATAACGCGTTTCTAGTTCGGTCATGTACAATCCTAAAGGTCGCAAACAAGTTCCTAGTTCGATTACAGCACGATTTTGGATCAAATATCATATTTTTCAAAATCTTGTAGGTGTGCCTTTGAGCTTGAGCATAAGGTTTTGGGTTTATGGTATTTGCTCAACACTCTGGTGCATATAAACGCGCATATATGGAGATTTAAGTGCTGAAAGTATAGAAATAAATAAAAAGGAACATAAAAGAGAAGCATTAGCAACTTACGAGTGTGAAGGCGTGAAAACAAAGTCCAACCAGCAAGAAGACCAACGAAATGTACACAGTAGTTACTTGGTTAGGGGTTGAAGCTCATGAGGTATGGATATGCAGCCCAAAATGCAGAGATTCTCTGAAGAACAAAGATGAATAGTAAAATGGTGACTGTTCAAAATGAAGGGGTTGTATTTATGTGAAAGACAAAACAACGGGCCTTTTTCAAAATTTTTGAGTAATGTGAAATGGCTAGCATGGTACAAGGAAGCTATCGATATGTGACATGTGTCCTGTTAAGGATGTGTTGACAAGCTTTTTTGAAGCGACATGCCGTGCGACTAGCACAAGTTCAGGAAGCCGAACAAACTTCAGTCTGGCGGAAATCAATGTTTTATCTCGGCTGAAATCGTTATTTCAACAAGATGGGACTTGGGTAACTCAGCTAGAAGTTCATAATCCCAAACATGCTTTGTAGATGGAATTAAGGGACAACTGAGAGGGTAATTTATGTGAAAATTCGGCCAAGCTAAGTACAACTATTGAAAAGGACCGAGCTAGGTGCAATTTCCTGGATGTTGGGCTGTACTACGGGCCAAGGTAAATAAGTTCGGTCCTTTATCCTGATAGTTCGGTCAGAGGTAGGCTACCAATGGCCTGGTCTGGCCGTCCTAAACTGAGGTGTTGTTGGAAAGAGGATCGAGGTATATAATAGCTCTGCAGGGCGTCGTCTAAATAGTAAAGACTTGCAGAGTAACCTGTAATAGCGCTGAGCTATGTGAGCATGGTCTGGCATAGGGCGCTGTAGACACCCCATTTTTGACCGACCTTAAGACTCAGACGTCATTGATTGAGCGCTTGGTGATGTTGCATAATGTGCTCGTTCAGAAGTTTCAGAGTTGCGGCCGTGAGCCCTGCCTCCGGACTTCCGAACCCTCTTTTGTGCTTTGCCTCGGTTTGCGAACCAGGCTCGGTTTTCTTTGTTTCTTTTCCTGAGGGAAGGGAGAGGTCCCGTAGACCATCTCTCAATGTCCGTAGGCTACATTTTGTGGTCGTAGGCCATTTTGCCCATTTCGGAGCCCGGTTTTCGGTTTTTCGGGATCGTTGGCCGTGTGCCTCGGTTCGGGACCGCCTAACCATCTCCGTTTGTTCTGATTTTTGGCATACATCTTATTTAATCCCTTTTGAGGGACACTGGGGTCTGAGAAACCCACTTCGTGGCCGAATGCCACTTTCGGTGCTTAACAGCCCATTTTCGGGACCTCGAACTGCGCGTTTTGGTCCCCGAGCATTCGTTTTGCAACGGTTTTCGTTCATTTTGGCAGGTACCTCTGTTTTATCACCGGGGAGGTCACTGAAGGGTGAAAGGCCAGTAATTGTTGCAGCAACCAGTTATACATCCTCCGACGCCCTCCGGCGCCCGTTTTTCACACTTCCGGGCTAATGTGTTGGACCCACATTCTTGAACTTTCAACCACATATTTGTGATGTACACACTTGGGAGGATCCTAAAAAGTGGTGGCCGGCCATTAATTCAATTTGACCTTTTTGAACCCCTCCTTCTGGGCTAATGTTGAATACCTTGGACCCACTTTCTTGAACTTTCAACCACATATTTGTGATGTACACACAAGGGAGGACCCTAAAAATTGGTGGCCGGCCAGTAATTCCACCTGACCCTTTTGAACCCCTCTTTCCGGGCTAATGTTGAACCCCTTGGACCCACATTCTTGAACTTTGAACCACATATTTGTGATGTACACACATGGGAGGACACCATCATGTGGTGGCCGGCCACTAAATCTGCTTGACCCTTTTGACCCCTATCCGGCTGGCTAGGGGGTGTGGCCGGCCGGCCACCTGCAGAAAAAGTAACTGGCCGGCCGAGATCCTTACACTGTTCACTTTACAGCTGTAGAGCTTTATCCCCTAGAAAATATCAATATCCGGGGGATATTTTGTGGGGGAAAGTTGCCCTCCTTTTCCCCCACCTTTGCACCCCCTTTTTTTCCCTTATAACCAGCAAGCCATATCATATGTTGGGGTTAGAAAAAATTGTCTTCAAGCTTCCATAGACAAATCCCTCTCTATCCCTCTCATTTCCTAAAAGAACTTCCAAGTCCCTAATCACCATTTCTTCTACACCACCAAGCTCTACCATCACCACTTCATTTCCAGCAACAAGGAGAGCTTCTCAAAGGCTAAAGGAGCTGCAAATTGGTCCAAGAAGCAACAAAAGCTTTAGTCTTCAAGGGTGAGTAACATGTCTCCTCTTTTGACCCTTTTTCTTGATCCATTTGTAAGCCCTATATGATTTTTGTTTCAAGCTCCGGCCCTAACTGAAATGGGCCCTCTTTTGAGCTCATCTTCACTTTTCATTAAGGGCTCAACCCTGTTTGAGCCCTCCATGATGCACTTGCTTCATTGATCCTCTTATATGTCATAATCTTGCATGCTATTTTTGGCCCATGAGTAATCTTTTTTTGAGCATGTTGTAAACTAATATTAGGCTTATTTTGAGCCCCTCTTCAACATTGAAGAAGGGCTCAACACCATTTGGGACTTCCATGTTATACTTACCTTTATACTCCCCTTTTGGTCCCATTTTTGCATGCAATGGCAGCCTACCATGCTTTTGTTTTTGGCCATTTTACAGTTCTGAAAAAGTGCTTATTTTGGTCCATTCTTCATGTTTCATTTAGGCCCTTTCATGGTTTGGGACCTCCATATGCCACTTCATGTTATATCTCTCTTTTATTCCCCATTCTTGCATGTTTTGTTAGCCTACCATGTTTTTGTTTTTGGCCATTTTACAGGCCTAGAGATAATCTTATTTTGGCCTATACTTCATGTTTCATTAACATTTTTTTTCTGTTTGGTGATTATTCTGTATACTTCATGTTATAGCACCTTTTGAGCCTCAATCTTGTGCCTTTTTTTAGCATGTTTGTATACTGATTTTGAGGCTGCCATATACTGTAAATATTCATATTTTTGGTCCCTCTTCAGTGTTGTAGAAGGGAATTTTTCAGTTTGGATTTTTCTTATATCACTTGCTTCATTACCCCTCTCTTGGCCCCTATTCTTGCATGCCATTTTTGCCCTACCTATGCTTGCTGTTTGGCCATGTTTATAACTGTGAAAGTGCCTTTTTTGGGACTGCCTAGCTTCTGTCTTTGCATTACATGTCCATATTGTGCATGTTTGGCATAGCTATAGGCCATTTCGGGTGCCTAAATTCGCATTTCGGGACAATTCCATGCATTTAGTGTCATTTCGCCTCATTTCGGGACTGTTTTCCCCCATATTTTAGTGCTGAAATTCTATTAGAATGATTGCTTTCCATTTCCATGTCATTTGCATCGCATTCTGCCATTGCCTCGGTTTGCGTGCCCGTGTGCACGCATTTCGAGGCACTTCATTTTCATCCATCGGCATCCTATGTGAGTGTGGCTGAGGCTCACTCATGTTGGTATAAGCCCATATCACATTCTCATGTCATTTGCATCGCATTCTGCCATTGCCTCGGTTTGCGTACCCGTGTGCACGCATTTCGAGGCACTTCATTTTCATCCATCGGTATCCTATGTGAGTGTGGCTGAGGCTTACTCATGTTGGTATATGCCCATATCATTCTTCCATGTCATTGCATCGCATTCTATCATCGCCTCGGTTTGCGTGCCCGTGTGCACGCATTTCGAGGCACTTCATTTTCATCCATCGGCATCCTATATGAGTGTGGCTGAGGCTCTCTCATGTTGGTGTAAGCCCATCTCATATTTCCATGCCATTGCATTGCGTATGCCATTGCCTCGGTTTGCGTGCCCGTGTGCACGCATTTCGAGGCACTTCATTTTCATCTATCGACCTCTTATGTGAGTGTGGCTGAGGCTCTCTCATGTTAGTATAAGTCCATGTTGCATTCTATATGTCATTTCCATGCCATTGCATTGCGTATGCCATTGCCTCGATTTGCGTGCCCGTGTGCACGCATTTCGAGGCACTTCATTTTCATCTATCGGCCTCTTATGTGAGTGTGGCTGAGGCTCTCTCATGTTAGTATAAGTCCATGTTGCATTCTATATGCCATTTTAGCCATATTGCATTGCGTATGTTATTTTCTCGGTTTGCGTGCTCGTGTGCACGCATTTCGAGACATCTCATTTTCATAGCATTGTGTATATTAGGATTGTATCTTAGTTGTATTTCATGCATGTCATGCATATTGCATCGTGTTCGGGATAGGAGTTAGCCCGGGCACGGGAAACGAGGTGCATTTCGTACTCCGAGTGACGGAATGTGTCTCAATTTCCCAGTCACCGACACTCCGGATCATCCATGATGGAGTTAGGTTTTATTGTGTTTTCATGTGCATTCATCCTATATTGAATTGTGCATTTCGATTCCTCGGCCATCATGCCTCGGTATGCGTGATTGGTGGCACGAGGATCGAGGTATGCATATATCTGTGAAAATACATTGCTATGCCCCTTTCCTGCTCTCTGTTGCAGCAAATGAAGAATCAGCAACTTTTTGGAGCTCAGCACGCTTTCCAAGGTTAACTGCTAAACAGAGGCTAATTGGGGCATCCCGGTGGATTTCCGCGCAAGACAACCCGGACATGCATAATCCATCAGAAGCAAGGCAGTCCCTGGCTTGCATGCCAGTTTTATTTATTTTCTTAGTTAATTCATTAATTAATTAGGAATTTGTATAATATTTGGACTGTAATATTCTTTCATTCGGGACTGTATTATTTATTCGGACCCTCTGCGCGAGGGCACAACTGTAATAAGTGTGCGTGTGTGTGTTGTATGTCTTCCAACCCCACGTCTTTCTCCCTTTTATTTATCCGCTTATGATGGTTATATTAGGGCATATTTCAATTAGCATACAGTATGATGGCATGTTTGCATTCATTCATCTGTTTTGCATGCACCGGGCTCGGCGCATCATACTAACTGCATTGTACTTTCAATTCCAAATTGAATACATGTTAGTTGTAGCATTCCATATGCCATGTTTAGAATAGCCGAGCCTGCTATAGTTGCATTTTGCATGTGTTGCATTAGGCATTTCTGTATACTTAGGATTCATGCATGATTTCTAATGAGTTCCTATTTTGGCTTGGAGTACTCGGTAAGTTTTATGCTTTAGCATCCTTACACGCGTGTGAGTGAATGCCATGAATAGCATGCTTACTATGAGGCTAATTGCTTATATGATATAACTGCTTGAATGCCCGTGGGTGAAGGTTGGGTTACTTGGATTGGAATAAATCATCAAATGTTTTAAGCCTACCTGCGGGTAGCAAACCATCTTTCAAAAACAAACATGAAATGTTTTGTTCCAATTCAGGCGATCCAGTCTATACTTGTATGCTGTGTGCATCACATAGTAACCTAGGCTAATAACCGGAATAAGAACTCACAATGTTTTCAAAAATAGATATCATGGTTAGTAGAGGCCGATCTTTGATCGGGCGAGCGGGGGTGCTCACGAAGTGACCTTCCCCAATCGTACCCAAGTTCCCGAGCCGAGGCAACTTTGGTGATGACGGACACGTGGCCTTTTGGCACCGAGTCAGGGTTTCCTAAATTTCCCATTAAAAAAAATATTTAGGTGGCGACTCTGTATCTGGCAAAGCAGTCCATGTTTGGCACTTCTTTCAAAAATCTGTTTTCTCAAAAACGATTTGCCGGATTTGGACTCTTTGGTTCAGATTTAGAACCGTGGCTGACAAAGTCGAGTCCGAGCTGTAGCGAGGTCCCCCGCGGGCTTGTTACAGGCGCGACCATGCTAGCTCGGTTGAGCTGTTACCAAACCGAGGTAAGGAGGTTTTAAGCCATCTCACTTGGCTAGCAATGAGTAGAGTGTTATGGACATTATTCACTAGGAGTGTGATTCCTAAGAGGACTCTTATAAGGAGAGTTGGAATCCTACTAGGATTGTGCCAGGTATAATCCATAAAAGCTCATAGCAGGACCTATGTACAGGTATCACAATTCTTACTCACTAATACAAGACTTTTGTGCTTATTGTCTATTTGTTGACTTAAGCATCAGAGAGGTTTTCGGCACACACTCGCCGGTTAGCTCACGTTTGTGTTTTCAGGTAGTAAAGTGACGACGTTTGGAGGAGTACAAACTCAATCAACAGGATTATACGAGAAAATTATTTCGTGCTTGTACAAAAAGCATATTGAGACAAGTTAAAGAAGATGATAGTGGATCTGATATAAGTGAAATGTTGCACAAAATTCACCAACTACTTTCTCACAATTCGTACTTGATTGTCATGGATGATGTGTGGAGCACTGCCAATGGTTGGTGGGATCGGATCTCTAGTGGGCTACCAAAGACACTGGGCCATAGCAGTTGCATCATAATCACAACAAGGAATGAGGAAGTTATAAAGAATATGGGAGTTGTGGATGCACGAATTCACTAGCTAAAGCTTCTAGATGAGGAAGAGAGTTGGTCTTTGTTCTGCAAAGTGGTTTTCATGGAAACAAAAGGGATATGTAAGAATCTTCAAATAGAAGGATTAGGGAAGGAAATTGTGAAAAAATGCCAAGGTCTTCCACTCACTAACGAGGCAACAGGAGGGTTATTGTGCTCGAAAACATCTTTCTGTGAGTGGAAATGCCTATACGATAATTTCCACAAAAAATTGGCAACAGAAGGGAATGGCTTTGTACTGGCTTCTTTGCAGCTGAGCTATGATGAACTCCCTGCTCATCTCAAGCATTGCATGCTATGTTTCTCAATTTATCCCCAAGACCATGAAATAAATGTTGAGTAGTTGGTTCGGTGGTGGATAGGGGAAGGTTTCATGCACAAGAGGAGATCAGAAACCGTTATAGAAATAGCTTATAGGTTTCTATCAGAACTAATTGGTAGATGCCTCGTTGAAGTCATGCGAAGGAGGAGTTACGATGGGAGAGTTTATAGCTGCAAAATGCATGACATGGTTAGAGACTTGACAATTAGGATTGTGAGGGAAGAGGAATTCAGCTGCTTTGATGATGGAGGCAGACAGATACCCACAATGGATTCTCGGCATTTGGGCGTTACAAATGAAATGAAATTCCATTCCCTGGAAAATAATTCAAAGATAAGAGCTCTATTACTTATGGACAGTTGATCGATTAGACTTAAAAGGAATTCTGGTTTAGCAAAAGTACTGTCTCTTAGGGTCTTAGACCTTTCACATGTTAAATTGGAAAACATTTGTGAATATGATTTATGGGGTTGGATTAGTTCCTTGAAACGCCTCGCTTGTTTGAACCTACGTGACGTTGCAAGCCTACTTGAAGTGCCAAACTCGATTGGAAAGCTTTTGAACCTCCAGATTTTGATCCTAGTAGAATGTATTAGATTACAGAAATTGCCTGCATCGATCACGACACTACACAAGCTCACTGTTTTGGATTTGGGGAATTGTCCGGCTCTCAAGTACTTACCACAGGGGATTTCAAGCCTCTCTAATCTTCAAGAACTCTATGGATTCAAACCGGCAAGTCTTACACACACCAAAAGCTGTCACTTTGGCGAACTTAAGAATTTCATTGACCTTTGAGTGTTACATTTAGACATAAACCAAGAAAGCACAATTGAGGACAAGGAGCTTGAAGCACTGGTAGATCTGTAAAAACTGAGGGTGTTATTGATCAATGCTGAAAATTGCGAGGACATGAATATTCTAGAGAAGCTCAACAAGCTCACCCCCCCTCCACATCTTGAAGAGCTGTACTTTGGGCATTATCATGGTGAAGCTACACTGCATTGGATAAACCCTAATTCACTTCCTGAATTACAATATCTTTGCCTTGAGTATGCGAGGCTTGTTGATATGAGTCCGTTGTTTTGGAGCAGTGATGATGGGAATTCATGGAAAGTTGAAGGGCTGTGTTTGAAGTTCTTGCCTAGATTGCAGGTGGAGTGGAGTAGGGTGCAGGGTGTCATGCCCTCACTAAGGTACTTGGAAGTTAGCGACTGTTATATGTTGCTGTTATTCGAATCAAGATCCCCTCATTGCATTTCCTCCTTGCATTTCCTACTTGCAGAGCCATTGGGCCCACTCTTAGGTCCAACTTTGATAATCCGAACTGTTCATATTTTAAGATTTGTTTAGTATATCATATCTGTAAAAAAAATTAAATTGATCGGATATCAGAAAGCATGTGTTCGGAAAACTGTTTATTAAATTCTTTAAGAAAAAATAGTTTTTAGTTCGAGTTTTCCCAACACATGCTTTCTGATATCCGATCAACTTGATTTTTTACAGGTATGATATACTGAAAAAATCTTAAAATATGAACGGTTCGGATTATCAAAATTGAGCCTAAAAGTGGGCCCAATGGCCTTGCAAGTAGGAAATGCAAGGAAGAAATGCAAGGAAGGGATCCTGATTCGCTGTCATTCCCCTGTGATGTTGTGAATCTTGGATCATGGACGAAAAGAGACGAAGAAAACGAGGATGGCAACTTGGTAATTGATACCATCAATGCCCAGAAGAGTGTAATGAATAATTAATGTGCGACTCAAATTCGTTTGGAACTCGCACTGATTTTAGTGATACCATATATGTTAGTGTATTTGTTTGTGTAGTTACAGGATAATGTTTTTAGGTTAGTTCTTTATGAATTGGTATTGTATTGTTCTATATATTGGTCTGAAATTTGGTAGTTCGTTTGTATTGGGTTTGCTAATTTATTTGGGCGATGCGAGATATGAAGCATATTATATTGGATTGTAAAAATGTACCCTATATTGGTAAATTCAAATACAATCATGGACCATGCTTGGTGTTGGTGGAGATTACATTTCTGGTAATTTTGGAAAAATGCTTAAAAGTTGATTTTTTTAATTTTTTTTTATTTATAAAAAATGTGCAAAAATGATGAGAAATAATATGATGCAAAATGAGTTAAAATTTAAATATAACTTTTAATTATCTTCTCAAAATAACCCTTCGTGAGACAGAACGTGGGAAATTGCAATTCTCACTCAAAGCATCATACCTGGAAACAAAAATGAAATTGTAAACGTAAACAAAAGGGGTGGTCGAGTAAGGGGAAATTATCAAAAAGTCCTATTTACCAATCTATTACTCCATTTGGTCCCACATTTATTCTCTTGGATTGACAAGTCCTGTTTGGCATGTTTTGTGGACAGTCAAGTCCCATTTTAAATTTATGTGATATGTGTGTGGACAAGTTTGCCATCTTTTTTGTTTTTTTCTATAGAGGTGTATATTGGGATTGAATGCAGATTTTGTGGGATATTGGTTGATCCACGTTTGGTAATTTGGATCTCATGTTTTGAACACGGATGAACACTACAGTGCTGGTGACCTGCATTCGAAACTTCCACAAAAACAGAGGTCCCGTTTTAGAGATTCTAAAAGGGTATGCGGGTTTAAGCACCTCCATATTCACCGATCTCTGCACAGCTTTGTCCTCCTTCGACCCTTCAACTTTTCTTCTCATGCTCACAATCGTCCCCTTCCTCGTCTGCCTCACCACCATTCTTTTTCTCCGCGAAATCCCACATTCCTCTACCGCCGGCGAAGACAAAGAAGAAGCTTGGTACTTCGGAATCATCAACGCCGTCGCCGTTGTTGTCGCAGTCTATCTCTTACTATTCGATGTCATCGGAGCTCACAATCGTTTAATTTCTCAGTCATTCGCAATCATCCTTCTAATCCTCTTAGCTTCTCTAATTTCAATCCCACTGTATATCGCAACCCAGAATTGGATTCGATCTAATTCCGAATCAAATTCGGACCTCGAGGGGGTTGTGACTGAACCGTTGCTGGGTATGCCGGAGAAAGAGAAAACGGCGATGGAGGCTGCAGTGGCGGTGGAGAGGAGAGCGTCGGTTATCAAAGAGGATCACACGATAATTGAGGTGTTGAAGATGGTTGATTTCTGGGTATTGTTTGTGCCGTTTCTGTGCGGAGTTATTTCACGTCCCACATCACGTGCCTGTAATTCACACTGTCCAGAAAGAGTACTATTACCTTTTTTTTGGAACGTGAATCTCACACACCCCTTCCCATAAATACACACACCTTATAACGTGCCTGTAACCGACACTGTCCAAAAAGAGTACTATTACCTTTTTTTTGGAACGTGAATCTCACACACCCCTTCCCATAAATACACGCGCCACATCACGCGCCTGTAACCCACACCGTCCAAAAAAAGTACTATTACCTTTTTTTGGAACGTGAATCTCACACACCCCTTCCCATAAATACATGCGGGTCTACAAACTCAAATTAACACTTTAATGGCAAAATAGTAAACAAACAATCCAAAGGATTAAACGGTTTAAAAGAAAACAATTAGGATCACATTATGTATATGATAACAAAATGAGATTTACTGGTCAATTCCTCATAAAATAAATCATGAAAGTGAGACAAAACTAAAAATAAATAACAAAAAAAATAATGATTTATTTTATAGTTTTACACGCAAGAGGATTCTTAAACTCGTAACCAAACAGAGTGTTAGAATAGCGCAAGAGTTGTTTGCGTACTCATGTGAGGGAGATTAATACAACCCTGCAACCAAACACGCGGGTTGAGCTCCCAATCCCATCATCAATCATCATCAAATCAACCTCCTCGATGCATACGAATCTGGTGCTTTAGCTGTTGATCAACAATGGATTCCACCACCAGTGCAATCTCTCTCTAGAAACCCCAAGGAATTCCTCTCCAAAGCGACGTCGTGAAGGTCCAATCCATCACATTCAAACCCTATTCTTCTTCACAGTTCATCAACAATGGAGGAGACCCCAATTCGAACCTCTCTCTAAAACACAACCCCAACCCCAACCCAGTAAGAGAAAAAAATAAAAATAAATAAACAAATGGAAAGACACATACAGATCCTCCTGAACAGAATATCATTCGCATCGCTGACCATAGGCACTATGACCCTCCTCTTCCTCTTCCTCCAGACCCCAGAAACCTGCGTCCCTCAAGGCTCCATCCCCAAACCCCACCAGAAGTTCCCAAAGTCCACCTGCGACTTCTCTCACCGCGCTTTCACCTCCATCGACAAGAAGAACAAGCGCCTCTGGTCCACCAAGGACTGGCTCAACAAGCTCCACTCATTCTCTTCCTTCTTCACCGACCTCCAAACCCTAAATCACCTCCACAACCACTCCAAAGTCCTCTGCGTCTCCGCCGGCCCCGGCCACGAGGTCATGGCTCTGAAACAGATCGGCGTCGGGGATGTTACCGGAGTCGAGCTGGTTGACTCGCCGCCGCTTGTTAGCCGAGCCGATCCTCACAACTTGCCGTTTTTCGATGGGGTGTTTGATCTAGGGTTCAGTGCTCATTTGGAAGAGGCGCTTTTTCGGGAGAGGTTCGCGGCGGAGATGGAGAGGACGGTGAGAGTGGGAGGCGTGTGCGTGGTGGCGGTGGAGGAGTGTGGGAAAGAGGAGGTGAAAGAGGTTGCGAAATTGTTTCGGAAATCCAGGTTTGTTAGTGCCAAGAATGTTACATTAACCGGATCCAAAATGACTCGAATTATATTGAGAATAACAACACCTCCTTGAATTTATTTATTTATGACAATCTTTGATTCTTTGATATATTTGTTTAATTATATATAGGTCTCTGATTATGGAATGGGATTCCAAGTGTGTAATGTGTGTTTAATTGATAGCTTTCAAATTATCATCAATCCAAGTGTTCCATAAAATTTAGAACGTTAATGGATTGAATTTACTGAACAGTTTTAAAGTGTCCTTCTTTGGTGAACTTTGATTCTAAATAAACTAGAGGAGCTAAATGCAAATGATCTTTGACTTTAGTTGCTGAGATTGTGATTCCAGGGTCTTCCACATCCCTGTCATGATATTAGGAATTCATCTCCAAACTCTACTCCTCTTGTTCATGCATTATGGTAGTGTACAATGAATGATGATGAGAGGTTCAAAATGATTAATTTTTTGTCACCAATTTAGTGATACCCCTCTTTGATTAGATACTACTTTTGATTTAGGGATTCTTTAGGTGGGCCTTGATCAACTTTTCAGTCCAATTAGAATTAAAAATCTCCAGCAGTTGCATTGCAATGTGTTAAAAATTGCACTTCTTATGCGATAATTAGGGTTTGGTTTTGTATGATACTTATCAATTTTTGTAGTTACAACCAGATCACCCCACAAATCATTAATTGCCCCTCTGTCATGTTCTTCTGTGGATTGCTGGTTTCACCAATTTTATCTGACCTTGGGAGATCTCCTTGTTTTGGCTCGCCTTTTGAGCAAATAAGAGCTCTGCTCGATAAGGTGGGATTATCAAAATTTTTAGACCCTGAACAATTCTTCTTCTTTTCTTTTAATCTGAACATTTGTTCATTAAAGGTCTTCTGTAATGTCCACTAATATTTGTCTATTTTGGATTATGTGGATAACTTGGAATTAAGAGTGTATAGGCCTTTGCTTTTTATACATTCAAGTGTACATACTACATGGGCAGTGTTCCCATGGCACATTTATCTTATAAACTCTTTAATCTATGCCCGAAAAATAAATAAAATAAAATAAAGAAGCAGAAGTTTTGACAAAAAGAAGAAATCGGAATGCCTGGGCTTTTCATGTCCAATTATCAGAATTTAGTGGGAATTTTAATCATCTAAGAGGGTTGATAAAAGGTATCCCTTCGGTGATTGCCAGCAGGTTGTGGCAAAGAGGCATGGTAGTGCCAAATGCTAGGTTGGGATGTGCCTAGAAGCTCGTTGGGCTTGCCTATGGGCTGCCCCCACTATCCAATGGGTGTTACAATGCTATGGTCTCTGCAAGGGAACATGACTTTGGCTACTCTGGAGAGCCATTGTCTGCCCTTCATTGGCCAAAGGCGTGGCAATGCTAGTGTTAGTGTGAGACGTGCCTAGAGGCTGCTTGACCTTGCCTATGGGTTGTCCAAGCTTCGCTAATGGCGTTGCCTTGCCAAAGATTGGTTTTGATCAATTCACAATTTTTTCAATTTTCCTATAGATCTACTAAATGTTATTCTTGCTAATTACATGCTCAGCGTAGTTAAATTAATAAATTAGAATGCATATTCCTTCTATTATAACTTTTTATTTCTCAAAATTTGAAGAATGAATCTCAAATGTTATTCATATTTTTCCTTGCTCTTAGAGTATATCAGATTATCATCAACAAATGCCAAGACAAAATCATCTAAATAAGCCTTGAACACATGATGCATCAAATCCATTATGTGCATTTACAACTCCGAAAGACATGATTAAAAATTCATAATATCTATACCTTGTACGGAAAATTGTTTTCTCCACATCCTCTGCAATGGAGATTATTTGTGCCCCTTGTGTAATGAATCAACTAAGTCATATATTCTCTGCAATGGATTATTAAGTGTGATGTTTTTTAGAGTACGGATGTGACGACTTTTCACTACTAAGATAAGTTTAATTATGATGCCCTTGACTTTTACCTTATATTTCTCGGCATGTTCTGCATTAGTGGAACCTTTCCTTTTCCTAAAGTCTTGCTGCAATGGGAAAAAAAAAAAAAAAAAACCTGCATTGTCTTCCCCCTCCTGGTTTGGAGCCTTACAAGTTACAAGTTACTAGCTGTAAGGTTAGGCTATTCTAGATAATTATTCAGTAAAGGTGTATGTAACACCATAGTAGTTGTACTTCCCGTTATCTGGCAACTGATCATTTCAGAAATTCAGTGATCTTTGTATGGTGCCTGTCCTGGGGGAAGAAGGGTTGAGGTGGGGGGTTGGGTCTAGCTTGCTTTCATGAAGTGGGTGTTTTCAGAATTGTTAGCCAAAATATTTGATGCTTTATTGTTATGTAACTTTACTACTTGTATACTATCCCAAAAAAAAACTTTACTACTTGTATATTAGTTGTTATTTTTTATATTTCATTAATGTTCCAAAGGTTTAAATGTTGTCTCGTAGAAGAGCATTTGGGCGTCAAGGAAAAACTCTTTATGTTTATTTAGTTATTGCAGCGGCAATAGTTTTCATGGTTAAAATCTGACTAGGCATTAGTTTCCCTGTGTATCATATTATGAGATTAAGGTCAGCCTTATTAAAGCATCAAAACAATTCTGATGGGCCATGCCTACTATCATAACTTGCCATTACATTCTCAGTTTGGGTTTGGCATCCATTTAGACGAGGGTTTGGTTCCCGTCTCAGTGTGTAACTGAGATAGAGAGGTGGGTTTGGATTAGGGGATTGTGGCTCTGGGATATTATGAGATTAAGGTCAGCCATATTAAAGCATCAAAACAATTCTGATGGGTCATGCCTACTATCATAACTTGCCATTACATTCTCCGTTTGGGTTTGGCATCCATGTAGACAAGGGTTTGGTTCCCGTTTCAGTGTGTAACTGAGATAGAGAGGTGGGTTTGGATTAGGGGATTGTGGCTCTTTTTTTTTTTTTGGGGGGGGGGGGGGGGGGGGTTGGAGTTGGAGTTGGATGGTGCTAAGAATGTTACATAGATTGGGTTGAAAGTAATCTGATTTAGTATGAGAATTAATGTTTTTCTATGACAATCTTTAATCAATAACATATTGACTTGATTTTATATCTCTCTAATGAGGGTAATGTATTTGGCTTATGCAATGTGTGTTTTCTTAACTGTTTGTGAATTTGCAGAAACTGAAATTTCTGCCTTGGATTGATTCCATTTATTTATGTTATTTGCTGTAATTCATGTGAAATTGGAGTACAGTATAACAATGCAAATTTAGCAGGATTTGAAATTCAGCACACTTTCGGATTGAAGAAATAGAGGCTAAATCATTTGATGAAGTATAGACAGAAAGTTAACAAAACATTGTTACCTTATCTTAGCATCCTTCTTAGGTCTTTGTTTGGTGACTTTTGACTCCAACTAGACATTCAATTATATACGTCTTAGCTGTGTCTTGATTTCTAAGTAGAAAACCGTAGTGTGTAAGTTCGTCGACCTGTGGTTGCTACTAAGTTTTTAAGTCTTTGGAAGTTCCTTTCAGTATATCTCAGATGAATTATTAGTTTATCTAAGAACTCTTGCCATTTCTTGTGATCCCTGCTTCGCTATCAATGAAATAAAAACAGGAATTACTTGTTAAAAATGTGCAAATGCTATTTTAGAAATGGGAAAGCATTAATATGGAAGGGGATTTAGATATTTTTATCTTTTGGAAAGGTACATTGATTCCCTTGTTTCCTGAACTTCATATATCTATATATACTTCATATATCTATATATATATAGCAGACATGTAAGAAAGGTTCAGATCAACTCTCATCCTCTTGGATATATGGCTTTTCATGCCATGCTTCACTTTCCTAGGTATAATAAACAGTACTCTGGTCTCGTTTGTAACTCTGCTTCTCCTGACATGGGTTTTCATGATTCAAAGTGCAGTGTCAAAAAAAACTTCTATGACAGTTTAGGATGCTCATCTTGGAATTCTATGAATATAGATGAACACTCAACTTTTGGGTGGGGGGGGGGGGGGGGGGGGGGGGGGCGGAAAGATGTTGGGAAAGCACACATTCTAAATATAGATATTTAGGAAAGTTAATAAATCTGGACTAGCTGAGGATTCAGGGACTGGTGGGGGGTAGGAAGCAAGATGAGGGATTGCGTGCTATGCTGGGTTTGTCACGAGGAAATTCTACTTTACACATTTCAAAGAAAATCTGCATACGGACCGGTTTCAGCTGTTAAAATTTAAAAATAAATAAATAAATTTGAGCCATTGATCATAATCACATTAAATCATAATTAACATTATTTTAAAACATAACCAAAGATTGCTTTGCTCGTAATGAATTATAACCAACACTGCTTTGTAACATATTCAAATAATAACAAAACAATCAACTTTAATTTAACAATTTACCAATCTCACTGCCCTAATGCCCATAATCAAACACATCAAAAGTGCATAATAAACAGTAATGTGGACCATAAGGTATATAACACATATATTGTAGCATACTAGCATGACCCTTTGTGTTTGTTTATTTGTTTGTTTTGATACATATGATGGGTTGTCATGATTAGATAGGGGCTTTTCAAGGTTTTGACAATGAAGATGAAAATGAAGATGATGACATATCTGTCCTCTTAGACCATCACCAACGCTTCAGCAAACCTGATATCAAATTCAAAATTTGATGAAAAAGTCACTTTTTTGAGCTCCAACGGTTTTACCAAATCGATTTCAAATCCAGAATTCAGCAAATCTTGTACCAAAATGAGAACAGGCGAAGCATTTTACCAAATCACTGTTCCTAATCGTTGGGAGAGACCAACCGGTCAACCAGCCGGTTGCCCGGCCGGTTGACCAACCGGTCGATCGCCTAAAGGTTCAAACGGTTCGAAAAAAAGGTTCAAACAGTAAAAAAAAAAAAAAAAAAAATTTTTTTTGCCTAACCGGTCGACCAGCCAGTCGACCACTAAAAGGTTCAAAAAGTTCAAAAAAAAAAAAAAAAATCAAAAAAAAAAAAAAAAAATTTCGCTTAATCGGTCGACCAACCGGTTGTCCCTGGTACAAATTTGATGAAAGTACACCGTTGGAGCGAGTGGTATCAAATTGGTAAAATGAGTCATTTTTGACTCAAATTTGGTGAAAAATCTGAGTAACCGTTGGAGATGCTCTTATTACGACTGAACTTTTTTCAGAATCAACTTTTGATTTTGGCATGTGCGGCACGAATTTCGTCAATCTAAATGGAACCATTCAAGTGGAGGGAGATAAAAAGCAAAATGGCCAAAACTAAGGAATATTTGGTTATTTGAAAAAAAAAATAAAATTAAAGGGGTAATTCCACGAGTAAAATAAACAAACATTAAATATTAGGAAGTCACCATATATATGTTTCAGAAAATATGCATGGCAACAAGTAGCAACAAAAGCAGCAAAACAACTAAACTGTAAGCATTAGGAAGTAACACAATAGAAGCTTAATTATCCTTACAAACATTATAATTCATCAAATTTAAGATAAACTCGGTCTCAAATTTCTCATTATTATAGTTCATAAAAATAAAGGATAAACTCAGTTTCTCAGAACTACTGAGAGACACATATTTGGGCAGTTTGTCAATGATGTCTCACATTATCAGTTCCACAAGAACCTCCTCTACGACTGGTACTTGATTCTTCAATAGCATTAACAAATACAATTGGAAGGCCGTTACCTTGAAATTTTTAAATGATAATTTTTTGAGATTCTTCAACAGCATTAACAATTACAATTGGAAGGCTGTTACCATGAAATTTTTAAATGATAATTTTTTGAGACTCGGCAGGCAAAATACCAAATTGCTTTCCATTGTAACTCCTGTGAGGAAGTCTCCTGACAATTGAAACAAAAATTCACTTGAAATTAGCTAAAATTTAAGAAGCAACAATTTGGAAGAGACTAGAATGGGTGTCTAGATCCTCACATCTTGACATGTTGCCTCATGATCCACGATCAACGTTTGAAGGTTTGGACATTGTTTAAAAAATGCAGCAAGACCCATCAGATCAATTTGAGTATAGTTTGTTTTTGGCTCCAAATGGATGAGGTTTTCGAATACAAAAAGATCCTTTGTCTGCAGAAACTTTGGACAAAGAGAACAATTTTTTACATCAAATATGTTAATGTAAATTGTGTAAATTACCACACCACCAACTCCACCTACCATCTCCACTACCACCCACTCCACCTACCACCTCCACTACCACCCACTCCACCTACCACCTCCACTACCACCTTCACCTACTCCCAAATCCTCTCCTATATAACACCTTGTAATATACACAATATACACATCAATTAATACACATCAATCAATAATACATCAATGTTTAACATGGTATCAGAGCTAGGTTAAGAACCTAGTAATTTTCGTTCCACCGGCGGGCGGCAATCTCGCCTTGGCCGCCCGCCGGACAAACCCAAAATTCCCTAATTTCTTCTTCAATGGCAGATTCTTCAACAACACTTCACCACCGCAGCACCAGATCCGATCACAACCGTTGGATCCCACTTTTCCTCTCATCAATCCAAATCCTTCTCTAGGACACCACTCATCACCCACACACCACTCATGCACACACGGGTTTAGCTTCTCTAGGACACACCTCTCACACACCCATTCACGTAGCAGCAGCAGGGAGAGACACACCACGGAGGAGAACTTGAGATACACACTACACACACCATTCACATATACACCACACAGCACACAACACACGGGGCTGGTTCTCTCCTTCCACACACAACACACGGCTGCCAACATACACATGCATGGACACACGGCAGAACAACACACATGGAGACCCAGTAGCCACTCTCTCCCACCATGCACACACGCACACACAGCAAACACACAAGATACACACCATTCACATATACACCACACAGCACACAACACACAGGGCTGGTTCTCTCCTTCCACACACAACACACGGCTGCCAACATACACATGCATGGACACACGGCAGAACAACACACATGGAGACCCAGTAGCCACTCTCTCCCACCATGCACACACGCACACACAGCAAACACACAAGATACACACACAGACACCCAAGCACAAATTCCACATCTCTCTCTCAACAGTCAGTGCAATCCCTCTCTCTAGATTTAGTATATACAGAGAGCTATGGAGTCTAAGCCAAGCTTACTGAGGAACATTCTGGTTCGACTCTTTGTCTTCGGTGTTCTCATCATCGCCGTCCGATTCGCCTACGTCGTCACCATCAGAGGCGAATCCTGCGATCTCGGAAGCTTCTGCTTCTTTTCCTCGCCGGAAAATCTCAACCTCGTGATCGGCGTCCAAAATCGCAAGTCATTGGCGATCATTACAAACGACGCCATCAACTCCGGTGGGACGCCGTGGTTGATGATCCTGAAACATCCGCCACTCCATTATTGCCCCGGTCTTGAATGGGCTTATGATGAGTTGAGGCGTATCCAGCAAGAGAGCACGTCATCAAGCGAGGCCTCTTACAGTTCCGAAAGATTGAAGTCCATCTCATCCCCCACTTCCTGTATTACGGAGCATCTTTCATGCCGTGTCTTATATTCCTGTTGTCTGACAACGGACATTGGATGTGTTTGCCTTCTTTATCTAATCTGCTACTGCTGGATACTGCTAGTTTTCTCTTTCTCTCTCTCTATGAGAGCCATGTTTGTTTCAAATCAAAAAAAAAAAAAAAAGTGTGAGTGGATCTGACACTCCACTTCCTTTTCCTCTCCTCTTTTCCGTTGCTCAGCTTTTCCAACCCATTTTTTTTTCTTTTTATTTATTTATTTATTGTTTTGTTTCTCCCACCGCCCAACTTTTGTCCCCCTCTTTCCGTTTCTTTTTATTTTTATATTATTCCCCTCCTCTTCTTTTCTTTAACAAATACCACCCACCTCTGCTTTTTTAACTCTTTCTTTTATTTTATTTCATTTCCTACACTGATGTTTTTCATCTAATCCATCTCCCAATATTTATCTATTTTCTTTATCTCTTGTTTTCTTTCCTTTTATTTTTATTTTTACACAAAACACTATCAAAAAAAAAAAAAAAAAAAACAACAGAGGAAGAAGATGAACTGCACACCAAACTCATTTTATTCCTGTCGGGGCTCACCCCGATCACCATTTTACACCAAAAAAAAAAAAATCGGCACAGTGGGATTTTTCTTTTCCCTTCTCTACTCTACTGCAGGTCTCTTCTTTTTGCCTCCGTCCTGGGCGGCCCTTGACGGTGTTGCCTCAGTGCTTCCTAGTCCACCGAGCACGTTCCCTCCCCCATACTCTTCCACTGCAGCATATGGCGGACCTCCAAATCGGAACATCACGGTGGCCTTCCGCTTCAGCTCCTTGTTTTCCGCCTTTAGCACACTTATCTCTGCTCGCGCATCCTTATACATGCGCTGGAGCAGAGCCAGCTGGGCGTTTAACTGCTGCACCTCATTTGTCCTACTCTGCAGCCGGTGCGACAGGTTTGTGACCGCAGTCATGGTTTCCACACATGACTTCAAAGTATACTGATTGGCCTCAATATCAGTTTGCACCGCCTTTTTTTGCTCCACAGACCGCATCGGAAAGTTCAACGGAGCAAACCCAGCGGTGTTTGGTTGAGGTTCACTGGCCACCGCACCAGTTCTCTCTCCTGTGGATTCGTTGAGGTCGGGAAAGAGAGTGAGCAGCCCACGGGAAGACGAAGCCATTTTCTGGGCAACAGAATGTTCCAAAGTCTCTCTCTCAGAAACGGAAGAGTTTTTCCAAGGAATTTCGCAGGTTTTTTTGCCTCTGCCTCGGCCTCAGGCTCCGTCTTGGTTAAATAGCCGAGGCAGCCACGCGCATCGCGCGCCTCTTGACGCCGACAACCTGGCACGCCTTTTCATGGCACGCCTTTTGATGACTCGGGCACGCCTTTTGATGACACACCTTTTGAGGGCACGACTTTTGAGGGCTCGATATCTACATCCATGTATATCTTTTGGGCAGCCTATCTACACACTCATACAGTGTCTTCTACACCAGTCAGCTTTATCAATCCCTTTGTTTCAACCTCAAATAGGTTTCTATCTTCACACCTATTTGAGTTTGAGGGGGGGTTATACACAGTATCATGTATAAGTCGCCCATGGCGCACTCCCTAAGTCACCCCCTTGGTGCACCACCACTATCTTCTACAACGGTCTGACACGACCACACAGTGTCTGCTACATCGGTCCGGCATGACCTCGTAAACTGTCCTGCTACAACGGTCCGACATGACCCCATAAACTGTCTTCTACAACGGTCCGACATGACCCCATAAACTGTCCCAACATTGATTCCGGTCAGCTACTACATCGGTCCGACATGACCCCGTAAACTGTCTTCTACAACGGTCCGACATGACCCCGTAAACTGTCCTGCTACACCGGTCCGACATGACCCCATAAACTGTCTTCTACAATGGTCTGACACGACCACACAGTGTCTGCTACAACGGTCCGACATGACCCCGTAAACTGTTTGCTACAACGGTCCGACACGACCATACCGTGTCTCCTATAACGGTCTGACACGACCATACCGTGTCTCCTATCCTATTTTATTTTATTTATCAGTTTATTTTTCTGTTTTGTTACTCTCTCCAAACTCAAGTTGGCTAGTGCCTATCCTCCTTGAGTTTGAGGGGGGACTGTTAATGTAAATTGTGTAAATTACCACACCACCAACTCCACCTACCATCTCCACTACCACCCACTCCACCTACCACCTCCACTACCACCCACTCCACCTACCACCTCCACTACCACCTTCACCTACTCCCAAATCCTCTCCTATATAACTCCTTGTAATATACACAATATACACATCAATTAATACACATCAATCAATAATACATCAATGTTTAACAAAATAATTAGTCAGGAAAATCTTGTTTCATGACACACCAACATATAAAAAGTATCACTCTTGCCCTGAGTTTCAACAAGTAGCATCATTTTGGTTTTCCTTTAAGCAAAAACTAATGCTATGTTTTGCCAAAGCCTCTACATATGTTGTTTATTTGACCAAAAGCTCTAGCGATCCACACGATATAATTGCACACCATAGCTTCGGAAAACTTGAATTTTTTAATTTTATTTTAATGAGCACATTTGTAAAAAAATATTTATTTTTAATTTGAAATAATACAAAATTAATTAAATGGTTTAGTTCGTACAAAATTAATTAAATGGTTTAGTTCGTTAAAATTCATATTTAATACCAAAATTAAATATTGTATTATATTAAATAACGTATAAATCAAAGTTTAATTTTAAAATCATACTAAAGCATAAAAAAAATTCCAATGAAACTAAAACCATGCTAAGCATATGAAAAAGAAACCAAAAATAAATAAAAAATCAACTACTTATTAAGAACATCAACTGATCTCTTACAACATCTCTAATCTTTAAGTTCTTTTTGTCAAATTTAAATTTAATGAAAGAGTGTTAAAAACTATCTCTAATATTTTCATCAAATATTTATCAAATCAAGGGAGAAATATATTGTTTCATCAAATCCATCATCAAATTTAAAAGGACAAAATATTGAAGATTATTATTATTTTATTTAATTTTTTCAAATTTGATAGATTTTTTTTTGGTGATAAAAAGAATTTTTTTTTTAAAAAAAAATTGATAAAAATTTATTAAAAATGTTAAAGTAACTCATATTAAATCAATTTTTTACTCAATTTTAAAATTAAATTAAATATAAAAAAAAAATAGTAAAGCTCTTCATCCTACTAACAATTTCGTAACACTCAATTCTGCTCCCACGTTTCTCTTTTTGTGACTAGCTCACTGAAGTTTTCAAATTGCTACAAAGACACTTTAGCTCATAAAGAAACCAATTAAACTCCATAAAAATGATAAACAAAATCACTTCATATAGTCAATTTTTTAATTTAATGATGTGTAAATAAATGATTGATCAATAATGTGTAAATAAGATAATTGAAAGATGATTAGAGAAAATATGAGATAGAGATTTGGCTTAGATATTTGGGCAAATTTTACTTTATCCTCTTGTGGTTTGGGCCATGTACGGTTTACCCTCTAACGTTTGGAAATTATCACGTAATCCCTCTGTGGTTTGTGTGGACTGAAGTACATCGTTAACGATTTATTAAAAAAGACTTAAATATTCTTATATTTTCGTTATTTGTTTAGAAGGTAAAGTGTACTTTAACTCCTATACTTTATTCCATATGAGATTTACCCCATTAAAATTTGAAAATGAACATATATAACCCCTTATGTCTGCTACGTGCTTGTTCTTAAGTTAGACGGAGCGTTTACTAGTGCACTTCAGTTTATAAACCACATGGGAGTTATGTGGTCATTTTAAAATTTTAGAGAGATAAACTACACATGACTCAAATTACAGGAGATAAATGGAAGTTTGCCCTAGATATTTTACAATATAGTGGGATCGAGAAAAAATATTACGAAAACATGTGGGGTGTAAGTCATGCTCCATATTTGTATAATTTTTTTTTTATATGCCATTGAGAAGTAAATCCCTCATATTTTAATAACTGTCACATCATTAAATTTAAAAAATAGATCAAATTTTTGAACTTCGTAACATTATGCATTTTTTTATTTAAAGGAGAGTGGAAATATAACTATTTGGCAGTTGTGTTGTGATCATGCAAATTTATGACAAAAATTCAGAGCAGAAGAAGAAAGAAAGAAAGAGTACCTGAAACGAGCCAAGGTTCTCTCCTTGCAACCTGGTACTTGCGCCCGTCCTTGCAGGCCTTCGGGTCTACTTTTAGGCCCAATTTTAATAATCCGAACCGTTCATATTTTATGATTTATTCAGTATATCATACCTGTAAAAAATCAAGTTGATCGGATATCAGAAAGTATGTGTTTGGAAAACTGTTTATTAAATTATTTAAAAAATAGTTTTTAGTTCAATTTTTCGAACACATACTTTCTGATATCCGATCAACTTGATTTTTTACAGGTATGATATACTGAATAAATCATAAAATATGAACGGTTCGGATTATCAAAATTGGGTCTAAACGTAGACCCGAAGGCCTGCAAGGACGGGCGCAAGGATGGAGGCTGCAAGGAGAGGATCCTGATTCACCTGAAACCACCAATTTTTGAGAGTAAGGGACGCCAGAGAGTAGCCTCACAACCCTACTCCAATACTTAAATTTCCTCTGTCTGCCCCAATGAGTTAAGAGTCTCTCCTTGCAAGTCCGTACTTGCGTCCGTCCTTGCAGGGCTTCGGGTCTACTTTTAGGCTCAATTTTGATAATCCGAACCGTTCATATTTTATGATTTATTCAGTATATCATACCTGTAAAAAATCAAGTTGATCGGATATCAGAAAGTATGTGTTTGAAAAATTGAACTAAACATTATTTTTTAAAGAATTTAATAAACAGTTTTCCGAACACATGCTTTCTGATATCTGATCAACTTGATTTTTTACAGGTATGATATACTGAATAAATCATAAAATATGAACGGTTCGGATTATCAAAATTGGGCCTAAAAATAGACCCGAAGGCCTGCAAGGACGGGCGCAAGGACAGAAGCCGCAAGGAGAGGATCCTCACTCTGCCCCAATACTCCACATTTGCTTTAACTAGAGATGACGAACACTTGAGCCACAAGTTTCTGGCATGGACACAAATCATACTCAACTTACACAGATTCGGTGCACATTGTTAAGGTTGTTAGACTTATTTATTTATTTTGATGATTTATTTAATTATATTTTAATTTATTTAAAAGAAAAAAATAAAATCTAAATTTTATTTTGATGATTTGTTTAATTATGTTTTAATTTATTTAAAAGAGAAAAATAGAATCAAAATTTATTTTGTCCCATTATTTCTCACCTAAACCTTTATCCTAAATGTTGTTAGAATGTATTTAATATTTGATTAAATCAGGAGTTCAAATAGCCCAAAACAGAGGTTCAAACAGTCCAGTGCAACATCAGTTCAAAAGGTTCAAAAAGTTCAAGTGGAAGATATTCAAATTTATAATGATGGAATGAAAAATATTCAAATTAGTAATGATGGAGTACAACGGTTATAAATGGCTATAAACGACTATAAATTCAAATGAATACAACAGTTATAAACGGCTATAAGTTTCATTATATATACTAAAGCCTCTAATGTAAACAAGTTACAAAAAAAAAAAAAAAAAAAAAATCAGAAAGTATTCTTTGATCTATAATCACTCACATCTATTCTCTGAAAAATTCTTCGAGAAGTGTTCTTCAATTTTTGTTTACATCATCTCTCAAAAATTATACACCGAGCCTTATAGCATTAAACTCATCTTTCCTGTGTGAGATTTACAGAAAAATCAAAACTTCATTTTATATATCTATCTTTGAGAGATATTTATTGTAAGCTTTCTTTGAAAGCAAAAATACTATTTCATCTTGTAAAAGTGTTGCAAACACTGTGCTCTTGGAATCTTGAGAGTGATTGTGAATCACTTAAGATTTGTAAGGGTTTGGGCTTGTGAAGTTTGTGTAAAATCTGTGGAGGATTGCTCCATTTGTAAAGAGGTTGCTAGCACCTCTATGAAGATAGAAGATAGTGGAAAATCTCAAGTGAAGTTTGAGGAGTGGATGTAGGCTTGGTTGGAGCCGAACCACTATAAATCTGTTTGTCTCATCTTCCCTAATCTCTTTACTTTCCTACTACTGTTATAACTATCTAATATTCATGTGTTAATCCTTTGATTTACCCTGTATGTTAGTTATACTTCATTATTATTTTGCTTGATTATCTACTGTTAAGTTCATCATTGTGCTTGTTAATAATTTGTTGTACTAATAGTTAATTTTATTAGGGTATTATTAATTTTAATTTGTAAAAACTTAATTCACCCCCTATTAGGTTGCCTTTTGGGTAACAATTGGTATCAGAGCCTGGGGCTCTTGTTTAGATTTAACAATCTTGAGTTTTTTGATCCATAGCAACCATGTATTCTACTTACTCTGTTGTAGGACAAGCTAACAATAGGCCACCTCTCTTTGATGGTAGTAATTACATTCATTGGAAAGAAAAAATGACTTTGTACCTTCAAGCTACCAATTATGCTTTGTGGCTCATTATCACTAAAGGTCCTAAAATCCCTACAAAGATAGTAGACCATATCAGTGTGCCTAAACTTGAGGATGAATTTGATAAGTGTGATTATAAACTTCTACAAGCTAATGCTAAAGTCAAGCTTATTCTTGTGTGTGGACTAGATGCAAATGAGTACAATAAAATTTCTAGGTGTATTACTGCTACAGAGATTTGGGGTAAACTTGAAATCACCTATGAAGGAACTAGCCAAATAAAAGAGTCTCGGATTGACATGCTTATTCATGATTATGAACTCTTTACTATGGAATCATTTGAATCTATTTATGAGATGTTTTATAGATTTACCAATATTATTAATGCTCTAAAATCTCTTGGTAAATCTTATACTAATGGTGAGCTTGTAAGAAAAATACTTAGGTCTTTGCCAAATGAATGGGAAGCTAAGGTTATGGCTATCCAAGAAGCAAAATACCTAACAAAATTAGGCATTGAAGAACTCCTAGGCTTACTCATGGCTCATGAACTTTCAATGATGGATGGCAGCAAAAAGGAAGCCATTTGGGGATAAAATGATGGAGTAGCTAACTTGTGTCTCATGGCTCTTGGAGAAGAAGAATCCACTCAAGATAAGGTAATTTCTAATTATGTAGAATTTGAAAGTGCTTTCAATGAATTACATGACATATTTAGAAACGTTTGTGTTAAGAATTTTAAATTAAAGAAATTAGTTACTTCTCTTTCAAATGATGTGGGTGTTTTAAAAAAGAAAAATGCTACTTTGAAAAATGGTTTTACGTCTATTGCTAATGAGAAAAACATTTTGAAAAACAATGTTGAGAATTTAAACAAAACTCTTGAAAATTTTGTAAAAGGAAAAGAAAACCTTAACAAGTTTTTTGGAAATAAAAGATGTGTTTTTTAGAAAGTAGGCATTGGTTTTGATCCTCCTAAACCTTTTATGAGATTAAATGTTCTTGAGACTAATCCCCATAGACCCAAGAAAGTATAGGTACCAAGAAAGAAATCAAGATATTTTGTAGGTGAAATCTCAAAGAACACCAAGGACTTCGAGAGGAAATGCACAACAAGAGTGTTCAATCTAAAGAGCAAAATCAACTTCTACAAGAAGAGGAATGATGAAATGAAAATCACCAAGATGAACGATAGAGGTAATGTATGGGTGAAGATTCCAAAGAGGTAAATGAATGTATAACTCCTAACACACCTTTAAGCTTAAAGTTCTATATTCTTTAAGGTATGATTTGTGTACAATAGGTTGTGTTTAATCATTACTTCCATGTAACCTAATTGTACTAAGTTTGCTAAGTCATGTTCTACTAGTTTCTTTCAAACATTCATTGAACTCAAAAATGAGAATTATATTATTTTGATGAATGCCTATTAGAATATGAACGATTCATGTATTCATTAACATTTTATATCATGTCATCCATTGCTATGAAAAATAAATAAGAAGTGATAAGTTTTTTTTGTGAGCATACTTTTCACATCTTATATATGACTTCATACTAATATGTTAATTCCTTTTTGAGTCATATCTTTGTAGAATAAATTTTGATGTCATAGCATGTTTTTGAGATGTATACTATCTATATTTTGAATTCTACATATGTGATCTCAAGAATATGCTAAATATGAAAATTTCATGCTTACATGCTTACATGCTTTACATTGGAATATTTGAATGAGTTATGAAATTCGTTGATTATGATCCATCAACAATGTCTAAATGAAAAAAAGTATCAAACGTTTGTAGAGACATTGCCTCTATTCTATTGAATATCTTTTGAATATGGATTATATTGACATACATCTCATGAAATGCTTTTGATTGATAAATTGTTGAATTAATTATTTATAGCATTCATGTTGTGTTCCACATTGAGTAAAATGTTTTGTCACACTTGAGTATGTGGATTGAATTGATGAAAATGCCTTTTGATAATGTTATGTGATTAAATGAGATTGTTGCATCATTTTTAAAACAAAGAGCATAACACTATTTTCTTATGTATATTATGCTAGGTGCTACAACTTGAAAATTCTGAAAAATAACATTCCAAACTCTTGTTTGATCATTGAATTATTTTTCACTTTTTGAGTTTGTGATAAGAAGTGATTTGTACTGTATTTTTATTGAGTAATAGTGATTGTTCTATAAATGCTATATTTACGCAAATCACATTAGAAAATGGTAGCACCAACTTAGGAGGAAAAATCATTTTGCTAACATACTTGTTAAACCCTTTTGAGATGAACTTCTCATGAAAGAAAGTTGAAGATTGAAAAACTTCTATCTCTTGAACCTAACGTATGTCTCATATACTCTCTTAAGCTTTTGAAGTAAAAATTTTATCTTATAGCCTTTGAGCTAATACTGTTATTAATTTGATATGAAAAAGATTGATTATGCTTCATATGATTTGCAATTTATACTCTTTGATGATGTTCTTGCCTAAAAATCATGCATATGCTTAAAATGTATGCTATATATTGAAACTCATGATTTTTCTTGGCATATGGATTGTTATACCTTGAACATGCTTTATTTTTTAGATTTACATTAGCTCCATGAGATTATATTGAGTTTAACTTATTATGAGCAATATTTGGTATTCTATATAATGCTTGAGTTATGATTGTTAAATCTTCTAGATTGCATATTAGTATCCTTGGTAAATTGTATGTTGGTATCATTTTGGCATCCTATTTGATATTATCGACGAGAATATTTCAGTTATGAGCTTTCATTTATCATATCTCTTATTGATTTTGCCAAATGAAACAAAGGGAAGAATTTAAACTTGATTATTTTTTAAAATCCCCTCAGTTTCCATTATGTTTTTGATATCAAACTTATGGGCTTTCACCTTCACATGTTACTATTTTTTTGCCCATTATTGTCAAATGGTATGAGCTTCAATTGTATGATCATTATGTGCTATCATTTTTTTGGTATCATAGAACTATCTTGATATGGATGATTATTTGTGCTATAATGAGACTTATATTCTTTCATCCTATATGCTGTCTCATACTCCCTCCTTGTGCTTGATTTTGTTGAAAATGTTATCGGGGCAGAAAAAGAGACTTAATTGTTTTAGTATTTCTGATTATTTTGGTATCTCTATGCTTTTGGTATCTTAATTCTTACAACATGACCTTTGAGCTGATTAGTTGTTAATAATGTAAGAGGAATATCGTTTCCTCAAAGAAGAGTGACTTGAACTTTAGCTCCATATTTATGCTCTTGCTTGGCAACCTTGTTTAATCTATGCACTGTTATGTCTATTATAGTCTTGAGATTGGTATGTTCTTGCCAAGAAATTGAGAATTAGATCATGCTCAAATGCTTCTCATATACTCATTAACAATTTGGTCGCTCATTATTATTTTTTGTTTGGGCTTAATTTTCTTATTTATTTCTCTGTATTTTAATTTCATTTTTCAGTACTCAAACATAAACACAACAACAAATCAAAATACAAATATTTACATAAAAAAAAACCAAAAAAAAAAACAAAAAACACCTTTCATTTTTTTTTACGACCAGACGCTGATCAAAATAAACAAAAAAAAAAACCCTTCATTTTTTTTCTGACCATACGCCAATCTTACTTACTCGCCTCTTCCATAGTTTTCTTTTTCTTTTTATCACCTTGGGCGACCCTTGATGCCCCTGCCCCTGTGCTTTCGTCGAGAGCGATGACTCCCCGCTGACTATCAAAGGCCAAGAACGATGTTGCTCCAAATTGGGCCATGAAGGTGGTCTTCCGTTTAAGCTCTTTATTTTCGGCCTTCAGTGCACCTATTTCTACTTGTGCATCCTTGTACATACGCTAGAGCAAAGAGGGTTGGGCGTTGACTTGATGGAGCTCACTCGTCCTATTCTGCAATCGGTGAGCCAATTTTGCGACTGCCGTCACCGTCTCCATACAGGATGTCAGTGTGAAATGATTGGCTTCTATGTCAGATTGAGCTGCAATGATTTGCTCAATCGACATCATATGAAGGTTAAGAAGAGGAATGACAGGAAGAGTAGGAGCACTCGGTCCAGCAGAGCTTATGGGATCGTTCAGGTCTGGAAACAGAGTGAGGGGACGGGATGATGAAGCCATGGATTAGAGGTGAGAGGTGTCAAAGAAATGAGTTGCAGAGAAATAGAAGCGAATAGACTGAGGTTTGGCCTCCTCCGTTCAGTTTCTTTTTTTGTCTCTTGATGAGGAAGAAGAAACAGAAGAGAGTGGTGAAGAAGAGATAGAAGAGAATGATGAAGAAAAAAATGGAAGAGTATGTGATTAAGAAGAAGGCAAAAGAGAAGAAGACAATGAGGGAGAGAAAGCCGAGGTGAGTACAAATCGAGGCCTGCTTTTGTCGGCCAATGACGCAAAAGTGAGGCCGCTTGTCAAACGCGTTTATCGAAGGAAAAAGAGAGACGTGGGAGAGTTGTATGTGTATGCATATATGTATATATATGTTTTGAATTGTATAGATGCCATTTATCCCTATCATTTTCCTCCTCATCCTCTAGATTCTGACCCATGATTTCCTTTTGATAATGTCACAGGGGAAGAAATTATATGATATTATATTATGTGATGTTATGTATTATGGTATTATTTTCAAACTAATATGATGTTATGTATTTGTAGTTTGATATCTTAATCTTATATCATGTTGTTGATTAAAGCTTATTTATTACACATGTGCTAACCTATGTATTTAGAAATGAATTCAAGGAGCATGACTTGAGAGGGAGCTTTTCTTACTCCCAAATCAAATCAAAACATCATTGAGTGCCATCATCAAAAAGGGGGAGATTTTTAGACTTATTTATTTTGATGATTTACTTAATTATGTTTTAATTTATTTGAAAGAGAAAAATAGAATCCAAAATTTATTTTGATGATGTATGTGTATGCATATATGTATATATATGTTTCGAATTGTATAGATGCCATTTATCCCTATCATTTTCCTTCTCCTCCTCCAGATTCTGACCCATGATTTCCTTTTGATAATGTCACAGGGGAAGAAATTATATAATGCTATATTATATGATGTTATGTATTATGGTATTATTTTTAAACTAATCTGATGTTATGTATTTATAGTTTGATATCTTAATCTTATATCATGTTGTTGATTAAAGCTTATTTATTACATATGTGCTAACCTATGTATTTAGAAATGAATTCAAGGAGCATGACTTGGGGGGTAGTTTTTTTTACTCCCAAATCAAATCAAAACATTATTGAGTGCCATCATAAAAAAGGAGGAGATTGTTAAACTTATTTATTTTGATGATTTACTTAATTATGTTTTAATTTATTTGAAAGAGAAAAATAGAATCCAAAATTTATTTTGATGATTTATTTAATTATGTTTTAATTTATTTAAAAGAGAAAAATAGAATCAAAATTTATTTTGTCCCATTATTTCTCACCTAAACCTTTATCCTAAATGTTGTTAGAATGTATTTAATATTTGAATAAATCAAGATTTCAAATAGCCCAAAACAGAGGTTCAAACAGTCTAGCGCAGCAGCAGTTCAAAAAGTTCAAATGGAAGATATTCAAATTTGTAATGATGGAGTGAAAGATATTCAAATTAGTAATGATGGAGTACAACGGCTATAAATTCAAATGAATACAACGGCTGTAAATGGCTATAAGTTTCATTATATATACCAAAGCCTCTAATGTAAACAAGTTACAAAAAAAAAAAAAAAAAATCAGAAAGTAATTCTTTGATCTATAATCACTCACATCTATTCTCTGAAAAATTCTCTGAGAAATGTTCTTCAATTTTTGTTTACATCATCTCTTAGAAATTATACACTGAGCCTTATAGCATTAAGCTCATCTTTCCTGTGTGAGATTTACAGAAAAATCAAAACTTCATTTTATATATCTATCTTTGAGAGATATTTATTGTAAGCTTTTTTTGACAGCAAAAATACCATTTCATCTTGTAAAAGTATTGCAAATACTGTATTCTTGAAATCTTGAGAGTGATTGCGAATCACTTAAGATTTGCAAGGGTTTGGGCTTGTGAAGTCTGTGTAAAATCCGTGGAGGATTACTCTATTTGTAAAGAGGTTCCTAGCACCCCTGTGAAGTTAGAAGATAGTGGAAAATCTCAAGTGAAGCTTGAAGAGTGGATGTAGGCTTGGTTGAAGTCGAACCACTATAAATCTGTTTGTCTCCTTTTCTCTAATCTCTTTACTTTTCTACTATTGCTATAGCTATCTAATATTCATGTGTTAATCATTTGATTTATCCTGTATGTTAGCTATACTTCATTGTTATTTTGCTTGATCATTTACTGATAAGTTCATCATTGTGCTTATTAATAATTTGTTATACTAGTAGTTAATTTTATTGGGGTATTATTAATTTTAATTTGTAGAAACCTAATTCACTACCCTCTTAGGTTGCTTTTTGGGTAACAAATGTATATTATTGTATTATATTTATCTCTATCTCTATCTCTATCTCCTTGTATCTCTATGTCTATCGTCTTTTATCTCTATCTTCTTTTATACTTATCTAATTTTCTTTTCAGCCTATATATACAGACTTCTCCTATTGTATTCATTCATTCAATTCAATATAATACAGATACACAGTTTTCTTTTTGCTATTAACCATTCTAGCATGGTATCAGAGTGCTAGGTTCTACACTTATAGCCCTTTTCTTTTCTCTTTGTGCTTAGTCCCGTACACAGTGGCACTACAACATTCATTCCATCACCCATACACTTTATTATCTTTGTTCCAGCACTGCTTCATCATTATTTTCACCCAAATTCTTTTCTTTGCCACCAAACTGATCGGAATCTCCTCACGGTTCCAACGGCACCTACCACGTCACCAAAAACTCATCCAAGTGCCCTCAAATGCCCTTTTTGTGCTCGACGCGTCTTCGCCTTTCGCCGTTACTCTCACACGTGCCCTCACCCGCCATTCAGTTGTTTGCTCACATCATCACCTGATATCAGCCATGCGCTCGTGTGCCCCGTTCTACTATTGTGCTCCCGTGTGCGCCAATCTGCTATTCTGTGTTGCTCGCCCTTTCTGCTATTGTGCGCCACGCCTTAGCTATGCTAACGTGAGCCATGCCTCTGCTAACATCAGTTTCTCTCTTGCTGACGTCAGCCCTGCACCATGTTGGCCAAAATTCAATTTTTGGCTTGTTTTGCCTATTTTTTGCACCATTTCTGATCATTTTGGCCTGGTTTCCAACTATTTTTGACGTTCTAGATTCACTGGTGCACTCTGTTTTATCTAGTTCTACTTCGCCATCACTGGTTTTTTTTTTGTGATTCATTATTTAATCATTTCATGGCTTGTTCAAACAGTTATCCTTAGCACGGTCGCTATTCTGGACCCTCCATAATATACAGCCGAGATCAGTCTTTAGCACATCTTGCATTTACTACAATCGCCTCTGGTTCATCATTCGTTGTTACCCCGTCACAACTTTACATTCTTCAAGACATTGAAGCTATTGTCAAAAAGGTTATTTCTACCTTTGGTACACCCTCTACTGTCTTCTCAATTACTCCAGGTACCTTTTCTTGGTATTTTGATTCCGCTTGTTGCAACCATATGACCTCTGACCTTACACTTTTCTCATCTATTACATCTTCTTCTACGTTACCTATTATTCACACTGCTGATGGCTCTCCAATGCATGTTGGTCATATAGGTCATATTTCCACATCTACTGTTTCTCTACCCCACATTTATCTGATCCTCAATCTTACACTTAATCTTATTTCAATTGGTCAACTCTGTGATCTTGGTCTCACTGTTCTCTTTTCTCCAACAGGTTGTGTTGTGTAGGATCCGAAGACGGGACAAACTCTTGGGATCGGTCATAGACATGGTCGTCTGTATGAGCTCATCCACCTTGGCATTCCCTCATCCAGTCCTTCCACTATCCAGACTGCTACTTTTACTACTCCTAGTTTTGCTCTTGCCTTATGGCATTCCCGGTTAGCTTATGTTTCCTTTGGTCGTTTACGATCTCTAGTTTCCAGTGGTCAGTTAGGTCCTGTTCTATATGATAAAGTAGATTGTCTATCTTGTTAACTAGCAAAACAATTTCCTTTACCATTTCCATCCAGTACCTCTATGTCTCATACACCTTTTGATCTCATACACTTTGATGTTTGGGGACCCGCACTTAATACCACTATGGGGGGATCCAAATACTTTGTCATTTTTGTAGATGATTTCACTCGTTTTACTTGGTTATTTCTTATGAAGTCTCGCTCTGAGTTACCACAAATATACTATGATTTCTCACAAATGGTCAAAACTCAGTTTTCTTCCACCATCAAAGTTTTCCGTGCTGATAATGCCCAAGAATACAAAGAAATAATTTTTTTGAGATTCCTTTGTCAAAATGGCACACTTTCTCACTATTCTTGTCCTGGTACCTCCCAACAAAATGGTCGTGCTGAGCGTAAACATCATCATCTTTTAAATACAGTCCGTGCTCTTTTAATTTTCTTTTCTTGTCCTGAGTGCTTCTGGGGGGAAATCGCTCTCACAACTGCCTATACTATCAACCGTGCTTCTTCTCCTACCATCAACAATCATACCCCATATGAGCACTTATGTGGCCAACCTCCTGTCTATTCTCATCTCCGTGTGTTTGGATGTGCTTGTTTTGTCCTCCTTCCACCATATGAGCATTCCAAATTAGAACCTCGAGCCCGTCTGTGTTACTTCTTAGGGTATGGGATTGAACATAAAGGCTATCGTTGTTGGGATCCTATTCTCAATGTCTTCATGTCTCTCGTCATGTGGTATTTTGGGAAGACAAGATGTTCTCTTATGTATCTAAGTTTTATTTGCCCACTCCTCCCATTACATCATTCTTCACAGATCCCTCTTTATTGTTTGATGAGCTTGATACAGACACTACTTCTGCCTTGCTGTCTCCGGCCCATCCTGAGGATCCTGTTCTGTCTCCTGGTCCTACTGATGCTCCACTTCCTGATCTTGTTCCTAGTCCTATCATGCTACCTCGTCCATCCTGAGACTCCTACTCTACTTCCTGGTTCTACTTCTGAGGTACCTCTTTGTCATTCTACTTGAGTAACACAACCTTCTGTCCTTCTTCGTGATTTCATTGTTAGTTCTACTGCATTTTTCTCTCATGAACCTACTTCCTATCGAGAGGCTTGTTCTAACTCTCTTTGGTAGCAAGCTATGACTGATGAACTACAGGCTTTTGATAAAACTCATACTTGGGATGTGGTTGATCTTCCTCCTGGCAAAAGTATTGTTAGTTGCAAATGGGTTTACAAGCTCAAGACTTATTCTGATGGTTCTATTGAGCGTTACAAAGCTCATCTTAACTGTGAAGAAACCTTTGCTCCTGTTGCTCGTCTGACTTCTGTTCGTAGCTTACTTGCCGTTGCAGCTGCTCGCCACTGGAAACTTTATCAGATGGATGTGAAGAATGCATTTCTCAATCGCGATCTCACTAAGGAAGTTTATATGCAACCTTCACCTGGTTCCTCTGGGCCTTCCTCCAAAGTTTGTAAACTTCGCCGTGCTTTGTATGGTTTGAAACAAGCTCCTTGTGCCTAGTTCGCCAAGTTTTGCTCCACCATTCATAATTTTGGATTCTCCTCCAATGCCTATGATTCTGCCCTTTTTGTTCGTAAGACAGAGCGTGGTACTATTCTTCTTCTTCTCTATGTGGATGATATGATCATCATTGGCGATGACACAGTGGGTATCTCTAGTCTCAAACAGTTTCTCAATCGCCAGCTTGAGATGAAGGATTTGGGTCTTCTCAACTATTTTCTCGGCTTGGAAATCTCTCATGATCCGTCTGGTTACTTTCTCTCCTAAACCAAGTATACTTTTGATCTCTTGGCTCGTACTGGTCTTACCGATTGCAAGACTCCCTCTACTCCCGTTGATCCTCAGACTCGTCTCACACCACTTGACGGTCACCTGTTGTCTGATGTTACTTTATATCATCAACTAGTTAGCAGTCTCATCTAGCTCACGGTTACTCGTCCAGACATTTCTTATGTTGTTCACATTGTTAGTCAGTTTATGGCTGCTCCTTGCTCTCCGCACTATGATGCTCTAGTTCGCATTTTACGATATCTCAAAGGCACTATGTTTCATAGTCTTCACTGCTCTGCTCACTCTTCCTTATAGCTACATGCATCTTCTGATGCTGATTGGGCAAGGGACCCTACTAATTGCCGTTTTACTACAAGATTCTGCTTATTCTTGGGTGACTCTCTCATTGCCTGGCGTAGCAAGAAGCAAACTCTTGTTGCTTGTTCTAGTACTAAGGCTGAGTATCGTGCTCTTGCTGACACTACTCAGGAGTTTGTGTGGCTTCGCTGGATTCTTTTTGATATGGAGGTTTCTTATTCTACTGCGATTAACCTCTATTGTGATAGTCAGAATACTATTCGGATTGCCCATAATGATTTCTTCCATGATCGCACAAAGCATATTGAGTTTGATTGTCACTTTATACGACAACATGTTACTAGTAACACTGTTCGTCTTATCTTTGTTATCTCTGCCAATCAAACAGCTGACATCTTCACCAAGGCTCATCCTCCTGGTCGTTTCAATGATCTAGTTTCCAAACTCAAGTTGGTTGATGCCTACCTACCTTGAGTTTGAGGGGGGCTGTTAATGTATATTATTATATTATACTTATCTCTATCTTTATCTCCTTGTATCTCTATCTCTGTCTCCTTGTATCTCTATCTTCTTTTATACTTATTTAGGTTTATTTTCAGCCTATATATACAGGCTTCTCCTATTGTATTCATTCATTCAATTAAATATAACACAGATACACCGTTTTCTTTTTTCATCAACCATTCTCACACATATCTCCAATATGTTCCATTTCTTTGGAACTTCAAAATTCCATAGCAATAGCTCCTTAAGTAACGAAGAATATATTTCCACATTATGCATCCCATAGCAGTCCACCATAGCCAGAGATTTAAGGTTCACACATATGGAAATAAAATCAAATATAGTTTCGTCATCCACGCTCACTTTAAATAGATTCATCGACCGCAGCGAGACAATATGGAGTTGCGAAATATCATCAGGCATAGTGAAACTACAGCTTTGGAGTTTCAAAACCCCAACTTCACCCTGTTTAAGCGAGTCGACATGGAAGCTGTAGGAGCAATCCTTGTCCATTTCACAATGGTTTATGTATCCATTGAAGTCCAAATCGAGCTCTACCGCATCGTAATTGATGGCGTAGAAGAGCCAAAAGTCGACGTCGTCGTAGTGATGGTCTTCGGTGAAGAAGAATCTCAAGGAGAATTTATGAAAAGGCTCGAAGGCTCGAGAGAGGAGCATTCGATTGACGTAGTGGGTGAAGGAATTGCGAGTTTCGGTTAAGGAATTTGAGGGAGAGAAGAGAGTGGAGTCGAATTTGAGGGTGGTGACGGAACGCCAGAGGTGCTACTATTTGTGGGAGATAGAGCTTGTTCGAATGGCGTCTCGGGTGGTTGGAAGGGATGAGATGATTTCAATTAGAAGATTTTCTAAGAGGTCGTCTATGATCGCCATGCTTGATTGCCTCTATGCTACCATTGTTGTTCCACTTGCTCTGCTACTGCTGCCAAGTTTATCAAGTCAAGTGATCAATCTCTTCTCTCCTCCTTGTTCTTCCCGAAAAAATTCAAAATTTTATAAATTATTCTTTTAATTGCCTGACTTGGCACGTAAGGCCTTATAAATCAAAACACAAAACATGTAGCGGATAAAAATAATTGGATCATACCTTCTTGATGATAGAACCTCGTGGATAAATCACGTGCTTCTAGAAACTGATAAAACAACCCAGCAGTGGAGTGATATCACAGATTGAATATCACCCACACAACTCACAGTGCAAAGGACTTGATTGTTGTTTTTGGGAGAGAGACAGTATATGGGTAGAAACAGATCATACGTTGTTTCACACTTAATCACCCATAACCATATATCAGATATATAATATATTATTATAATCTATCCATATTAGTTAAAACTGATAATATCTATATCCTGAGTGGTTATCCTAAATAGGTTTGAATTCAATTTCAAAACCTATTTGGATAAGGTTCAAATTCAAATGGTCATGCCGTATGGGCGACCATCACTAACATCTCCCACTCGCACATGAGTTGGCATGACACTGCCACATCTCTATCTCAATCTCCCCAAAAATGAACAATCTCATACTAGCCAATGTACCGTGCGACCGCTGAGAACACCTGCATGTGGGAGCTCTATACTAGAAACTCAATATGAGTCAGCATAGAGACATCAACCCAAAAAGAACAGAAATAGTGTCTCATGTACCCAGACCCATCTAGCTACATCAGTCCAAAAACATCTCTAATCCCTCAAAGAGCATGTTTGACTCTCCTAGGTCCCGCATTATATTCACACCCAATCAGCATCCTATAAAGAGCGATGTGAGTTGTCGACAGTGAATATAAAGCAGAGATGTAGAACTAGATGATCTTCCCTTCACCCTCATATCATTCAATTTAAAACTAACCACTTTCCCTGTAATGTCCCTTAAAGCCGAATCATACATGACCGCAGGCAACATACCAAAGTAGCTGAACATCAACTCCTCATCTTATGACATAGTCAAAGGTCACAAAAGGCACAAAGTGAAGTCATTTAAGAAAAAATGACTTTTAGGACTCACACGGTGAAGAAGCAGGGATCCATTCTTTCACCTCGCTAACGGGTCGATAAGCACATGCAGTATGAATGCATGTTATAGTGGAGTTACTCTTCCAAAGAGTGATGTTAAACTCATACACCATATAGATCTTAGTCTAGTCGCTCTTAAGCGCACGAGTCGCTTCCTAGCGTCTAACTCGAATTCTCTATTTGCTCGCCTCTCAGGCATCAAATGAGATCTCCCATCTGGCTATCCATAACAGACATATCATGGAAAAGTGGGTACTCTCATATCCATGGTCGGTCTCTAACAAGACCTCATCTTGGCTCCAACCAAGGCGACATAGCTAGTGGATAATTTTAGCTTCTAGTCTCATCCTTACTCGCTACCTAGCGCTAAGGGCGATTGCTCGTGTGAGTGAGCCAATCTTGCCTGCTAACATCAATTTAATTATTTTGTGTATGCTAATTCACAGACCATTACTAAAAGTAGTAAACATAAATGTGTAATAGAAACAAGTATGAATACTAATGGCATAAATATCCCCAAAAAAAAGAGTTCAACTGAATACACATAAAAAAATATCACCACCTACGTAGTCCTAAAGCCCTAACATGAGTAAGATAAACATCTCTAGCAATGGGCTTAGTCAAAGGGTCCGCAACCATGCGACTCGTAGGGATGTGCTCCAGGATCACTTCTTTCTGTGCCAAAATGTCTCTGATAAAGTTGAACCTCACATCAATGTGTTTGGTTCTGCCATGGTATTTAGGATCCTTAGCATAAGCGAGTGCAGCCATGCTGTCACAATGGATAGTCACGGGGTCTGAAGTGTGTGTGACAACATCCAAATACTGAAGGAACCTCCTCAACCATACGGCTTCCTGAACGGCAGATGAACAAGCCACAAACTCAGCCTCCATAGTCGATAAGGCGATACAGGATTGCTTCTTACTGCTCCAAGAAATAGCACCATCACTAAGCATGAAAGCATATCCTGAAGTAGACTTACGCTCATCTAGGTCTCCTCCCCAGTCAGCATCACAATAGCCAACTAGATGTAGATCTGAACTCTGGTAGCAAAGTGTGTAATCTGCAGTTCCTTTAAGATATCGTAATATCCTCTTAACTGCTTTCCAATGAGCTGGTCCTGGGTTGGATTGGTAACGACTCACCAATCCGACTGCATAACAAATGTCAGGGCGTGTACACATCATAGCATACATCAAGCTTCCAACAGCATTTGCATAGGGAACACGGGCCATCTTTTCATTTTCTTCTTGAGTCTTAGGACCCATATCAAGGCTTAGGCTCTCGCCTTTTGCAACAGGAGTGTCAATGGGTTTGCAGCTCTGCATCTGGAACTGCTCTAGAATAGTCTTAATGTAAGTCTCTTGAGACAAACCAAGAAGTCTCCTAGAGCGATCCCTAAGGATCTTAACATCGAGCACATAGCTCGCCTCACCCATGTCCTTCATTTCAAATGTAGAGAACAACCACATTTTAGTGGCGACAATCATCTCCTTGTCATTTCCAACCAATAATATGTCATCTACATATAATGACAATATCAGAAAAATGTCCTTGGACCGCTTAACTTACACACAGTGATCTTCATCAATCATCGTAAACCCATTCGAAACAACAGCTCGATGAAATCTCAGATTCCACTGTCTGGATGATTGCTTTAAGCCATAAATAGATCGTTGAAGCTTGCAAACTTTGCGCTCCTGACCTACTACCACAAAGCCTTCTGGTTGATCCATATAGATCTCTTCATCCAATTCTCCATTGAGAAATGCAGTTTTAACGTCCATCTGATATAGCTCTAAGTCCAACTGAACTACTATGGCCAGGATTAGGCGAATAGAGGCAAACCTTACAACTGGTGAAAAAGTTTCCTCATAGTCCACACCCTCTCGTTGGGTGTAACCTTTCGCCACTAGGCGAGCCTTATACCTTTCTATGGAACCATCCGCCTTGCGCTTGATTTTGAGAACCCATTTGTTCCCAATAGTCTTGCGCCCTAGCGGCAAATCAACCAAGTCCCAGACATGATTTTTCTTCATAGACTCTATTTCTTCATCCATTGCAGTACTCCATTCTTTACTAGCAGGGGATGAGAGAGCCTCTTTGAGATTCTTAGGCTCCATCTCATCACTCGGAGCAATCATGAATACTTCCCCTTCAATCTCAAAACGACGACGGGGTATAGCTCCACGTTTGCTTCTACGTAGTTGAGAATCCTGAGAATCCTCATCCATTGGATCTAATCCATGGGTAGGTAGATCGCTCCCACTGTCCCTAGGAGCTTGAGGAATTATTTCCTCATTCTCTACTAAGCTACTAGGTGCGCCTTCAAGTGGATCCTCCATCTCGTAGAATTCTACTTCTCTAGTTACCTCACCTTTGCTAGGGAAATCCTCCTCTAGGAAATCCACATCTCACGACTCAATTTCAGTCACACTTCCATCCGGATGCTCCCCAATAAACACATAGCCCTTAGAATGCTCACTATAGCGAATGAAGATACACTTCTTTCCTCTAGGGCCCAACTTCCCAAACTTATGAGAAGCGTTGTGTATGTAAGCTGCCGAACCCCAAGGCCGCAAATTGCCCAAATCAGGCTTTTTGCCAGTCCACATCTCATATGGGGTGGAAGGAACTGATTTGGAGGGCACACGGTTAAGGACGTAGGCAGCAGTCAACAAAGTATCTCCCCAATAAGAAATTGGAAGATTAGCTTGCGCCATCATTGATCTAACCATGTCAAGCAATGTGCGATTCCTTCTCTCCGCTACACCATTTTGTTGCGGAGTCCTAGGAATTATCAATTGCCTGATAACTCCTTTTTCCTCACAGAGCACTTTAAATTGCTCAGATAGATACTCACGTCCTCGGTCAGTCCTTAGAGCTTTAATGCTCTTGTCTAATTGATTCTCAACCTCATTAACATACCATCTAAAGCAATCCAATGCTTCTGACTTGTGAGAAATCAGATAGACATGACCAAAACGTGTGCAATCATCTATAAATGTGATGAAATAAGGGGCTCCATGCCTTGCCCTCACATTCATTGGTCCACATATATCAGAATGAATAAGTTGCAATGGGATAGATGCCCTTATGGCTTTCCCAAATGGTTTTCTTGTTGCCTTTCCAGCAAGACAGTGCTCACAAGTAGGCAAAGTGACTCTAGCGAGTGGGCCTAAAAGACCTTCTCTAGCCAATCTAGTCATCCTATCTTGCCCTATGTGGCCTAATCTAGCATGACATCTCATAGAATCATTATCACAAAAAGATGCAATATTAGAAATAGAGCCATTGGCATTTTTATTAATACTAGAATCATCCACATCCAAAACTAAAAAACCATCTGAAAGATAACCAAAACCATAAAAAATTGTTCCCAAATAAATGCTAACACCATTATTCTCAAAACAAAAACTAAAACCAAGGCTCATCATGCTAATAACTGAAACTAAGTTTCGCCGAATATCCGGAGCATAAAGAACATCATGAAGATACAAGGTGCGCCCTCGTCGCATTTCCAGCTTGAATGTGCCAATGCCAAGCACCTCCACACTGGACTCGTTCCCCATGTAAACTTTTCTACTCCCAGCAGGTACTCGATGATACTCAACGAACCCTACTCTGTCCCTCGCGATGTGGTCTGTTGCTCCGGAGTCTACAACCCAAAAATAAGGAGAATGAGCAATTAATGCTTGACTAGACACAAAGCATTGAATGTGAGAAATTAAGTAAGGGAGTACCTTCTTCTGCTCAGGGCAATCCCGAGCGAAGTGTCCTTCTTTGTTACAGTTAAAGCATGTCAATTTAGCCTTTGCCTTCTTACCACCTCTCTTGCCCCTACGCTTGAAATTTCTAGCGCCATTGGGCTTAAGCGCAGCCGCTGCTTGCCTCTTAGGGGCACCTTTTGCTTTTCCACGTTTGAACTGAGAAGTCCTACGTGAGCTTGACTCAACCACCATAGCAGAACCATCAGACTTAGCCGCCTCAAGGCGCTCAGCCTCTAGCTCCAAATGACGCGATATGTCTTCGAATGTTTTCACACTCTCATTATGCATCATGTTCTGCTTCATCTGCTCCCAAGAATTTGGCAGAGAGCGTATCACAGCCTGTACTTGCTGCTCTTGAGTCAAATTATGCTCAGCAGCCGCAAGCCCACGTATCATGGCTGACATGACTCTCAAATGCTGCTTCATCGAGTGATGCGCCCTTTTCTGATATGAGTCAAACTTCATAGTCAGTCCACGTAGCTTTGCCAAAGAGGTAATACCAAACTTTTGCTTGAGAGCTTCCCACATCTCAAATGCAGTCGGGCAATGCTCAAACTCACTAATCAAGTCGTTGTGCATGCTGCTCAACATATTAAAGCGCGCACACCGATCTTTGTTACGCCAAGTCTGAAAGGCTTCAAGATCACGACGATGTTGAGCTGTATTGCCCTGCTCTGGCTCAACCATCACTTGTTCAAGTGTGGTCAACACTTCTTGCTCATTGAGGAGGTATTGGATCTTACGGCGCCATATATCATAATTGTCGCCATTCAATTTCTCTCCCTTAGTTAAGTCTGCCACCACTGTCTTAGCAGCCATTTCTACATACAGAGTAAATAAATGCGCAGGGGATATTAATGATAGCAACACAAAACAAAATATTTTGCAGCAAAAAGAATCTAAATTAAATAATGATAATTTTACACATGTCTCAAGATCGAAAATTTGCTATGCTCGTAATCATCTCTTGCGCCTCTAGTGATAATTATCAAAATTTAATTTCATTCCATGCGCAAAAAAAAAAAAAAAACAATCAAACAATCTCCCACTACTTATGGCATATACAAAGCATGATAAATTCCATACAATAGCATCTCAATATAAATTTATAAACAACTCATGCTATATTTATTTAATGATGGAATTCAAATAAATAAATAAATAAATAATCATGCTTCTTTAATTGCAACATATTAAAAACCCAAAAATATGTTGTATTCAATATTCTGATTATGCCATAATTAAAGTGTACATCATTTTTGAAATTTTCTGGAAATTTTCTGAAATTTTTCTGGAATTTTAAATAACTAATAAACACACATAAAATTAGAAATAAAAAATCCAGAAACTGATAAACAGAAACAATATTCAGATTATGCCATAATTAAAATGTACATCATTCTGAAATATTCTGAAATTTTTCTGAAATATTCTGAAATTTTAAATGACTAATAAATACACATAAAATTAGAAATAAAAAAAATTCAGAAACTGATAAAATGAGACAATATTACCAGTAAATAATAAAACCTTTCAGAAGTCTACAATAAATATTTCAACCCCAGAAAATTATTTATGCAATACCAGAATCATTTTAAAGCATAAAAAATGAATTATTAACACAGAAAAAATATTTTATATTTTCTGAAAATTTTCAAAATTTTACAGAATGTAGAAAAATTAATTCTGAGTTTAACAGTACAAGCCACACATAAAACAAATATGTAATGAATTAATTATGACCATTTAACGCAATACAGAATTGAAAACAAAACAAACAGTGCCTAACACGCCAGCAGCCAAGCCAGCCAAGCCGGCGGAGGAAAACGGCGCGGCTCAGCACGCGGCTCGGCGAGCGGCCCAGATCACGGCTCGGCGCGCGGCGCGCGTGCGTGGCCAGCGCAGTTGACGCGCGCGTGCAGGCGCGTCGGTAGACCATCTGGCGCGTGGGAGCGCGTGGCTGCGCGTGGGAGCGCGTGGAAACGGCGCACGGCGTCAGGTGGCGCGTGCAGACCACGCGCCGCCTTTCAGGGTGTTTTCTGGTCCGATTTTTGTACTGCCGGACTCCTTTTTTCAAAATAAAATCGTTTTTGGTATGAAAAAAGACATTAATGAACATAAAAAAAATATTTATGCTTTTAATCTAATCAAAGTAGATTTTTTTTTCTCCTTTACAAACATTCATATATATAATATAAACATACACATGTAAAAATATACACATGATTAAAGGAAACACGAAAATATCCATCAACAGCTCTGATACCAATGTAAATCAAAACAAACAGAACATGCAGCGGATAAAAATAATTGGATCATACCTTCTTGATGATAGAACCTCGTGGATAAATCACGTGCTTCCAGAAACTGATAAAACAACCCAGCAGTGGAGTGATATCACAGATTGAATATCACCCACACAACTCACAGTGCAAAGGACTTGATTGTTGTTTTTGGGAGAGAGACAGTATATGGGTAGAAACAGATCATACGTTGTTTCACACTTAATCACCCATAACCATATATCAGATATATAATATATTATTATAATCTATCCATATCAGTTAAAACTGATAATATCTATATCCTGAGTGGTTATCCTAAATAGGTTTGAATTCAATTTCAAAACCTATTTGGATAAGGTTCAAATTCAAATGGTCATGCCACATGGGCGACCATCACTAACAGGCCTCATCTAAAGAAACAAGATTTATCAGTGAAAGAAATAACAATACATATACATGGAAATGAGAAACTGAAAAAAAAAAAAAAATTATTTATTAATTTAAAAATATTACTACGTTGCATTATTTATCTAATATTTTAAATTACTAAGGTACCAGAAAATTTTACGAGTGACCATGCTGACTCACCATTTTAACATTATTGATAGACAAAGAATTACTCAATGTTTAGAGTGAGCTATATAAGTCACTTCTTTTTTAAATTTATTATGTCTTTAGTAATTTTTTAAAAAATAATGTCAAAATTTTTTATTTTTCCGATCTGTCTTGCCAGATGAATATAAAAAGTAATTTATTTTTTCGTTAAAAAAAAAAAACTAAAAAGCTAAAAAAAGTCTACTTATTTATGTCTGCTTATTTTTGTCTATTTAAATTTTTAACAATTTTTTAATATTTCGGTTTGTTTCGTCGAGTTGAATTTAGAAGTCTAAAGTTTTTTGAATTTTTTTTTTATAAAAAAGTTCATTAAAGACTAAAATTAGCCCAAAAGAAAGCCAACAAATAACCAAACCCTAAGCAACTATGTTGTACTTTTAATTGATCAAAAGTATCATGTAAAAAGTATTTTAAAAAAATTCAATTAAAAAAGTATATATCTTTATTTTCATTAGACATATTTCTATTTTTTATTTGACAAATGAATTTACACTATATGTGTGACAAATTAACATATTGCAAATTAGACACATGTCAAATCTAATAATTAATGGCCATGTTTGTTTGGCTCTTTGGAGATAGGGATTGGACTAACAGTTTGTGGGACACACCTAAAGAATGTTGGGTTGAGGATATGAGTGAAGGGATTAGCTATTCCCTTAGACTAGTAATCCCCACCATTGGTAGGACTACCAATCTCAAGGGAGGGTTTGAGATTAGAAATTGAGTGAGGGGATTAGCAAATTTTTAAAGGATTCTTAAGAAAAAATTTTAAACAAAAAATTTTACTCATTCACACTTACTCACTTATAAGATCGGTGACAGCAAAGTGTAGATCTACAATGGTGGAGTGTAGATCTGCGATAGTAGAGGTGGAAATGTGATGGTGGTGGTGGATCCAAGATGGTAGCAACGGTGAATACATCGACGGTGGTGATAGTTGATGAATGTTAGCAGCGGTTGAACGACGGGAGTGGTGGAAGAAGATCATGATGTTGGCGGGGGCGGTAGACGACGACGTTGACGGTAGCCAGAGGTTGTATGAAAGTTTTGGAAAAATGGTGGAGAGGGAAAGAGAGAGAAGAGAGAGAGAAAGATGAAAAACAAATATGAAAAGATTTGATAGATTTGAATTTAATAAGAGCAATATAAGTGATGCAGAATTTATTGGTGTATTTAAAAAGTCAACAAGATTTAATGGTATTTAAGCACAATAAACAGATTGCTCCGCACTTGCGATGGAAGAAGCTTCGTATGTGCGACAAAGGGAGCAAGCCTTCGGTTAGAGACTGCGAGAAACCGCACTTGCGAGCGAGGGGCATTGAACGTGTAGAGGAAGTCACTGCACGTGCGGCGGAGCGCGTTTTTGCCTCGAATAACACTTTCTTATACAAGATATGGACCGAAGAAAACCCCAAAAGTATCACATAAATACGTCATATGTTACTTTAAAAATAATTCAAAAATTTCAAATAATGAATCTCTTTATTTTCATTAGATATGTTGCTATTTTTGTATATGACATATGGATTTGCACTTTTTTTTTTCTCGAACAAATTAATATATTGCAAATCAAAGCCTAAACACATATGTTGTATTTTTTTATTGATCAAAAGTATCATATAAAAAGTATTTTAAAAAAAATTCTGTTTAAAAAGTATATATCTCTTTATTTTCATTAGACATATTCTATTTTTTTATTTGACATGAATTTGCACTACAAATGCGACAAATTAATATATTGCAAATCGGGACACATGTCAAATCTAATAATTAGTGGCCATGTTTACCTGGCTCTTTGGAGATAGGGATTGGACTAACAGTCTGTGGGACCCACCTAAATAGTGTTGGGTTGCGGACATGAGTGAAGGGATTGACTATTCCTTTAGACTAGTAATCCCCTCCATTGGTAGGACTACCAATCCCAATGGAGGGTTTGAGATTAGAAATTGAGTGAGGGGATTAGCAAATTTTTAAATGATTCTTAAGAAAAAATTTAAAATGAAAAATTTTACTCACACACTCTTACTCACTAATGAGATCAATGACGGTAGAGTGTAGATCTGCAATGGTGGAGAGTAGATCTTCAATAGTAAAGGTGGAAATGTGATGGTAGTGGTGGATCTAAAATGGTAGTAGTGGTGAATACATCGGCAATGGTGATAGTTGATGAATGGTCGCAGCAGTTGAATAACGGTAGTGGTGGAAGCAGATCACGACGTTGGTGGTGGCGGTAGACAACGACGTTGACAGTAGCCAGAGGTTGTATGAAAGTTTTGGAAAAATGGTGGAGAGGGAGAGAGAAGAGAGAGAGAGATGAAAAACAAACATGAAAAGATTTGATATATTTGAATTTAATGAGGGCAATATAAGTGATGGAGAATTTATTGGTGTATTTAAAAAGTGAACAAGATTTAATGGTGTTTAAGCACAATAAACAGATTGCTCTGCAAGTGCGATGGAAGAAGCTCCATACGTGTGACGGTTTGTCCCTCATGTGCGGGAAGGAGAGCAAACCTTTGGTTAGAGATTGCGAGAAACCGCACATGCACTTGAGGGGCACCACACGTGTAGAGGAAGTCACCGCACGTGCGGCAGAGCGCGTTTTTGCCTCGAATAACCATTTCCAGTATGAGATATGGACTGAAGGGAACTCCAAAAGTATCACATAAATACGTCATATGTTACTTTAAAAATAATTCAAAAATTTCTAATAATGAGTCTCTTTATGTTCATTCGATACATTGCTATTTTTGTATATGACATATGGATTTGCACTTTTTTTTTTCCCGAACAAATTAATATATTGAAAATCATACCCCAAACACATATGTTGTATTTTTTATTGATCAAAAGTATCACATAAAAAGTATTTTAAAAAAAATTCTATTCAAAAAATATATATCTTTATTTTCATTAGACAATTCTATTTTTTTTATTTGACACGAATTTGCACTACAAATGTGACAAATTAATATATTGCAAATCGAACACTTGGAGATAGGGATTGGACTAACAATCTATGGGACCCACCTAAAGAGGGTTGTGTTGAGGACATGAGTGAATGGATTAGCTATTTCCTTAGACTAGTAATCCCCTCCATTGGTAGGACTACCAATCCCAAGGGAGGGGTTGAGATTAGAAATTGAGTGAGGGGATTGGCAAATTTTTAAAGGGTTTTTAAGAAAATATTTTAAAAGAAAAGTTTTACTCACTCACTCTTACTCACTTATAAGATTGGTGACGGCAGAGTGGAGATCTGTAATGGTGGAGTGTAGATCTGCGATATTAAAGGTGGAAATGTGACAGTTGTGGTGGATCTAAGATGGTAGTAGTGGTGAATAGATCGGCGGTGGTGATAGTTGATGAATGGCCGCAGAGGTTGAACGACGGTAGTGGTGGAAACAGATCATGATGTTGGTGGTGGTGGTAGACGACGACGTTGACGGTAGCCAAAGGTTTTATGAAAGTTTTGAAAAAATGGTGGTGACAGAGAGAGAGAAGAGAGAGGGAGATGAAAAACAGTTATGAAAAGATTTGATAGATTTGAATTTAATGAGGGCAATATAAGTGATGGAGAATTTATTAGTGTATTTAAAAGGTCAACAAGATTTAATGGTATTTAAGCACAATAAACAGATTGCTCTGCACGTGCGATGGAAGAAGCTCCGCATGTGCGGCAAAGGGATTAAGCCTTTGGTTAGAGTCTGCGAGAAACCACACGTGCGGGCGAGGAGCACTGCACGTGTAGAGGATGTCACCACACGTACGGCGGAGCATTTTTTTGCCTCAAATAACACTTTCCAGTACAAGATATGGACTGAAGAGAACCCCAAAAGTATCACATAAATACATCATATGTTACTTAATAAACAATTCAAAAAATTCTAATAATGAGTCTTTATTTTCAGTAGATACATTGCTATTTTTGTATATGACATATGGATTTGCACTTTTTTTTCCCAAACAAATTAATATAGTCTTGTTGATTTTTAAATGCACCGATATATCCTCCATCACCTATATTGCCCTCATTAAATTCAAATTTATTAAATCTTTTTATAGCGATTCTGGTTTAGACCCGACCCATTTCGTATTCTGGACTCGGGTTTCATGGTTTCGTATTGTTGTTCATGCCATATTTCCTTTATATCTCCTTGAGTTTGGCTATTGGGTTGTATTGGTTGTATTTGGAACAGGTTGGTAACTTGGTTTTCAAACTTATGTTGCCCAAAAGTTTACTCCTTTGCTCGAGCAGCACTTCTTGTGTTCGAGTGGGCTTTGTGAACTCTCAGTACTTTGTAGGTTTGCAAAACTACTAGGAGAGTGTATTCTACACTCGAGCGTATCTTTCTACGCTTGAGCGGCCTTTTTTGAGCTCGAGCATTGGTTTGTTGTCTGCAAAACTACTGGAAGTGTGTATTCTGCACTCGAGCGAAACAATTTGTTGTGTCTAACGCTTGAACGTCACTTATTGCGCTTGAGTAGACTGTGCGTATATCAGTTCGTAAAAATATCATTTCACATCACTTTTTCATATCTCTCTCACTAAACATTTCAAAAACCCTAGATCTAGAGTTTTTCTTTCTAAGACTCACCTTCTCTTTTTGTAAAACACCTAGATCCATTGGTTTCTCTACCTTAGTGTCTTTGGGAAAAAGGTAGAACTCCACTAGAGCTCTATTTTGGTTCGAACAAAGCTTGGTTTCAACGTCTTTGAAGTTCCTCCATTGCTTCTTTGGTCTTCTAAGCTTGAGGTATGGATTTTCTATACTCTTCTATGGTTTTTAACTTAGCGATTTGTTTTGTATAAACAATATTGCGATTTGTTTTGTATAAACAATATTGTGATTTTGGGAGATTTTGAAAAAATCTATAGTTTTGGTTTTAAATCAAAAGAGGGGTTTACAAATGGATGTATTGAAAATGGTTATGGGAGTGAATGTGGGATTGAGTTATAATAAAATTGTTGGTTCTGATACTTGGATTGGATTTTGGAAGAAAAGAGAGTTTGCCCTAAAATGTCTCAGATATTTATTTTGTGTAATTAAATAAAATTGGTATTGAAAATGTGAAATTGGATGGATGTTTATGTAAATGGTGGAGTTGGATATGTATTATCAGTCACCTATGGAAATTTGAATGGTTTATTTGTCTTGGAGATTGTATATCTGTTTAGAAATATTTGTGCTGGGTTATCGGTAGAGGATACCTATGATTGTTGTGGAAATTGCATGAAGATTAGGTAAATTGAAACTAATTTCTCATCTATTGTCATTAAATATGACTATGTGTTTAAATACATTGTATGTGTATGATGTTTGGGAGGAGAAATGGGATGTACTCCATGTTTGGGAGAAGAAAGGGGAGTACTTCCCCTTTATTTCATTGAATTAAGTTGGCTGGGTGAAAGTCCTGAAAACCACAAGTATACATAGGTGTCGATTCTCGCGGACTAAATATCCGTAAAATGGCAAATAGAAGCGATTGTATGATAGTTACACAGGTTAGAAACTTATTAACGTCCGAAAGAAATGGAATTGATTTCATGAATCGAAATATACAGTTGGTACTACATGGTTTGCAAAATAATTATGAAACAATTTAACAATGGTATTGTATGTGCATATTACACTTATAGCTTTGTTAAGATTCATATATTGTGTTAGATTATTTCTACTGGGTTTTAGCTCACCCTATGTAGGAAAACCATTTTCAGATGTTGGTGATATGCCTCCGCTAAGGGCTTAGCTTGGGAGGACAATGGAGCTGAAGGCTCATTTTGTTTGTTTTACTTTTCATTCATTTTGTTCAAGCCTCAAGCTTTATCTGTATTGAGCTTAAAACTCACTTTTGTTGTATCCAAGCAGTGACTTAGAAGGATGTAAGCCATCAAGACATATGACTATCTATGTAGCTTTCATTCCTTATTATCATCACGTGAATGTATATCAAACTCTGATTAATGAAAGCATGTCGTTTCAATTATACTTCCGCTTATGGTGTGGGTTTATCGTATTTATTTTGGGGCGTTACATTTTTCATATGTTTTTTTATCTCTCTTTTCTCTCTTTCCCTCTCTACTATTTTTCCAAAAAATTCACACAACCACTAGCCACTGCCAACGCCGTCGTCTACCACCACCGTCACTGCCATCGCCAATATCATGATCTACTTTCATCACTATCGTCGTTTAGCCGCCGCGACCGATCATCAACTATCACCATCGCCGATGATGCACAACCGCTACCCTCTTAGATCCACCACCATCGTTGCATTTCCACTTCCACTATCGTAGATCAACACTCTACCGTTGCAGATCTACACTCTACCGTCACCGATCTTATAAGTGAGTAAGAGTGACTAAATAAAATTTTCATTTGAAATTTTTTCTTAAGAATAATTTAAAAATTCACTAATCACCTCACTCAAATTCTAATCACAACCCTTCCCATGAGATTGGTAGTCCTACCAATGGAGAAGATTACTAGTCCAAAGGGATAGTTAATCCCTTCACTCATATCCCCAATCAAACACTCTTTAGGTGGGTCACACAAACTATGAGTCTAATCCCCATCTCCAAAGAGCCAAACAAACATGGCCATAAAATATTAGACTTGACATGTGTCCGGTTTGCAATATTAATTTGTCGCATTTATAGTGCATATTCATGTCAAATAAAAAAATAAAAGTATGTCTAATGAAAATAAAGATATATACTTTTTTAATAGAATTTTTTTAAAATACTTTTTATGTGACACTTTGATCAATAAAAAATACAACATACGTGTTTAAGGTTTGATTTGCAATATATTAATTTGTTCGGAAAAAAATGCAAATCCATATGTCAAATAAAAAAAATAGCACCGTATCTAATGAAAATAAAGAGACTCATTATTTGAAAGTTTTAAAGTAACATATGACATATTTTTGTGATACTTTTGGGGTTCTCTTCAGTCCAAATCTTGCTCTAGAGAGTGTTATTCGAGGCAAAAATGTGCTCAACCACACGTGCGGTGACTTCCTCTGTACGTGCAGTGCCCCTCACCCGCACATACAATTTCTCGTAGTCTCTAACCGAAGGCTTGCTCCCTTTGCCACAAGTGCAGGAGAAACCACCGCACGTGCGGAGCTTCCATCGCATGTGCGGTGCAATCTATTAATTGAACTTAAATACCATTAAGTCCAGTTGACTTTTTAAATACACCAATAAATCCTCCATCACCTACATTGCCCTCATTAAATTCAAATCTATGATTTCTTTTTATATTCTTTTTTCATCTCTCTCTCTCTCTCTCCACCTCCACTATTTTTCTAAAAATTTCACACAACCATTAGCCACTACCAACGTCATGATCTACTTCCACCACAACCATTGTTCAATCGCTGAGACTGTTCATCAACTATCACCACTGCCAATGTATGCAACACAGCTACCATCTTAGATCCGCCACCACCGTCGCATTTCCACCTCTACCATCGTAGATCTACACTCCACCGTTACAGATCTACACTCCGCCGTCACCGATCTTATAAGTGAGTATTATTGAGTGAACAAAATTTTTTGTTTAAAAATTTTGGTTAAGAATCATTTAAAAATTCGCTAATCTCCTTTCTTAGTTTCTTATCTCAACTCCTCCCATGGGATTGGTAGTCCTACCAATGGAGGGGATTATTTTTCCAAAGGCATAGTTAATCCCTTCACTCATGTCCCTAACCAAGCACTTTATAAGTGGGTCCCATAGACTGTTAGTACAATCCCTATCTCTAAAAAGCCACACAAACATGGCCATTAATCATTAGATTTCACATGTGTCTCATCTACAAAATTTTAATTTGTCGCATATATGGTGCAAATTCATATGTCAAATAAAAAATAGAAATATGTCTAACGAAAATAAAGATATAGTATTTTTTAATGGATTTTTTTTAAATACTTTTTACATGATACTTTTGATCAATAATAAATATAGCATAGGTGTTCGGGGTTTGATTTGCAACATATTATTTTTTTTGAAAAAAAAGTGCAAATCCATATGTCAAATAAAAAAAATGGCAACATATCTAATGAAAATAAAGAGACTCATTATTAGAAATTTTTAAAGTAACATATGACATATTTATGTGATACTTTTGGGGTTCCCTTCAATCCATATATTGTACCGGAGAGTGCCATTCGAGGCAAAAACACGCTTAGCCGCATATTTGGTGACTTCCTTTGCACGTGTGGTGCCCCTTGCGCGCACATGCATTTTCTCGCAGTCTCTAACCGAAGGCTTGCACCTTTTGCCGCACGTGCCAGACAAACTGTTGCACATGCGGAGAACTTTCCATTGCACATGCGGAGTAATCTATTTATTGAACTTAAATACTATTAAGTCCTATTGACTCTTTGAATACACTAATAAATCCTCCATCACCTATATTGCCCTCATTAAACACTACTACAAAAACCTATAAAGATCACACTTTTTTTGTGTGATGTTTGTTATTTAATCACACCTTTTAAGTTTTATTAAAGTGTGATCTTTGGGAGTGTGATTAAAAATGATCATTTTTAATCACACCTTTTAAGTGTGATTAAAAATATTTAGATCACACATTTTAAGTGTGATTAATAACATTTACATCACACCTTTTAAGTGTGATTAAAAACATTAGATCACACATTTTAGGTGTGATTAATAACATTAAGATCACACCTTTTAAGTGTGATTAAAAACATTTAGATCACACCTTTTAAGTATGATTAAAAACATTAGATCACACCTTTTAAGTGTGATTAATAACATTTAGATCACACCTTTTAAGTGTGATTGATAATATTTAGATCACACTTAAAAAGTGTGATTAATAACATTAGATCACACCTTTTAAGTGTGATTGAAAATATTTAGAACACATCTTTTAAGTGTGATTAATAATATTTAGATCACACCTTTTAAGTGTGATTAAAAATATTTAGATCACATTTTTAAGTGTGATTAACAACTTTTAGATCACATCTTTTAAGTGTGATTAATAACTAATAAAACATGTGATAATAAACATTTAGATCACAGATTTTAAGTAATTAATATCTAATAAAACACGTGATTAATAATCAGATAAGATCACATGTTATATGCATTTGAAGAATGTAATACATACTATATACTATATTTTGAATCACAACCATATATTGAATGGAATAACGTCATATATTTCATAAATAAAAGTTAAATGTTCAAAAAGTATATACAAAGGAATTAGTAAAAAAAATTTAACTGTGCTTACATATATTAAAAAAAAAAAAAAAAACTTGAAAAAACTAAGTTGTTGAATTCTTTGACCATATTTTGCATTTCTCCAATAAATTTCTGATCTGAAAAATAAAAACACAAATTAATTCAGTAACGGTTAGAAGCATATGAATAAACTTAATATTTTTGTAGAGACTTACAAAAGACAAAAATCGAACATTTTCTCATCATACTGACTCTTCATCTCCTGCATCAATAGAAAATGAATAACTTTAATTGTTACTAATATAAAATGTTTGGATTACCATATATAAATATGACATATACATAGAATCAATAAATCCAAAATGAAAATCTTCAATGTATGAGCAGATATTTTAAAGTCATAAAACCAAATATACATAGAATCAACAAATTTAAATGAAATCTTGAAGTGATTATATATTCTTTACCAACTAAAGAAATTGTTGATTAGTAATTTAAAGAACGGAAGTTATATCATACTTACATTAGATTTCAACTCATATTTTTTAGTACGAAATTAATCCATTCAACTCGTACTTTATCAAGTTCGATTTCCGTGTAAGTCTTTTTTCCATTGCACTGCAAGAGGTTATTTACAAACAATTAGATAATGAAGAAGATATACAAGTATCATGAATATAATAGTAATAAAAGTTTAGAATTTATCTCACATTTTGTTTTCTTAGGATGCTTTGATCTCCAATGAGGTCTTTCATATACCGCATTACATTAAACCCACATTCCACGTTTGTAGGTTGTTGCAGGGACTACATAAAAGTATTTTCATTATTATTAGAAACTATATATAAAGTGTTATGATCAAGTTGAACAACCATTAGCATAAATATAAGTATGATAAAATTAGAGAAAATGATATTGATTACCTGAACTACTTTCCAAACTGGATTCGTCCTCCTCCTTTGGGTAGTTTCATAAATTTTTAAAACACTTTACAAAAGAAATTCCAGATGTCAAAATATTTTTAGAGTAACTCAAATTGCTTAAAAATGTACGAACTACCCAAACTTACATGTTTATTACAATTTCAAAGCTTGTGTTTATTTTAGAATTAATCGGATCAAGCAAGTACACAATCATCAATGTTAGATCAATGACTAACAATATCGAATGGTATCTACAATTGAACAAGTCACAAGTATAAGCTTAATAAGTTTATTATCATTTGAACACATGAAATAAATAGTTTTAGATAATTACCCAATATTATAAGGAATTAAAATCAATTGTTCTAGCATAGCCTCCTCTAATCTTCTTGCAAGCAACACTGATTTTGATTTCTCTCCAGCCATTGTTTTTCCACTAACGACACAAGGGTTAACAAATACAAATTTTTTTCTCAAATTGGAAGCCTTCAACACTTGATGGAGATGACTAATAAAATAAACAAATTTTAATTAAATTCGTAATTCATAAAATCTGCAGAAATAACTATTGATGTAGCAAATTTTCCTTACCTTATGTACAACATGATACATGTAACAGATAATTCTTTTACATGACATATGTACTCCATGTCTACTCTTTGAAGTTGGATATTGATCTCCTCCCCAAATATATCTTTCTCTAGTGGAATGTCTATGGCTTCATCATATTTGTATCAAGTACATTAAGGCGGTGTTTGGGAAGAAGTGGGATAGGCTATTTTATTGACTTACATTTTAAAAAAAAAAATGTAGCTCGGCAGCCTACATTTTTGGCACTGACAGTCTACCACTGTACTTGGCAAGCTGTCCCACTGGTAGTAAATTACACTTTTGCCCCTTTACATCAATTTTGAAATAAAATGGGATTAAAGACAAATTTGTCATTTCAACCTCAAACACATTTTTCAATACAACTCAAATAAAACTTCATCCCATCTTCCTAAACACAAAAAGTAAAATAGCATACTAAAATAGCAAAAAAATCAAAAAGCCTAAAAAATATGCACTTCCCAAACACCCACTAAGTTGTGACATTGACACACCACTGCCAATGGCATCATCACCACCACCACAAAGCTCTTTGAAAAAACACTAAAATTGGCACAACAGCACCACTGGCGTGGCTGCTATCAGTGTCGCCACTATCAGCACTACACAACTGACACATGTCACACAGCATAATTATACTAATAGTTGATTAGCAAATTCCTGAAGACTAAAACTAACAAATTAAAAAATTTTAAATTGGAAATTGAACTAAAGATTTGGCCATCCAATATGTTACAGGGTCTTGAGGAATTATAGAATTCAATCTGCTAGATATCCAGATGCTGGAATACAGAATTGGAGCTTAGAAAGCTCTTTCCAATTGAAATCCACCCTCAAAATGCACCCTAGAAGTTAAAGAAAGATGAGTCTGAAAGGCAACACAGACATGTTTGTTTGGTAATACAACTCAATTCCAGATGGCCTTAATCTACTAGACAAATTGAAAATTAAGACATAAATAGAACGCATGTTGCAATAGATTAGGTTAACAAAATTACATAAATAAAAGTCCAATGAATTTTTTATGCGTCAAGTTTTCGAGGATTTGATAACAATAATAATTACCTCTTTGTTTTCGCATATTACTGCACTCATTAGGGGAGTTTGACCTGCTTTATCAATAGCATCAACCTCAGCTCCTTCCTCAATTAAAAGTTCACACAACTCTGAGTTCCCTGTGCTTGCTGCACGATGCAAAGGGTGCATCCAACCTAAAAGAAATTAAAATCAACCAAATATTGAGGGAAGAGGTCCAAGACCTATGCTATCAGCAGCACAAAACAAGATTAACGAAAGTATATATATAAAAGCAAAAAGGCAATAGTGTGAAGTTACATGCCTTGTCCTTCAAATTGATGTTTGCACCATGTGAAAGTAGAATTTCAGTTATTTTCAACCAACCCTTGCTAGCAGCATAATGAAGAGCAGTACGACCGCCATTATTTTTCAAATTAACATCAGCAGAAGTTTAAAAAATGTCGCTGTTGATATACGATGATATCACTTTGACAAGAAACTACAAACTTTGGCTAAATGGCTAATTTGAACAAATAGAAAGAAAAAAACTCCAAGTATACTCAAGATAGATCCTATAAAAACACCAGCAAAAATTGTTCAATAACATTCGTAAAACCAATTGAAGGCACAATTAGTAACACACTATCAGTTAATGAAAGCAGAGCAATCCATAAGCAAAGGACATACACCAACGATTGATGGATCAATCATCAATGAATATATAAAACTCTATTCTTCATATCACAATTTACTCTGTGGAATATGATTCAAGAGTGATTCAATCAGAGATATCATTTTAATGTCAAAGACAAATACGTGGTGTCACCAATTCATCTTTGTATTAATGATTTTTTTTCCCCCAAATTCATCCTACTTAATAATGTTTTTGTTGGAGTGATATGCATTGTTGGGTGCTTTCCTAATAGATAAGCTGTTGGGACTAGTGGTGAAAAGTTTTAGGCTCAAGTCTCATTGTCTGCATTGGTTTTCCATGTACATTCTATTTCTCTCTATGTTTGAATGATTGCATCTAGCCGTGCAAGTCAGGATTACAAGTGAAGTAGGGTGTTAAAAAGCTTGATATGCATTGTTTGGTCCATTTCTTAACATCTCACAGTTTAAGCTTTTGAGACTAGTAGTCATCTAGCATTCTCACACCCTTGACCACCCTTAACCTCCCAGAAATTGGCATATTGAAGGTACAGCACACTGCACAGAATCAGCAAGCTGCTTGAACACAAACACAAACAATTAGAAAGATAAAATGAAGAATTCACCCATTAAAGCAAGCTACACGAACAAACACATATTTTTTAAAGGTCTCCATGAAATAGAATCTCTCAAAACATACTTCCTCTAATCTAAAAAGAGTACATGTGCTAGTCTGCACCATTACATCATGAATGATACCATATTAGTTACAGTCAATATAAAATAACCTTGCCAACCTTAAAATTCTCACAATAACTAAAACAACAACTCTGAGCCAGTGCACTGGACTTGCAAGCAACCCATCACTCACATTCATGCAGTCTTCTTCTCCCAAATTTTTTTCTTTCTCTTGAAAGATATATTTGTTTCTATGACATACAACTAACTAGCTTGGACTTATTTTCAAGACCATCCAACACAAACTTGAAACAAATAATAGAAACTCTTTTGCAACTTGATAAAAATTCCTTACCGCTGCTGAGCAAAATCTCCACAATTTCTACATTCCCACTGCTAGCCGCGAATTGAAGTGGCGCCCAGCCCTCCTCATCCGCACTGTTTATACCAGTTACAGATGGATCTGCAGCTGATAGTATCTTCACAACCTAATCAATTCATTAATACAAAAAAAAAAAAAAAAAAAGCATCAAGATCAAAATTTCAAAAACAGAATCGTACAATGCATGTCAACGAGAGCCATCAGATGAAAATTCGACTAAAAGGTTCGATTTTCCTACAAAATGATCCCCAAAATCAACAGAAAATGTGTATGACAAACAGATTATTGATTTAATTGCTCAGACAAACGAAGAATAAGTAAATAAAGACAAATCCTTTAAACCCTAACAGTAGTTTTGGAAAGTAAAAAAGATGATTTTTCTTTTCTTTTCTTTCCTTTGATTTGGAAGAGAGAGAGAGAGAGAGAGAGAGAGAGGTGGACCTTGGGGTGAGCTGAAGAGGCGGCGACGTGGAGGAGCGAGCGGCAATCTTCGTTCCTGAGAGAGAGGGCTTTGAGAAGCTGATCGTGTGAAAGAGCTTCGAAGAAAGAAGAGTCGTCATTTTCGGCGGCATTGAAGAAGTCATCGTCCTTGATTGCTTCTGCTCCGACTTCTGGCTTCTTCGGAGGATCGATTTCCATTTCCATTGAGACGCTTGAACTTGCACGCTTTAGGGTTGCTTTCAGGGTTTTGGCTATCATCCGTCCAAACTACGCACGGTTTGGGCTTTTAAATTTTTAAAAACTAGCCTATCACCGTACTATATATACACGGAATAATTATAAATATTTATATTTGATTTAGATTTTTTTTAATATATAAATTATATTTTTTAAAATTTTTTATAAAAATAATTTAATAATTTTATCACTAATCATAGTGTATAAGAAAAGTTAAAAATAACACTACAGTAATTATACACAGCTTGTATCTATAATTATTTGTATAAGGAAATTTTAAATGTTGATCAGAGAATTTTGCCCAAATCAATAAATAGACTAAAAAATTATTAAAATACATATGTTGCAATATCATTAATTTCTTCCTATTATAAATTTTATTTTATAAATCTTATAAGATTTGTTTAATGACTAATATTCAATTTTTGTAAAAAAAATCTAATATATTCCTTTCAAAAGGTAATATAACAAATCTACAAAATCATATTTTAAAACTCAAAATTATTAATATTTTTTATTTATTTATTTTTGTTTTCAATAAGCATGTTAAAATATAAATAATATCCAAATAAAATTATATGTATTAATAAATATGACATTAGTTTTAATTGTAATCACAACTTTTTAAAGTCTTTATTCATTTTTAACTTTTTTTTTATGTTTTAAATTACATGTTATGATAATTCTTTCTTATTTATTAAGTTTTTAAATTATTTTCCTTTCAAAAACCAATATAATAATTTTTTAAAATTCATATATTTTTATTCTAAAATAGTAAAGTATTAGAACTATGTCATTTTTTTTTTTTATAATAAAGCATAATCTTTATTGTTAATTGTCAATACAACAATTTTAATATATATTTATGAGTAAATATTATAGTAAAGGAACATTTGAAACAAAACTCTTAAACTTACATATAAAATTTTATTTACGAGAGAAAAAATCCAAAAAATTAAATATAATTATCATATTTTTAATAAATAATATTATTTTATTTTATCCCTTGAATTTTGAATTTTGTTCCAAATAAAGACAATTAAAAATATCATTAGATTTTTCAACAGTAAAATCATTAATTTGATACAAATATAAACTAATTTGAGAAAAATAAATGTCAAACAAATATTTTTGAATTTTTTAAAATTATTTCTACCAACTAAAAATAAAATTATGTAAAATTGATAAATCTTTTAGACATGTATTTATTTTTTTACCAAATTAATTTTTATTATTTGTTTGGATAATGATCATGTAAAATTAATTTTTAAAAATTAATCCTGTAATTTTTATTAATTTTTATCAATTTTACATAATTTTATCATTGGTGGTTAAAAAAAATTTAAAAATATTAAAAATATTTTTTTGACATTTATTTTTGTCAAATTAATTTATATTTTATTAAATTGATGATTTTGCCCTTGAAATTAAACAATGGTATCTTCAATTGTCCTTATTTGGAACAAGATTCAAAATCTAGGGTCAAATGTGTCTAAATTAAAAAGTCAAGGACCAAAGTGACACGAGTCCCAAACTATAGGGACGGTTAGTGTAATTTGCCCTTTTTTTTTAATCACACTTCCATTAAAAGTGAGATGTTTTTATTTACCACGGCTTGCATTTACTGTATGTCGTTAATGTGAATCCGTGAAAACCCAATTTTGTTGTAGTGAGGAGAAGAGACCTGTGTGTTTGTGAAATTCAACCTTGTTTGGGATGGAAAGAGTCGTCCTCTGTCATACATGGGTGTAGAATAGAGGCGCAAATTTGAGAATTGCATATTTTATATAAAAATCATATTGGAATATTGTATACAATCACACCTATTTAGGGAGTGTGATTAAAAAGTAGTAATGTATATATAATCACACTTTAATTAGATGGTGTGATTAAAAAATATATAAATAATCACACTTTAATTAGAATGTGTGATTAAAAAATATATATATAATCACACTCATTTAAAATGTATGATTAAAAAGTAGTAATGTATATATAATCACACTTTAATTAGAAGGTGTGATTAAAAAATATATAAATAATCACACTTTAATTAGAATGTGTGATTAAAAAATATAGTATTTATAATCACACTTATTTAAAAAGTGTGATTAAAAAGTAGTAGTGTATATGTAATCACACTTTAATTAGAAAGTGTGATTAAAAAATATATAAATAATCACACTTTAATTAGAATGTGTGATTAAAAAATATATTTATAATCATACTTATTTAAAAAGTGTGATTAAAAAGTAGTAGTGTATATATAATCACACTTTAATTAGAAGGTGTGATTAAAAATATATATATATAATCACACTTTAATTAGAATGTGTGATTTAAAAATATATTTATAATCACACTTATTTAAAAAGTGTGATTAAAAAGTAGTAGTGTATATATAATCACACTTTAATTATAAGGTGTGATTAAAAAAATATATATATAATCACACTTAATTGAAAAGTGACATAAAAAATAAATATTATCACACTCAATCAAATTAAGTGTGATAAAAATATCAATCTAATTTTTTTATCACACTTCCAATAAAAGTGAGATATTTTTTTTTTCTCAAAGTGTGATCTTTAACTATTTTTGTAGTAGTGAAATTCAAATCTTTTCATATTCTTTTTCCATCTCTATCTCTTCTCTCTCTCCCTCTCCAACATATTTCCAAACCTTTCACACAACCACTGGCCACTATCAACATCGTCGTCTACCGCCATCACCAACGTCGTGATCTGCTTCTACCACTACTGTCGTTTAACTGCTGCGACCGTTCATCAACTATCACCATCGCTGATGTAAGCACCACCGCTACCATCTTAGATCTACCACCACTGTGGCATTTCCACCACTACCATCGTAAATCTACACTTCACCGTTGTAGATCTATGCTTTGCCATCACCGATCTTATAAGTGAGTAAGAGTGAGTGAATAAAATTTTTTGTTTATAAATTTTTCTTAAGAATTATCTAGAAATTCGCTAATTCCCTTACTCAATTTCTAATCTCAACCACTCCTATGGGATTGGTAGTCCTACCAATGGAGGGGATTACTAGTCCAAGGGCATAGTCAATCCCCTCACTCATGTCGCCAACCAAACACTCTTTAGATGGGACCCATAGACTGTTAGTCCAATCCCTATATCCAAAGAGCCAAACAAACATGGCCATTAATAATTACATTTGGCATGTGTCCGACTTGCAATATATTAATTTGTCGCATTTGTAGTGCAAATTCATGTCAAATAAAAAAAAATAGAACTATGTCTAATGAAAATTAAATAGAATTTTTTTTTTAAATACTTTTTATGTGATACTTTTGATCAATAAAATATACAACATATGTGTTTGGGCTTTGATTTGCAATGGTGGCGTTTGGGAAGTGGTTATTTTTTAGGCTTTTTGGCTATTTTACTATTTTAGTAGGTTATTTTAGTTTTTGTACTTGGGAAAATTGGTTGGATTTTTTATTTGATTATTGTATTAAAAAATGTGTTTGAAATGATGTTGGGATAGTAACAAAATGTCTCTAAAATGTGCAGCTCCCTTCTTAAAAAAACAAGGGTTGCTGATGACGTGGCACATGTTACGACTTTTTCTGGAAACTTACCAACGGCTAGATTCAAAAGTTGCTGCAGCTACTTTTCCCAATTCAAAGGGCAAAACTGTCATTTTTCCTTTTGTAAAATACAGTTGTCAATCACGTGCTCCAACCTCAGTAACAGTAAAGCTTTTGAGCTTTCTGTTCCCAATAGGCTAAAATAGCCTATACTCTCAAATGCCAAACACCCACTTAATGGTATTTAAGTTCCATAAATAGATTGTTTAAAATAAAATAAAACAAAATGTGGTGGTGATTGTTTGGCGTGTATGGCCAGTAGGAGGATATTGTTTGGGGTGGTGGAAAATTATTTTTTGTAGGGAGGAATAAAATATGATTCACCACTTAGCTGATGCTTTAATAATTTCTCAACATCATGATGTTGAGTTAGTGGCACCGAAAAGTGGCATGTAGAGGATATTATTATTAGAGCAATGCTAGGTATCATGAAAAATTTTTTATGAAAATGATCATGAAAGATTTATGACTTTTGGATTACACTTAAAATAAAACACCATACATTAATCAAAGTAATCCAAGGATCATAAATTTTTCATGATCAGTTTCATGAAAGTTTTTTCATGATCCCTATCTTTTCTCTTATTATTATTATTATTATTATTATTATTATTATTGGCCTTTAATCATAACATAACCATCTGTTCCTCTCTCTCTCTCTCTCTCTCACACACACACACATACACACACGCACATTTTCTCTCTCATCACTTCTTCAGAAAATGAATTGATTTAGCAGAGGCAATAGCGATCAGATTCAATATATTTTGCGTTATTTATATCGGTATTATAGTGTTAAAGGAAAATAAGAGCTCATTGGTGGAGCAATGATGGAGATCTTTTCGGCTTGAAAGCTCACTTTCCAGAAACCATGTGTTATCATGTGGTTTTAGATTTTGCTGCTACTCTTGCTACAAAAGAGCAGAGGGATACTCTCTGCTTCAAATTACTTGGTTGGGCTTGGAAGCTATGACATTATAGGACCTGCAGCTGATGTCAATATGATGGGATATGCTAACTCTGACAAGACTGCATTAGGTGTTCACTTCAGGTTGCGAGCTTGGGCATTTATTGTGGCAGAGCCGCAGGGAAACCGTGTAGTATTTGTAAACCTTGATGCTTGCATGGCTTCTCAACTTGTGACAATTAAAGTGCTTAAGAGGTTGAAAACAAGATATGGGAACCTATACCGAAAACAATGTTGCTATTAGTGGTATTCACACCCACACTGGCCCTGGGGTTATCTGCAATATGTTGTGTACATCGTAACATCTCTTGGGTTTGTGTGCCAGTCATTTGATGTTATTGTTAATGGCATTGAGGAAAGCATCATACAAGCTCATGAAATCTCCGGCTGTGATCAATTATGGTGAATAAAGAAAGAATAAAGGTTTACTTGAGCTAGGGTAGTTGTAAAGAAATTTTCAAGGTGATGACTCATCCCTTGTTGGCTGAAATCCCCATCCTCGACTAAGTCACTGCTTGAGGGGCTAGTGTCATGACAATTGGTGAATGTAGACTGAGAAATAACGCTTCTATTTGAATGACTGGTAGTAGCATCCAATGATTGAATGAAGTCACATGCACCCTGTCCCTGTAAGCATTTAAATAGCATTATGAAGCACAAATAGTTGTTAAAGATTTATTTATCCAAGGAGAAAGTAACAAAGAATATAGATAAAGGAATATTGAAAATGAAGCCACACTGCCCTATTGTAACTGATGTTGGGTTGAAGGAGAAGGCCTCGAGAATCCTTATGTGTTATAACCCAATTTGGCTCCGGATTGGGTTATATATTATTTTTGGTGGTGATTCATTATTTTCAGATGAGGACATAAATTATGAAAAGGAAATTGCATTCTTAAAGATTGATTTTTGGGCTTTTCTCCTCTCCTCTTCTAAAGGTAGGGATTTTCTACACTCTAATATGGTTTTTAGTTTAGTTATTTGCTATTGTGTATAGATGATGAGATTTGGTTGTGGTTTGGACAAACCTAAGATTTGGATTTGAAATTATAAAATAGGGGTTTCTCGATTTTGGACTCTATTGTGAATATGGGGTTTTGAAATGGGGGTTATTTGTGTAAAATTGATGAAATTGAGCCTTGGGGTTGTTATTTGAGAAAGAGGGAAAAAATGCCATAATTGGGATTAAATGAATTGTTTGTCAAAATTATGAAATTAATTATGGGAATATATAATTGGATTGGAAATGATGAAATTAGGTGGAAATGTAATTGAATGGTATAGTTGGATTGATAAATCACTCACCTATGGAAGATGTAATAATTTATCTGTTGATAGATTTATTTACCTGTTTAGTGATAAATGTTTTGGGCTATCGGTGGAGGATAGCCATGATTGTTGTAGAACTGCATGATGATTAGGTAAATTGAAACTAATCAACTGAATTATGTCATTGAATATGACGGTTGAATTAACACATTGAATATGTGCTATAATTGATCATTGTATATGATAATGTGTTTAAATACATTGTATATGTATGTTTATTGGGAGGAGATAGGGGATGTACTCCATATGTGATTATGTTTTTAAATACATGGTATATGTATGTTTATTGGAAGGAGATAAGGGATGTACTCCATATATAATTATGTTTTTAAATACATGTATATATATATTTATTGGGAGGAGATAGGGGATGTGCTCCATATGTGATTTTGTTTATAAATACATTGCGTATGTATATTTGATTGGGAGGCGAAAGGGGATGGACTCCATTTAAAGCAAGTTGGCCGGAGTGTCTTGGGTGAAAGACCTGAAATTTTATATCTAAATGGGTGCCGATTCCTCCGGACGAAATATTCGTAAAATGGCAAGTTTGAAGTGTTTATGTGTGTTTTGCATAAACGGAAAAACTATTGAGTTGTAATCTCATATTGGTTGTTGAAGGAAAATGGAATTGGAAATGAATTGGAAATGAATTGAAGGAAAATGGAATAAGATTGATCTTAGTGGCATATGAATATGCAGGCCTTGTGAATACTTCTGTATCTGTATTGTTTATATACGTGGTATTTATACCTTTGCTAAACCTCATATATTGTGTTAGATTATTTCTACTGAACTGTTGGCTCACCCTATACGGGAATATCATTTTCAGGTGCAGCTGAATTATTTCCTCCAAGGCAATAGCATGGGTGGACTTTTGGAAAGTAAGGGCTTCTTGTTTATGCCTTATGTGTGTATGTTTGTTATTTGTAAAGCCGAGAGCTTAAGATGTAATGAACGAGACTCAATTTATGTAACCAAGCAGTGACTTGGAAAGATGTAAGCCTACATGGCATTTAACTGTTTGTTAAATAGTAAACTCTGATATATGAAAGTATGTTGTTTCTCATATTTAATCCACATATGAGTTATCTTTATAGTATTATTTTGGGAGCGTTACACTTCGTACTTGCATCAAAGGGAGCAAGGCTGTGGTTAGAGACTACAGAAACCCCATGTGCGGATGAGGGGCACTGCATGTGCAGAGGAAGTCACCGCACGTGCGGTTGATCGCGTTTTTGCCTTGAATAACACTTTCCAGTACAAGATATGGGCTTAAGGAAACCCCAAAAGAATCAAATAAATATGTCATATGTTACTTTAAAAATATTTTAAAATTTTCTAATAATGAGTCTCTTTATTTTCGTTAGATATGTTGCTATTTTTTTTTTACTTGAATTTGCACTTTTTTCGAACAAATTAATATATTGCAAATAAAACCTCGAACACCTATGTTGTATTTTTTATTGATTAAAAGTATCACGTCGAAAGTATTTAAAAAAAAATTATATTCAAAAAGTATATATCTTTATTTTCATTAGACATATTTCTATTTTGTTGTTTGACATATGAATTTGCACTATATATGCGACAAATTATTATATTGCAAATCGGACACATGTCAAATCTAATAGTTAATGACCATGTTTGTTTGACTCTTTGGAGATGGGGATTGGACTAATGGTCTGTGTGAGCCACCCAAAGAGTGTTTGGTTGGGGACGTGAGTGAGGAGATTAACTATCCCTTAGGAATAATAATCCCCTCCACTGGTAGGACTGCCAATCGCATGGAAGGGGTTGTGATTAGAAATTAAGTGAGACGATTAGTGAATTTTTAAATGATTCTTAAGAAAAATTTTCAAACAAAAATTTTATTCAGTCACTCTTACTCACTTTGAATTTGAGGTGGTCGCTTAGCGTATAAAAGCGCGTTTAGTAACTCTAATAAATTTTTTTTTTTATTTTAAAAAAGCCTCTATAGTTTTATAAATTATTTTGAGGTCTTTATAATTGTTAGAACTTTACTATAACACTGATAGTATAGAATATTCTTGTTTCCGATAATTTAAAAATAAATAAATATAAATAAATTAAAAGGCTAGTTATGTGATTTGAAACTTGTTTACTACAATAATTTGAAATTAAAATATTTTTAAATTTATTCAGGTAAACCCAAGAAGAATTTAGGAAAATAAGGAGGGAAAATAACAATGCAAATTTGTAGTTAGTCCCCAATAATTTAAATTGTTTTACTAAATGATATTCAAGTAAGCCACTATATTTTAGGAAAAACTATTTCAAAACGACTTACTTAATATATTTGTATAATCAAATCAATTGTGCTAAAATGAAATAGAATAATACTATATGTACTAAATGGTATACTAATTAATATATTAACCAATGATGTGACATAATTTTGAGTAATACTAGAGACTCTAAGAATTCGACTAAAGTTTCTACCAAATGTCTCACATGGGTGTGGGACCGACCCCATGTGAGACATTTAGTAAAATTTTTGATAAAATTTTTGGAGTGTCTAGCATTTTGATGAAATATAAATGTGGAATTATGTCATCATTGTATTAATGACATTTAAATGATGTTATCACAATATTAATGACCGTTAGCATTTAATAAGCTTTTCTTTAATTGGGCTGAAGTCTACTATTTAAGACTGGACCCAACGTAGAAGAAAATAACACCTTTACTAAAACAATGTAATTATTCAAATGACAATTATATATAAGTACAAAAAAATTAGGTCGAACTAATAATCTGGTCTTGACTAGATAGAATCGTATGGCTTGGTCCAATTATGCAATCGATTTGGTTCCAATTTGATAAATGATGAAAATTATAAAAACCGTTTTGTTTTTAAAAATCATGGTTCAAATAAACTGAGCCGAATTTTTAAAGTTTGTATATAACTTATTTAATCAGTTTATTGGGCCACATACTGAGTTATTAAAAAGAAACTTATTAGTTATTACGCCAACCAGGACCCCTTTAGCGTAATCTTAGTCTTCTACAAGTTTTTATTCGTTTTTAGGCCAATCAGATCCCTTTGCACGTGCGGTGTCCTTCGGCCGCACGTGTAGTTTTCCACGGTCTCCAACCAAAGGTTTGCTCAATTTGCCGCACGTGCAGAGCCTACTGTTGCACGTGCAGGCATGGCTAACCCTAAACATTCAGGGGCCCAAAGAGAATCCCTAACGTCAGGCCCTACATTTCTACATATAACTTAAAAAGACAAAATCAACTTTAAAAAGTTATTACAAAAAAATTAAAACGATAAAATGTAGTAATATTTTTTTATATTTTAACCATTTACACAAAGGAAAAAAATATTATACAAGTCTTGAGCTATAATATCAAAGAAAAATTGAATGAACTATATCATTTTTATCACTTAAAGATTACTATTCTTGCATTTTTAGTTGCAAAATTAAAGCAAGAGCTCCTGATTGAGATTTAATTAATTATTCTATATTTTCTAGAAAGTATTGTCTGATCAATTCGTCTTGAATTCTTCAGTTAGTGATTTTTGAGTCTTCAAAACTTGGTGATGATCTTGTCTATGTAGAACATAAAACTTGATGCTTCAAGTTGCGTTACTAAGTCATTTTCCTAAAGACAATATTTGCACCCACCAAACAGTGTGCATGGGGTTATAGCAAATTTGCCTCCAGGATCCAATGAAGCCTGATCTAAAAATCAAGTCTACCGGCATCTGCACTAACAACTGTAGATCAGAATACTCTTGATATAATCAAAAAAACCAAGACACTGATAATCAAGTCTGCAAAACTTGATTACCAATAAGAAAAGCAGAAACTTGCTTAAGAAACTCTTGGTCGAAAACTCTAAATCAAGAGGGAGGGAGGGAGGGAGAGAGAGAGAGACAGAGAGAGAATTGCAGAAATGACTTCTAGATTTTTTTTAATGGATGTTTGAAATGGCTGATTTTGCAGCCTATTTATAGGCCTTGATGTATCTGATCGAATGGTCATGTCCCTTGATCGTATCCGATCAGATCTGACCATTGGATTGATGATCTACGGTGCAGATCATTCTCACACCGAATAGATGCCTTGACTAATCACACCTGATCACGATCGGGTGCCATCTCATTTGTACGATTACACACATCTCCAATCAACAGATATGATCAAACCGCTCCAGATCGGACACACAACCGTCCGATTAGTTGGTTGACTCATCGCCAATGAACGTCACGTCACTGCCATGTGGAGCTGACTGTATTCGACATCACCTATGACGACAATGCGTCCGTGCAAAGTGCGCCATCAAATGCCACACAGCCCACTGCCCACGTTGCGCTCGTGTTTGGATGGTGCTTCGCACCATCCTTGCGGTGTGAGTGCATGTACACTAGCATCCATTCCATAATATCATATTCAAAGGAATATTCTATGTAGCACTTTATTAGGTGTTTCATGTTTTGTTCTATTTCCAATGTGGAACAAAGTCCCCCAAGCTTATTTCATGCTTTCCAAAGAAAAACATAGAAGGTTTTGAAAAACACCCAAAACTAAGCAATAAATTTGAAAACTCATTTTTGAAAATTCCCCAACAAGTATGATTAAATAAACAATCTATTTCATTCAACAAGTAACAATTAATTTAATTCTAGAGATTTCAATTTTTAAGTAAAGTTAGCAAACAATTGAAGTAAAACTTGAAATGATACAAAATCTAAAGGCATTTAGAGAGAGTATTAAGATCTAATAAAATTCAATCTCATAATAGCAAATTCGTTGGGGAGAGGTTATGTAAAGTGAAATCAATTTATTTGGGCCCTTCACTAATAAAATTGTGTTATTTTTGAATTTGGTGTTAAGTATTGGATTTAGTTGGGTTTTGACAACTTAAATCAAAGGTTTTTTTTTGGAATCCTCCATATTTTTAGCTCAAATATTGGGGCTCAAAGCGACAGCTTTGCAAGGTTGCCCCAAAGCCGGCCTTCCATGCGGGTACACTCCACAGCACATGTGGGACCCAGCCCAAAAAACCAAGTGTGGCCTACACTGATCGGCACGTGCGGCAACACCTGTTTAATAGTTATGATAATAAGATTACTAGAATTCTGAACCACTCATTAATTCCTTAATGCTACATTAGTTTGGATCATTAATTATTAGATTTGACATAGGCCTCATTTGCAATATATTAATTTGTTCAAAAAAAAGTGCAAATCTATATGTCAAATAAAAAAATAGCAACGTGTCTAATAAAAATAAAGACACTTTTTATTAGAAATTTTTTAAATATTTTTCAAGTAACATATGACATATTTACATGATCCCTTTGGAGTTTATGTATTTGGTTTATTTTCGTCTTTAGTTAAATTTTTAAAAAAAAGTTTTAGATTTCTAGATTTAACTCGACGAGACGGACCGAAAAATTAAAAAAAAAAATTCAAAAAAACAATAAATAAGAAATAAATAAATCGAGCCAAAATTTTAAAATATATATATAACTTATTTAATCAATTTATTGGGCAGTATATCGAGTTATCAAAAAAACTTATTAGTTATTAGGCCAACCAAGATTCCTTTAGGGTAATCTCCATCTTTGAAGATTTCTATTCGTTTCTAGAATAGTTTTCTTGTCTTTTTCTCCATCCTCTCACCTTTCTCACGCTCTTTTCTTATTTCAATACTGCACTAGCATCTCTATGACTCTTGGCAATGACGGACCTAGAGGGGGCAATCCCCTTACTACGATTTTAAAAACACTATTTATGATAGTAGTATTAGTTACAATAATTTACATATCATAGAGACTCATTCTTTCTACATTTTTCTTCTTTTAGAAAAATTTTAAATGGTTGTCACTCTATACATATGAAACGTATGATCAAAATACAAAATTAAAAAAAGAGACAAAAATAATAAAAAAAATTCTTTGTTATAACTATTATTAATTACAAGTCCAAGTTTCTAAAGAATCAAATAAGGTATTAGCTAATTGTTTAATCATGTTCATTGAGAAGGACATTGTACAAGATTTGAATATTGATTTTATTATGGACATTTTTAATAGCATGAACTAATGTTGAGCACAACAATTCAAAGATGCCTCACTTTAATATATAGATTTTTTATAGTTGCTATTTTTTGTAACTAAATATGAATACAAAAAACATGCTATTTATATGTATTTTCACCTTATTTTCACTTTTTAAACTAGTAGAAGTTGATACTATAATTCATACTTTCTTTTTAAAAATTTTGTTAGTATATATATGTTCGCCTCCTTATATTCATCCCACCACCACCTTTTACCATTGCCAAATGCATTTTCAATCCTTTCGTCCAATATCTCTTTGTACACGATCTCACCACCACCGATGACTCTCTTTTGCATAGTTGTATCCCTCACTTGATCCTGTACTCCAATTGGCAAGTAATTGTTTACATTTCTTCAACGTTTGTGTTACGTTAGGATTTTTGTGAGTTATGGCCTTTTTTTTCTTCTCTTTTTGATCCTATACTCCGATTGATTAGTAAAAAAAAAATCCGTATCAAATTTAGGGTTTCTATCTTTCTGATTTGGGAATTTTGCAATTGTAACTATGAGTTTTTCTGATTTCGCCCTTTTCTCTTCATTTGGGGCTCGTCTTCAAAACTATACTTGCTTGTTTTATTTATTTACTAATTTTAAGGCTTGGACTTCCCTTCAGTCCAGATTTGAACGCACTCGATCGTACGTGCGGTGACTCTCTCCGCATGTGCGATGCCCCTTGGCCGCACGTGTGGCTTATTTGTTTGTTTGTTTGTTTTTTTTGTTCTTTTTTAAAAAAGTTTTACACTTCTAAATTCAACTCGATGAGACGAATCAAAAATTTTTAAAAATCTATAAAAAAAATTCAAAAAAGACAATAAATAAGTAATAAATGAACCGAGCCAAAATTTTAAAATTTATATATATATATATATATAATTTTAAAATTTGACATATATGTATAAATAGTTGGCCCTTAGATTAGGAATCTTTTATTTGGACCGTTAGATTGAAACTAAAGAAGAAACCCTAACTATTCTTTTCTTTCTAATATCTGTCTCAAACTTTGAGATTAATTCAATTTCTTCCTCACAGAGTTGAAGAACGGTGGAGATAGTGTGACAACGTAGACTTACTAATCGTGATTTTAATTAATTAATTATGTGTTAATTCTAATTGAACTAAGTGCCTAGTAATTTAATTTGTGCATATCTGGCCAAATTGGAAAATTACCTGTTAAGGTTATAACTTTGAAACTGAAATTGACAATCTTATTGGGTGCACAAATTGAAATTGAATACATGGATGGGCTCATGGAAATTTTTAGAGCCATTTGGGAAGTTTAATTGAAAATTGATTCAGTTTACTGAAATTGTCTGTGATTGAATTGAGCCTTAATTGGAACTATTAATTATGTTCCTACATGTTAATTATATGATTAAGTGTTATTGATTGTTATGAGATTTATTAACTTGTATTGTTTGAACAGATAGGTTAAAATGAAATTTAAACCTGTCTGATTCACTAATTTTAACAAGTTAGAATTTAATAATTGGATAGGAATTAGAGCCTAATTCACTCACAGTAATATAATTAAATTAAATTTAGTGTAATTGAGATTTTATTGTGATAAGGATTAATTTAATTTGCGTAGATTTGATTTTTATTTAACTTAATTAGAATGATTTAATGGTTTAAAGTTAAATTAATTAATGATAATAATAATTTAGAATACTACTCATGTTTGAATGAACAAACATAGTAAGAGAGAGAGTACTTGGTTGCTTATATTGAGTCTTTCATCTAACACACCAAACAAGACCCACGAAGAGAGAGAGAGAGAGAGAGGACAGTCATCTTGAGAGTTTGAGCTCAAAAAAGAATTGAAGGAAGAAGAAAGAAGGGGCATGGTTCATATTGCATTAAATCATCAACTAAGGTAATTTCTACCTCCTAATTCATGAAATTGAGATGATACACCGTTAATTCATAGAATTGAAGTTCAAATAGGAAGAACATAAGCTTACTTGAGTTGAATTTATAATTAATTAGAGGATTTGCTCATGTAATTAAGAGCTTAGGACATGCATATTAGAAAATGGTAGAATTGTTCAAATTAACTCCTAATCTTTGCATGCATGGTATATTTTCAAGAAAACTTTGATTCTATACTTTTTCTCCTACGTGATTCATAGAGACTGAGGAGAAATCATACATAAAATTAAGGGTTATGTTTATGAAAATGGAGGTTTAATGTAATTGTGTTCCAAAATGGAAGAATTAGTTAAATCAACTTTCAAAATCACCATGCATGATATACATTCTTGGGTTATATGATCATATTCTTATTTTCTTGCATGAGTTTTTATGATTTTAAGGAGGTACCATAGAAGTTGAGAAATTGAAGCTTAAATTTCAAGTTTTTATCAAAATTCAATTCAATTCAAGACTTTGAGTTTTGCATGGAAAAATTGGTTTTTAATTTGAAGATATGTTTTTGTTCAAAGTCATGTCTATAAAGATTAATATTTTCTTGAGAGAAGTTTTAGGTCATGTATTGTATGAAATTGAGGACGGAAATTGTGTTATCCTTGACTTTATTTGTTTAGGTCGGACGCCGAACCATTAGTTCGTGTACCAAGGAGCCCACTGTGAGTAACACTATTGTAAAGATATGTTCAATCGTATTTATTTTTTGATTGATAAATTATATTATTTTCTGAAATGATACTTTTTATCGATTGAATGATGATCCTATTTTCTAAACTGTATTCGTGGCATCCTTAGCATATTGCTATTGTTATTGATATTGTTATCGCTATTGTTACAGAGATCTCTGTCATCTCCAATTCTTAAAATTATTGTCCATTGTTTGATGGCCATCAATTAATTGTTCGGTCTTTAAGACCTATTGTATTGTTGCTATTGGATGTACCACTTATGACCTATACGAATATGATTGATTGAATTGAACGATTGAATGATTGATTGACAAAAAGATATTGATTGAAAATGTTCTATTGATAATCAATTGTTTCAAGTACTGTAAGGACATCATTCTTAACCTCTTTACACAGCTGTTATTCACTAGGCTCTAACTCACTGTTTACTATATATGTAGGTGATCGAGCACCAGATTGAAGCTAGTGGCGTCAACCCAAACCCTGACTTTGTTAAGCCAACCATTGTGCCTCACTATGAGATTCTGAAGTAAAACGTGTTTTGGCACGGGTGTCTTGAATTCACCCTTTTGTAATTGTTATTTTGGATGCAGTGTTTTTATGACTTTTGTTACTCCTACTTTTACTAAGGGTTTTAATTCCCTAAATTGTGTTTTGCTATTGTATATAGATGTATTGTGGGCTTAAGTGTTATGAATATGTGATTATGTATATGAATGTTTACATTTAGGTCCTCACAGTTCATTGGACGATGTTTTTATTATTGATTGGCTTCCGCTAGCCCCTATTTGTCGTAATTATTGTTTTATTGTTAAGCAGGCCTTCAATAATCATGGATTACTAACCGGTTATGATGCTAAACCCATAGGGGCGGGTTTGGGTTATGATAGACAGAAACAACGACAACAAAGTGTAGCCACGATCACGAGATCTAACATCAACACCACCGTTGGCAAAGTGCGACGCCATTTGATTGCAACTCAAAAGTTTTGAACAAGTAGATCTATGAGTTTGAAATGTTTTTCTTAATAGATTTGTAAAATATGTTAATGTTAATGAAATTATTATAGTTTGAAATATTTTGGGAATATATTTGCAAAATATGTTTGTATTTGTGTATGTATTGTTTGTTTTTGGTCACTCATTGTTTGATTATGACTCAAAATCGGTAGATCTATGAGTATTGGGTTTGTATTTGCATATCATATGTGTATCTGTTTGTACTCATCTCTATGTTGGCTTGTGAAATTCGGGCAATTTGAGCTAATCCAAGTTTAGATTATGAAGCTTGGTCTAGGCTTGGACAGCTAGGCTCAGGTTGGTACTCGAGCTTGGACACTTCCAAACACAATTCGGGTTGGGCCTAGGCAACCCTCCAGGCCTACCAAACAGCCCGAGTTGTAACTCTAGATTTAGGGCTTGTCTTTAAAACAATATTTGCTTGTTTTATTTATTTATTTTAAAGGTTGGACTTCCCTTCTGTCTAGATCTTGGACTATAGAGTGTTATTCGAGGAAAAAACATGTGGCTGCACCAGCAGTGACTCTCTCCGCAAGTGCAGTGCCCCTTGGTTGCACATGTGGGACAAATCGCCGCACGTGCAGGCACACTCCATCGCATGTGCGAGTGCTTGCCTCAAAAGCCCAAGTGTGGCATGCACTAATCGATATGTGAGGCAACACCTGTTTAATGGTTATGATAATTAGATTACTAGAATTCTAAACTACTCATTAATGCCTTAATGCTATATTAGTTTGGATCATTAATTAGTAGATTTGAAATATATTAATTGCTTCGAAAAAGGTGCAAATCTATATGTCAAATAAAAAAAATAGCAACGTGTCTAATAAAAATAAAGACACTTTTTTTTATTAGAATTTTTAAAAATATTTTTAAAATAACATATGACATATATACTAATACCTTTGGGGTTTGTTTATTTTGTTTATTTTCGTCTTTAGTTAATTTTTTAATTTTTTTTAAAAAAGTTCTAAGCTTCTAGATTCAGGTCAACGAGATGAATGGAAAAATTAAAAAAATTCAAAAAAGACAATAAATAAGAAATAAATAAACTGAGCTAAAATTTTAATATATATATATATATATAATTTATTTAATCGGTTTATTGGGCCGATACCCAGTTATCAAAAAAACTTATTCGTTATTGAAGAGTTTCTATTCATTTCTAGAATAGCCTTCTTGTCTTTTTCTCCATCCTCTAGCCTTTCTCACACTTTCTTCTTATTTCAATACCGCATTAGAATCTCTATGACTCCATGTTCATCCCACCACCACCTTCTACCATCACCAAAGGCATTTTCAATCCTCTGGTCTAATCTCTTTGTACGTGATCTCACCACCACCGATGATGCTCTCTGGCATAGTTGCATCTCTCTCTTGATCCTACACTCGGATTGTTAAGTAATTGTTTACGTTTCTTCAACTTTTGTGTTAGGTTAGGATTTTTGTAAGTTATGGCTTTTTTTATTATATATATTTCCTTTTCTGGTCTTATACTCCGATTGATTAGTAAAAAAGAAAAAAAATTGTATCAAATTCAGGGACTTAGGGTTTCTGTCTTCCTGATTTGGAAATTTTGTAATTGTAAGTATGAATTTTTCTAATTTAGCCCCTTTTCTATGATTTAGGGCTCGTTTTCAAAACATTAGTTGCTTGTTTTATTTATATGTTTATTTTTTAAGGGTTGGACTTCCCTTCAATCTAGAACTCGGATTGGAGAATGTTATGCGAGGCAAAAACACACTTGCTCGCATGTGTAGTGACTTTCTCCACACGTACGGTGCCGCTCAGCAGCATGTGCGGTTTCTTATAGTCTCCAATCGAAGGCTTGCCTCCTTTATTGCACGTGTGGGACAAACCGCCACACATGTGAAGCCTTCCACCACACGTGCAGGCACAATCCACCACACATGCAGGTCCTTGCCCAAAAAACCAAGTGCAGCCCGCACTAATCAACACGTGTGGCAACACCTGTTTAACGATTATGATAATTAGATTACTAGAATTCTGAACTACTCATTAATGCCTTAATGCTATATTAGTTTGGATCATTAATTATTAGATTTGACATTGGTCTGATTTACAATATGTTAATTTGTTCAAAAAAAAAGTGCAAATCCATATGTCAAATAAAAAATATAAAAAAAAATAACAACGTGCCTAATAAAAATAAAGACATTTTTATTAGAAATTTTTTAAATATTTTTAAAGTAACATATGACATATTTACGTGATACCTTTGGGGTTTGTTTATTTGGTTTATTTTTGTCCTTAATTAGAATTTTTTTCAAAAATAAAAAAATAAAAAAAATTGACTTCTAGATTTGGCTCAACGAGACGAACTGAAAAATTCAAAAAAGACAATAAATAAGAAATAAATGAATCGAGCCAAAATTTTAAAATATATATATATATATATAATTTATTTAATCAATTTATTGGGTCGCATATCGAGTTATCGAAAAACTTATTACTTGTTTTGCCAACCAAGATTCCTTTTGTGTAATCTTAGTCTTCGAAGATTTTCTATTCGTTTCTAAAATATTCTTCTTGTCTTTTCTCCGCCCTCTTGCCTTTCTCACATTCTTTTCTTATTTCAATACTGCACTAGCATCTAAATAAGTCTAGGTTCATCCCACCACCACCTTTTACCATTGTCAAACGCATTTTCAATCTCCTACTCTAATATCTCTTTGTACACGATCTCATCACCACCAATGACTCTCTTTTGCATAGTTGTTTCCCTCACTTGATCCTAGTCCTCTTGTACTAAGGAAAGGTCCTCTCAATGCTTTAACGCCCACACTGGATATAGACCAAACTCTCTTATGACCTTCTAAACCCAGCTCACGTACCGCTTTAATGAGCAAACAGCCCAACCCTTGGAACATACTACAGCCCCATGTGGCGAAAAGCCAACATCGCGGTGCCAAACTTGTCCATCGATGTGAGCTCTTGGGGAAGATCAGCCTGTTATCTCCAAAGTAACTTGTATCCGTTGAGCGACGACCCTTCCACTCAGCACCGTCAAATAACTAAGGTCAACTTTCGTCCTTGCTTAATGGGTGGGTCTTGCAGTCAAGCTCCCTTCTGCCTTTGTACTCAAGGACCAATCTCCGTCTGCCCCGAGGAAATGTTTGCCCGCCTTCGAATGCCACAACAAGATCTTAATCTTTCTCCCTTTCTTATAAGTCAAAAACTAACTTGAAGTGTCGATTCCACGCTATTTCCTCTGAAATAGGGGTTGACCATTCCCTTCGTTCCACTTATCCAGATTAGAGACATCGGCTATAAGTACTACTAATAGCTTAATCGAAATTCTATTTCCTAGATTATCCCCTTTTTTTGTTCCCGAATCACGATGTGAATGATGCACACTATTATTATCAACGTATATTATGGAATTTGGCTTTCCCAGCATCCCAAGTGACTAGGTAGGGACATGATTCGAACCTGCAGTCTTCAGGTCATGGGCCTGATGAGTTGACCCTACTCCAATTGGTAAGTAATTGTTTACGTTCCTTCAACTTTTGTGTTAGGTTAGGATTTTTGTAAGTTATGGCCTTTTTTATTTCACTTTTTGATCTTATACTCCAATTGATTAGTAAAAAAAAATTTGTATTAGATTTAGGGATTTAGGGTTTCTATCTTTCTGATTTGGGAATTTCGCAATTATAAGTATGAGTTTTTCTAATTTAGCCCTTTTTTTTCTTGATTTAGGGCTCGTCTTCAAAAAACTAGTTGCTTGTTTTATTTAATTAATTATTTTAAGGATAGGACTTCCTTTCAATCCATATCTTGGACGAGAGACTGTTATTCGAGGGAAAAACATGCTCGGCCGCACGTGCAGTGGCTCTTTCTGCACGTGCGATGCCTTTCGGCCACACGTGAGGTTTCCCGCAGTCTCCAACCAAAGGCTTGCCCTTTTTACCACACATGCGGGAACACTCCACAGCACATACGGGCCATGACCCAAAAAACCACGTGTGGCCTGCACTAATCGGTACATGCAACTGCACCTTGTTTAATGATTATGATAATTAGATTGCTAGAATTCTGAACTACTCATTAATGCCTTAATGTTATATTAGTTTGGATCATTAATTATTAGATTTGACATAGGTCGGATTTGCAATACATTAATTTGTTCGAAGAAAAAGTGCAAATCCATATGTCAAATAAAAAAAATAGCAATGTGTCTAATATAAATAAAGATACTTTTTATTAGAAAATTTTTAAATATTTTTAAAGTAACAGCATATGACATATTTACGTGATACCTTTCAGATTTGTTTATTTGGTTTATTTTCGTCTTTAGTTAACTTATTTTTTAAAAGAAAATTTAAAAGTTTTAGGCCTTTAAATTCAGCTCGACGAGATGAACCAAAAAATTTTTAAAAATCTTTAAAAAATTCACAAAAGACAATAAATAAGCAATAAATGCACCAAGCCAAAATTTTAATATATATATATTTTAAAATTTTGCATGTATGTATAAATATTTGGCCCTTAGATTAGCAATCATTTATTGGACTGTTAGATTGAAACTAAAGAAGAAACCCTACCTATTCTTTTATTCATATTCTATGTCTCAAACTTTGAGAGTAGTTCCATTTCCTCCTCAAAGAATTGAAGAACGGCAAAAAGAGAAACAACGTCGATGAAGTGTAACCACAATTGTGAGATCTAACATTAACACCACCGTCGGCGAAGTATGATGCCATTTGATTTAAAATCAAAATTTTTGAATAAGTAGATCTATAAGTTTGAAATATTTTCCTAATAGATTTGTAAAATATGTTTATGTTAGGGAAATTATTATACTTTGAAATGTTTTTGAGAAAATATTTACAAAATATGGTTGTATTTGTGTATTGTGTATGTATTTGTTTGTTTTTGGTCACTCGTCATTCAAGTACAACTCAAAACCGGTAGATCTATGAGTATTGTGTTTGTATTTGTATATCATATATGTATTTGTTTGAACTTATCTCTGCGTTGGCTTGTGAAATTCAGGCAATTCAGGCTAACCTCGGTTCAGGCTTACGCTGCTAGGCTTAGGTTAGTGGGCGAGCTGTAGACATCCCATTTTTGACCGCCCTTATGACTTGGACGTCACCACTTGCACACCCAATGATGAATGTGTGTATGCTTATTAAGTGCTCGGAAGTCCTTAGCGGAACACCACAACTTTGAGCATTTCAAACCCTACACACTTGTTGCCTTATTTTTGGACTAAAACTAGAGTTTTTCAAGCCTGCAACCTCTTGTGGCCTGCCGGCCACTACTATTGGTTGCCGACCACAAATTTTGGCTGTCGGCCACTAATGTGGCCTGTCGGCCACAAGTGTGTTTTGCAGATATTTTTCTTGCTACAGTTCAGACTCAAATTGTGACGATTCTTAATCTGAACCAAAGAGTCCAAATACGGCAAATCGTTTTGAGAAAAAACAGATTTTTGAAAGAAGTGCCAAACATGGACTGCTTTGCCAGATACAGAGTCACCACCTAAATATTTTATTTTGGGGGATTTAGGAAACCCTGACTCGGTGCCAAAGGCCACGTGTCCGTCATCACCAAAGTTGCCTCGGCTCGGGAACTTGGGTACGATTGGGGAAGGTCAGCTATGAGCACCCCCTCTCGCCCGATCAAAGAGCGACCTCTACTAACCGTGATATCTTATTTTGAAAACATTATATGCTCTTATTCCGGTTATTAGCCTAGATTTACTATGTTATGCGCACAGCAAACAAGTATAGACCAAATCGCCTAAATTAGAACAAAACATTTCATGTTTATTTTCAAAATGGTTTGCTACTCGCAAGTAGGCTAAAATGCAGATTTTGCCACCCTCAAGTGGGCTTTAGAAAAGATGGTTTTGCCACTATCTAGTGGGCTTAAAACTCACAGTTTTAATGCATTATTCCAATTTAGGTAATTCAACCTCCATCCACAGGCATTCAAGCAGTTATATCACATAAGCAACTAGCCTCATGGTAATCATGCTATTATGGCAACGCTCACACGCATGCAAGGATGTTAAAACATAAGAACTTACCTAGTACTCCAAGCCAAAACAGAAACTAGTTAGTAATCATATGCATGGTCCTAGTTCATGTTAAGATGGCTAATGCAACACATGCAAAATGCAACTATGATACGCTCGGCTAATCTACAATGACATGTGAAATGCGACAGATAACATGTATTCAATTTGGAATTGAAATACAAATGCAGTTAGAATGATGCGCCGAGCCTGGTGCATGCGAAACGAATGAATGGATGAAAACATGCTATCATACTGTATGCTAGTTAAAACATGCCCTAGACTAACCATCGAAAGCTAGTAAATAAAAGGGAAGAAAGACGTGGGGTTGGAAGACATGCAAACACTCGCGCACACTTATTACACATTCGCCCTCGCCCGGAGAGACTAAAAGAATAATACAAATTAATTAACCTACAAGCTAATTAAATATTACAGTCCACCTAATTAATTAAGCAAATTAACTAAGCTAAGTATGCGGTAAAAGGCCTCGGGAAGAGGGTCCCATGCGTGCGTGCTCGGGTTTGCTCGGAAATCCAACGCCATGCACAAGTTTGCCTCTGTTTTCCCTGCTCTGCTCTTCTGAAAATTGCACAACTCCCAAGGTATGCTCCATGGACACTGTGGAGCACCACCAACCAAGTGGGAACACCACCGGTCATGTCCGGATGGTCATCGGCCATTTGTTCAGCTCTCGACCATCAATAATTGGTCGGTAGGCACTCCATGTAGTCGACCGGCCAAATATTCCTGCAGAACCTGTTTTGACAGCAGCAGAGGGAAAAACATGGCATGGCAATGCATTTCAAGCAAATGTATGCACTACCACATCCCTTATCATATTGAAGACTCAAAGGGGTATGGTGCTCGATTCTCGGACCACCAATCGCGCATTTCAATGTGTGATGGCCCAAGAAACCAAGTTGTTCATTTTAATGTCAAATATAATGCACACAAACACACAATGAACTCAACCTCTATCATGCTCAATTCAAGAGGCAAAGCATGCATGCTTAATGTTATGCAACCTAGGCATAGAAGCTAAGCATGCAATATGAGCATGTGAAAAAGCAATATAAATATGCAAGCATGCAAGTTATGCAAACTAACAAGCATGCAAGATGGATGAGCATGCAACGACATGTGGGAATGGTCTTAAACCAAAATGGGCAGCTCTCAAATAAGCCCAAATCAATGGCCAAAATGATGCAACAAAGGCATGAAAACGCACACACAAGCATGCATGCACAAGGGCCTAAACATGGAACGTAAGCCATCAACTCTTCAAGGCGTGAAAGGGATTGAAATTGCAAGTATGCAAACATGGAACATGGACTAAAATGTGGTTTCCAATGATGCCAAATCATGGGAATAAGCCAAGTAAAGCATACTAGTGACCCACACACCCAAGGCTAGTAAGCTAGAATGCAAGACGACTATACAAATCATGGCAAACATGATCAAAACAACCATAACCAGACCTTAAGCATGGAAAAACAGTGCTAAAACCCTCTTGGAACCTAAAATGTCATCTCACAACATGATGCATGTTAGGCCAAAACATAGGATTACAAAGCAAGCATATGATGCATGCGAGAGACCATTAAACCAAGAAAAAATAGATCTAAGGCATGCCAAAATATGACCAAATACCCACTGAAATGTGTCCAATACATGCAAGAATAAGGTGCTCCTTTGAAAGGCCAATAAGAGGGTTACTCTACACATGCAAGAAGGACACTCAACATGACCAAAACAACTCTGGAAATGGCTTATGGGGGTCCTAAAACCCACTAAAAAATGCCTGAATCGAGCTCAAGAAGTTTGCAAATATAGGCCCCTTTGTAAGGCCAAAAATGCAAGCAAACAAGACAACAAGGACAGGGGATGACCCTCTCCTTCTTAGGACCTTAAATCACCATCCTCACCACTGAAATCCCTCAAGATTTCAGTGGTGAGGAGGCCCAAACAAGGTGGTCCCGGAGCTCACCAAAAATAGCACAAAATGGGGCCAAACAAGGCCTAAGAGGGGGTAAACGACCCCAAACACAAAAGTGACCTTAATGAACTATCTTAAACACAAAAAAATAGAACTTTTTTATGTTATACTCAAAGCTTAAATCAGCATGCAAGACAGGTCAAAAGCTAATGCAAGATTGGGAAAAATAAAGCAAAAGTGTTACCCTTGAAGAACACTTCAAGAACAACAGGCCCAGCCACTCTCTTCTGACCAAAATCAGTCCAAAACCTCAAGAACAAACCCTCAATGTCTCTCAAAGTCGAAGTAAGGTGTAATGCTATGTGTTTTAGTGCAAAACTAAGAACAAACATACACTTTAGGCCCTTAAACACACACAAAATGAAGAGAGAGAGGGAGATATAGAAAGAAAGGATGATATATATCAGATATATATGTGTATAGCTCTGGTTTTTTTGCTGACCCAATCAAAGGAGAAGGGAGGTCTCTGTTTCTTAGAGAAGCTAAACGAGAAGGGTCAAGGGGGTCCAGGCTTCCTAGAGAAACTAAGGTAAGGGTACAAGCTTCTTGAGGAAGCTTTGACAAAGGGTCAAGCTTCCTCAAGAAGCTTGATCAAAGGGTGCAAAAGGTTTGGATCAAAAGGGGTCAAAGGTTCAAAATAGCCACACATATGCACGGGGGAGAGGGTTTGTGCATCCCAGCTGGCACAGCTGGCATGCACCATGCCTGAAGGGTGGAAAAGGGTAAAACCGGCCATGAAAGGAGGCCATCAGCCAAATAAATGGCCGGTCGGCACAATAAATGGTCGGCCTGCTATTTTTTCTGGCCGACTGGCTAAATATATGGCCGATAGGTGGCTTCCAAGGTCAAAAAGTGGCCAATTGTGTCCATATTGAATCCCCGGAAGTTAGCTTTCCAATGGCGCAAACCTAGCATTAAAATTCCTCCTGTGCAAAAAGTTATGCCCTTTTTGGTGAAGCCGCGCAGATTCGATCCAATCGGGATGATGCCTAACTTCAACCAATCATATCTCCCCCACCCGGACTTGGCTTTAGGAGATTCTTGAGTGAAAAATGAAACCCCAGAAGTAAGCTTTCCAACGGTGGTAGCCTCATAGCTAAAATCCAAGTATGCAAATGAATAAGCCCGATTTAGCGAGGGCTGCTCGACCCTTTTCTACCCGGATTCATGCCGAACTTCTTCTCCAACTTGGTTTCCCCCCTCTTCTCCTCTTTTCCTCAACTTCAAACCCCTAAGTAAGGTGTTTTGAAATATTTTTCAAAGATTTCATCTCTCTTTCATTCGTTTCCACTTTGTCCTTGCTCGGTTCATCGAAAAGCACATTATTTGACAAAAATGTGAGCCTCGGAACATTGTAGAAACTTTATTTCAAAAAATGTTTTGAAAGAGAGGGTTTTAAGGTCTGAAAACCATTCAAAATAGCTTTGGTCCAAAATGGGGTGTGAAGTTGAGATTTGTCTCTCTCCTTGTCGAAGAAATTGAACCTTTGCCCTACACACCTTTTACCACCAAGTAAACCATCAGCAACGCCCAAGTCTTAAGGGCGGTCAAAAATGGGGTGTCTACAGGCCTCCCCTTCAATTTTTAAGGTTGGAATTTTTAGAGCAAAAATTCTCTCTCTCTACAATTCTCTCTCTTTCTTGCAATTTCTTAGCTTTTTGCAAGCTTTTGCCTATAAACTCTAAACCAAACCTTACCATCTTTGAGCTGAGGTACCTTTGAGCCTAGTTTGAGCTTTTGAGGGTGTGTAAGCCTTGATTTGTTGCCTAGAATTGCTCTTCTTTTCAAGAGGTATAAGGCTTTACTTGCTGTTTTGCTTTAGTTACTAGTTTTCCTACTATTTTTCTATTCTTTTTGGATTGTATAAACTCTTTATTTTTAGGCTGAAACTTGTGGTCTAAGGTCTCAAAGTGTGGAGAGGTGGTTCAACCTTCTTTCCACCTAGCTCTTCTAGCCTTTACCCTTGTGCTTCCCATCTTTACACCATCTCTTTTTGAGCTTTTTTACACTAATTTTTAGAGCTTTTTCAGTGGCTAAAATGTTGTTTTGAAGTCTCAAAAATGAAAGGGGTAGCATCTCCTCCTTGTATTTGTTTACTAGCCTAGCATTCTCCATGTTTTAGCTTATTATTCTAGCTTTTGTTAGCTTAATTCCTGCATATTTTAGGATTATTTTAGACCTGTTTTAAGACTATTTTTGAGTGTTCATTACATTTGAGCTTTGCATTGCATGCTTATAGTGTAATAGTCCTCATAGGTTTGGTGGTTTAGGCCTTAGCCACCATCCTATTTGAGTTGATAGTGTTTATTTATGGCTTTCCATACTTATGATCACTCTTAATCACCTCTGCAACCTCCCTCCTTTCTTGACTTTTCATTTGCTTTGAAAGTTGGTTCAAACTAGTTGCTTGTTTAAAGCATGAGATTGAGGTCTTGTGCTTAATAGTTTAATCCATTTGGGGGTTCATTACCAACAACATGAAGCTTCTCTCATGCCCAAAACAATACTTGGTTTGATGCTTCTTTCCATTAGAGGACTTAAAGCTCACCTTTGGACTTAATGAATTAAAGAATGGAAAGGTAATTAAAATGGAATAATAAAACTTGGACTAAAATGATGCAAGATAATAACTTGGTTTAGGTTCAAATGAACGTTAATTGAACCCTTGAGTCTTGAATCGTTTCATACTTGTTAGTGATGTAGACAGTTTAAGAATCAATGTCAACCACTTCCCTTAATCAATCCATGATAGAGATGGGGTTTGAGAGTCTTTATTTGTTGCATTTATTGAATTTGCACACTTTGGTTCATAGGCCATCATGCAATGAAATTGCATCGATTGATGGTTTGTGAATCAAGTTTACCACTCCTTTGAGCTGTTTGATGATAAGAAGGGGTAAGTTGTGCAAACAACCCTTGAGAATGCCCTGCTCTTGCTCTGTTTGCTCTCTGTTGCAGCAAGAAAAACCAAGCATCAGTGGCTGGCAGGCCACCTCTTGTGGACGGCAGGCCACCACTTATAGCTTGCCGGCCACCTTTGCAAAATCCAACAGTGACTTGTTGAAACAGAACATAGTTGGTTCTGAGGTGAAAATTAGTGCAAGTGTTCTGCTGTGCAACAGAGGCATCTGGTAGCAAAAATAGTGGCTTTTCAGGTGGAAAGTCTACGCATGCATGAGCATTCCTCGTTTCCTGAGGAGGAATAATTAGAGTAGTTAATTTAGTTACTTCATGTTGTAATTAATTAGTCAGCTAATTAGAATTTTCTAATTAATTAATTAGTGTAATTAATTAGTTAGATTGTGATGTTGTAATAACTAGCTAGAATAGTTAGCTTAATTCGGTTTGTAATAATTAGTTAATTCGCTTTGTAATAGCTAATTAATTAGATTAGCTAGTTAGTTCATTCTAATCCTCCTATGAGAGAGCGCCTATGTTATAATAATGTGTACATCTTCCAACCCCACGTCTTTCTCCCTTTTATTTACTAGCTTATGATGGTTAGATTAGGACATCATGTTTCATTTAGCATCTTTCATGCCTTGTATCCATTGTCTTGCATGCACTGAGGCTCGACGCATCATTCTAACTTACACTATTAGTTAACATTCTGTGGGGAAGTGTTTTGAGATGACACCACGTGGCTAAGGTGACGCTCAGATGTCAGCTGAGGTACCACGTTGACAGATCATGTTTGTCGATATATTTAGGGCACTGTCGAGGTATTCTGTAAGGATACCAAAATCCAAGATATTTGGATAGAGGACTAGAGTCCTAGATAACATTAAGCTACCTATTTGGATAGAGATGGGACTCTTGAGGGAGTTCATCTTAATCTGAATAGTGTGAGTTGTGATAGATGTTATCCTTGTAAAGGATAGAGTCCTATGAAGTAAGACTTCTAGGGGAGGTTGGACATTGATCATTATAAAAGTAAGGCACCCTCGTGGGTTTAAGGTATGCTTTTATTTGTGACATACTGTGAGTTGTAAGTTTTTTCTTGTGAGTTGAGCAATATTTGCTATCTTTGAGAGATATTTGATTACTTACTTGAGCGTCGGAGTGCCCCTGGGTGAACGAACCACCGTCAGATTCTTATCTGTCTGTGATAGGTTGTTCAGGCTTAATTTATTCTACCGGTACTCTCCAACTGAGTTCCTTGTTTGGTTGTGTGGACAGAAATCAACACCACACAATTTGGTGTCGTCTGTGGGAACTTAGTAAGGATAGATGGCCAACAACGGATATGGAGTGAAAATTGGGGACGACGTCCACAGTAAGGAGGAGGAGCATGTGGATCCTAACACTGAAGAAGGGGACCATAATGAAAAAGAGCAAAAAGTGAATCTTGAGGCGAATAATATCGCCAAAGGCCGAAAAGGGAACAAAAAGGGTACTCGAGATGAGTATTACGATGAACGTGACCTTTAAAACAACGTGATGCAGCCAGCATCCCATTACAAGACACGTCGGCACCAATAGCTAAAATTGGTGCCCAAAAGAGAAGAGTTTAAGTGAGTAGATCCCAAATCTCAGAAGACAAAATCTCGGCCTAGATGATTAGGTCTGAGAAGACAAGAGCTTAGCCTAAGTGAGCAGATCCCAGATACCAGGAGACAAGATCTCGACCTAGATGATTAGGCCCAAGAAGACAAGAGCTCAGCCTAAGTGAGTAGATCCCAGATCTCAAAAAACAAGATCTCGGCCTAGGTGATTAGGTTTGAGAAGACAAGAGTTCAGCCTAAGTGAGCAGATCCTAGATACCAAAAGACAAGATCTTAGCCTAGATGATTAGGTTCGAGAAGACAAGTGCTGAGCAGATCCCAGATCCTAGAAGACAAGATCAGAGCCTAGATGATTAGGTCTGAGAAGACAAGACCTCAACCTAAGTGAGCAAATCCCAGATACCAGAAGATAAGATCTCGACCTAGATGATTAGGCTCGAGAAGAAAAGTGCTCAGCCTAAATGAGCAGATCGCAAATCTTAGATGACAAGATCTCGGCCTAGATGATTAGGTCTGAAAAGACAAGAGCTCAGCCTAAGTGAGCAGATCCCAGAGACCAGAAGACAAGATATCGGCCTAGATGATAAGGTCCAAGAAGACAAGTGCTCAGCCTAAGTGAGCAGATCCCCGATACTAGAAAACAAGATCTCCGCCTAGATGATTAGGTCTAAGAAAACAAGAGCTTAGCTTGAGTGAGCAGATCCCAGATCTTAGAAGACAAGATCTCAGCCTAAATGATTAGGTCTGAGAAGACAAGAGCCTAGCCTAAGTGAGCAGATCCCAGATACTACAAGACAAGATCTCGGCCTAGATGATTAGGCCCGAGAAGACAAAAGCTCAGTCTAAGTGAGCAGATTTTAGATCTCAAAAGACAAGATCTCGGCCTAGATGATTAGGTCTGAGAAGACGAGACCTCACCCTGAGTGAGCAGATCCTAGATTCCAGAACACAAGATCTCAGCCTAGATGATTAGGTCTAAGAAGACGAGAGCTCTGCCTAAGTGAGCAGATCTTAGATTCCAGAGGACAAGATCTCGGCCTAGATGATTAGGTCTGAGAAGAAAAGAGCTTAGCCTGAGTGTGCAAATCCCAGATTCCAGAAGACAAGATCTCAACTTAGATGATTATGTCCGAGAAGAGAAGAGCTCAGTCTGAGTGAGCAGATCCCGGATTCTAGAAGACAAGATCTCGGCCTAGATGATTACGTCCGAGAAGAGAAGAGCTCAGCCTGAGTGAGTAGATCCTAGATTCTAGAAGATAAGATCTCGGCCTAGATGATTAAGTCTGAGAAAAGAAGAGCTTAGCTTGAGTAAGCAGATCCTAGATTCTAGAAGACAAGATCTCGGCCTAGATGATTAGGTCCGAGAACAGAAAAGCTCAATCTAAGTAAGCAGATCCCAAATCCCAGAAGACAAAAAGGAAGCACACAAGATCAGACTGAAGTCAGCCAGGTTTTGCCTGACGATAGAAGGCCATCTATACAAAAGGGTTTTTATTGGACCTCTATTACGATGTGTACATCCTTCCCAGGCTGAAGACTTTTTATACAAGGTCTATAAAGGAGCATGTGGAAACCATGCAGGGGGTAGATTCCTTGTCCACAGATCTATATCGCAGGGATTCTGGTGGCCCTACATGCAAAAGGATGCCGAAGCCTATGTAAAAAAGCATGAAAATGTTGCTGAAATCCGTGATTATGCGATAAGACCGAAAAGTCTTATGACGATGTTTCCTTGGCGAACATGATGAATAACTTAGACTTGCCGAGATGGTAGAGTTGAACTAAGTTTGTGATGTTTTAGTATGAAACATGACGAATAACTTAGACTTATCATATGGTAGAGTTGAATTACACTTGCCATATGATAGAGTTGAACTAAGTTGGCGATGTTTCCGATTGAAACATGACGAATAACTTAGACTTATCATATGGTAGAGTTGAATTATACTTACCATATGATAGAGTTGAACTAAATTGGCGATGTTTCCGAATGAAACATGACGAATAACTTAGACTTGTCGAGATGGTAGAGGTGAACTAAGTTTGCGATGTTTCAGTATAAAATATGACGAATAACTTAGACTTGCCACATGGTAGAGTAGAACTAAGTTGGCAATGTTTCCGAATAAAACATGACGAATTACTTAGACTTACCATATGGCAGAGTTGAATAACATTTGCCATATGATAGAGTTGAACTAAGTTGGCGATGTTTCTGATTGAAACATGACGAATAACTTAGACTTATCATATGGTAGAGTTGAATTACACTTGCCATAAGATAAAGTTGAACTAAGTTGGTGATGTTTTTTATTGAAACATGACGAATAACTTAGACTTATCATATGGTAGAGTTGAATTACACTTGCCATATGATAGAGTTAAACTAATTTGGCGATGTTTCTGAATGAAACATGACGAATAACTTAGGCTTATCATATTGTAGAGTTGAATTATACTTGTCATATGATAGTTAAACTAAGTTGGCGATGTTTCTGAATGAAACATGACGAATAACTTAGATTGCCATAACGGCAGAGTTGAACTAAGTTTGATCTAGTCAGATTAACAAAGACACCGAGGTAGAAAACCTCAGCTAAGATTTGTTCGAATCAGACTTCGGTAAAATTGAAGATACATGCTTAATGTGAACATAAGTGATACTTAAGTTTACATTCGAGGGCAGAAAGCAGGAATAAGGAATACGCTTGACACTTATTGAAATTTACAAGTTGGAGTCAGCCGAGGTATCCAGATGAAGGAAACAGGAATAAGCTTGACACTTGTTGAAATTTTTGAAAAAATTTACAAGTTGGAGTCAGCCGAGGTATCCAGATGAGGGGACACTCGAGTTGTTGGTTACCCGAGATCATCAACTAGGTCATCAAACTTGGAAATGTTGGAAGGGTGAAGTCTTGATAAAAGACAAAAAGTACAAGTAAGGAAGCAATACTTGTTGAATATTATTCAAAATTTTTTTATAAAGTGCCTGTTGACCGAGATCACAGTAAAAGGTGAACTCCGAGGTAAGTTGGTCCGAGGTGACTAACTAAGGGTGCACCCAAGATGAAGTGGATCCAAGGTGGTACATGTTAGATGTGTTCTAACTCGAAGTGATTACACAGTTAAAGTATACTTGGGAGAAGTACAAAAATATTCTAAGTATGGAATCATACAAGACAGTAAAGACAAAGACAAGCATTCAACACTTAGTCAAAAAGAGGACTTGCATTCAAAAACACAACTTGTTCAGATACAAAGGAAGGCACCTCAACCCGAAGCAAAACAAGATGTCAAGATGGAATCTGACTCCACCCTCGATGATAAATACTATAGGGAAGGGCATATATGTCTCTCCAGGGATCATGGAATCCTTCTCCCCAGCCAACCTTAGATGAATATCAGCTGGAATGGAGAACTCCTAACGGAAGTATTCTAGTTTATTGGAGGAGTCTACCTTCCATTTGAACATCTTTATGAGCTCGGTTAGGGCGATTTTGGCAAGGAAGGTTAGACTGTATGGGTTAAAGACCTTAGCAAAACCCTAAGGACTGCTGGGTTATCAATTTCAGGGTTTTGAGGAAGGTTTGGGGGCAAAATTTGTTTCAGTTTTCCTAAGTGTGGATTCTAGCAAATCCCAAACCTAAGTCTATGCAAATGTACAAGATTCAGAGGCAGTAATCTACTAACAAGCAAGAACAGACAGAAGAAACAGGTCTCAAAAACATAAAACAGTTATCAAAGATTCAAGAATACGAGAAAAATAGAGCATTGACAGATTCAGGGTATGAACAAAATTGATAGAATTCGGTGACAGTGTGCCAGAAGATATGTGTCAAATATAAAAAATGTAAAGATGGGCTCAAAAACATGAAGGACAAAATATAAGTCAAAGAAAGCGAAGGCATGTAGAACAATGAGATTCAAATATGAATACAAGATGTCAATATAGATGCAAATACAGATATCGTGTGTGATGTGTAACAATCCACATCAGGAATATATTTGAAAATAGTGAAGAACTGAAGTTAAAATAAAAGAAATCAAGGACTTACAAAGTGAAGCCTCGGAAGTAAATGCTGGAATAGGATTCGCCGGAGTCAAAAACGCTATGATCGGAACGGAATTGCTGAGTACACGCTAGAAGTGGTGACCCGAGTTATAATAGGAAAAGCTTTGAAAGAATGACAATGGAGACTTCTAGAGAAAGAGTGAAGGAAGTTTTGTCCAAAAACAAAAAAGTGGCAAAACATTATGTAACTGCTCTGGACGACGTGCCTGTTAGGCGACGTGGCCAGCTTTGATGTGATAGAGCGACGATTGACTGATATGAACCAACGAGGTGATGACATGAGGATCTTGGTTGAGATGTTGAATTTAGATAGGACAAAACTTATTTGCTCTTGGTTCCTGATGAGTTGATACTAGGGTCTTGATGTTCTTGAACTACCAAATCATGATCTCTACTAGTAGTGTGATCTCTATTGAGATGTCGGACCTGGATGAAATAGAACATGATGGTTCTTGATTCTGGGTTCTTGACGAGTGGACATTTGAGTCCTTGTTTCGATATGTCAACGAGTCATGATCTCGGTCGAAAGAGTGTCTCTAGCATGTTGGAAGATGAAATGATGTAGAATCCATTACCTCAGGTTACCGATGTAATAAAACCTAGGGGGCAGTTGTGGGGAAGTGTTTTGAGATGATGCCACGTGACTAAGGTGACGTTGAGATGTCAGCCGAGGTGCCACGTGGGCAGATCATGTTTGCCGAGATATTTAGGGCACTGCGGAGGTATTCTGTGGGGATACCAAAATCTGAGATGAGGACTAGAGTCCTACATGACATCAAGCTACCTATTTGGATAGAGATGGGACTCTTGAAGGAGTTCATCTTAATCTGAATAGTATGAGTTGTGATAGATGTTATCCTTGTAAAGGATAGAGTCCTATGAAGTAAGACTTCTAGGGGAAGTTGGACACTGATCATTATAAAAGTAAGGCACTCTCGTGGGTCTAAGGTATGCTTTTATTTGTGATATACTGTGAGCAGTAAGTTCTTTCTTGTGAGTTAAGCACAATTTGCTATCTTTGAGAGATATTTGATTACTGACTTGAACGTCGGAGTGCCCCCGGGTGGATGAACCACCGCCGGATTCTTATCTTTCTGTGATAGGTTATTCGGGCTTAATCTATTCTGTCGGTGCTCTCCAGCTGAGTTTCCTATTTGGTTGTGTGGTCAAAAATCAACACCCACACATTCTTTGAATACGTGCTTAGATCGCATGCTATCAAATTGATTGATATGCCATATTAGTAGCCGAGCTTAGTAATTACATATCGCATATGTTGCATTAGTCATGTTGCATAGTTAGGATCATGCATTTTTCTAACTCTTTCATTTTTTTGGCTTGGAGTACTAGGTGAGCCTTTACTCGCTTTAGAAAATCGTATGCATGTGATTGTTGCCATGTTTAACATACTTGCCATGAGGCTAAATGCTTGATTGATAAACTGTTTGAATGCTTGTGGATGAAGGCTAGCTTCTTGAATTGGAATAATTCAATTAAAATGTGCATTTAAGCCCACTTTTTTAAGTGGCACATTTACAAACTTTTTTTGCAAACAAACATGAAATCAAATGCTTTAATTCTTGCAAATTAGTCTATACTTGTGTGCACGCATCACATAGTAATGTTAGTCTAATAACTGGAACAAGAGCATATAATGTAAATAAGATTCACATCATGATTAGTAGAGGCCGATCTTTGATCGGGCGAGTGTAGGTGTTTAATTCATGACCTTCCCCCCTCTTACCTAAATTCCCGAGTCGAGACAATCTTGGTGATGACGGACACCTGGCCTTTGGCACGAGTCATGGGTTTCTTAAATTTTCTAAAAATATTTAGGTGGCGACTCTGTATCTAGCAAAGCAGTCCATTTTTGACAATTTGATTCAAAATCGATTTTCCAAAAGATTTGTTGGATTTGGACTCCTTGATGTTTATTTATTTCACATTGCACTTGTGAAATCAGACTGAGAACCGCGGGAGTCCGATATTGTAGGGCTTATTTGTCTTCCGAAAAGAGGCACGAAAAAGTCGACCTACAGTTTCTGGTGACTCTGTTAGAAAAAGTAGAGAACTTGACTCGAACTTCATGATGTGAAATTTTATCTACACTTATATGTTTCTTTGCATTTCATTTGCATTGGTGCGCTTAAGTCACAGTGTTTTCCATCTACTATTCCTGGACGGTTTGCCAGAGGCTTGCCTAAAAGCTTGCCAAAAGGCTGACCGGTCGTGGGCTCTGCCATGATGGGAGCATAACTAGGGGTGGGCGCGGGTCGGTTACGACCACGGAACCTCTAATCCGCCATCTGTTCGCCTGATTGGCGGATTGGAGAAAATCAATACGCATCCGTCCACCAATCCGACAGATGTCGATTGAGCGGATTGGCAGATAGATGCAATTTAGTTTGGTAGTTTAAAATTTTATAAATTTTCAATATAATTCAACTTTCGCACTCCTTAAAAAATAGAAAAAAAAGTATTGCAATCAATGACTTACAAAAGTATTACAATCATTGCATCAATCCGTATCTGTCCACCACTCCAACATATGTGGATTGACCGAATTGGTGGATCAACGGATGGATGCGAATCGGTTTGGCAGTTCAAAATTTTATAAATTTTCAACATAGTTCAACTTGTACACTTTCTCAACAAAAAAAATATATATATATATATATATTAAAGTCAATGACTTAAAAAAGTTTACAATCACTGTATGCCTCATCCAAAGAAAGAAAGTTTAAAACTTTAGAATATTATAATCACTGCATGCCTCATCCATATATTACAATCACAGCATACATCATCCACATAAAGTATTACAATATGTGGTTCTTAAAATATAAAAACAATTCAAATCACCAAAACCATGAACAAAGCAGTAGTAGAGATTGTATGCCTCTGTATTGTTACATCTATATCTATTTTTGAATACGAAAACCAACCAACACGTATCATCTTTTTTTATTTATTATTTTTAATGTTAGATTTAAAAATCAAAAAATATATTCAAGTTGAAAACTCTTTTTCAACAGAATATTTAAGCTCTTTTTCAATTGAAAACACAAACAGAATATCTAAGCAAATTGAAAACACAAAATCTTACAAATTATTCGGGGTGCTCGCGGTTTGGTGGTTTAGTTGGGGCCAAATGAACCTCAAATCCGTCATCTATCCAAAACTAGGCGGATTGGAAAAAATTAACCCGCAACTGTCCGCTCGTCATCACGCATCCGTCCAAAATGTGACGAATTGGTTCGGTTCGGTCAGTTTAGGTGGATTGGTATATTCGATGCTCACTCCTAAACACAACCCTTGGATCTGGACCACCGCTGTGCCGTTTGATCCTCCTTTCACTTCTCGGTGTTTGGTGTGAGAGGTATATTAGGTAGTCTTGCTGAGGTATCCCTTTTGACCATTCTGTCTAGTTGCATATCGAAAAGCCATAAAGACTGTTCCAAACTAAGAGATGATGCTCACTCGAAATTCAGGATCATGTGAAAACCACTTTGTTTGAATAGTGAACCCTAGTTCCTAACAAAACTAGGGTAGGGTAACCTTACCCCCTCATAAGGGTGTTTTGGCTCTCACTTAACTGATATGTGCTTTACAGTGAAACTGTACAGGAATGTGCATAGCAATTACAAGTTTACAAGTTTGGTATCTATTTTGGGGACAGAATTCAGTGTGGAGTGCAGCCCTAGAGCTTTGATCATGTCTGTATTGATAACGCCTTAGTTGAAGTGCTGTGTGGTTTCTGATTACTGCTTTCTTTTTGCTTGATTTCTTTTGCTAGGTAGTTTAACACTATAGCTTCAAAAAGTTTGGATATCCTCTAAGTACTCTGGACTCGAGTTAGAAGACTTTGCAAAGTCGGAGATCTTGTTTGGGGACAACCCGCGTTTACCTCACTCCCATCAATTGCAAAACAGAGAAGAATCAGGCCGATTTCATCGATTCAGTTTTTACAGCAGTTACTCCTCAATTCACCTGTATTCCAGGGACAGTCTTCTATTTCTAGTTCAGCACGAGATCACTCACCTATTCCGATGACACAGTATCCCGCAGTTAGTATGGAAGAATTGATACATCATCTTCAGCAAACAGTTGAAACCCTATAAGAAGATGCTGCCCGTCAGGCCGAGGTCACAACCCGACAGGTTGAGGTAATAAACAAGCTACAACAACAACAACCACAGTTGACAGCAGCCTCTACATCCCATACACCTTCCACGGGTATCCCAACACCCAGAGCTACCGCTCATACAACCAATGTCCAAGAAAATCAGGGCAATCCAGCAAAGCCAATCCCAGCACAAACCTCCAAAGCACCTGTTTATCAAACTGAGGCTCCGTTTGAGTTTGAAGTTAACCCAACTGTAGTCAAGGTCAATAAACTGGAGAAGCTATTCAAGAGAGCACAAGGTGTTAACTCCATCCCGAACATAGAGGACAGGTATACTGATTCTACAATAACATTGCTAGATCGGTTTAAAATGCTGCATATCGATCGATTCGATGGCTCCGGAGATCCAATGGTTCACATTCAGCAGTTTTCGGACATCTTGCGGCCAATGGGCCTGACTAGACTACAAAAGCTGTCTCTCTTTGGCCGGACCATGTCGAGTATAATAGCCATATGGTATGCAAAGTTAGAAGATTTTGTCATGCAGAATTAAGAGGAGATAGCCGAGGCCTTCATCGCACAATATTCATACAATACACAAATCGAGGTCACAACTCGTGATCTCGAAGCAACATGCCAAGAGCCAAATGAGGGATTCTCAGAATTTGTGACGAGGTGGAGAGCTAAGGCCTCGATGATGACCACAAGGCCTTCTAAGAAGGATCAGATCAGGATGGTTGTCCGGAATCTACACGGCAAACTGTTACAAAAGATTATCGTCTTATCTCTGTTCAAATTTATAGAACTCCATGAGATGGGGGTGCAAATCGAAGACGCCATGAAACAAGGGCAGATTACAGATGAGAAGGAGCTGGCCGAAAGGCCGTTTGTACGCAGTTCCAATGCTGCCGGGGATAGCACAGCTACGAGGTCGTCAGATGTAAGTGTTGTCACCACAACCAAGACTACCGACCCCTTTGCCAATACAAGCTCACATCCATCGTTTAACCCTATCCGATCCCAGATGACTTTCAACCGGCTGTACATGACTCTCTCTCAAGCCATGAAAGTGCTAGTCAAGAAAGGGCACCTCAAACCCTTAGAGCCTCCCCCATTGCTTGATCCTCTTCCACCCAAACACAACCTCACAAAATACTATGCGTTTCACCAATAGCACGGTCATGATACCAACCAATGCTTTCGATTGCGTCATGAGATTTAGGATCTCATTGACAACAAAGTGATCGCTTCACCTCAAAAACCCAACGTGACCACAAATCCACTCCCGGAGCATAATCAAGTCTCCCCACCTAAAAATCTCAACCTGATCCATACATTGACCACCCCTTACAACCCCAGCGTATATATTACCCCCTCCCATTTACCAAAGCCAACGTTATTCATTCCAGAAGGCATAGATATGTGCATGATAGACACGTCCTACACCCAACCCAAGCCTGTGGTGATGCTTACAGTGGAAGGGGAGTCGACCTTGGAGGAAGGTATTAGTCCGTTGTCGGAGTGTTCTAAGGACGTAACTAATGGGGTGTATGATCCAAGCTGCTACGTTGTGCCAACTAGTTAAATCAAGCCTGAATTGGTGTTGCAAGTCTCGATAGACATAAATGTAGTTAGAGAAGATGGCCCAAGTCAGGGATGGGATGATTTTGCAAAACTCAAGGAAGATTTGAACAGCTTGCAGTTCTTTGATTAACTAGATCAGGGGGCTATGCAGATTGGCTGGTTCGACTTGAACGGATCAAATGACAACTCTTGATGGTTGAGTGATGAGCCGGATAAAGAGGAAAGAACTAAAATGAAACCGAATGAGAAAGAAGCAGGGATTGCTATAGTGGCCAGAAGGGCCAATGAGAAAGGAAAGCTGCCGGAGAATGTTGGCATGGAAAATTCGGTTCAAGAATTAGACGCTGTGAGCACTGTGGATACGGAACAGGAAGCTGTACTGAGGCAGTTTGAACAAGAAAGGGTTGAAGACAACCAGGAAGTAGTAATGGCCCAACACCTTGTGTGGGATACCTGTGATGTGAAAGTAATACAAGTAGAGCCAGACAATTGTTTGTCGGCCGTTGAGGGTAAATGATGGGCCGATGATGATCTACATTTGGCCCACACCGACGAAGACTAGGGTGAGTGCCTTCCAGACAACACGTGGTATACAGAAAAAATCAACCACCTGACGAGAAGTGGGCGGTATTTTAAGCCGCCGCACCTAGATCAAGTTGAGGGATCTGGAAAAGATAGAAAGGTTGAGAAACAGAAAGAGAAACAGCTATAAGAAGAGGTAGTGTTGAAACAGCTTAAGAAAATCCAAGCCGACATCTCAATTTGGGGTCTTCTCATGGCCTCCTAGGTGCACCGGCAAGTAGTATTGTTGGCAATGGACAAGGCTAAATTGTCCATTGACACCACACCTAAACATCTTTTAGGATTGGTCTTCTCAAGTGGTGCTAGGCCAACCCTTACCTTCTTCGATAAAGAACTACCGCTGAAAGGCTCTGTTCACAACAAACCCTTGTACATATCTGTGGAGTGCAGGGAGAAATGGGTATCGGTGGTGTTGATAGATACCGGTTCAGCCATCAATGTCTGTCCTTCTTGCACCGCTTATGCAATTGGCCTCAAACCAGCGGACATTGTTCCTATAGCCCAAGTAATTCGGGCATATGGTAATATGAGCAGAGAGGTTATGGGCACAGTGCAAATCAGAGTCTAGGTGGGCCTAGCTGAGCAAGATGTCGAGTTCCATATCTTGGATGTGCCGGCTACCTTTAATTTACTGTTAGGGAGACCCTGGTTGCATCATGTGAAAGCCGTCTCCTCCACTCTCCACCAAATGTTGAAGGACCCTCACAGGAAAGAAGTGGAGATTGTTTTTGGGAATTCATCCATCCATCCGCCACTAGAGGTAACTACACCAGTGCTGGAGATCACTCATGGTAAGGAGGATGTATTCCTATCAGGGTTCACTCTGGCTAAAACTCGGGTAGTGCAAACCATACTAGTTGCAGATAAAAGCATGTACGTCAGCGCCCAGTCTATCTATTTCATGAATAAACTGTAGCATGTTTCGGGAATGGGACTCAGAAGAAGTGGCCGGAAAGGCATTGCAGCACTAACAGATGTGCCACACAACCCACATGCCTTTTGATTGGGCTATGTTCCCACCAAAGAGGACTGGATCAGAAAGAGGGAAGATATGAAGGGTAGAGCCAAGGCTAAGCAAGTCGGGAAACACTATGAGCTCTTCCATAGGCCAATCTGGGGGACACTGAATGGCCACTTTGTTCGAGAGGGGGAAGATTTCCCCTTTTGCTGCTTTCCTGAGCCTTAGGTGAATTCCTTGAATCAGCGTGTTCCCGGGTTCGAGATCTTTTTTGACCTGTAGCTACAGAACAATGATTAGGAGGAAAAGGCTGAGCTAAACGTCAAAGCTGAGCAGAGCACAGAAAGTGACTCAAACAACAATGAACTTGGAGTAGGGGCAGCACTGGCTTGTCTCCTGACAGATCCTGCGGCCGACCCAGAGAACTTGGGGGATAACCTTACTGTCTCCGTGATCGGGGAGGAATTGGGTATGAACCCATCCAGTAGCATTTTGGATACATCCGAAGCACCATCTCTTATCTGGTAGCTGGATGAAGGCTTTCTGTCCAATTCCAAGTCAGGTGATGAGCTAGAATCTGATTCCCCTAAGTCTGTGGGGTTGGGATCAGATTCTAGTTCTTCTGAGTTTGTGTCTGGTATTTCTGGGGGTGGTAACTTGGATACCAAAATCCTGTCTACGTCATCATTCAGCTTATCTTTTCAGTCTATAACCGAAAATATGGACCTTTTGAATAAGAATTCTGTGGATTCTATGTACTTTTCTGTGCCATTGATTTATTGTATTGACCAAAGTTTTCAGAATTTTAATGAAAATGAAAAGAAATGAATTCCTCTGGTTTTGAAAGACTTGATTAATCGAGATGAGGAGAGGTTTGCTAAACCCTATGTTGATGAAATCATTGCTATTAATGTGGGTACTGAGAAGGATCCACGCCTTGTCCAGATCGGGTCCACGTTGTCTTCGGAGAAGGGCGAGCGCTTAGTCGCTTTGTTAAAAGATTTCAAAGATGTTTTCGCGTGGTCTTACAAAGACATGCCTGAAATTGATCCTGAGATTGTACAGCATCAGATCCCTCTTGACCCCGAGGCCTGACCGATCAAGTAGAAGTTGCGTAGAATCCATCCAGACTGGGTGCTGAAGATCAAGAAAGAAGTCACCAAGGAGATTGATGTACGATTCTTGTTGGTATCTGAGTATCTCACTTGGTTGGCCAACATTGTCCTAGTGCCGAAAAAAGATAGTAGAATCCGGGTGTGTATAGACTTCTGGGAGTTGAACAGAGCAAGTCTGAAGGATGACTTTCTTCTGCCGTACATTGATGAATAAATGGACTTCACTACGGGCCATGCATTGCTATCCTTTATGAATGGGTTTTCCGGGTATAACCAGATTTTGATGGCACCCGAGGACAGAGAAAATAGCATTCACTACGCTTTGGGGTGCCTACTCCTTCTGGGTCATGCCATTTGGTTTGAAAAACACTAGAGCTACCTATTAGAGGGCTGCAACCACCATTCTACATGACATGATCCACAAAGAGGTCGAGGTGCATATGGACGACATGATTGTCAAGTCTAAAGAAAGAGAGGGCCACTACATCGCCTAGAAAAATTCTTTCAACGGATCAGGGAATACAGATTGAGGTCAAACCCGCAAAAATGCACCTTCGGCATAACGGCAAGGAAAATGCTGGGCTTTTTGATCACACAGAAGGGCATTGAAGTAGATCCTTCCAAAATCAAGGCCATTCTAGAAATGCCACCACCGAGGACTGAAAAGGAGGTACGAGGCTTTCTGGGTAAAGTGCAATTCATAAGGCGGTTTATTTTCAAATTAACCTTGACTTGTGAACCACTATGTGGTCTTCTGAAGAAAGGGAAGAGATTCAGATGGGATGATCGATGCCAATTTGCCTTTGAGCAGGTCAAGCAGTACCTCCAAAATTCGCCTGTGTTATCGCCGCCAGAGCCGAGAAAGCCTTTGATTCTGTACTTGTTAGTGACAGACATGACTATAAGATGCATGCTCACTCAGGAATCTGAAGATAGAGTGGAGAAAGCTATCTACTGCTTGTGTAAGAAAATGCTAGATTATGAGACTCGCTATGCTCCGTTGGAGGAAGCTTGCCTAGCCTTGGTATGGGCTACCAAGAAGTTGAGGCACTACTTGTTAGCTCACTCTGTAATCCGGGTTTCATGATCAGATCTCATCAAATATCTCTTTGAGAAACCAGCGCTTACGGGTAGGCTAGCCCGTTGGTTGCTTCTTCTCTCTGAATTTGATCTCAAATATGCCACCCGCAAATCGACCAAGGAAAGAGCTGTAGCTGAGTTCCTAGCAGACCACCCGGTAGAAGAACACGAGGCAGTAGAATACTTGTTCCCAGATGAAGCCATTCTGTACAGTAAGGAGGAAACTTGGACGATGTACTTTGACAGAGCATCCAATCAGTACGGTTATGGGATAGGTGTATTGTTGATAGCACCCGACGGCTTCCATATACCTTTAGCCTTCAGACACCGGTTCAAGGTGTCCAATAATGAAGCAGAATATGAAGCATGTATTGCTGGTTTAGAAGCCGCCCTGGAACTAGGGGCACTAAGATTGGATGTTATTGGGGCCTCAAACTTAGTTGCTTCCCAAGCAAATGGAGACTAGAAAGTCAAAGAAGAAAATATGAAAGTTTACCATCAGACCCTGGATGTTTTGATTCCTAGGTTTGAAAAGATGACTTTCACGCATCTACTAAGAGAGAACACCAAGTTTGCTGATGCTTTAGCAATGCTATCTTCTATGGTAGACATCCCACATGGAGTCTAGATGTGTCCGACTATCATCGGGCAGAAATACACGTCGGCTTATGAAACTATTGCCGCGATAGATGAAGTGCAAGACAAAACCCCCTGGTACTATGATATTTGGAACTTCTTGAAAAATGAGATATATCCACCAAGGGCAAATGCCAAGGACAAACAGGAAGTACGGAAAATGGCCGTCCAATTTATCATCCGCGAAGGTAAACTGTATAAAAGAGGTTATTTGGGAATCCATAAGTTGTGTGTGGAAGAAAAGGAATCTAGGTGCCTTATGGAGGCTATCCACGGTGGGGAATACGAGGTGCATATGAACGGTGTGATGCTAGCCCGAAAGATTCTCAAGCAAGGTTACTGGTGGTCCACCATAGAGAAGGATTGTATTGGTTTTGTTCGGCGATGCCACAAATGCCAAATTCATGCCAATCGAATGAATATCCCGCTGTCAAAACTGTACAATATGACTTCGCCATGGCCTTTCTCAGTCATGGAAATCGACGTTATTGGTGCAGTCACGGCAAAAGTGTCGAATGGACATGAATATATCTTGGTGGAGATTGATTATTTTACAAAGTGGGTGGAAGCTCAATCCTATGCAGTCTTGAAGGCATCACATGTGGCTAAGTTCATCAGAAACAATATCATTTGCCGATACGGAGTCCCAAGCGAGATCATATCAGATAATGGCTCCCACTTCAAGAAAGAGGTGATAGACTTGTTGAAGAAATACAATGTGACTTTCCATAAGTCATCTACCTACAGGCCAGAAACTAATGGAGCTATTGAAGCCACCAACAAGAATATCAAGAACATCTTGCAGAAGATGGTTGAGACCTACAAGGACTAGCCAGATAAATTGCCACTTGCACTCTGGGGCTACAGAACTTCGATTTGGACGTCTACAGGGGCAACTCTTTATTCTCTCGTCTACGAGATGGAAATCGTTTTGCCAATTGAAATAGAAGTCCCATCGCTGTGAGTTATGGCTGTGTGTTAGATAGTAGAGGCAGACTGGCAACAAAGTAGATTTGAAGAGTTAATACTATTTGATGAGAGAAGGCTGAAAGTATTGTATCATGTTCAAGGATACCAACACAGAATTGCTAGGGCTTTTAATAAGAAAGTTAAGTTCTGGAATCTCAAAGAATGAGGAATAGTGTTAAAAGACAACCGAGCTCCCATCCATGACCCTAGGGGCAAGTTCAGACCCAATTGGACTGGTCCTTACATCATTAAAGCTGTATGGTCGGGTGGAGCGGTTATTCTCATAGATTTAGATGGCTTGGAATTTTCACAACCGATCAACATGGACAAGTTGAAGAAATACTATCCCTGAGAGGCCCACTAGGCCGAGAACCTGAAAGGGCGACCTAGGCAAAAGTTAGAGTATGAAAAATTAGAAAAAAAGAAAAACTGAGCTTGTAAGGTTGAAAACCCTAAAAAGCGACATTGGCAAAAGTTAGAGCGCAAAAGGAGAGAATTAATACTCGAGTGAACCTAAATCGAACTACGTAAGGCCTGATTCCTATCTTTGGGATACGTAGGCAACTTCATCCTAAAGTTTGGCCGTAATCACCTCCAACTCAACTGTTCTGTCCATGTGTCTGATCATGTCATCTTTGTCTGTTCTTTATTTGAGAGTTCAATTGTGATCTTTATTCTGGGTAAAAGAGCTGGTTACAATACAGAGTAATAATGTCTTCAATCAGGGGCAGTTATGATATTTTGATTCGGGGTTGTACATCTTGATGATTGATTCCGTACGTGTCAGGTGGTGATCACTTTTGAAAATGGTTTTGGAAAATTTTAATAAAAGTTAATTTTGTTCAAAGTTTTACCTTTTTCAAACGTAGACTATTTTTGGACCAAAAGGAAAAATTTTAGTGCTCACATCTTTAATTCCATTGATTTCAACATAAAGTTCTCTAACTCTTTGATACAAATCAAAGTTGCTTTTACATCATAAAACTTGAAAAAAAAAAAGTTCACAGTAATAAACTAGGGGTATAGATAGGTCAGGTGCTCCTGTGTCCTCTGCTCGTGTTAGCGGAAGCTTCTAAACCCAAAGTGGGCCCGACTTGTGCCCTATCCTCGAGCCAAGCCAGGCACTCGCTAGAAGGGTATAACTGAAACTAGGGATAGGGCCCAGAAGCTCTCGCGTCCTCGAAGCAGTAAGGTACCTAGCCAAGTGTCAAGCACGAATCGGGAATGAAGCCAGATATTCTACCCCCTCCTCTGGGCAAATCTGATCATGTCCAAACTGGCGTCTGAACTGAAAAGGAAAGTAGAACATGTAGTGCGTGAGGCCAATCAATTGTATACCAGGCTTCTGAACCATGTTGTAACTCATCTCGGTCAGATGAAGCCAAGGGTAACGCCAAGCTATGTCAAATACAGATCTGCTGCACATTCAGTTGCACCACCATCCATCGTTGGAAAAATCCACTAGTCGTTGGCGAAAGAAATAAGCTCGAGCTGAATACTCGGGACAAAAGTCTGCTACCATCAGCTTATCCATGAGCCATACCTAGGAAAGGATGAAAAATAAGAGAGATTAAAGAATAGAGAGATGTGCGCTGAAAGAAAAGTAAGAAAAGGGCTTAAAGAGAAAAATAAAGCATGTGTGCCGAGTGATGTGAGAAACACATATGAGAAAGGGTGGGAAACAGTACCTGAAGAAATAGTGGACTCCCCGCAAACCTAGTGGTTTCTCACTGACGAAAAGTATCCAAGCCCATCAAGGTATTGGCCAGCACCAAAGTAATGCAACTTTTACCTTTTTTCAGATCTTGGGCCACTTCAATCAACCGAATGCTAGTTCCACCGAAACTAGGGACAAGAAGGAAATGTGCAAGCATGCATAAACAGAGGGTGTGCTGCCGAAAACCTTGCCAGAGAAGGTCGCCTTTGTCACTGATGTTAGAAAATCGATGAATTAAGATGGGTACATTTAGCTCTCCGTTGTGGGCCAAAGATCGAGCCTCGTGCAAAGTGAGCCCACACATCCGTCCCAAAGCTTGGGCATGTCTAAAATGGGGCTGAGGCATGATTTCCTCATTGCACTCAGTTTCCATCAATGCCCAAAATTCTTCAAGAGTCGGGCACATTTCCTGTGTTTTGAAGCGAAATACATGTGTAATCGGGTCCCAACATCGAGCCGTGGCATGGAGGAACGGAAAGCAAAGTGGAGTATGGCTCAATGGGAAAAGTACATTTATGCTGAAACCCTAGAAATTTACCTTTTCCGTGCCATCTACAGTGGTTATCCAATCCATGAGCTTCTCAGTAAGGAATATCTTCATTTGTGGAAGCAACAACAGCTAAAATGAGGTTCTGGAGAAGAAATCACGAAGGAGGACCTTTTGTAGAAGATAAAGCTGTGAGTGGAAGCCAGCTGTCAACAATCTGGAGGTTCCTTACACTTGTGGCTGGCAGGCCACCTCCTCTAGCCGGTAACTTCCCTTTGTGGCCGACAGCTCTCCTTTCTGGCCTGCCGTCCACCTGTGTGCTGAGCAGTGTTGGCAGCTTGTGTGTTGTCTTGATCTTTGTGTTTTGAGGTCTTGTTTTGAGTCTTTTGGTTTTAACAAGTGTTTATATTTGTATTTGAGTTATTTTTGCTTACTTTATCGAGTTATTTTTTGTATTTTATATTTTAGTTGTTGGTCGGCTCATTACCTAATTAAGAACATTGTTTTAATCAAGTGCTCTCTTGGCAAATTTGATTCCATGTCCATTTCATGCAAATATGGTGTTCATGGTGCAAAAAAATAATAACACTTTTCATAAAAACGGCAAGGTTTTATTCCGATCATGGTTTTTTACAAAAAGGAGTACAAGTTTCAAAAGCAAAAAAATAATACTCTGAAGCTATACATATGCTAATGCTACCAAACAAAAAAGAAACTAAGCAAAAAGTACAAAAATCAGCGCCAGCCGTTTCAGGCTCGAGAGGCCCTCTTCGTCCTCTTCCTCGGAGGGGACTCGAGGGCACTGTCTCTATTAGCACCACTGTTAGAATCAGGCTCTGAACCGGAGCCGGTATCATCTTCGCTCCCTGCCTTAGAGCCCGTCTCAGTGTCACCTCTACTCTCGAACCCTGAGCCAGCACCATAATCTTCACTCTCCAATGACTTAGAATGTCGACTCACTGTCTCCGTGGAGTTACTAGTCTCAGCATCATTGTTGCTCAAAATGGGCTCTAAGGGACTGCTCTGGCCTCAGGTGCTACTATCCCTGCCGTGACTGCGGTGTACATCTCGGCCATGTGTTGGGGCCTGCCTCTCTCTCCTCTCTGCTGCTGGAAGAAGTATTGCCGGTGCTGGTGCTGGTGCTGCTACCACTGCTGGTGTCCTTGGCACAGATGAAATCTGGAAAAATAATTGTCCATGTATTAGCTATAATGTGTGTATCAAGTACAGGCATAGTATGCAGAATAAGTGTCATGTCGAAATCAGATACAGTATGAGTATAATATATGAGTACAGTGTGCCAATGCAGTATATCAGTGTAGTTTGTGAAAGACTACAGTTGAAGTGCCAATGTATCAATGAGAGTATGATAACGTGGTGCACAACAGAGTTAGTAATGAAATGCATGCTGAACTGAAGGAAATTACCTGGATACCGTGGAGATCAAGCAACATCTCTCTCATCTGCACCATGCCCATCAGAGAAGCGACCAGCTCGAGGAGGCTCTCTATATACTCTATAGGTGTCTGCAAGTGCATTTGGCTGATCAATGTCTAGAATAAACATATCTGAAATAAAAATGTGGAGTGAAAATTGTAAAGTGTGGTCCATACCTGAGACGTGTCTTGAACTCCGACATACTCATGCCCTGCCTCTGTCGGCTCGATCGGAATTTGGTAGGCAGTCCCAGTCAGCCGCCAACATGTGAGCACAGTGGGAAGCTCCGACCAACGGGTAGTCTGCCCAACGGGGGGAGCTCCTCTAGTGTGGGCCCTGGCCGCCCGAGTCGCCTCACCCATCATAAGAGCTCCTACTCCCTCGCCTACGTGAGCGCCCATCAGAGGAGGCATAAGATGGGTCTGAATGAATGTCATGTAGTCGCCCTCTGCTCTGAAGAAGTCAGCATCTAGGCCTACCATGAATTGTATGATCACATCAATCGGTAGGCTATCTGCTGTCCTCATAGACACTAAGGGTGGCATGGGAACGACTTTATCAGACGATCCCACAATCTGGTGTACGAACCACTCGCTCATAAACCAAGCCCAGCAGACTGGGCCCTCCGACAAAATTCAAAAGAGAGATGTAACCCAAGTTCCCGCATACTGGTCCCCCATCCCGGCCGACATCGTTGCCCAAGGCTGCCACGAGATCTATAAACAAAGAAAGTATAGATTGTTAGTTGATGTCCATTGCCAAAGTATGAATCAGAATAGTATTAGAGCAAAAATGACTGTGAGTTTCGGGCTACCTCGTTAGCAACCACTGTATCGAAGTAGTGGCGAAAGAAGGCGAAGGTCTCACGACTTCGACACTAGCACTGACCATCGTACCGTCGCGAGTAAGGGACAACAAGGGGGATCTCCTCCATTGGCTCTGGAGAAAGAGCTGAAAAATACGCGTAAACCCACAACTGCAAGGATACGGCAACAATGTTATCAACAGTGTCAACAGATATAGAAAGTACAAAGCAGAAAGCATAGAGCATGAACAGATATAGAAAGTGCAAAGTAGAAAGCATAGGGAATGAACAGATATAGAAAGTGCAAAACAGAAAGCACAGAGCATGAACAAATATAGAAAGTGCAAAACAGAAGGCACAGAGCATGAACAAATATAGAAAGTGTAAAGTAGAAAGCACAGGTGTTGAATAGATATAAAGTAAAAAATGTGGAGTAAAAAGCATAAGTGTAAAGTAGAAAGTGAAGTGCATACCTCCTAGGCTTGCCAGTAGCATCTAACCCGCTCTCCCCTCATGCGGGAAGTGGTGCTTATATAGCCATAGAGGGTGGCGAGGCCAACTCTGCCCCAATCACAAAATCGCACTCAGGGCAGAGTCACCTGGGTGCTCAGCAGGTATAAACCTATGGTCTTCTACCTGTTCGGAAACAAGGTGGTACTGAGGACAAACATCAGGAAGCCCTAGGCATACTACTCTATCTCCTTTAGCGTTTCGGGCTCACTCTCGAGGAACTGCTCGACGAACCAACTGTATCTCACCATGGTTGGCTGATATAGAGGTGGGCGCGCTCCCAACAAGTGGATCCAAGCAGCCTCCCACTCACCCATGTATATGCCAAAGGGGATCGGATCACCTCTACTCCTAAGCTTGTGAGCATGGCAAAGTTGTAAGGAGTCATTGTCATCTCCCCAGCAGTAGAGAGGTGAAAGGAGTTAGTGGTGTCGCACCAGCTCTCCACCAACACTTCAAGAAGGGGCTGGCTCGCTATGAGGCGTAACAGTTCGGAGCAAAATAGGCCGATGCCAGCCTCGTCAACGATGTCGTAGACCCCTGCAGGGAGCTCATCATACCAATCTCTCGCTGTGGTCACGTCATACTCCCTGTAGGCACGAAAGTCTCCCTATGGTAGAGAACAAGTGAATCAGATGAAAGGCAGTGACAAAATAGCAGTCAGATGAAAGACAGTGCAAGAAATGCAGTTAAAGGAAAGGCAAGAATACATGAAAATAGAGTTCATACCTCGATAGTGCTGGATGAAAGGTGGGAGGCTGGCTCCCTCAGCAAAAGGTTCTTTGGCACGCCACAAGCAAAATCGCTGAAGCGTCTGATGCCTCCAAGTGGCAGTATATGTGTGCGGGGGTGATAAGTCGTAGGATCAAAGGGCCATACCCTCAGTGGTAGTGGCTCAAGCTCGAGCTCTAGGCAAAACTCTGCCTCAAGATCAGCCTCAATGTCCTCAACCACCTCGCCGGCCTCGACAACTGTTGGCTCCTTTACTTCGGCTATAGGTAGAAGCATAGGTGGAACCTCGGGAAGAGCTCCGTCGTGAGGCATATCACCTGCCATCTGGAAAATGGTGAAAAGTGGGTGAAAATGAAGAAAAATGGAGAAAATAGGAAAAACTTGGAAAAAGTCAATCCTAGGAGAGAGAAAATGGGAGAAAAGGTCAAAACCCAGGAAAGTTCACGAAACCAGAGAGATACTTGAGGGAAACAAGCCTAAAGTGGTGGAAATGTAGAAAAAGTAATGAAATCAAAATCTGATCGGTTCAGAGTGTAGAGAATCAAGAGGGTTTTGCGAAAAAAGTTTGCGTAAGGCATTAGAAAACGTGTATAAAATGCAAATCTAGAGAGAAGATGCACCTAGAGAGAGAGGGAGAGGGTTTTCGGATGTGTAGAAGTGAGGAAATAAAGTGTGGGTGGTATATTTAAAGACCCAAGGTGAAAGGACATTTCTGCCCCCAATTTGGCACAAGTGGTCGGTAGGTGGTCGGCAAGCCACATCTTCGACCGGCAAGCTGAATTGGTGGCCGGCAGGTGGCCGGCGCTCTTCCCTTGTGGCCGGCGAGTGGCCGATGCCCCTCCTCTGTGTCCTGATGTTGTTTTGTGTCTTTGTTTCCCAAGAAGTGTATGAAAGGTTCACTATTGGGTCCAAATTGTTTCTCAAGGAGCTCAAAACTGTGTTTCAGCGCACAATGTTCCCTACTTGCCAACATGAACGAGGTGTATCCTTTGTGAACATGTTGCAAAGTTTCAGAGAGGTAAATCAGAGGTTGTCATTGAATATCAGTTTTAGTCATTTTTTTGAATTACATATTTGTTCTCTTTTACTGCATAGAATGTGCATTATCACATATACTTATGTTGCACCCGTGTCCTGCATCAGTCATGATTCTTGTATAGAATATGCTTTGCATAGAATATGCTCTTTTTTGTTTCTTGCATAGAACATGATTTCAATTAACATCGTATATCGGTTATCTCTCTTGCATGGAACGTGCGTTGTCAATATATTGATGTGTAATCTTGTTCACTTTGTGCATCTATTGCACTTGTTCACTTTGTGCATCTATCACATTTGTTCACTTTGTGCATCTATCGCACACGTTCATTCCTCTTTGCATCTTCTGTTTTATATCTTGGGATGCATGAAATGCTAGCCCGAGCGATTTTTCTTCTATCTCAGGACGCGTGAAGCGCGGCCCTGAGCAGCTTTTATCTCGAGATGCGTAAAACACGAGCCCGAGTAATTTTTTTTCTATCTCAGGACGGGTGAAGCGTGGCCCTGGGCAGGTTTATCTCAAGATGCGTGAAGCGCGGCCTCGAGCAGCTTTTATCTCTAGACGCGTGAAACGCGAGCCCGAGCTGTTTCTCTTGCATCTCAGGACGCATGAAGTGTAGCCCTGAGTGGCTTTTATCTCAAGACTCGTGAAATGTGAACCCGAGTAGTTTTTTCTCTATCTTAGGACGCGTAAAGCACGACCCTGTGCGGGTTTACCTTGGGACACATGAAATGCGAGCCCGAACAATTTTTCTTTTGTCTTGGGACGCATGAAATGTGATCCCGAGTGATTTTCTCCTTTTCTCGAGATGTGTGAAACATGACCCCGAGCGATTTGCATTTCCCAATTTCTCAGAACGCGTGAAACGCGACCCTGAGCGGTGTTTTCTTTCCTCGTCCCGCATTTTGGCATGGTTAGAGTGTGTCTTAGATCTTTTTGTATGGAACCTATGCTCGTTTTAAGCTTGAAGCCGCTCATGCATATGTTATTATCCTGTTATTGTTTATTGCATATGTTATTGCTTATTGCATCATCATGCATGATCATGAGCTTTCAAAATAGTAGGCTTTGCGAAGTGTGTGAGTCCAGCTTCAAAGTTTCTTTGTGCATATCATTTGCATCTTGCCCCAGAACTACGCTGGTTTGATTCTTGCAAAGGGATACGTAGGCAACTTGCGAGCACAACCATCTTATTTTTGTCTTGATTGTTTGTCTAAGTCTTGCGGCCTTGTCAAAATGGGTCGTCTTCGGACTTTGACATTCACTCACGTCATTTCATGATTCCGAGTTCTGTCAAAGAGGAGCAACCGTAGACACTCCATTTTTGACCGCCCTTACGACTTGGACGTCACCACTTGCACACCCAATGATGAATGTGTGTATGCTTATTAAGTGCTCGGAAGTCCCCAGCGGAACGCCACAGCCTTGAGCCTTTCAAACCCTACACACCTATTGCCTTATTTTTGCACCAAAACCAGAGTTTTTCAAGCCTGCAACCTCTTGTGGCCAACCGGGCACTGTTATTGGCTATCGGCTACAGATTTTGGTTGTCAGCCACTGATATGGCCTGTTTTGCAGATATTTTTTTGCCAGTTGTGCCAGCTATTGGCACAGATGCATGCACCTTCTTACACGTGTATGTATTGATATTTTTGAGGGAGTTGCATGGTTTTCTATATATAGGAGGCATCCTCTTCCATTTTCAATTCTCTCTCTCTATCTCTCTCTCTCTCTCTCTCTCTCTCTTTATAATTCTCTCTCTTTTTTCTAATTTCTTAACTTTTTGCAAGTTTTTGTCTATACACTCTAAACCAAACCTTACCATCTTTGAGCTGAGGTACCTTTGAGCCTAGTTTGAGCTTTTGAGGGTGTGTAAGCCTTGATTTGTTGCCTAGAATTTGTATTCTCTTTAAGAGGTATACGGCTTTGCTCGTTGCTTTGCTTTGGTTGCTAGTTTTCCTACTGTTTTTCTATTGTTTTTGGGCTATATAAACTCTGTATTTTTGGGCTAAAACTTGTGGTCTAAGGCCTCAAAGGGTGGAGGGGTGGTTCACCCTTCTTTCTACCTTGCTCTTCTAACATTTACCCTTGTGTTTCCCATCTTTACACAATCTCTTTTTGAGATTTTTTACATTGATTTTTAGAGCCTTTTCAGTGGCTAAAATGTTGTTTTGAAGTCTCAAAAATGGAAAGGGTAGCCTCCCCTCCTTTTGTTTGTTTACTAGCCTAGCATGCTCTATGTTTTAGCTTATTATTTTATCTTTTGTTAGCTTAATTCTAGCATGTTTTGGGATTGTCTTAGACTTGTTTTAAGACTGTTTTTGAGTGTTCATTACATTTGAGCTTTGTATTGCATGCTTATAAAGTAATAGTCCTCATAGGTTTGGTGGTTTAGGCCTTAGCCACCATCCTATTTGAGTTGATAGTGTTTATTTATGGCTTTCCATACTTGTGATCACTCTTAATCACCTCTGCAACCACCCTCATTTCTTGGCTTTTCATATTCTTTGAAAGTTGGTTCAAACTAGTTGCTTGTTTAAAGCATGAGATTAAGGTCGTGTGCTTAATGGTTTAATCCCTTTGGGGGTTCATTACTAACGGCATGAAGCATGAAGCTTCTCTCATGCCCAAAACAACACTTGGTTTGATGCTTCTTTCCATTAGAGGACTTAAAGCTCACCTTTGGACTTAATGAATTAAAGAATGGAAAGGTAATTAAAATGGAGTAATAAAACTTGGACTAAAATGATACAAGATAATAATTTGGTTTGGATTCAATCGGATGTTGATTGAACCCTTGAGTCTTGAATCGTTTCATACGTGTTAGTGATGTAAACGGTTCAAGAATCAATATTAACCACTACCTTAGATCAATCCATGATTGGGAGGGGGTTTGAGAGTCTTTATTTGTTGCATTTATTGAATTTGCACACTTTGGTACATAGGCCATCATGCAATGAAATTGCATCAATTGATGGTTTGTGAATCAAGTTTACCACTCCTTTGAGTTGTTTGATGATAAGGATGGGTAAGTTGTGCAAACAACCCTTGAGAATACCCTGCTCTTGCTCTATTTGCTCTCTATTGCAGTGAGAAGAACCAAGCATCAGTGGCCGGCATGCCACCTCCTGTAGACGGAAGGCCATCATTTGTGGCCAGTAGGCCACCACTTCTAGCCTGTCGGCCACCTTTGCAAAATCCAACAGTGACTTGTTGAAACAGAACAAAGTTGGTTCTGAGGTGGAAATTAGTGCAAGTGTTCTGCTGTGCAACAGAGGCATCTGGCAGCAAAAACATTGGCTTTTTCGAGTGAAAAGTTCGCGCATGCATGAGCATTCCTCGTTTCTCGAGGATAAATAATTAGTGTAGTTAATTTAGTTACTTCATGTTGTAATTAATTAGTTAGCTAATTAGAATTTTGTAATTAATTAATTAGTATAATTAGTTAGTTAGATTATGATGTTGTAATAACTAGATAAAATAGTTAGCTTCATTCGGTTTGTAATAATTAGTTAATTCGCTTTGTAATAGCTAGTTAATTAGCTTAGCTAGTTAGTTCATTCGGATCCTCATGCGAGAGAGCGCCAATGTTGTAATAATTTGTACGTCTTCCAACCCCACGTCTTTCTGCCTTTTATTTACTAGCTTATGATGGTTAAATTAGGGCATCATGTTTCGTTTAGCATCTCTCATGCCTTGCACCTATTGTCTTGCATGCACCGAGTCTCGGCGCATCATTCTAACTTACACTATTAGTTAACATTCTTTGAATACGTGCTTAGACCACATGCTATCAAATTGATTCATATGCCATATTAGTAGCCGAGCTTAGTAATTGCATATCGCATGTGTTGCATTAGTCATGTTGCATAGTTGGGATCATGCATTTTTCTAACTCTTTCATCTTTTTTGACTTGGAGTACTAGGTGAGCCTTTACTCGCTTTAGTATATCGCATGCGTATGATTGTTGCCATGTTTAACATACTTGCCATGAGGCTAAATGCTTGATTGATAAACTGTTTGAATGCTTGTGGATGAAGGCTAGTTGCTCGAATTAGAATAATTCGATTAAAATGTGCGTTTAAGCCCACTTTTTCAAGTGGCACATTCACAAACTTTTTTGGCAAACAAACATGAAATCAAATACTCCAATTCTTGCAAATTAGTCTATACTTGTGTGCGCGCATCAGATAGTAATGTTAGTCTAATAACTAGAACAAGAGCATATAATGTAAATAAGATTAACTTCATGATTAGTGAAGGCCAATCTTTGATCGGGTGAGCGGGGGTGCTCAATTCATGACCTTCCCCTCTCATACCTAAATTCCCGAGCCAAGACAATCTTGGTGACACGTGGCCTTTGGCACAAGTCATGGGTTTTTTAAATTTCTCAAAAATATTTAGGTGGCAACTCTGTATCTGGCAAAGCAGTGCATTTTTGGCAATTTGATTCAAAATTGATTTTTTAAAAGATTTGTCGAATTTGGACTTTTTGTTGTTTATCTATTTCACATTGCACTTGTGAGATCAGACTCAGAACCGTGGGAGTCCGATACTGTAAGGCTTATTCGTCTTCCGAAAGGAGGCACGAAAAAGTCGAGCTACATGGGCTTGAGCGGGCTTGGACACTTCCAAATAATTAGGGATGAGCCTGGGCAACCTTACAGTCCAACTGAACTCGCCTGAGTTGCACCTCTAGATTTAGGGCTCATCTTTAAACATTAGTTGCTTGTTTTATTTATTTATTTTAAGGGTTAGACTTCTTTTTTGTCTAGATCTTTGACTTGAGAGTGTTATTCGAGGCAAAAACACGCTCGGCCGCACAAGCGATTTCTCACAATTTCCAACCAAAGACTTGCCCCCTTTGCTACTCATGCGAGACAAACTGCTACATGTGCGGAACCTTCCATTGCACGTGCGAGCACACTCCACCACACGTTCAAGTCCTAGCCCAAAAAACTAAGCGTGGCCTGCACTAATCGGCATGTGTGGCGGCACCTATTTAATGGTTATGATAATTAGAATCCTAGAATTCTAAACTACTAATTAATGCCTTAATGCTATATTAGTTTGGATCATTAATTATTAGATTTAACATAAGTCTGATTTGTAATATATTAATTTGTTCGAAAAAAGTGCAAATCCATATGTCAAATAAAAAAACTAGCAACATATCTAATAAAAATAAAGACACTCATTGTTAGAAAGTTTTAAAATATTTTTAAAGTAACATATGACACATTTACGTGATACCTTTAGGGTTTCTTTCAGTCCATATCTTGTACTGGAGAGTGTTAATCAAGGCAAAACGTGGTCAGCTGCACGTGCGGTGCCCCTCCACCATACTTGCGATTTTTCGCAGTCTCCAACCAAATGGCTTGCTCCCTTTGCCGCACGTGCAGAGCCTTCCATCGCATGTGCGAAGCAATCTATTTATGGAACTTAAATACCATTAAGTCTTGTTGATTTTTAAATACACCAATAAATCCTCCATCACTTATATTGCCCTCATTAAATTCAAATCTATCAAATCTGTTCATATTATTTTTTCATCTTTCTCTCTTCTCTCTCTCCCTCTCTATCATTTTTGCAAAAATTACACACAACCATTAGTCACCACCAGTGTTGTCGTCTACCACTACTGCCGCCACCAATGTCGTGATCTACTTTCATCACTGTCGTCGTTCAACCACCGTGATCGTTCATCAATTATCACCACCGTCGATGTATGCACCACCGCTACCATCTTAGATCCACCACCACCATCCCATTTCCATCTCTACCCTCACAGATCTACACTCTGCTGTCACCCATCTTATAAGTGAGTAAGAGTGAGAGAATAAAATTTTTTGTTCTTAATTTTTTTAAAAAAAAAACTGATTAGTGATAAATTCATCATTGATAAAATTATGAGTGATTTTATTAGTAATTTTTTCTGTGATAAATTTATCGCTAAATGTGTTTTTGATTAGTTTATTATATTAGTCTTTGTTAACTTTTTCTGTGTATATGTCTATGTGTGGTTGTGTTTTTGTGAGTGAATAAGTAGATAAGTAAATGATAGTGAGTGAGTGAGTGAGTGTGCGTATGTAAATGTTTGTGAGTGAGTGTGTAAGAATGAATGATTGAGGCTTGTTTATGGTGATAGTAGTGATGTGATGATGATAGGTGTTTATTTTTGTTGAAAAAAAAATCCAAAAAAATGTCACTCAAAACTATTACCTGAGGTGATCGCCAGAAACTATCACCGGATATGATTATTGGCGATTGGAAGTGCAGTCATAGCAGTGTGACTAATAGGGATGAAAAAAGTGAAGAGAGGGCATTTTAGACATATTGATAGGTGAAAAATAAAATAGGACTTATGGGTAAGTAAATCTGGTCAACATGACAGGTTACGAGAATTAGATTACCAGAATTCTAAAAGACTCATTAATGGTTCATTGTTGTACTAGTTTAGATAATTGGCAACGTTTGTTTGGCTCCATAGGATAGAGGGATTAAGAGTATGGTGGGATTCAGAGAAAATTATTAATATGATGGTATTAGATTGGAGATGTAGAATAAAAAAATGTTTATTTGTACACCACTGAATTAGTAATACTATAAATAATATATAAATTTAATATTTTTAAACATTTAGTATTTTTTTAATATTATAATTATTTTTTTCTTCTAAAAAAATATAAATTTTGCTTAAGAATCATGTAAAAATTTGCTAATCCCCTCACTCAATTTCTAATTCCAACCACTCCCATGGGATTGGTAGTCCTACCAGTGGAAGGGATTACAAGTCCGAAGGAATATATCCCTTCATTCATGTCCCCAACGAAACACTCTTTAGGTGGATCCCATAGACTATTAGTCCCATCACCCTCTCCAAAGAGCCAAACAAACATGGCCATTAAATAGTAGATTTGACATGAGTCTGATTTGCAATATATTTATTTGTCGCATATATAGTGAAAATTCATATGTCAAATAAAAAAAATAGAAATATGACTAATGAAAATAAACATATATACTTTTTAATAGAATTTTTTTTAAATACTTTTTACATGATACTTCTGAACAATAAAAAATACAACATAGGTGTTTGGGGTTTGATTTGCAATATATTAATTTGTTCGGAAAAAAAAAATGCGAATCCATATATCAAATAAAAAAAAAATAGCAACATATCTAATAAAAACAAGGAGACTCATTATTAGAAATTTTAAAATATTTTTCAAGTAACATATGACATATTTATGTGATACCAATGGGGTTCCCTTCAGTCCATATCTTGTACTGGAGAGTGTAATTCGAAGTAAAAACGCGCTTAGCTGCACATGTAGTGACTTCTCTACACATGCGAAGCCCCTCGCCCGCATGTGCGGTTTCCCGCAATCTCCAACCAAAGGCTTTCTTCCTTTGTTGCATGTGCGGGACAAATCGCCGCACATGCGAAGCCTTCCATCGCACGTACAAAGCAATCTATTTATCGAACTTAAATACCATTAAGTCCTATTGACTTTTTAAATACACCAATAAATCCTCCATCACCTATATTGCCCTCATTAAATTCAAATCTATCAAATCTTTTCATATTCTTTTTTCATCTCTCTCCCTTCTCTCTCTCTCCCTCTCCCTCTCAACCATTTTTCCAAAAAATTCGCAAAACCACTGGCCACGGCCAACGTTGTGATCTACTTCCACCACCACTGTCGTTCAGCCACCGTAATCGTTAATCAACTATCACCACCGCCGATGAATGCACCAACACTACCATCTTAAAACCACCAGCACTGTCGCATTTCCACCTCTACCATCGCAGATAGACACTCCACCGTTGCAGATCTACACTCTGCCGTCACCGATCTTATAAGTGAGTAAGAGTGATTGAATAAAAAAAAATTTCTTAAGAATCATTCAAAAATTTACTAATCACCTCACTCAATTTCTAATCTCAACCCCTCCAATGGGATTGGTAATCCTACTAATGGAGGGGATTACTAGTCCAAGTGGATAGTTAATCCCCTCACTAATCTCCCTAACCAAACATTCTTTAGGTGGGTCCCCAACACTATTAGTCTAATCCCCATCTCCAAAGAGCCAAACAAACATGGCCATTAATTGTTAGATTTGACATATGTCAGATTTGCAATATATTAATTTGTCGCATATATAGTGCAAATTCATGTCAAATAAAAAAAAATAGAAATATGTCTAATGAAAATAAAGATATATACTTTTTTAATAGAAGTTTTTTTAAATACTTTCTACGTGATACTTTTAATCAATAAAAAATACAACATTGGAGTTTGGGGTTTTTTTTGCAATATATTAATTTGTTCGAAAAAAAAGTGCAAATTCATATGTCAAATAAAAAAAGAGAAGCAACATATCTAATGAAAATAAAGAGACTCATTATAAGAAAATTTTAAAATATTTTTAAAGTAACATATGACATATTTATGTGATACTTTTGGGCTTCCCTTAAGGCCATATCTTGTGTTGTAAAGTGTTATTCTAGGAAACAACGCGATCAACCGCACGTGCGGTGACTTCCTCTGCACGTGTGGTGCCCCTCATCCGTACTTGCAGTTTCCGCAATCTACCACTAAAGGCTTGCTCCATTTGCTGCACTTGCGAGTGAAACCGCCGCACGTGCGGAGTCTTCCATCGCATGTGCAAAACAATCTATTTATGGAACTTAAATACCATTAAGTTTTGTTGATTTTTAAATACGACAATAAATCCTCCATCAACTATATTTCCCTTTTTAAATTCAAATTTATCAAATCTTTTCATATTGTTTTTTCATCTCTCTCTCTTCTTTCTCTCCCTCTCTGCCATTTTTTAAAAAAATTCACACAACCACTAGCCACTGCCAACGTCGTCGTCTACTGCCACCGCCACCGCCACCGCCAAGGTTGTGATCTACTTCCACCACCACCGTCGTTTGATCGTTGCAATCGTTCATCAACTATCACATCCACCGATGTATGCACTACCACTACCATCTTAGATCCACCACCACCGTCGCATTTCCGCCTCCACCATTGCAAATCTACACTCTACTGTTACAGATCTACACTCTATCGTTACGTTTTATTTTGTAATATAGATGTGGGATTAACGTACCACAATTACCAGTTGTGATGATGAATAACTTGTGGAGGTGATAAGTAATTGTTTGGTAGTGATTTTTTTTTTTTTTTGGGTTGCAATAATACCTCTTTATGTAAAGGTTTTCTCCTCTTATTATGGAGTTTTATTTTTCTCTCTGTATGGAGACTGGTAAGGTTCTCTTTATCTATTTTTAGATTTATTTTATATTTCGATATACTTCAATTGACGACATATTGTCAAATATATAATATATCAAGTTCTTGCTTTCTCATAAATAAAAAAAAAAGAAGAAGAAGGAGAAGAAGAAGAAAGCAATGTACCTAATCCATGGGGTGAGACTATCAATACCATAGTGAGGATTATGTTGGTTATGATCACGTCATTTTATGTAGGGATGAGCAGCGGATATACCGATTCGTCCAAACCGATCAAACCGAACCAATCTGCCGCATTTTGGACGGATGCGTAATGACGAGCAGACGGTTGCAGATTGATTTTTTCCAATCCGCCTAACTTTGGACAAATGGCAGATTTGAGGTTCCTTTGGCTGCAACCGAACCACCAAACCGCGAGCATCCCTAGTAATTTTTAAGACTTTGTGTTTTCAATTTGTTTAGATATTCAGTTTGTGTTTTCAATTGAAATGAGTTAATATTCTGTTGAATATGTTCTGTTGAAAAAGAGTTTTCAACTTGAATATAGTTTTTGAATTGAAAAAAATAAATGTATTATTTATCTATATTTTTTAGTTTTAAAATCTAACTCTAAAGATAATAAATAAAAAAGATGATATATACTGGTTGGTTTTTGTTTCAAAAACAGATATAGATGTAACAATACACAGGCATACAATCTCTACTACTGTTCTGTTCATGGTTTTGGTGGTTTAAATTGTTTTTATATTTTAAGAACCATAGATTGTAATACTTTTGTGGATGATGTATGTTGTGATTGTAATATGTGGATGAGGCATGCGGTGATTGTAATATTTTTTTAAGTCATTGATTATAATATATATATATATATATATTTTGTTGAGAAAGTACACAAGTTGAATTAGTACACAAGTTGAATTATTTTAAAAATTTATAAAATTTTAAATTACCAAACCGATTCGCATCCATCCGTCAATCAGCTCAATACACATCCGTCAGATTGACAAATGAATGCGAATTGATTTTCTTCAATCCGTTAATCTGACAGACGGATGACAGATTGACAGTTTCGTGACCACAACCGACCCACACCCCACCCCTAATTTTATGGGATGAGCAATGAAAATTTATGTTGATAAAATATTATTCGTTTTGTTTAGTTCCGTTTTCAAAATTTGGAAGAGACACAAAAATAAATAAATAAATAAATCTGAAAGCCAGTTTGTTGAAAAAGATGAAAAAATTTTCATATCTCTCTCTCTCTCTCTCTCAGGATATATATTTTCAAACTAATTTCTATTTTTTTTTTTTTTTTTTTTTTGAAAACATAGTGATTGAATTCCATGACCGAAGCTGATCAAGAGTGGAACCTCAAAATAAATGATAAATTATGCAGGTGGTCCTATATATACTTTATTTCTCGTGTTGTTTTAGTTCTTATATTTTCAATTGGCTTAATTTTAACTTTTAATTTTAGATTTTGTTTCAATTTGTTCCAATTGATAACATAGTTAGTGTTTTTTTTTTTTAAATTATTACTAAATTGGTTGAGATTAACTAACTGAGTAGAGTAAGTTTATAATTTTGCTTTTAAAAATATAACACATGACACTTATGTGTATGTCTTTCATAAAAAAAAATGCTAAGAATTATAATCAAATGAACTAAAATTAAGATAAAATCATAAATTTATAATCAAAATCAAACTAATTAAAATTATACGAATTAAAATGACACAAGAACTAAAGAATAAGAACTACCATCATAATTTGTCCTAAAATAAACATGGGGTATCATGCTAAAAAATATTTGATAAGTAGTATATATATCTATACAATATTCTCGTCCAAAATAATGTAATGGCAACGTAGAAAATAAGGAAAAGCTTGGGATTCCTAGCTTATCCACCAAGAATTTTTTGGATGTGTGGTTGTGTAGTCAAGATTAAATTTGTGTAGTGTGAGTTTATGTGTAAAATAAATCTGAATTACATAATGATAATTCTAAATAATTTTTGAGTAATTAAGTATAAGTTTGTAGTATTACTCAGAAAATAAATAATATGTGATAGTAATACTAAAAAAAAAATTGAGAAAGTTATCAGAAAGTCTCATATGGGAATTGGTTACTCCAACTAGTCCCATGGATTTTTTAATATACTGATAAGTCATGTTTGTTTTGACACCCTTACTGTAAAATTATATTTGAAATTTTGGTATGATTTGGTGGACGTTTCTACTTCCTCATTAAGGGACGCCATCTTAGAGAAGTTGGATTCAATTTTTGAATCACGTTTCTTTCATTTTAATGTAACACTCAAATGTGATACTCCTAAAAAATTTCTTAGTGTATTTTTTTTAAAAGTAACACTCCAACATAACACATTAAAAAACTCATTAGTGTACTATTTTCAAATATAACACTCCTCTAACACTAAAAAACTTAGTGTATTTTTTTTTCAAATGTAACACTCCTCTAACATAACAGGCTAAAAAAATTCCTCCAACATAACACTATAACGTAACACACTAAAAAACTCATTAGTGCACTTTTCTCAAATGTAACACTAACACTAAAAAAACTCCTTAGTATATTTTGTTCAAATGTAACACTCCAACATAACTCTCCAAATGTAGCACTTCAATGCGGCGGACAAATGAGTCATTACACATCCAAAAGGACTGCATGGATCACAAGAAAAGATGTGAGACTATATGGATTACAAGTCTAAAATATGAAAATTATTGATCAATCTCCTAAAAAAATTTCCCTTCATTTAATCTATTTTATGTTAAGAAAATTTACCCATAAATCTCATATGGGGAAATGTTGATCTATTTAATCTTAAGAGTTTTCTTATAAACCAATTAATCCTTTTTGTTTTGAAAAGTTATATTTATTTGATTTGGTGCCATTTGAGTTTAAGTGAATACTCTTTGTTGATTCATTTTTTTAATTTTTTTATTCGTTTTTTGAATGAGAATAGAAAGGTGATGTGTGGAAAAAAAATTTGGGGAGTATTGATGGCTGAAATGTTAATTGTCAAGTATGGAAATCCACATTTTTGTTAGTGTGATTTTCTAATGTTATATTGGAGTGTTACATTAAAGTGTTACGTTTGAAAATAAGTACACTAAAGAGTTTTTGTATATTACATTGATTAAAGTGTTATATTTGAAATATATATATACAAAATAATTTTTTTGGAATGTTATATTGTTACGTTTGAGAAAAGTATACTAAGGAATTTGTTAGTATGTTGCATTTGAGTGTTACGTTTGAAAAAAGTACAATAAGGAGTTTTTGTGTATTACATTGATTAGAGTGTTACGTTTGAGAAAAATAAACTAAGGAATTTTTTTGAAATGTTATGTTTAAAAAAAGTATACTAAGCAGTTTTTTTGTGTTATATTAGAGAATTACATTTTTGGAGTGTCATGTTTGGAAAAAATACATTAAGGAGTTTTGTGTGTTACATTAATTGGAGTGTTACGTTTGGAAAAACTACACTAAATAGTTTTTTTAGAATTTTACGTTTGAGAAAAGTAACACTAAAGAATTTTTTAGTATGTTACATTGGAGTATTACGTTTACATTGGAGTATTACGTTTTTTAAATATTACATTAGAGTGTTATATTTGAGAAAAGTATACTAAATTTTTATTTTTTTTTAAAGTGTTACGTTTAGTAATTTTAACATTATGAAAAAACTCATATTTGTCCTTCAACATATAACATACGTATGTTTATACTTGACCGGTTATGTAATTTACAATAGAATGAGACATTTCGATCATAAGAAAAAAGAAAAAAATCAAACAATTTATAAGATATCTATTGGCAATTTATCGATGTTACGCCCTTTATTTTATTTATTTGTTATTTCAGATCTCTACTTACAAACAAACTCTAGCGCTGTTCTCGTATCATGTAGCACATTTTCTTCATCATTGAAAGTTTCAACCCTGAACCAGCCTCTCATAATACTCTCCCAACAACGAGATCAAAACACTCAAAACAAAAACAAACCCAACAAAATAAAAATAATAATAATGGAAACAAGATCTGCCAAGAAAAAAAGACTCTTAAAAACAGAAAATGAAACCGAAACAGGCGAAGATTGGATCAGCGACCTCCCGGACGCTGTTCTTCATCATATTCTCTTCCTTCTACCCATCAAATCCATTGCCCAAACCAGCGTTTTGTCGAAAAGATGGCGATCGATATGGTCCTCGTTCCCTGATCTTGATTTCACCACCACAACCAACTCAGTTGGCCATTTTTCATCAACCATTATCAAATATTCGAGCACTCGCAAAAGGGTTCACTCTCCTCTAGCTCAAGGAATGGACTTTATCATCCCGGTTCTAGCTCTCCGCGACAAGAATTCTGATCTAAGAATCCTTCGTTTCTGCGCACAATTGAGCTTTTCTCTCTTAAACAGCTTGATCCGCTGTGCTGTGAGGCGTAATGTTCAAGAGCTTGATATTGAAGTCGCAACAGATGATTACTTTAACCTCCCAAGATGTGTTACCACTTGTGAATCATTGCGGGTTTTCAAGTTAAAGTCTCGTTATCCAGGTTTTAGATTGCCTCCATTGTCGATAATGAAGAGTGGTTTCCAATCACTCCACACATTGTCCCTCTCACTAGTCATTTTATATCAACAGTCCTCTCTTGTTGATTTGTTCACAGAGTCTTCATTCCCTCTTCTCAAGAAGTTGAGTCTTGATGCTTGTTTCGGGTTGAAAAATCTCAAAGTTGGTTGCCGAGGGCTCGAAGATTTAACCCTAGAAAACTGTTTTCAATTGAATGATTTGAACATTTTGGGTGGAAAACTAGAGAGATTACGCGTTGCGAGTTGTTTTGATGCTTATAGTAGTAATAGTTTGGTGAAGATTGAAGCCCCAAGACTTAAAATCATTCTTTGGGAATATAATGCTATTACTGAGAGCAGTTGTTTGGAGAACTTGAATTCTCTTCATGAGGCTTCTGTTGGTTTCTTTGTACTTCATGAAGACATAACTGTAACAAAGCGTTGGAGTATATCAAATTTTCTAACCGGTCTTTCTCATGTCGAAAGTTTGACACTTGAAAGCCAATGTGTTGAGGTATATATTTTACTTCAAAATCTTTTCACATTCTTAATGCAACTTACATTTGAAATGTCCACATTGTTAAAATTTAGATGAATTCTTTGGTTTTTAAGCATATTTCAAAGTGTAAAAGCATGATTGGCAACCATACTTCAAGTGAAAGTGGAAAATTATGACCATTTATTTCTTTCTGTGTGGCCGAGATTTAATCTGAATCTCTCCATTTTCGGTTGGGAGAAGATGCGAAGATGTACGGCTATAGGAGATGTAATGTACAGAGCATTTTTCATATGAATTTAGAATACAAACAGAATACTCACCTAAACATGCCAATATATTTATACTCCATTTGATTTACAATAATCACCATAGCATATCCTTCGTAGAAGATTTTAATCAACAACGTAACTCACCTCCCTTGACGCAGGAACATTTCATATTCCTATGTAGCTATATATCAAACACTTAACCCTACTTCTACAAAACCAAATTGTGAATTAAATTTTCCCACACAAACATTATTGCTTACATGCATTAATGGAATGGAAGATTTTCATTACAAATCTTATGGTTATAAAATAGAAATATAAATTTATACTTATTTTAAATTTAAAAAGATTATTATACTCAATAGGTGGATGATATAATGGAACCTCTCAATTATAAATATATAATGGAGAGGATCACAATCGCCTTCATAGACATATTTCATAATTCACATAGCATTTTGTTATTCGCTATAGATTCTGTCGAAGAACAAACACTTGCAAGTGTTTTATATAATGGAACCTCTCCATTGCAAATATATAATGGAGAGGATCACAATCTCCTTTCATGGACACATTTCATAATTCACATAGCATTTTGTTATTGGCTGCAGATTCTGTCGAAGAACAAACATTTTACAAGTGTTCTGAATCCCTTTAACAAGCTCAAAACCTTGGAATTACGCACCGGTTTCAACAAACATAACATTCCAGCTCTAGCATGCCTATTTAGAAGCTCTTCTAATCTCCACACTCTCATCATCAAGATTGCTAACGATTACAAGATCGAAAGGAGAGTGAGTAGCCAACCATACACACTAACCTTATCCCCAACACATAAATTGCATTTTTATGTATATATCTATAGTAACAGCTTATACTTTGATGATTCATCCCTATTTCAGCAATGGAACAGGGAATTGTGGGACTTGTCTAACTCAGGAGAAGAGCGATACTGGGACTTGCAAACTCAAGCCTTGAAGTTCTTCTTGCATAACCTAAAGGTAGTGAAAATTCAAGGGTTTTCGGAATGTGAGAATGATATTAGTCTAGCAAAGTTTTTGCTCAAACATGGAAAGGTGTTGGAAGAGATGATTATTTGTCCAGGACACTACAATTCTAGAGATACCCATCGGAGAGAGAGAATCAAGTCACAGATGATGGAGTTCTCAAGGGCTTCTTCTAATGCTAAAATTGCATTTCAATAATGTGGTTATGAATTCTTGGAACAAATGAGAGCTTTGATTACTTTAACATTAGTTTAGTATATTCTGATGATGATTTTGGGTTTGAATGTGTTGATATTTGTAGACATTTGTATGTTGGAGACCAAACGAACTTTGGCTCTCTTGTTGGAAATACAATCCAAGTGATTCGTGTTTTTAATGCTCTGATTTTATGATGGGGGGGGGGGTTGTTTAACCGCATTACTACTACTCTTTTACTCAAAAGAAGCCTAATTCGTTTAGATTGCTTCCTACCACCTAATGATAAGTTTCATGGACAAAAACTATAAAGTTATCTTAATACACTTGTGATAATACTATTATCAATTATTAAATATCATATCATTTACTATTCTCGAACATCTAATATTAAATTGTAAATTTTATTATTTTTATCAATTATAATAATTATAAAATATCATTTAAAAATATTTTGAAATTATCAAATAGCTTGTCGAGTGGACTGCATTGAATTCCTTCCATGTGGAAGTTATTGGGTAAATTGTCGTCAATAAAGTGATTGTGCTCTGTATTTGCTTTTTAATTGACCATTTAGAAGGAGGATGACATCGTGGGAGGTAAAAACCATGACACAAACAAGGATAATATTTGACCAAACTTTGATTGACTAAGCCAACCCAAGAATTTCCTTCAATAAAAGTCTTACCAGGGTAGTCAAAATCGTTCATTTATACACAAAGCCGCCAAGGAAAGTGAAAATGATCTTCGCTGATAGAACCCCAAACCAATTGCTTTGATCTTGACTGGGGATCATCAGAGAGGACAGAGGTTTTATTTGAAAATTTGACTATTTTAATTTATTTTTTTTACAATTTTATGAGGTAAAAAAAAACAAGTTATATTTAAGATAATTTGTGAATTGTTTTTTGTAATTACATATATGATTGTGAGAGAAAAAATAATTAATTAAAAATAATAATAATTAATTTTCCGAAGTACCTAAAAAAAATTAATAATTAATTAATGTATAAGATATAATATTTTATCTTATTAATTATTTTAATATTTTTTTTTATCTTTATTAACTATTTTAGTTTTTATAAAAAAAAAAACTCTGGCCAAACACCCCAGAATTAGAATCAGAGCTTTGAAAGTGGCCATTTTGTCAAAACAACCGAGGTCAGAGTTGTCTTGCTATTAAAAACACAAAAATTGAAATAATAAAGGTTGAGATTCACATACAATGACCACCATGTATAGAGCTGATCACCTCTTATCATATATCAGTAATTATTTATATATTTTATATTTTATATTCTTAACACATCTTTGCATGATTATTATAGTTCTCTTTTTGTATTTTTTTTTTTTTTTTTTTTTATATATGTAAAATTGTATCACCTCATGCCAGTGTTGTAAAAAGGTTAATTAAAGAGAAAGGGGCTAAACCAAGGATTACTATTAAGGCATGCCAAAGTGTTAGAAGGAGCTGTTAACAATGAATCCAATGCAGAATAATACAAACCTCCAGCCCTGCTTTTTAAGAAAAGACAATAAGTTTGGGATGGTATAAATAAGTGTTTTTTTTTTACTTTTTATAAAATATGGGTTGAGTATGAGTTGGGTTTGAAATGATGTGGTAGAGAAGTTATGTGACTTAAATATGATAGTGACTTTTTGACTTTTTAACTTTTTTAAGTTACGACAAATTTGGGTCCTCTTTTTTTATCACTTTTATTGAGAGAGTGTGCATTGTATGGAGCTCCTGCCAAATTTGTTATCCTTGTCGGAGTTCTTTGAACCATATCTATAGATAAAAGAGTATCATTTGGGTAATGAAAATTAGTATCCAGCTCTACCTTATTATAAGAAGCAACAATTAGGATTGTCCGCACCAAAAAAAAAATAAAAAATAAAAAATCTCAGACCCAATAATAGTATGAGTTTGGTGGTGAAAATGGAGAAATCCAATCCAGTGGTGGAGTTGGAGAAAAATGCCAACCCGCTATCAATACTATTATAACAATATCTTTAAAATTTAATATACTTACATCGATGATTGATCATATGAAATAATTTTTAATTTTTGTCGTTTTGTTCAAAATTTGTTGCACCTTGGATTCCCTCCTATCTTTCCATTTACTTTGTAATTTCATTGCACAAGAAAAAGCTTCAACATGAGAGGTGTTTAGAGTTTTTTAAAATTTTACATTGCTTCCTCACAAAATGAAACTCTCACATACTAGTTATTTTGTTAAATTTTCTCTTCACTAATTATATTTGAAAAGTCTAGAGAGTGTTGTATTACACATTAGGCAATTATGATTTTGCCTCTAACCTATCAACAAAGTTGTAGACTTTTAACGAAAGAATTGAAGTTGAAACATATATACTACTTAATTATGAAGCAACTCATTAGTTAGTTAGGGTTTGTTAGTAAATGTTATTATTGAAGTAATTTGATAGGTGATTGCAAGTACCTTTTAATTGATTGTGGTATAAACAACTAGTCATATTTATCAAGATCATAGCAAACCACGAAAATTATGTGATTAATAAATTAATGTTGCGAGAAATTGAATACTCCATAAATATGTACTCTTAATTATGTTTAATAAAATTTCATATTACCAAAAAAAAAAAAAAAAAAAAAGAATGAAGGAATAGGAAATATTTATGATGCATTGTACAATCAAAACAAATACCCAGTCCTCCATTTTGACTACAAATGTGTATTTTTTCTATTTCAACACGAACAAAATCAGTAAAAATCAACATGTTTCCATTAATGATAAAACAAACGTAAAAATGAAAAATAAAAATCAATTTACAGGACTAAAAGACGACGACGTTTCCTCTTCCTCCTTGGTAAAACAAAAAAGTTGAAAGTCAACCTTGTCAATTTCGATCACTTGCCATCATCATCGAACCAACCAGTCCCGAGCTCCAATTCCAGAACTCGATCAAGCCAAGCCTCAGATTCGTCCATCAAATCAGGACTCAATCTGAACATCAAAACACAAAACTCCATCTGATTGAGAGCCCCATCACCGTCCACGTCACCTTCTCTGACCATACTCAGAAGCTCGTCATCGCTCAAGTCCTGTAACCCAAGAAGAGCAGAGTTCTTCTTCAAGCTCTCGAACGTGATGAGACCTCTGTCTCTGTCCATCAAAAGCCCAAACCCATTACACAGCTCCCTTATCAGACCCTCTCCTCCCAATTTATTAGCCATCACCGGCAACAGATCTTCGAAATCAGCACTTGCAGCAACAGCCGTTGTGTTTGTCCCTGCCATTGTTGACTATATTTTTGGAGAGAGAAAGTAGAGAGACAGAGACAGAGGGAGAGAGAGAGGGGAGATTGGATGATGGAGGGGGAGCAAGATGGGGAGATATATGTACACATGGGAATAAGGGTTAGTTGGAGGAGGAAGGAAGAGAGGGGGAAGGGGGGTCCACAATGGATGACAACCAAGATACAGAGGCGAGGAGAGAGGTTTGGGTTTGGATACTGCAGGCTTCAGTCTGCGATTGCCAATCTGTTTCCTGGAAGAAGCCTGTCCGGGATATAACCGTCATTTAACCATTGTTTATTTTTAATATTTTTTTAATTTATATAACCGTCATTTAACCATTGTTTATTTTTAATTTTTTTTTTAATTTTTATATTTTCTCTGCCTCTTTGATTTCCCAAAGGATTTGTTTCATTTTTTTTTGTATTATAGTCCTAACATGTCACATGTGTATGTGTGAAATAAAATAATATATTATTTATTAAAAATATGATAATTATAATTTTTTTATATTTTGTTTTTATAAATAAAATTTGAAAAAATTACAAATATATTTTTTAAGGTTTGATTAAAGTATGAATCGTTCTTTGTAGTTTTGAAAATTATATTTCATCCTCTGAGGTTTCTAATTTTATAATAAATCGTCCATTTTATTAATAAATTATCAAGTCAATTAACAATTTTTAATGATATTTAAAATATGTTTTAATTAATAATTTAGGTAATTTTATTATTGTATAGGAGAGCAATTATGAATTTTATTTTTTTAGTTAATTCTGTTAATAAAAAATTCTAATAAGGGAATATTTGTAATTTTTCAAATTATAGGGCGCAATTTGTATTTTAAACAAATCTCATGGAGTATATTTGTAATTTACTCATAAAATTTTATATATAAGTATAAGAGTTTTGTTTTAAAAGTTCATTTACTATTATATTTACTCCTCACCATAGATTAAAATTGTTATATTGACAATTAACAATTAAAATTATGCTTTGTTATAAAAAAAAAATGAAAAAATTGGTCTAGGCTCCCTCTTCCACTTTTCGTAATGGAAGAGATCCACAAAATTATTTTTTGATGTTTAAGGTCCCTAAACATGCATCAGAGAAATTTGACTCTTTGTCTCTTCTCCTCTACTGCAAAGCAGCACTTCTTCTCTCTCTCTCTCCGAAACCCTAGAGAGAAGAGATGGGCAAAGCAGCACTTCCTTTCTCTCTCTCTCTCTGTCTCTCCTCTGTATTCCCTCTCTCTTCATCATCTCTTTCTCTATCTATTTGTTGATTTCACAAGCCCATTTTTTTTCTTCTCTTCCAGATCCTCAACAAAATGCCAAATCAAACACCAAAAATACACAGTCAATCGATCTGTGTGTGTTTGAGATTACCATTACACTATAGCACTCACTCTCAAATCTGATGAGTGAGTGATATATATACATATATATAGAGAGAGAGAGATAAAGAGAGGGAATACAGAGGAGAGAGAGAGAGAGAGAGAGAAAGTGATGATGGCAACCGGAGCTGCTGGAGGAGGCGGCGAATGCAAAGTTGCGGGAGATTTTGTTGTAGATGAAGATCTGGTGCAGATTTGGTGCAACTGAGAATGTGTGTAACAGAAGATCTAGTGCAGATTTGAGTGTGTGTTATTTTGGCTCATAAGTATGTGTTTACCACACTCTACTCGCCCAAGGAGAGAGTAGGCTCGCAGGGCTCAAGGATCCACAGTGACATGTTTGGCTACAGGGACACACAGTTGGAGCAAAAATATTATTACTAAAGCAACCACCTCTCTGTGTTTCAAATTTGAAGCTTCTAAGCTCCATCTCATCTCATCCCTCCCAATGTTTTTTTTCTCTTTTTTGGTCAAACTCTCCCAATGTTCAAGGTTATATATAGTTCCATGTTTTCATTCTATATTCTTTAGTTTTACTACCCATATATATATGAGGAAGATGATCAAATCCAATGAAATTTATTGAGACAAGTCAGTGAAATTTCAAAAAAATAAACTTAGAGAAATTTGTTTAATATATATATATATATATGGGTTGCTATTGTTGCTTATTCACTCAATGAAATGATCTTCTCTCTCTGCTTTGAACTGAAATTTATCTGTATTGGTGAAGAGAAATTTTCTTGTTTGAATTGAAATTTCTCTAGGTTGGTCCAGAGAAATTCTCGGGTTTAAACTGAATTTCTCTGGATTGGTCCAGAGAAATTCTATGGTTTGAACTGAAATTTATCTGGGTTAATCTAAAGAAATTCTCTGGTTTAGATTGAACTAGTCCTCAATGTTGTCCAGAGAAATTTGGCAACCTCTTCTTTTCCAACTTTCTCTAGATTTCTAGCAAGGGCAAAGGTTACTTGAAGAAAGGGTTGCTACGTTGTCTGGAGAAATTTTCAAAATTTTTCTGGACCAATTTTCTCAGTAACGTGAATTTTCTCTGGAGTAATTTTCTCTGGACCAATTTTCTCTGGACTAATTTTCTCTAGACCAATTTTCTCTGGATCAACTTGAGGGACCTTAGACATTATGAAAATATTAGATGTCCTTTATGCTATAAAATCTTAATACGAGGGACCTTAAAAAAAACCCCCAAAAAAAATGATATAGTTCTAACACTTTACTATTTTAGGATAAAAATATATGAATTTTAAAAAATTGTTACATTAGTTTTTGAAAGGAAAATATTAAAGAAAATTTAAAAACTTAATGAATAAGGAAGAAGTATCGTAACATGTAATTCAAAATATTAAAAAAAAGTAAAAAAATGAATAAAGACTTTAAGAAGTTGTGATTATAATTAAAACTAATGTCATATTTATTAATAAATATAATTTTATTTGGATATCGATTTATATTTTAACATGCTTATTTAAAACAAAAATAAATAAAAATAAAAATATTAATAATTTTGAGTTTAAAAATATGATTTTGTAGATGTGCTATATTAACTTTTGGAAGGAATATATTTGATTTTTTTTTACAAAAATTAAATTTTAGTCATTGAACAAATCTTATAAGATTTAAAATAAAATTTGTAATAGGAAGAAATTAATGATATTGCATATAGCGATCCCGGTTTTGTCCCAACCTTTATTGTGTTCTGGACCCAGGTTCCGTGATTGAATATTGTATCCATGTCTTGTTTTTTCCCTTTGACCCTCTGTACTTGTGTTTTAGAACTTATTGGGCGTGTTTGGAACAGGTTGGTTGTTGATTGGTTTAGATTGTTGCTGTTTAGATTTTGGCCTCTTCACTCGAGTGAGGCTTCTTGCGCTCGAGCGAGCTTCTTGTAATTTGCTTCTCCGCTCGAATGAGGTTTCTTGCGTTCGAGCGAGAATTTGGAGTTCTCAGGCTTCCTTCCAGACGCAGCATTTTTGGAGAAGATGAAGTTCTTCGCTCGAGCGAGGCTTCTTGCGCTCGAACGAGCCTTGTGTTATTTGTTCCTTCGCTCGAGCGAGGTTTCTTACGCTCTCGCTCGAGCGAGCGTGTGCGTCTGTGGCAAACCTAAAGTTTTGCATTGTACGCTCAAGCGACACTTCTTGCACTCGAGCGAGGTCACTTGTTGTGTCTGGTCGCTCGAGCGACAACTCCTTCGCTCGAGCGAGGACCGCGTATATCAGTTCGCAACAGCTCATTTTTTACACAGAACATTAAGATCTTTTCACCTCAAAACCCTAATCCGACACCTTCTCTCTCTAAAATACTCTCTCTCTACAAATACTTCTAGATCTAAGTATCTCTCAACCCTAGTTCCTTTGTTAAAGTGTTAGAGCATCTCAAGGGCTTTCCTTTGATCTGAGTCAAACAAAATTTGGGGCATTTTTGAAGTTCTTCTTCTCTTTGAGCTTCTACACTTGAGGTAAGGATATTCTACTATTTGATATGGGTTTTAACCTAGGCATTTGTCATTTTGAATAAATGGTGGGATTTAGGAAGATAATGGGTGAAATTTGGTCTTGGGTTTAATATTTGGTGAAAGGGGGAAGATTGCCCTAATTTGAATCAAATAAATTATTTTGTATAAAATAATGAAATTGATGTGGAAATAAGAAATTTGAAGGGGCGTATAATTGAATGGTGTAATTAGATTTGTTAAATCAGTCACTCATGGGAATTTGGTAAATCATTTGTTTGGTAGATTGTATATCTGTCTAGAAATATCAGTTTTGGGCTATTGGTGGAAGATAGCTATGATTGTTGTAGAAATTGCATCAGGATTAGGTGAATTGAAACTAATCATCTGAATTATGTCATTGAATATGATGGTTTGATTAAACCGTTGAATATGTGAATTGATTAGTCATTGTATATGACAATGTTTTAAATACATTGTACATGTATCTTTGTTTGGGAAGAGATAGGGGATGGACTCCACTGAAAAACTAAGTTGGTCGAAGTGTCTAGGGTGAAAGTTCCGAAATCTTATATATATATATGGGTGTCGATTCCCTCGGATGTGAATTCTGTAAAATGGCAAGAAAATTGAAATGTTTGAATAATAATTGCTATTGAAATGTTAACAAATGAGTTGTAGTCTCATTTGGGATTGTTTAGATATCAAGGAATTATATCTGTGAGTTGATTTGAATAAATGAATGGAAATAAAATGAGATATTGATGTCATTATTGGTTGGTCATGAAAAGAAGATGTCAGTTGGTTTTAAGTGTTGAACATTTATCTAATGCTTACATCTTAGTTAAATCTCATATACTATTTTAGCATATCTCTATTGGGCTTTGGTTCACCCTACTTGGGAAACCATTTTCAGGTACAGGTGACATGCCGCCTCCAAGGACATAGTTTGAGAGGTGAAGGCTCCATTTTGTTATTTTGTTTTGTGCTAAATGTTTATTCAAGTCGAGGGTTTTATATGTATAGAGTTTGGACTCTTTTTTTGTTATAACCAAGAGATATCTTGGAAAAGTGTAAGCTCTTTGGGCGTTTATTTTGTTGTAATCAACTAGTATTACATGCTGTAGTTTTAGAATGAACACTTATGAAAGTGTAATGCATATAATATCTTCTATAATACGAACTCTGGTGAATGAAAGTATAACCTTTTCATTTTGTTCATAGATCTTATGAATGGTTTATCGTTATGATATTTTGGGGGCGTTATAAATTGGTATCAGAACGTACCGGGTTTGAATACTTTGGGTACGTGGGAATTGGTTAATACCACAATGCATTTCTCTCGCTTGTTAGAGACTTAAGTATAGATGTTATGTGCCTATATGATAGATGGTTATGTGACTATATGGGTATAGGATTTAATTTCTAGGACGTTAATCGGGTCGATGGATTTTTGGGAGTCCTATTGGAAAAGCACTTGATCACTGCCGTTTTTAACTAGAACTTTAGCAACGCCACATGACAGTCATTATCCGGGAATAAAATTCGTAGATGTTTATGTGATTATGTACTTACGTAGAGTGAATTACAGTTGTCCATCGTATTAGGACGTGAGTGAGATAGCTTCGGTACATTTGTAAATCTGCTAATCTCTTTTGTTACCTTCATTAAGATGTCAGGACATGGTCATGGTGCTAGGTGTGGTAAGCTTAGGAGGCATGAGATGCCTATACCAGATAAAATTTCGGCACAAGAGAAAGGAGTTAATCAGGCCAATGTGGCCGAACCGGTTGGTCAGCAGGCCATGGGCGCTTTAGCTCGTGAAATGGTCGGAGCTTTGAGGGAATCCATGGACATTCTCAGGGTTGAAAATCAAGTCCAGGCCCAAGTAGCTGAAGCTAGGCCATCTTTTCTGAAGATGGAGTTATTCTGGTCGAATCTGGACGAGTTTTTGGGAGATCCTAAGGAGCCACTGAAGGCTGATGAATGGTTAGAGCAGATGGTGAAGACGTTTGAGATGCTTGGTATCGAAGACGGAGGTTTGAGAGTGACCTTGGCGTCTTTCCATCGAAGACGGAGACGCGGGTCAGTGGTGGAAGTATGCGTAGGGGCGCATTGAAGGAACTTGGGAAGCTTTTGTTGATGCCTTCCATGACAAGTATTTACCTACTACAGTAAGGGAGAAGTTGAGGGATCAGTTTTTTCAGCTCAAATAGTTAAACACGCCAATGGCTGAGTTTGAAGCCACGTTCACTAGTTTGTCGAGGTTTGCACCAGAGTTAGTGGCGACAGAGGAGTGCCGTTGTTCGAAGTTCGAGAAAAAATTGAGGACTGGGCTCATGTTTCGAGTTGCCGAGTCCATGATTAGGGATTATGGGCGCCTTGTGGAGGCTACAGCCCATCTTGAAACTATCATGCATGCGGAGGAAGAGAGGATGAGGGGCTCCATGAGGAGTCAGGATGGTCAGGGGGACAGTAAGAAGCAGAGGGGCTCTAACCCTCAGCAATCCTAGGGAGAGCGCATTTGAGATCTACCTTTCTAGTGTTGAGTTCTGGTTATGGGAGAGGCGGTCAAGGAGCGAGAGTCAGGATAGAGGCCAGCGCTCACTTGTTATCAGTGTGGGCAGGCGGGGCATTTAAAGAGGTTTTTCCCACAGTTGGATGGCACATCTAGTGCGTCTGGTTCGAGGCAGACACAGAGTCACCAGCTAGCTCAGTCAGTGCAGGCCTCGAGGGCCAATCAAGGAGCCTCTTCGTCTCAGTCTGTGCAGCAGTCTTATGATTCGAGGGGCGAGCAAGTAGATCAGAGACCTACGGGACGCATGTATGTTGTTACCGCGCCAGATTTCGTACCAGCTCTATCTGTTGTGAGAGGTACCTTTTAGTTTTGCAACTCAGTTGCTAATGTGTTGATTGATACGGGTGCATCCCATTCATTTATTTCGTCTGCTTTTGCATTTATTTTGGGGTTGGAGTTGGCACAATTAGTATCTCATATTTGTGTTGTATCACCTGTTGGGGTGAGATAGTTCTGAAGCAGGGGTGTCAGGGCTGTGATATAGAGGTCGCCGATCATTGGCTTTCCTTTTCTTTTGTGTTGATAGATATGACTGGTTTTGATGTTATTTTGGGTATGGACTGGTTATCGTCATACCAAGCTGTTATAGATTGCTACCGTCAAAGGGTCACTATATGTACTTTGAGCAGTGATGCTTTTATTTCTTGGGAGGCCAGGTGGATAGAGTCTTATCATCGGTGTATGGTTCGAGTGGGCGGAGTGAACTTAGTTGTCTTCTTGCTAGCTTTTTGAGTAGTGAGTGTGATAAAGTTCGAGTTGAGTTGCCAAGAGCGGTTTGTGAGTACTTGGATGTCTTTCCCGAGGATCTTATTAGTTTACCACCTCACCAAGAGATCGAGTTCTCTATTGATTTAGTGTTTGGCACAACACCGATTTCTATGGCACCGTATCGTTTTGTACCAGTTGAGTTGAGTGAGTTGAAGATTCAACTCCAGGAATTACTAGATAAGGGCTTTATTCGCCACAGCACTTTGCCTTAGGAAGCACCGGCCCTCTTTGCTAAAAAGAAAGATGGGCCTTGCGACTTTGTATCAACTACCGAGAGTTGAACCGGGTTACGGTTAAGAACAAATGTCCTATGCCTCGTATAGATGACCTGTTTGATCAGTTAAAATGGTCTCGTTGTTTCTCCAAGATAGACCTAAGATCGGGTTACCACCACTTGAGGGTCAAGGAGGAGGATATTCTGAAGACGACATTCCGTACGTGGTATGGCCATTATGAGTTTCTGGTGATGCCTTTTGGGCTAACCAATGCACCAGCTGTGTTTATGGACTTGATGAACCGAATCTTCCAAGAATTCTTCGACCGTTTTGTGGTCGTCTTTGTGGATGATATTTTGATTTACTCACCCTCTGAGGAGGAGCACGAGGAACATTTGTGAATGGTGCTGGAGTTGCTTAGAGCCCATAAACTGTATGCTAAGTTCAAGAAGTGTGAGTTCTGGCTAAAGGAGGTTAAGTTCTTAGGCCATGTAATATCTGGGGAAGGGGTGACTGTAGATCCATCCAAAATTGAAGCAGTGCAGAATTGGGCACAACCTAAGAATGCTTTCGAGATCCATAGTTTCTTGGGGTTGGCCGGGTATTATCATCAGTTGTAAAAGATTTCTCCAAATTAGCTTCGCCTTTGACTGGATTGACGCGAAAGTGGGTCAAATTTGTGTGGAGTGAGATTTGTGAAAAGTCGTTCCAAAAGCTTAAGGTTAGGCTTACCACCACTCTAGTCTTGATTATTCCGAAGAGGGGGTTGGGTTATTCAGTGTATTGTGACACCTCACGAGAAGGTTTGGGTTGTGTATTAATGCAATGGGGGAAAGTAGTAGCTTATGGCTCACGACAATTGAAAACACACGAAAGGACCTGCTCCACTCATGATTTAGAGTTAGCAGCTATGATTTTTGCCTTGAAGATTTGGAGGCACTATTTGTGTGGTGAGAGATTTGAGGTGTTTTTTGATCATAAGAATCTGAAGTATCTGTTTACGTAGAAAGACTTGAATTTGAGGCAGATAAGGTGGATGGAGTTCATAGAGGGTTATGACTTCGAGTTACATTACCATCCAGGAAAGGCCAATGTTGTGGCGGATGCCCTAAGTAGGAAATCCATTAGCAGGGTAGCTTGTATTGCTATCCGGGAATAGGGGATGTTGGGTGTCCTTGGTGAATTTGATTTGCACCTGGGCGAGTCTATTAAGTCTGCAGCCTTGTTTTCTGTAGTTGCACAACCGAGGTAGATTCCCTCCGGGAGAAGATATCCAATGGGAAGGTGGAGAAGGGTTTAACTGTGTATCCCGACTTGAGTGTGAGATACCATGACCGATTGTTTGTGTCGGAGTCTTGCTGAGAGGAAGTACTCCGAGTGTTTCACCATTTACGCCTTGCAGTGTATCAGGGAGGCACAAAGATGTATCATGATCTGAGTCGCCAGTTTTTGTGGAGGGCTATGAAGAAAGATGTGGTCGTGTTTGTGTCGAAATGCCTTACTTGTCAGTAAGTGAAGACCGAGCATCAGAGGCCAATGGGTTTGTGACAACCCTTGCCTATAGCTGAGTGAAAGTGAGAGCATGTCACGATGGATTTTGTTGTGGGTCTTCCGAGGATTCAATAGGGTAGCGCTGCCATTTGGGTGGTAGTTGATCAATTGACCAAGTCGGGGCATTTTATTCCTATGCGCGTAAGAGATTTGGTAGATTACCTTGCTGACTTGTACATTCGGGACATAGTGAGGTTGCATGGGGTCCCTGTGACGATTATCTCGGATAGAGACCCGCGTTTCACTGCTCGGTTGTGGCAGAGCTTGTAGAGTGCCTTGGGCACTAGATTGACTTTTAGCACGGCTTACCATCCTCAGACTGACGGGCAGTCCGAGCGTACTATTCAGATCCTTAAGGATATGCTTTGAGGCTGTGTCATTGACTTTAAGGGGTCGTAGGAGAGACAATTATCCTTAGTGGTGTTTGCCTACAATAACAGTTTCCAATCGAGTATTGGTATGGCACCGTTTGAGGCCTTATATGGCCGACCGTGTAGATCTCTAGTGTGTTGGGCCGAGGTGGGTGATACACCTTTGTTAGGTCCAGAGTTGGTTCGGGAAATGACGGAGAAAGTGGCACTTATCTGTAAGAGGTTGGTTACAGGCCAGAGTCACCAAAAGATTTATGCCGACCGTAGGAGAAGACCTTTGCCATTCGAGATGGGTGATCATGTCTTTTTAAAAATATTACCTAGACGGGGTTTGATGAGATTTGGGAAGAATGGGAAGTTATCCCCTCGGTTTAATTGCCCTTTTGAGATCCTTGAGCGGATTGGGGAGGTTGCATATCGTTTGGCGTTGCCGTCACAACTTCCGGGGTACATGACATGTTTCATATTAGTATGCTTCGGAAGTATGAGCCGGACCCATCACATGTATTGGATTGGACCGACTTAGAGGTAGACGGGGATGCCTCGTACAAGAGACCAGTGAGAGTTTTGGATAGACGGGACCAAGTCTTGCGAGACAAGACAATTCCCTTGGTTAAAGTATTGTGGAAACATCACGGAGTTAAGGAAGCAACTTGGGAGCGTGAATTGGAAGTCTGTGAGAAATATCCGGACTTATTTGTTGATGTTTGAGAATGTGTTGAAATTTTAGTTTTGTTGAGGAACTATGACAACATTGTATATGTTTTGAATTATGAAAGCATTGTATATGTTGAATATGTTTCGGAAATGCAAGTTGATTTGGACATTGTATATGTTGTTTTAATTTTGAAAATGTAAATTTATCATAAACACTGAATATGTTTTGGAAATATGAGATATATGTATTGAAATTAGTTAAATTTCGAAAGAATACATATTGGTAATACATGTTGAGCTAGATGTTGTGGATTTGTTCTCTTGTGAAGAGATTGAATGACCGATGGGCGAGTCATGATGTTGAGAATTGAATTGTGAATATTTTGAAAATTGGGTAATCATGAGTTTTGAAACTTGTACTAAAATTTCAGGGACGAAATTCTTTAAGGAGGGGAAGGCTATAGCGATCCCGGTTTTTCCCCACCCCTCATTGTGTTCCGAACTCGGGTTCCGTGATTGAATATTGTATCCATGTCTTATTTTTCCCCTTTGACCCTTTGTACTTGTGTTTTAGAACTTGTTGGGCGTGTTTGGAATAGGTTGGTTGTTGATTGGTTTAGATTGTTACTGCCCAGATTTTGGCCTTTTCGCTCGAGCGAGCTTCTTGTAATTTTCTTCTCGCTCGAGTGATTGAATATTGTATCCATGTCTTGTTTTTCCCCTTTGACCCTCTGTACTTGTGTTTTAGAACTTGTTAGGCGTGTTTGGAACAGGTTGGTTGTTGATTGGTTTAGATTGTTGCTGCTCAGATTTTGGCCTCTTCGCTCGAGCGAGGCTTCTTGCACTTGAGTGAGCTTCTTGTAATTTGCTTCTCCGCTCGAGTGAGGTTTCTTGCGCTCGAGCAAGAATTAGGAGTTCTCAGGTTTCTTTTCAGATGCAACATTTCTGGAGAAGATGAAGTTCTTTGCTCGAGTAAGGCTTCTTGCACTCAAGCGAGCCTTGTGTTATTTATTCCTTCGCTCGGGCAAGCGTGTGCGTCTGTAGCAGACCTGAAGCTTTGCATTGTTCACTCAAGCGACGCTTCTTGCGCTCGAGCTAGGTCACTTGTTGTGTCTGGTCGCTCGAGCAACAACTCCTTCGCTCAAGCGAGGACTGCGTATATCAGTTCGTAGCAACTCATTTTTTACACAGAAAATTAAGATCTTTTCACCTCAAAACCCTAATTCGGCACCTTCTCTCTCTAAAATACTCTCTCTCTACAAATACTCATAGATCTAAGTATCTCTCAACCCTAGTTCCTTTGTTAAAGTGTTGGAGCATCTCAAGAGCTTTCTTTTTATCCGAGTCAAACCGAATTTGGGGCATTTTTGAAGTTCTTCTCTTCTTTTTGAGCTTCTACACTTGAGGTAGGGATATTTTACTATTTTATATGGGTTTTAACTTAGGTATTTGTCATTTTGAATAAATGGTGGGATTTAGGAAGATAATGGGTGAAATTTGGTCTTGGGTTTAATATTTGGTGAAAGATGGAAGATTGCCCTAATTTGAATCAAATAAATTATTTTGTATAAATAATGAAATTGATGTGGAAATATGAAATTTGAAGGGGCGTATAATTGAATGGTGTAATTAGATTTGCTAAATCACTCACTTATGGGAATTTGGTAAATCATCAATATGATAGATTGTATATCTGTCTAGAAATATCTGTTTTGGGCTATCGGTAGAGGATAGCTATGATTGTTGTAGAAACTGCATGAGGATTAGGTGAATTGAAACTAATCGTTTGAATTATGTCATTGAATATGACGGTTTGATTAAACTATTGAATATGTGAATTGATTAGTCATTGTATATGACAACGTTTTAAACACATTGTACATGTATCTTTGTTTGGGAGAAGATAGGGGATGTACTTCATTGTTTGGGAGGAGATAGCGGATGGACTCCACTGAAAACTAAGTTGGGCGGAGTGTCCAGGGTGAAAGTCCTGAAATCTTATATATATATATATATATATATATAGTGGTGTTGATTCCCTCGGATGTGAATTCCGTAAAATGGCTAGAAAATTGAAATGTTTGAATAATGATTGCTATTGAAGTGTTAACAAATGAGTTATAATCTCGTTTGGGATTATTTAGATATCAAGGAATTATATCTGTGAGTTGATTTGAATAAATAAATGGAAATGGAATGAGATATTGATGTCATTATTGGTTTGTAATGCCCTGAAAATTTGGCAAGGTATATCTATTTATGCAACAAAACCCACCAGATGGACAAACACACATATATAGCTAACTATTCCGTATATCCATTCCATTAAATCCCAAATGCCAAATACACGCTATTCACATCTCAATGCCCTAGTTCCAATCCCAAGCATACATTTTACAACAAGTATGAAATGGAAGCCAAACAGATAATAAGTACCCCACAGGCTTACAAATTTATCCAAGAACATTCTTGATTACACAAAATGAAGTTTCAACTCAACGCAAATATAGCCCTGGACTTACATTCAACAAATAACAATAAAACAAAAATGAAGCCTTAGCTCCGAGTCCTGCCAAGTCAATGCATTGGCGGAGGCATAGCATCTGTACTTGAAATGGCTTCCCTTATAGGGTGAGCTACAGCCCAGTAGAGATATACTACACAACATATGAACCATTACAAGACTAAAAATGAGTATGCTCATGCCATGCTCATGATAAAACAATTTATCTCCTTTTTTTATAAAGCATGCAATGCTGAGACGCAACAACAGATATAAAACCATTTCCATTTTAAACCATATATGTTACATGAATACAGGCTCTATAAATCCCTAGGTGATTGTCTGCAAGTAGACCCTAATGCACTACCACTGTCATTTTTACCAGTAAACTGGAAGGCTCGACACCTAACCGTGCGGTTCCACACCCCCTACCCAGATTCACCAAGTATTCATCTTTTCATAAATAGATACATTTCTAAACATTTCTCAAAAACAGATATATTTCCAATGAAATGAATGTAATGCAATGTCCAATGCAACAAATGAGGAATGTGGTGCAATTTACCTAAGTCTCATGCATTTCTACAACCATCATGGCTATCCTCCACCGATAGCCTAAAACAGATATTTCTAAATAGATATTTAAACAATTAAATTCCAAATTTGTTGGTAAATACAATGTATTCCACATCTCATCAAATATGAACTACACTAGTTTTCATATTACAATCACGTCCGGTAACCTCTCAATGTCCATTTCTAACCGTGTCGATTTTATTCCAATAGATACATTAAGCAAAATAATACCGTTAATACCCAAGAAAACATCATTTTCTTTCCAAACTCATTCTCCAAATATTATTCAACTATGACATCCTATTTTGATCAAAAGCCCCAAAAGTTAAACGTAATTCCTTTGCTTTCTTTAAAAATGCTTTTTTGGTCACAAAACGGTAAAAATTTCGAAACCTATCGAATCGAAGTCCATTTTTGTTCAAATTTAAAACATAGCTCTTTCATAACCTTACAAACATATTCCAAGTTTACACTTTCACAATTTGGGCATCAACTCTTTATTTTTCTCAAAATTTCCTTTCTAAGCAAATAAATCACAAATTTTTCAATAAATCTAATTAAATTATGTACAACTCTAAGCTCCGTATAATCAAGTAAAAGTACATAAATAAGTGTAGGAAAAATCCCTACCTCAAGCCAAAAAGCTTTCAAATTTTTTGGCAACAGAAATTAAATATGCTCGGAGCCAAACGACACTTTTTCCGCCCTCTACGTTTTGATCAATAGCACTAGGGGTCAAAAATGACTTATACTAGATCAAACCCATGAAAAACCAACATTAGAATCCTTTTTTCTCTCTTTCTCCCCACGACAAGAACCCAAAGTTGAACAAACATCCTATTTGGTCACTTTTATATATATATATATATATATATATATATATATCTATATATTATAAACAAACATCTAACCAAATATCTAACTATATATACACCTATATATATATATACATATATCAATCAAAAATATATTTTAACATCTTTAATGACAAAAAGTAAATATAATATTTTCTCACCACAAAATATATTTCGTTTAATGGTAAACACCATAAATATTCACAACTCTTTTACGGTAGTCAAATAATAATAATAAAACCACAACACTATTAAATGGATACTGACGGGTCACAATTCAATCAATTGGGTCCAAAATGAATAGATTTTAATAATCTAAAATAAATCTTCAACTAATTTATGTCAAATCATAGTCCGAACACCCAAAACTCAATTTTAAATTATGCTATAAATTAAACTGAACACCAATTAGTCCGTGAATTTTCATAAAATAAATACCCATCATTATATGCTGAAATTTTTTTCCAACGTGCTAGACGAATATAAGAACAACATATAAAAATTTCATAATTTTCTGAGATCGAGAACTATTTTTAAAAAATACAAAACCGAACTTTTTTTGCACAGAATTTATATGGCAATCAAATTCGAAAATTTGCTCAATTAAATTATGCGCTGGCTATTTAAAAAAAATTGGGTCATTACATGGTTGGTCATGAAAAGAAGATGTCAGTTAGTTTAAGTGTTAAACATTTATTTAATGCTTACATCTTAGTTAAATCTCATATACTGTTTTAGCATATCTCTACTAGGTTTTGGCTCACCTTACTTGGAAAATCATTTTCAGGTACAGGTGACATGCCGCCTCCAAGGACATAGTTTGAGAGGTTTAGGGGCTGAAGGCTCCATTTTTTTATTTTGTTTTGTGCTAAATGTTTATTCAAGCCGAGGGTTTTATATGTATAGAGTTAGGACTATTTCTTTTGTTATAACCAAGTGATATCTTGGAAAAGGTGTAAGCTCTTTGGGCGTTTATTTTGTTGTAATCAACTAGTATTTCATGCTGTAGTTTCAGAATGAACATATATGAAAGCGTAATGCATATAATATCTTCTGTAATATGAACTCTGGTGAATGTAAGTATAACCTTTTCATTTTTTTCATAGATCTTATGAATAGTTTATCGTTATCATATTTTGGGGGCATAACATTGCAACATATGCATTTTAACAATTTTAAATTTTGAAAAATAAAATAGATTAGGACTTTGAACTTCAATTATTGTACAACATTTTTACTTATATAATAATATAAATAAGGATAAGTAATAGATAGATTAAAATTAACTACAAATATAGCTATATTTAAAAGGATATTGTAACGCCCTCAAAATAATACATATAAACCCACTATTCATGATATACATAGACAAGAGAATAAAACATATTTCTGTTCATCAGAGTATTCTTACAAAAAGTAATACATGTTGACAACAAAAGTAAATGCCATGTAGGCTTACAACTTTCCAAGTCAACACTTGGTTATAACAAAAGAAGAGTTCTAACTCTTTACACAAATAAGCCCTTGGCTTGAATTTACATGTATCACCAAAATATTAAAACAAAACAACCAAAAGAGTCTTCAACTCCCAAAACCATCCAAGCTAAGGCCTTGGGGGCGGCCTAACACCTGAACCTAAAAATGATGTCCTATATAGGGTGAGCCAACACCCAGTAGAGATATGCTAAACATAATATGAGCAATAACTAAAACATTGACATTTGATAAATGTTTAACTCATATAAACAAACATACATCTCTTTCCATTTCATTATCCAAACCAATTCATAGATATGGTTCCCTATTCATCCAGATAGTTCAAATAAGACTACAGCTCATATCAACAATACTTCGGTTATGATCAATTAACATGAGACTACTACTCACATAATTAACACTTTAACATTTCAAGTTCAAATGAGACTACAACTCATATTATCATCATTTCAATACTTCAATTTATCTACGTTATGCAAATGCAATTAGGATATCGGGAATTTCACCCTGGACACTCCGGCCAACTTAGTTATCACTGGAGTCCATCCCCTATCTTCTCCCAAATCCGGTTTAGGAGTACATCCCCTATCTCCTCCCCAAACTGTGGAGTACATCCCTTATCTCCTCTCAAACCGTGGAGTACATTCCTTATCTCCTCCCAAACAATATACATATACAATGTATTTAAACACTTATCATATACAATGATCAAGCTAAGCACATATTCAATGTGTTATCCCATCCGTCATATTCAATGACATATTCAATTGATTAGTTTTAATTCACCTAATCATCATGTAGTGTCTATAACAATCAAGACTATCCTCCACCGATAGCCCAAAACAATTATTTCTAAACAGATAATAAATTATCAAGCAGATAAATTATCTACAATTTCAAAGGTGAGTGATCAATCAATCCAACTCCACCATTAAACCTCATAATTACCCAATTTCATTATTTTCAACTCAATTTCATATTTCCATAACCTTTCCAAATTAATTATACAAATTAATTTATCACAATAAATTAGGGCTTTTCTCCCCCTTTTCTCAACATTGACCCAAAGGTCCAAATATCATCAATAAACATCAATAACCTTATTTTAAGACCCAAAATACCCATGTATTGGTCAAAAGGACAAAACCTCTCTTTATACATTTTGAAACCCTAACACCCAAAATTTCTCAACTCCAACATTAAATCAAAATGACCACAAGTTTATGTCAAAGACCATAAATATGAGTAGTTATCCCTATCTCAAGTGAAGAGACCCAAAGAAGATGATGAACCAACTCAAAAGTGCTCCAAACCCCAAGATTTTCGGATCAAAATGGAGGTCTTGCAAAGCTCTACCACTTTAATGAAGGCACAAGGGTTAGGTCTCACTAAACCAAGATCAAAATGTAGAGAGAGAGAGAGAGAGAGTTCTAGAGAGAGAAGCTCTCAAATTACGGTTTTGAAAAGCTAGAGAGAGAGAATGGCTCGAAAAAGTGATTCAAAATGCTAAAATTCGGACTGATATACAACACAATCCGCTCGAGCGTTAGATACAGACTCACGCTCGAGCGTGAAAAGCGTCGCTCGAGCGTAAACGAAGGTCCCCGCTCGAGCGTGAAAATGGACGGTCGAGCGTCCGATGACCTGCAGGGAAAAAAATACTGGAGACTAAATAATCCTGCTCGAGCGCCAAACTGCCCGCTCGAGCGGAGGAACAAAAGCAAAGGGCCCGCTTGAGCGTCAAAAGCCCCGCTCGAGCGTGAAAGCCAAAATCTGGGCATCAACTCTTGGTTTCTAAACACAACCAACCTGTTTCAAACATGCCCAACACAACTCAAGACTCAAATACAAAGAGTAAAGCATGGAAACGAGAATAAAACAACAACAACATCCACAGAACCAAGTCCGGAATACAATTAAACAAAAAAGGAAAAACTGGGATCGCTGTAGATATGATTTTGTATAGCTATATTTTAAATTCTAAAATTTATTTTTTAATTTCCTATATAAAAAGATTTAAAATTTTAAATTACATATGATCTTTTTCTAAAAACATATGAACTCATAGTAGAGTAGAGAGATAAGTACCATAAAAGAAGAGAGGAGCTGCATATATTAATGATAAATAATTAAATAATTGACTAACACCTTTAATAGTTTTGAAAAAATTGATTAAAATTAATATTTTCGTTTTATAACTTTGAAAAATTATTATATGCCTTTGAAGTAATGCTCTGCACCAACTGTCAATTAACACATATCATGATATCAAAAAAATATTAAAATAAATTAAAAAAAAATAATGATATATAAACATAAAATCAATACAAAAAACTTATTAATAAATATTTTGTTTGAATTTTGATCTATCACTTTATAATAAGTGACATATTTTTTATTATACAAATAACCCTATCACACAATTTTAATATAGAAATTCTAGGTAAACAATATTAACCAACAAAAAATAGTTATAAATAAAAAATAGATAATGGTTGATAGAGTGGAGTAAAAAATGACATAAAAAATATGAAATATAAAAACAAAAAAATGGTCATACATTAAAAAAGAAGAAGAAGAAGAAGAAGAACAAGAACAAGAACAAGAACAAGAAGAAAAAATGGTGTACTTAAAAGATAAAAGAGCCTGTTTAAAGAATAGAATAGATTAAACACAAACTAACCTATAAATTGTCTTATAAAAATAAAGTTAAAAAAGAATGAGTTTTATTGTTTCATGAATGTAATATTTATAGGGCGGGGAAGACATAAATGCCTTGGAAAAAGTATAATGTATGATGTCTAAAATTTTTGGATAGAAGAAAGAATTGGTTAGAGAAAAGGTACACAAGAATAATTTTTTTCATCTTTTCTTTTCTAAATTATAAATCATGGAATCATTATAAAAAATAATAAATTATGAGATTTTAAAAAAAAATTATATATAGTATAGATATGCTTAAATTTATTTGAGAATAAAATTGTATTTAATTATGGAATAAAGAGAGAATCTAAATATAAGGTTTAATTTTTGTTTTATGTTAGGCTTAATTTTAGATTTATATATATTAGACCAGTTGTGAAAGATTTTAATAGTATACATTTTATGAGAGGTGAGAGAGTTTTCTTTTCATTATATTTATTTTAAGAAAAAGAAGATTGTATAAGATTTATATTCTAAAAAATTAGATTTAAGGTTTTGAAACACTTAGAATCTCTAAGATGAAAAGTCACTTTGGTAAAATATATAACATAGATAGATTATGAGATTTAGAAAAGAGATAAATATTAGGGGAGAGATTTTAAAAACTTGTAATTCAATTATTAATTTTTTAAATCTATAGTTACCTTGTTAGTCAATAATATTATTTTAAAATATCTTTAAATTAAAAAAATTAGCAGTTTTTTTTTAATCTATAATTACTTTGTTAGTCAATAGTATTATTTTTAAATATTTTTAAAATTACAAAAATTAACAATTGTGGTTTTATGTTCGTTTTAATATATATATATATATATATATATTTCAAAAAAAAATAACATAGAATTACTTTGTTATTAGATGATTTGTGTTTTTTTTTTTTTTTTTTTTTAAATGTATAGTTACTTTGTTATGAGATGAGATTTAAGAAAGAGAAAAATATTTGGGGGAGAGAGATTTTAGGAATTTGTAATTCAAAATTTTAAGTGATTTTTTGTTTTTTTTTTTAATCTATAATTACTTTGTTAGCTAATAGAATTATTTTTAAATATTTTTAAAATCACAAAAATTAGCAATTGTGGAATGAGACTTTAGAGCTCTCATAAGCCTTCTCACTAGAAACTCCATTTTCTTTATTGTGGAGATATATTTTCTGAGTACCAACACGTGGCTAAGGTGACACCGACGTGTCAGCCGATGTGCCACGTGTCCTGGTCATGACGCCGAGGTTATCTCAGCAAGGCCGAGGTCATCGTCGAAGATATCGAAATTCGAGATAAGCAGATAAGGGACAAGAGTCCTAGAATCAGAGAAGACTTCAGTTGGGTAAAGATGAGACTCTTAGAGAGTTTATCCTAATCCTACTGGGAGTCCAAGATTAGCAGTAATCCTAAGTCCATTAGAGCTAGGCTTCTATTGGGACTAGGATTATGTTGTCTATAAAAGGAAGGCACCCCCATGGGTCTAAGGTACACAATTTATATTCTGAACAGTGAGATTTGTACTATTGATTATCTCTGAGAGATATACTGACTTGATCGTCGGAGTGCCCCCGGGTGGACGAACCACCGCCGGAATCTTCTCTTTCTGTTGCAGGTCAGCCAGGTGTCATCTATTCTGCCAATTCTCTCCAGCTAAATACTGAGTTGGGCAGTATGATCAGAAAATCACTCACACAATTTGGCGCCGTCTGTGGGAAAGAAAGGAGAATAGATGACCAGTAACGGACAGAAGGAAAAGATTGGGGACGACACTCCTGCTGGGAGTGGGAGACCTATTGACCTTGATATCACAGGAAACGAATGCAACGCAGAAACTCATGACCAGAATCACGGAGTGAAAGACATCGGCCAGACTGGCGATGCACCAAAGAAACCAAATCGAAGTGGATACTACAACGAGGACGACCTCCAGGTTTGGAAGGATAGGTGCCTGCGGAGAGACGAAGAGGTAAAAGAGATGGCAAACAAATTGGCAGACCTACAGTCGGTCGTCAATTTCCTGATGCAAAATAACGTCATGCAGCCACCGTTTCCGCTGCAGGACACGCCGATTCCAGCAGCCAATGCCCAGAAGGGAGGATAGAAAACAATCCCCGTAGCACCTCAGCACAATGGGAGCGAAAGATACTCTCACCGACCTTCTAGGGAAGTCGAACGAAGAGAGTCAAGAAGAGAAGAATCACGGAGGACGCATCGCACAAAGGAGGCAAACCCCAAAGGACATCGGCATGTTCAGGGCAGGCACTGTGCTTCGACACAACTCATGGAGAAGGGTCGAAAAGGACTCACCACGAAGCTAAAAGTAGCGCACCAAAAAGACTGAAAGCAGGAGATAGCCGAGCTCCTGGGTGGACGAAGGAGGACTTAAGAGATTACCTCAAGAGGAAGCAACATAATGCCGACCCCGAGGTAACCTCCCCAGATAAGCTGAGAACACCATTCTCAGTAGAATTGGACAGGTTTGAGGCACCGAAGAGATTTAGTATGCCGATGTTTCAAATATACGATGATAAGTCAGACCCCAACTTCCACGTTGGACTATATTTGAACTCAATGACATTGTATAGTGGGAACGAGCCGTTGCTCTGGAAAGTGTTCCCCTCATCTTTCGGGGAGATTGCATCAGATTGGTTCCACAAATTACCAAAGGAAAGCGTGAAGACTTGGGAAGGCCTGACCGAGATGTTTGTGGCCAGGTTCGTGACAAACAAGCTGCAGCCATTAAGGGTGGATGCATTGATGGCTCTGAAGATCAGCAAGGATGAAGGCCTTAGGGCCTATGCAAAAAGATACTATGAGGTGTTCAACCGAATACCCGAATGCAATCAAGAGGTGGCTGTCGTATCCTTCAAGAACGGCCTAGACAACTGTCCACTACGAAAGTCTTTGGCAAAGGCATTGCCAAAAAGTATGGAAAAGCTCATGGCGAGAATCGAGAAGTATGCTAGAGCCGAAGAAGACACATCAGGGACTAAGGAGATAAAACAAGAGAAAGGAAACGGCTTGCCGAAGCGAGGCCGAGGTAACAATGGATCAAGCAAACAAGAAATAGAACTGAGGGCCACACAGGCAGTAACAACTATGTTTCAAATCCCGATTCCCAAAGTCCTGGACCGGATACGGAACCAACCCTATTTCAGAACACCAGCGAAGGCACCAGGAGAATTTATGGAAAGGAACGTTGGCAGACATTGTGCTTATCACAATGAAGATGGGCACACGACTCAGGGTTGTAGAGCCCTGAAAACACACTTGGAAGAACTGGTGAGGCAAGGCCATCTGAGAGACCTCATTGATGAAGCCAGGACAAGGGAAGAACAGGCAAGATTGCCTCAGGCGCCAACAGCTCCGCCTCCCCCAGCACCACAACCTCAGGCAGAAGGACCTCGGGTAGTCAATGTGATTCACTCGAAGGTCAACGAGAACGAAATTAGAGGGGAGACCTAGAAGGTGAAGCACCTGCAACATGTCTACCAAGTTGGGAAAAAGAGACATCGAGCAGAGGAGCGCCAAGGACTAGTAGTGTCCTTTTCAGAAGCCGACCTTGAGATGGTACAGCATCCGCATAATGATGCCTTGGTAGTATCCCTCCAGGTTGGGGAGCGTCAAGTAAAACGCATCCTGATTGACCAAGGCAGCTCTTGCGACATCATGTACGTTCGATGTTACAACGAGCTTGGCCTTCACCTAGACGATATGGAGCAATCAATAGCCCAATGGTCGGGTTCAATGGAACACCGACATGGCCACTGGGAACAACCAGCTTGGAGGTGTAGGCGGGCACCAGGAAGGTAACAACAGAGTTCACCGTAATCGGCACACCCTCCCCTTACAACATCATCTTGGGAAGGCCTTGGTTGCATGCAATGAGGGCTGTTCCCTCAATACTGCATCAACTATTGCGGTTCCCAACAGAGCATGGAATTGAAGAGATAAGAGGAGACCAACTGCAGGCAAAAAATTACTCCATGGCAGCAATGAAATCCATCTGCAGCATTCGAGAACTAGAGAAGGCAGAGATTGAAGATGAGGACGTGGAGGTCCTAGAGGATGTCGGCAAGGAGCCAGCCGAGAAGAGTGAAGAAGCACTGAAGAAAATCCTCGTCCAGGAGGGGGATGAAGAACGCTTCTTTCTTCTCGGCTCGGGTTTAGCCGAAGAAGAGGAAAAAAAGGTGGAAGCTTTTTTTAGAGCAAACATTGAGGTGTTCGCATGGATACCTTACGAAATGCCAAGCATTGACCTCGAGGTCACTTGCCATAAGCTGAACGTTGACAGGTCGGCCAAACCTGTAATTCAACGAGCAAGAAGACCGACGTTGGTACACGTCGAAGTAGTGGAAGAAGAAGTAGACAGACTTCTCGAGGCCAGGGCCATTCGAGAGGTAAATTACCAGACATGGCTATCGAACACAGTAGTGGTGAAGAAAAAGAATGGTGAATGGAGGGTCTGTGTAGACTTTACCAGTTTAAATAAAGCCTGTCCCAAAGACAGCTTTCCTCTACCAAAGATTGACCAGCTGGTAGACGCCACTTCGAGGCATGAGAGGATGAGCTTCCTGGATGCATACATGGGGTACCATCAGATAGCCATGTACTCCCCAGATGAAGAGAAGACTGCGTTTATCACCCCCAAAGGACTGTACTGCTACAGAGTGATGCCTTTCGGGTTGAAAAACGCAGGAGCAACTTACCAAAGATTAGTAACCAAGATGTTCAAACACTTGATTGGCGGAATGGTAGAAGTGTACATTGACGACATGGTCGTGAAGACCAAGGAACCTGAAGGTCATCTGGCCGACCTGAAAGCAGTCTTCGACATCCTTAAGACATATCGGCTCTGACTCAATGCAGCAAAGTGTGTATTTGGAGTAAGATCTAGTAAGTTTCTGGGATACCTGGTGACTAGAGGGGGCATAGAGGCCAGCCTAGATCAAATCAAGGCCATACTGGATTTGAAGAGCCTGACGTCGGCAAAACAGGTGCAAATGCTAACTGGAAGGGCCGCAGCCCTGAATAGGTTCATCAGCAGAAGCTCAGACAAGTGCAGACCTTTCTTCAACTTAGTGAAGAAAGCCATAGACTTCTTGTGGACCGAAGAATGCGAAGCCACTTTTGGCCGACCTGAAGAAGTACTTGACCACAGCTCCAATTCTTTCAAATCTAGAACCTGAGGAGGAGCTGTTCCTGTACTTAGCGGTTTCAGAAAACGCAGTGAGCGCAGTAGTAGTCCGAGAAGACAAAGGGGAACAAAGGGTTGTTTACTATGTAAGCAAAACCCTGGCCGATGCAGAAACGAGGTATCTACCCTTAGAAAAATTGGCACTGGCTTTAGCAATGGCTTCAAAGAAGTTGAACCATTACTTCCAGGCCCATAAAATTGTGGTGCTAACAGAACACCCCTTAAAGTCCTTACTGCAACAAGGAGACCTGACAGGAAAAATAGCCAGGTAGGCAGTCACCCTAGGCCGGTATGACCTGGAGTACAGGCCAAGGACAGCAATCAAAGGCCAGGTTTTAGCCGACTTCGTGGCCGAGTTCACGCCAGAATCCATCAAACATCGGGCTCCGTTGAGCCAGGATGAACGATGTCCAAACAAGCAAGGAGAATCTCAGCCAAAGGCGAAAGAACAAAGAAAAGAAAAAAAACTTAGACCCTGCAGTATTTACATCGGTGACTCATTTCGACTGTTCGTTGATGGGAGTTCAAAACGACAGGGAGCGGGGGAAGAAGTAGTGCTAATATATCCAGATGGACAGATAGTGGAATAGTCCATTCGTTTGGGGTTCAAAGCCTCAAATAACAAAGCAGAGTATGAAGCATTGATTGCAGGACTGAAGCTGGTAGTAGCAGCAGAGGCAGACGAGGTAACAGTCTTCTGCGACTCCCAACTCATTGTCAACCAGACAACGAGCAAGTTTGTTGCCCGAGATGAACGGATGTCGGCCTACGCAAAGGAGGTCATTAAGCTGGCAACCTTGTTTCAGAACTGCCGACTACTTCAGGTTAGCCAAGATGATAACAGCCACGTCGATGCGTTGGCTTACCTAGCTAGTGCAGCACAACCTGGAAAAGAAAGGACAATAATTATCGACTATTTGTCGAGCCCAAGCGTCGAGCCACTATCCACAAAGCATGAAGCAATGTGTGTGGACATGGGACCAAGCTGGATGGACGCAATTGTTGTATTCCTGAAAGAAGGGAAGCTGCCGGACGATCATAAAGAGGCACACAAGATCAGATTGAAGTCGGCAAGATTCAGTCTGACAGCAGAGGGGCATCTCTACAGAAGGTCCTTCACTGGACCCCTTTTAAGGTGCGTACATCCTTTACAAGTTGGAGATTTTTTATATGAAATTCATGAAGGAATTTGTGGAAGTCACGCTGGGGACAGATCACTCACCAATAGGGCCATTACCCAGGGGTATTGGTGGCCTTACATGCAGAAGGATGCAGAAGTATATGTGAAGAAATATGAAAAGTGCCAAAGATTCGCACCACTGATACACCAACCAGCAGCAAACCTGAACCCTGTATCCAGTCCTTAGCCATTTGCCCAATGGGGCATGGATCTCGTTGGGCAACTACCCCAAGCAATTAGGCAAAGGAAGTATTTGCTAGTGGCAATTGATTACTTCACTAAGTGGATAGAAGCTGAACCCCTTGCCAAAATTCGAGATATGGATGTAAAGAAATTCATTTGGAAAAATATCATCACCAGATTTGGGATTCCAAGGGCAATAGTTGCAGACAATGGAACACAATTTGACAGTAAGCTAATTAAGATCTTCTGTGCAAAGTTCAAAATCAAGAACTATTTTTCAACACCAAGCTTTTCCTAAAGCAATGGACAAGAAGAAGCATCCAACAAAGTAATTCTGGACGGGATAAAAAAGAGGCTGTAGGCAGCAAAAGGAAAGTGGGTGGACGAGCTGCCCAATGTGCTCTGGGCATATCGGACTACGCCAAGAAGATCAACAGGGGAATCCCCCTTTGCCCTGGCTTATGGCACAGAAGCAGTTATTCCGCTGGAGGTCGGCATCCCAGGAATCAGAACCCAGGGAGTAGAGAACGGAACTAATAATGTACTCTTAGCCCGAGATCTGGATCTTCTAGAAAAACGAAGGGAGAAAGCTGTGATTCAGCTCGCAGCGTACCAGCAGCAGCTTGCCAGAGCTTATAACAAGAGAGTTAACCTAAGGGAGTTCCAAGTCGGCAACCTGGTCTTGAGAAAAGTCGTCGGCAATAAAAAGGATCCCAAAGAGGGGAAGCTTGGCCCAAATTGGGAAGGACCCTACAGAATAATCTCGGTACTGGGTAATGGGGCTTATCGACTTGAAGATAATGAGGGCAAAGAGTTACCAAGGCCTTGGAACACTTGCAATTTGAAATTTTTCTATCATTAGAATTCCTTTGTTCTTTTGTCATTTGCCGAAGTAAATAAATAAAGATTCAGCTTGGTTTTCTTTTCAAAATACTTGACATTGTCTCTAGGATACATGTATAATGAGAACCCAAGTAGAACTTAGGTTCACATGAGGGGGCAAAGAGAAGCGAAATCATTGTTTAACACTTGTTGAAATTTGTGAACAATTTACAAGTTGAAGTTAAACCGAAATTATTGTTTAACACTTGTTGAAATTTGTGGACAATTTACAAGTTGAAGTTAAACCAAAATCATTACTTAAACACTTGTTGAAATTTGTGGACAATTTACAAGTTAAAGTTAAGCCAAGGTTAAACACTTGTTGAAATTTTATGAAAAAATTTACAAGATGAAACCAAGGTTATGCCAAGAAAAGTACTTGGGTACTTGCTGTGGTAAAACATCAGTTTGTATAACTAAGGTGTGTCACCCCGAGAAGATTGCACGAGAATTGAAGTATATATTAAAGATATGCAAAAATATTCCGAGTATGGAGACATACAAAGCAAGCATGCAAGCATTCAAAAGTAAAAGATTTGTTGTATTAAAAACACATCGGCAATATGGAAAAGTTTACAGTACTTCAAAAAAAAAAAAAAAAAAAAACAAATTACAGGAAAACAAGGGAAAAACATAAGGTTAAGACTCCTCAACAGTAGCAGTTGGTTGAGTTTGAAGTTCAGACGATTGTTGGGAAGACATCTCAGTAGCCTTATCCGCCGCGAGCTTGGCGTCAATTTCTGCAAAAGTTTCATCTAGGCTCTTGTCGGCAAGAGGAACGACGGCCGATGTCTTCTCAGCCGCAGCATCTTTTGGGAACTCTTCACCCTCCTCATCTTGAGTCAAGTCCAGGACTTGCTCATTCAGAGAAGGGGACTTGGTCCCAGTAGTCTCCTTTGATTTCCTCACCAAAACTTCCTCATCGGCCTTATTCTCAGAATTAGATTCGTTATCAGATTGACTGGGAGGTGGAGTTGGAGGGAATGACAGGGGAATGGCATCAGCATTCCTCAAGGAGGTGTCCTCAGGGATATCAAGTTTCTTCAGCAAAGTCATCCAACCAAGAGAGAAACCCTTGTTGCATGCTTGCTTGACTTGCTTTTCATAGGACTCCGTGACATCGGCCATGCCCTGGGCATATGCCTTCTCGTCGGCATCCTTAATTTCGACCACTTTGGTGACCAAGGCGTCTTGAAGCTCTTTTTGGGCTTGGGCCACTTTATCCTCGGCCTCCTTCAGCTGGGCTTGAAGGACTTTGTTTATCGCCTCAGCAGCACCAACCTTCTCCTCAGTTGCGTCTTTTGTTTTAATAGCGACCTCGGCCTGATCTTCCAGGGTCTTCATCTTGGATTGCAAGTTTTTATTGGTTTTTTGAAGGCTGGAGACCTCCCTCTTCTTTTCGACTAGCTTCTCACGGTTCTCAAAAGATTACATTGAGAAAGAGTGGGCATGCTGGATGGCCTAAAAGAAAAACATAAGTATTAAAAAATATTCTAAGTATGAAATGAAGAGAAAGAAAGAAAAAGTACCAAGCAAAAACACTTACCTGAACAGAGCGCTGAAGCATCAGAGCGTAGTTCTCGTACTCACTGAACTTGGCATTTCGTTCCAGATCGCCTGGAAGAAGTAGAGCAGTACTAAGGGCAACGCTAACATTGATGTCATCGGCACTATCACTAGCCATAACAGGCTCATCTTCCAGAGTGATTTCGGAGGCCCAGGGGGCATCAGGCTTTTTAGACCCCGAGGTCGCTGCAGAAGATGACCTCGACCTTTTGGATTTGGTAGATTCGGATGGAAGTGTTTTAGTGGACCTTTTCGCAGGGACAGAGGCAGTTTTCTCACTTGGAGCCAGTTTGGAAATTGGCAAGGTATCCTCAGAGTCGATCTGAGGCACCTTTGCCTTTGGCTGAGCCTTTTTGATTCATTTTGGCTTTGGAGGAGGCTGGGTTTGTGTTGGCTGAGCATCAACATCAGAGGGAATACTGGCTAAGAGATCTTTAGCAACCGGTTTTGGGCGGTCCATCTCAGCAGGAAAAACGGTTTGTCGCCGACATTGTCGTTGGGGTATCGGGATCAAGTATAGAGCCGAGGTTGACGGCTGCTCAGCTGGATCTGAGGTTGATCCTTGGTCTGTCCGAGATGTGGACGAACCTTGTGGTGTTGTGGCAAAAGGTGGAGAAAGGCTTTTCTTCTTCTTTTTTGGGACGTCGGGATGAAATTAAGAAGCAGAGGGGCCTTCCGCTTGTGGACTGGCAAAATCAGTAGTTTCTTCAAGTCTTTGCTGGGAAAGAAAGACTAACGAAAGCCCTTTGGTGGCTGAGAGAGAACTGCAAAATACAAAAAAGCATAGACATTAGAGCAAGAATGTTGAAAACTTTATGCAAGAAAGCAAGAAAACTCGTGAAGGATGGCCCTTACCAGCTCCTTCCCCGAAAACTGTTCGACTTAAAGGATAAAGATGGAGGTCATCGTTTGGCTGAAACTCCCAATTACCCGAAACGATGAAGTAATCATCACCCGCTTCCTTGTTGGAGTCAGGGAGGTCGGCAACAATTTTGTATTCCATGGACCTCGGCTTAAGGTCATAAATGTGGCCTTTTTCTAATTTCAGGCGACACATGGTATAGCAGAACTAGAAGTCGGCAAGAGTAATCCTAGCATTCTCTTGTTTTGCTAAGGCTATGGTACCATTAATAACTCGGTAAGAGTTGATGGCAAGTTGCATTGGGTTCAACTTATAGAAATAAAGGATTTGACGGAAAAAAAGGGTCAAGTGGAAACCTAAGTCCATACTCAATAAACTCAACCACTAGGAAAGGCATGAGGTTTTCATCGGGCATGATAAAGTCATCCTCCCCAGCCAACCTCAGATGAACGCCGGCCGGGATTTCGAACTCCTGCCTAAAGTACCCTAATTTCTCCGGGGTGTTTACCCTATGTTCCCACATACCCATGACGTCGGCTTAAATGGAGATATTAGGTTTCAGGAAGAAGTATTTTTGAAGGGTTTAAAGGACCTCGGCTAAAAATCTACAAATATGCTATGATAAGGGTTTTGTATGGATCTAGAAGGAATTCGTTTCAGTTTTTCCTAAAAATTGTGGGTTCTACAAACAAGTCCCAAACCTAAAGCTATGGAGATGAAGATTGAAGGAACGAATCTGGAAAACAAAAAAACAGGGATCCGTTTCAGAAACAAAAGTGGTGATGAAGACATTAAGAAATTAAGACAAAAAGTTTGCACAAGTGTATCAGGCCAAGAACAGTGGCAGAAACCAGCAGGCATGTGAACAGTGCGAGTGTTCAAGACATGGACAAAGAGCAAAATTATGAAATAAACATGTTCAGATACATGATTCACAAATCAAATATTCGCGTAAAACAGCAATGGCGACTAAATGATGAAGCAAAATTTCATGGAACACAACAAGAACTGAAAACCAGGAGGAATGGTGACTTACCAGAGAAAAGAAGCCAATGCTTGAGATCGCCGAAGTCAGAAGAATGGCGGCGGTAGAACAGATTGGCAAGAACCATGCCGGAAGAGGTGAACGGTAGCGATGGCAGAGCTTCAGAGCTTGGAAAAATGGAGGATTAGAGGAAGCTAGAGAGAGAAAAAGTTCTGAATGAAGACAATGTAAAGTAAAAAAAAAAAAAAACGAAAGGGGGAAACAAGTTTTGTCAAAAACTTGAAACGGCGGCAAAAGAGGGCAATTAATGCGCTTGGAACAACGAATGTGTCAGACGGCACATGTAGGTGCGAAACGATTTATAAGCGCGTCCAGAGTACGATCCAGTAAGGAGAAAACATGTGGCTAAACGGTTGAGTTGTTATGCATAACAACTTATACGCGTGAAGAAGCTCTTGGAATTCTTTATCTCTGAAAAAGACTTATCGGCCTATGATGATGATCTTGGCTAGGCCGATGGACTGGAAGAAAGGAATGATATAGGTTCCATCACCTTAGAATGCCAAGGTAATAGAACCTAGGGGGCAGTTGTGGGGATATATTTTTTGAGTACCAACACGTGGCTAAGGTGACGCCGACGTGTCAGCTGAGGTGCCATGTGTCTTGGTCATGACGCCGAGGTTACCGCCGAAAATATCAGAATCCGAGATAAGCGGATAAGGGACAAGAGTCCTAGAATGAGAGAAGACTTTAGTTGGGTAAAGATGAGACTCTTAGAGAGTTTATCCTAATCCTACTGGGAGTCCAAGATTAGCAATAATCCTAAGTCCATTAGAGCTAGGCTTCTATTGGGACTAGGATTATGTTGGCTATAAAAGGGAGGCACTCCCATGGGTCTAAGGTACGCAATTTATATTCTGAACAGTGAGATTTGCACTATTGATTATTTCTGAGAGATATACTGACTTGATCGTTAGAGTGCCCCCGGGTGGACGAACCACCGCCGGAATCTTCTCTTTCTGTTGCAGGTTAGCCAGGTGTCATCTATTCTGCCAATTCTCTCCAGCTGAATACTGAGTTGGGCAGTGTGATCGGAAAATCACTCACACATTTATATAATAGATATAGATAGATTTGTTATTTTGGCTTGCGAAAAAATCAGTTTATTTTCATTTTGTTAGAACTTCTTTTATATTTAAATCAAGGGAAATTTATTAAGAAATTCTCTTTCAAATACTTGTATTGTATCTCAATTAGTCCGTAATATATTTTTATATTTTAATAAATCCTATTATTTAAAAATTTAATTTATCAAATTCTAATTTTCATATTTAAAATATTTTACGGACAATTTTACCCTTACAAATATTTTTTGAACCGTTAACAATTTGATGATGTGAATATTCATATTTGACAGTGTAAATATTCATATTGTCAATATAAACATTAAAGGTTCCTCATTCATCACTTTTTTCAGATATGATCATTTGTTTTAAGGTTCCTCATTAGTAGAGAATTTTAAAAATAAAATAAAAAAGAAGTTAAATTTTCTCATGCTAAATAATTTTAAAAATAAAATAAAAAAGAAGTTAAATTTTCTCATGCTAAATAGCCTAATACCGAATAAGATCTTTTCACATGATTATGCCGAATAATGTCCGATTGGTTGGGGAACATGGGTTGGCAGCCTAGATGCCTAATGGTTTGGTGTTATTTTTGTTTTAAGGGCTAATATTTATTACTGTATAGTTTTATGGAATATATTAACCCACCTTAATCACCATGAATTTATCTTAAATAGAAATGTAAAGTTGAGATTAAATTTATGTAGTGTGGAATTCATATATAAAATAAATCTGAACTACAAGATGAAAATTTTAAAAAAAAATTAAGTTGATAAGCGTGAATTTGTAATATTTATATTAAAAGTTTTCTGCATTCATTTTGATTATAATGAGATTCAAACAAAACATAAGAATCTATTCAAAATTGCTTTTGCCATTCTGGTCAGATAATAAATAGATATAAATTTGCGATTCAGTCATAGAGTGAAGAACAACTTGGTAAAGAAGATAAATTCCATTCACCATTTAGGCAACTAGTAATAACAAAAATTGGAGTCTTCCAAAGATTTCAATGCAAATCCAATTGATAGAGAATCAGTAAAGCAATTATCCTACCATAAGCTTGTCGAATTGTTATTGTTGATGAGCCATTTCGTTTTTTTTAAAAATAAAAAATAAAAAAATAAATTTATATCATTTTATTATGACATTAGAGCGATTGTTCTGAAAGAATTGAAAAAAGTACTACTGTAAAAACAGAACATGTCACATTTTGAGTTTACCAATATGTTTTGTGAATTGTTTCTGGTTTAAAGAAAACTATCGAATTTATCAATTATGATCTAATTCCGAAGTCGACAGAATGATAATAAAATGTTTTCCATCTTTGAATGGGTCGAACTGCTGAATACAACTGATTTCTATAGCTTGTGAGTGGCTTCCTAGTAAGTTACTGGTTTTTATAGTCAATTAAAATTAAACTAGTGTTTTTCCCAAAAAACAGATAGATTAAATTGGTAAAATTTTCAGAACCAACTTGGATTATTAATCCTAGATAGATGACTTCAGATCAAAACAAATCAACATGTGAAACAACTTGCTAATTCCAAGCTTTTTGAAATTTACTATAATCTATGATTGTGAGAAGTCATCCAAGATCTATCTCAGATTCTCAATTTCAACTGTCAAAAAAGACAACATTAAATTTTCTGTCATCTAAAGTAAGCCCTTCACAGATTCAACATAGATTTAAAAAGAAAATTTGATGCAGCCTCATCCAATGCCTATTAAAGGCGCGAGACAAAAAAAAAGAAAAAAGATTATGCTAGCAGATCAACCACTAATCAAATTGTTACGATGATAAACCTCGTCCAATTATTGCTAGAAGAATATTAGTTAGAGAATAGGCCTCAAGCGGGTTGAGCATGGACAGCTTCAATAATTATTGAAACACATGTTTTGACTTATGACAGCTACCCTTAATCATGCACAGTAACTGAAAGGAAAGATGCAGGAACACCTAAGAAGATACAGTGTGAAAATTTTAGAGTGGCACTTGGAACCTAAGAAGACTTGAATGGGAAAATTTTAAAAAGGCACTTGAGTTTGATGGAATCTAATTTATTCAATAAAACTTAAGACTGAGTGGGCAACAATTTCATCATTTGTATGCTTCTGCACCTGTTAATACTACTACCATTAACATAAATACTTCAAATGAAAATAGAAAAATTGAGAGCTTCTATTGAGCCTATAGCATGCTAATTGTCACCTCATTGTTGGAATAGCTACTCGATGTTTGAGAAGGATAGTTGACAGTGTTAGAACTCTTACAACTTGAAAATGCTGGTTCTTTGGGTGATGGAACCGAGGCATTTTCATTGCTCAACATGAGAACTGCATCATACATTGTTGGTCGATCACCCGGAAATTCTTGAACACACAAAAGCCTCACAGCAAATACTCTTCAATGCCTCCTTAAAGTTGCATGTATCCTTTATTGACGGATCAATGAACTCCAAATAGCTACCTTGTTTCCAATTCTCCCAAGACTTTACACAGTAAAGAGTCGAAGCCATCAAAAATTAAAATTTCAAAACTAATTAATTATCTTATATATCCAACTAACCAACAACCAACATAAGAGGATAACCAAAGAGACAAAGGATACTTAACCATCCTAAAAGGGTTAGCAATAGTTTGGTGAGATGAAAACTAGTGTTTCTCTAGCCACTCACGATCTCTAACATTAACACTCCAAAGCTAAATACATCTAATTTTTCAAAAAATTTACCGTACAATGCATATTCTGGTGACATGTAACCATGTTGATGAAATAGTAGTGGTAGCATCAGTACAAATAAGGTTATCTCATTCAAAATTCATACAAATGGGAATATCTGCTATTCTTACTAGGTGCCCACGACCCACCTGGTATTTGCTTCAATTTGATTTATTCCAAAACTCCTTGCAGTTCCAAAGTCCGAAATTTTGGGATTCATTGCTTCATCCAACAGAATATTGCTTGCTTTTAAATCCCTGTGAATGAATTCAATCTACAATACTTGTGCAGGTAGATTAGACCTTAAGCAATCCCTTCTATGATCTGGAAGCGTTTAGTCCAGTCCAGATTGGCTTGCTTAGAAGGATCTAATGGAAAACCAATACTAAATCAGTGATGGGAAATTAAAAATCAGAGACTATAAAACTTATAGAAATTGTCTATCAGAAGTTTCAGAAAAGAGGTAAACGTGTGTACAAAATAGCAATTTGTCCAGGCTTCCATTGCAAATATACTTGTAGATCAGTGTCTTTTCCTCTTGTTCAACACAGTAACCCAAAAGGCTGACAAGATTTTTAGGTTGGAGTTTGGCAATAAATTTCAACTCATTCATAAACTCTTACTGTTCCTTGTAATGATGTTTTTGATTGCTTTTTTATGGCTACTTCTTGCACTTCAGGCAAATACCCCAGAATTTAAAAAAGAAAAGAAAAAGGATGAAATGTAAGAATTTTTCACAACTCCCAGTACTTGAATATATGTCACAATTATGGAAATGTGTTATCTTACAAACAAGGCCATACCCACCCTCTCCAAGTTTGTTTGCTTCAGAAAAGTTGTCAGTAGCAGCTAATATACTTCTCAAACTGAATGACAACAATTCTCCATTATTTGAATCATCAACCGATGCTTTAGAGTTGGCATCAAGCTCATGTGCACTTCGATCTACCCTCCCTGGATTCAGAGTAATCAGTGAAGCAAAACCATGCATGAGAAACTACAAGCGCAAAAGCATGTAATATACCTCAGCTTCTCATCCATCTCCTCAAGACATAGCCAAAGCCGCAAATAAGAAGCAATCCAGTAGAGATGGCAGCTGCTGCAATTGCAATGACACTTCTGCTTTTATGTGTCAACTTACCATTACCAACTGCACATCAATAATCTCAATTAATATTAATCAATCATAGATGTATGAACAGAAATTGGGCAAGATATCATACATACCTTGATCAGAGTCATGAATGCGGACATAAAGATCTTCGCCATTGATGTCATTACCCTTTAGGTCCATGATATCCCCAAACCAATGCATACAGCTCACTGCTTCACTGCTCACATTAGTATACGCATAAGCCGCGCAAGTGCAGTTCTTACTACATTCTAATTCACATTGACTAACAGTAGTCATATTTCCCAGAGAGATTGAATAATCAGGCAATTTCATCCTTTCTAACTTAGAAAACGGATCTCCTATATCACATGTTCGTGCCATTCTCCTGGTTCAGCCTCCTGTCCAATTTCCAAGTTTCCATTCCTTCTGATCTTTGGGCTCAAAACCCTCCAAACAACGGCAAAATTTATGCAAACCATTTTCACCACAGCTACTAAATGGAACACAATACCCATAAAAATCACATTTAACTAATGGAACCTGCCATAAAAATACCCATGAATTGTTACTTTGCTCCCATAACAGCAGCTCAGCTTGCCCTCTAGGAGTTAACATGGCTCTTATATTAATCAAGTTTTCTGAGACACTGAAAGTTAGATAAATTTCATCACCTTCTGCAATGAAAGTGAAGTAGGAGGCAAACTCTTGAGATTTATATCCTACATAAGACAAACTATAGTCATACACACTGCTTCTCCAATATGGATCATGTTGCTTCCAAATGAAAATTCCTGGACGCCCTTCTGGATCTGTACCTTCGGAGAACATTCCTGGCTGAGGATCTGCATTGTCTGTCCATGAGTATAGAAGGCTTTGCCAGCGCATTTGCCTATCCAACCCAAGTCTCATGCCAGGCATGAATGTATCAGTTGGATGATCAAAACTCTGCCATAGCACAGTTTCCAGAATCTAACAGCACTGCAATTGTGGAGTTCATGGCCAAATTGGCAGTTGTTGCATTTGATGACCAAACAACTCTTTTTGTTCCATCGAAAAACACAAGATTCCCATCATCACCAAGCCCAAAAACACCGTGGGAATTATTAGCAAGCAGGTTGTCTCTATTAGCTACCCATATCACTGTTTGTTCGGAGATTGTTTTGTACCATATGCCAAGGTATCTGTTCGTAAAATTGCCTGGATTGAAGAAGCCTAATGCAAAATTCCCCCAGCTGAAGTTAAGGTTTGGTTAATGCTGATTGATTCGCCTGCTCTCACTCTGTCTTCACTAGCAAGAACAGGCAAAATAAAAGAGGACAATATGATAATATTGAGTAGAAAACAGCAAGCCATTTGATGGTTCATTCATTATGATATTCACTTCACTAGAAGAAACTAATGGTAGACATTAAAGTAGTTCTATAAGAGAGTTGATACCAAAGTTGATTTTTTGTTGGATTTTTACAATGTCTAGGTTCACATGGATAGGGTAGATCAGGCTTTAGCTTAAGTATAGCGGTTGACCTTTTCTCATAGATCTAATCATGAATGGTTGCACTTCTAGGCAAAATAAGCGGTGTATCTTCTGAGTGATAATTTCTTCACTTTTTTTTTTTTGTTCTTGTTGTTAAAAATGTGCAAGTGGAGACTTGGTCTGCTATTGTCATGTGCTTAAATAATAAGTATAGCAGAGTTGATTATCGCCTTTATTTAGTGTGCTTTGTAGAGTCTGGCATTCCCTGTCAGTGTTCGTAGTATTTTATTTTCACACACATATAAGCAAGCACGAAAGCAAGACAATTTCTAGAAAAAAAAATATATATATAAACGTGATTACAAGAAAGCCATCAGAGAAAAAAAAACTCCCAGAATGATGAAAATATCAAAACAGCACTTGATGCTCTGCATTTGCTTAATTTTCCTCAAAAGTATCAAGAACTTCTTGTATTAGCAGAGCTGTACTATACGTGCTTGTGTAGGATTATTCAGACTTGTGTTGGCTATGCTTCAAAGGGAGAGAAAGTTTCTGTTAGATAACTTGGCATATATTTGTTAGAGACTTATCTCCTAGCATCTTAAGCTTTTGGGATAATAAATGATTGAATGCAACACTTCAGCAGGTCCTTTATGTTTGCTTAGTTTAAGTCTCATAATTTGTGTTTGTTATTGTGCACCGTTTCGCTCTATCCGGTTCTGTCTCCATGTGAGAGATTGTGTTACTCATCTAAGGGTGTGAGGCAAATGCAAGCAGATGAGTTTTTTTTTTTTTTTTTTTCCCACTAAGTTACATGCAAGGGAAAGGTGAAAATTTGGCAAAGTAGAGCTAAGAGCAATAAGTCAAAATCAAAACACAGCCTTTTAAGCCTAAACCTTGTGAGGGCTCCCACATCAACGATTATGCATTTTGGAGTGTTAGAATAAATACTTATTTTTGTTCTTTTGTTCTCTTGCTAATGTTTACGTAAGTTGAGGGTACGATGGTCATATTGCTATGTTGGGGTTTGTATATATATTTTGCTGATGTAAAGTTGAGGGATAATGATTAATATAAAATTTCTCTTTCTTCTTCTTCCTCCTCCTAAATCCCAACCCTAAACTCCTTCATTTTACATTCTAACTTGGTATCAGAGCAATCTATTCTTCATGGTAGTGATAGATTTAAGCATGTCATCATCCTTACCTATAGTTATAGCCTTAGCCTCAATCTCAACCATAATGATCAATCACACAAAATTCTCAACACAAGAGCATGAAAGGGAAAAAATACTTACAAACAGTCAATACCCACAACAACCATCACCAACAATCACCAATATAAACACAGAACTAGCTCAAAAAACAAAAGTCCACAGCAAAAATAGGCAAGAGTGAGAACACACCCAAATCAGACCAACACACCAACTCAACAGCATAAATCAATAAATAGATAACAAATATCCCCTGCTAGAAGGATTTCAGTCCTTATATAGGAACTTTCAATAGGTAGAAATGAAAAAAAACAGTGCTGCTGGACCAGAATGAGGCAATAATCGAACAAAAGATCAACCCAACAGTAGCAAAACCACAAACTAAGAGCAAAGATCACTAGGGTTGGTATTTTCGGCTCCTAGGGTAGGGATTCCAGCAAGAAGAAACAACAAAAAGCAATCCCAAGAGCAGATTTGAAAAACAGTCCCAACAAACATGAAATCCTTTCAAAATCGAAAACTCACATCAGGAATGATCAAAAAATTTCACAAAAATCACCATAAATCTCAGGAGGTAATTTCAAGTTTAGGGGTGAAGGACCCGTTCGTACAGTACTTTGTTAGTGCTGATGTTACCTTTTTTGAGTCTACTCCGTTTTTTTCTTCCTTTGGGCAACAGTTATCCACTGATCTTCTCTCTTATCATGAGGGGGAGCCAGCCTCTCTCACTCCTACTCTTCCCTCTTATGCTCCTTCCACATCCACTCCTCTCCTCTCTCTCTCCTCTCGCTTCTACTCCTCTTTTGCAGGTTTATCAACGGTCTCAAGCTCGTCGCATTGTGTCTTATGGCCCGACCAATTCACCTCCTTAGTCTAAGGTCCCTATTCCACCTGCTGATATGCCTTCAGATGACCTTCCTATTGCACTCTACAAAGGTAAACATCCTATTGCTAATTACGTTTCTTATGATTGCCTCTCTCCTGATCTTCACTCTTTTTCTTGTAACTTGTCTAATATTTCCATTCCCCGAAGCATGCCATGGATGAGGAAATGCATACTCTTCATCAGAATTAGACGTGGAAACTTACTCCTCTGCCGTCTGGCGAATCTATTGTGGGTTGTCGTTGGATTTATATTGTTAAGTATCTCCCTGATGGAACTGTTGAGCAACTTAAGGCTCGCCTGGTAGCTAAAGGCTACACACAGACCTATGGTGTAGATTACTTGGAGACTCTCTCATGTGGCTCGTCTTTAAGTCTGTTCGGACTCTTCTCTCCATTGCAGTTAATAAGTCTTGGCCTTTATATCAATTTGATATCAAGAATGCTTTTCTTCATGGTAATCTCCAAGAGAAGGTCTATATGGATCAGTCCCTTGGCTATGTTGTTCCCAGCCAAGAGCATCTTGTTTGTCGATTGCGGAAGGCCTTGTATGGTCTTAAACAGTCCCCTCGTGTCTAGTTTGATCGCTTCAGTGTTGTTGTGCTTACCTATGGATTTCACCGTTCCACCTTTGATCACTCTATTTTTGTTCGCCACTCATCTACTAGCAGTATTGTTCTTATTGTTTATGTGGATGACATCATCATTTCAGGGAGTGACTCCAATGGTATTGCTAATTTGAAGCAATATTTGGGCCAACAATTTCACACCAAAGACTTGTGTCATCTTCAGTATTTTCTTGAGATTGAAGTTGCCCACTCTTCTCAGGGCTTGTTTCTTTCTCAACGGAAGTATGTTCTTGATCTTCTTACTGAGACTGGCCTCTTTGTCACTCGCCCTAGTGATACTCCCATGGATTCTAGTGTCAAGCTTGATGGTGACATTGGGGACTTATTTCCCGATATTGGTTGTTATCGTCGGTTGGTTAGGAAGTTAATATATCTCACTGTCACGCGTCTAGATATTACATACGCCGTGGGTGTGGTCAGTCAGTTTATGCATGCTTCCCGCCAATCCCATTTTGTGGCTGTGTGTCATATCTTGCAATACTTGAAAAGTGCTCCACGTCGGGGTTTGCTCTATCGCCCATCATCCTTTTTGTCTGTCACTAGCTTCAGTGATGCTGATTGGGCTAGTAATAAGACTAACCGACATTCCACCTCGGGTTATTGTACTTTTGTTGGTGGTAATCTAGTTACTTGGCGTAGCAAGAAACTGACTGTAGTTGCTCGTTCTAATGTCGAGGCTGAATATCGGCCCTATTTGGTACAGCTTTTTTTCAGCTTATTTCAGCTTTCAGCTTAATTTAAGCTATTTTGATATGTTTGGTTTAACTTAACAATGCAGCTTATAGCTTTTTGTAAGTCAGAAATCAGCTTATTCTTTGAGTGTGGCAAGAGAAGCTTAATTTATAAGTCAGAAATCAGCTTATATTCATAGTTATAAGCTATAAGCTGTTAAGGCATAAGCTATAAGCACTTTCCCACAGCTCTACCAAACAGGGCCATCGTGCCATGGCTCATACTGCTTCAAAGATGCTCTGGGTTCAGTCTCTTCTCCGAGATTTTGACTTTTCTGTTCTCACTCCTATGAGCATGTCTTGTGACAATCAAGCTACTATCTTCATTGCCAATAATCCCGTGTTTCATGAACGCACTAAACATATAGAAGTTGATTGCCATTCTATTCGTGATCTCTTACTCCGCAAGCAACATGTGACTCCTTATGTTCGTTCTGCAGATCAATTGGGTAATATTCTAACCAAGCCTTTGGCCCGGCCTTGGTTTCGTCATTTATCCGTCAAGCTAGGTATGTTCGATCTCTATGCTCCAGCTTGAGGGGGAGTGTTAGAATACTTATTTTTGTTATTTTGTTCTCTTGTTAATATTTACTTTAGTTGAGGATACGATGTCATATTGCTATGTTAAGGTTTGTATATATATTTTGCTGATGTAAAGTTAAGGGATAATGATTATTCAACATATATAAAAATTTTCTTTCTTCTTCTTCTTCCTCCCAAATCCTAACCCTAAATTCCTTCATTTTATATTCTAACATGGCGAAAATCTTAACCAAAATGTAATGAAGATCAAGCTTGCTAATAGTTATGACAAGGACACTAAACAAGTTGCTTATTATTATATTTAGATAGATAGATATGGATATGGCTGGTCGCCTATATGATACCTACCATTATTGTGTTAGATAGGAAGGATAATAAAATGGGGAAAAAAAAGGCTAGAAAATTAATGCTTCACAGTGAAAGTGACAGCAACTATAAGGTAGAATTAGCACTGTACAGGGAGGAAATATTCGACGCTCTCCATATTCCTCGTGTCCAAGCTTTGAGTAACGTCACTTAACCTGAGAACAGAAAGACAGTAAGCTACCCGGCGGGTGTGCGGCCGGAAAACCCCTCCGACGATCAAGTTAGAGCACAGAGAGGAAGAAAGAGAAAGAAGAGACAAGGGAGTAGGTAGCTCTGATAATCAGAAGTTCCAGACCTGTGCATGAAGACACAACACCGTTTGTATAGTTTTTGAGCGCTCCCCTTTGTTTTCTCTCCACGTGACGCGTGGATATGTTCCCCTCTCACCTTCTTCCACGTGTAAGAGCAAATACTGCCAAACACCGAATGTCAATACCGCCTAACGATATTGACGTGTACGGACGGCGGAATCTCCTTCCTGCAATCCAATTATGCCACGTAGCACATCTCACTGAGCTACGCCAAGCGCGGCGACGCGGTCTTCCCTCAGAGTCACGCTATCTGCCCGATCCAAACGGACTCACCTAAGCATGGACTCGACTGAGCTCCTGCTCGATCGAACCTAGTCTTCTGAGGACACGTCCCATCACTTTGCGAAATGCACATCTCTAGACCGGGCTAGCATCTCCATGACCTGACCGGGCTAATACTTCAGTCCAACGCGCACCAAACATCCGACCGTACTCACATCCCGGTCTAGTATGCGGCCTCATTTTATCCGAGTGAGGACCTTAATTGAGGCCCAAACCAGCTCGGCCCATGACAGGTCATAAATCTCCCTCTCAAGCACTAAGAAAGTAGTAAAGATAATTAGTGAAGGAAGTAAACGCATGTGACTGACGAGATTTCTTTTCCTGCTAAATTTTATATAATGGAAAATACAAGAGTCAATAAGGTAAAACCCGGAGCAAAAAAGGCACAATGCAAGTGCCACCTCAAAACAAGATTTATCTCTAAGAAAAAAGTGGGCTTGTCCCACATCGACATTGGTATAGGGCTGTGTAATTGTGATGTCAATATTTTTCCAATATTAAGCGTCTTGGAGAAAATCTGAACTAAAAATGTGAGAGAGGTTAGGAAATGCATATTTAAAATGTACAGAATAGGCATCTATTCAATAGATCAATATATGTCAATATCCCAAAAAGCCTAACTAGATTAATTTGTGTGTTGGAGTTTGGCAATAAGTTTCAACTCATTCATTTACTCCTCTAATTCTTGTAATATTGCCTTTTTAGATAGCCTTTTTATGGCTTAGCTTCTTTAATTTCAAGAAAATTACCCTGAAAATAAAAGCATGGGGAGATGGATAAATTCTACTTGATCTAACCCTCTCATGGTTTACTCAATGATGTTTTTCAATCATCTTTAAATCAAGTCAAGACTAACGATGTTGGTTGAATAATCAAATCTAAGTTGTTGATCCAAAGGTATATGATTGTCTCCAAGATCACTCTCAGCTTTGTCCAATAAGCAAGTGACAATGTCATCATATGTATGCTTCTTGTGCACTAGCTAATACTACTACCATAACATACTCTACCGGAGACATCAGTTCTGTATGCAGTTCATCTTTATGGAAATCTTTCTGTGTAGTTGAAAATGGAGAGCTTCTTATCGAGCCTCTGGCATGGTAATTGTCACTTCATTGTTGAAATAGCTACTAGATGTTTGGGAAGAATAGTTGGCATGTTGGAATTCGTGTAAGTAGAAAAGGCAGGTGCTTTAGGTGATGGAACTGACGCATTTTCATTTCTCAACATGAGAATTGCTGCATACATTGTTGGTCAATCACCCGGAAATTCTTGAGCACACAACAGCCCCACAGCAATGCATTTCAATGCCTCCTGAAGATTGCATATATCCCTTATTGATGGATCAATTAACTCCAAACCATTGTTTTCAAACCCGGACCGGACCGGCCGGTCGGACCGGTTGAACCGGGAACCGGGCCTTGTTCCGGTCCGGTCAACCCCCTAAACCCGGATTGGGGCCAAAACCGGGAAAACCCGGTGACCCAGTGGTCGAACCGGTAAAACCGATGACCCAGTGGTCGAACCGGCCAGAACCGGTCTATTTTTTATTTTTTTTTTTTTCTGGGTTTTACTTTTTTTTTTTTATTTTCTTTCTTTCTTTTCTTTCTTTCTTATATATATATATATATATATATATATATATATAAATATATTTCAAAATTTTGACTAAAAATTCTTATTTCAAGAGTCTCCTCTCGTAAGAAAGAGTCTCATTGAAAGCTTGAGAAGATTATGAAAGTCTATTCCTATTTATAGGAAAAGATTTTTAAAGAGAACCTACAAAATTCTATGTGGGATTCAATCAAATTATTTGAAACATATTGATTGGAGGGAGAGTTGAAAATTTTATTTCCCTCCAAAATTAAATCTAGCATTCAATCAATTTATTTGGAGGGAATGTTTAAAAAATTTAATTTCTTTGAAATAAGTGACTTTTTTTTTTATCAATTATGACTTTATTAAATATTATTAATAAATATTATGCAACAATTTTTATTTTTATTTGATTATTTATATATATTTTTATTTATTTATAATTTATAATTATATTTTTTAATTATATAATATTAATTATGACGTCACGGTTCGACCGCTTTGACCCGACGGTTGAACCGGTGACCCGTCCACCCGGTCCCTTTTCCGGTTCGCTCACCGGTCCGGTTTTGAAAACATTGCTCCAAACAGCTACCTTCTTTCCAATTTTCCCATGCCTTGAACAAATTAAAGCCATCCAAAATAAAATTTCATAATTAATACTTATATATCCAAAAAACAAATAACCAACATAAGTGGATAAAAAAAAGACATAGCATACTTACCCATCCTGTAAGGGTTAGAGAATGTTTAGTTTGATGAGAATTAGCGCCAGGCCCGGTCCTGAGATTTTCGGGGCCCAAAGCCAATAATCAACTGCTAAAATTTTTGGGGCCCTTCACATTTTTTTTTTATTGAATGGGAAAAAAAAAATTAAGGTAAAGGACAAAAGATTTGCATTAAAATCACAAAAAATACTTAGCATTACATTATAACAACTAATATATATCACTTGATCATCGCTCTTCTTGCATTTTTAGAAGCAAATAAATCAATATTATAATACCAATATTATAATAGCAATTAATTGGGCAAAAGACAAGACAAATATTTAATTAATTGAATAGAAAAAAAAATATTTACCTATGCTTACTGTGTTGAGATTAAAATATTTTTTTAAATCAAAATTCAAAATAAAAGCACCACCACTTAACAAAATACAAAACTTTTAAATTATGTGATGTGAACTATTATACTTAAATAAATTTTTCTTGATGATGTAAACACCAATATTATAATAGTAATTAATTGTGCAAAAGACAAGATAAATATTTAATTAATTGAATAGAAAAAAAAAAAAAATTACCTGTGCTGCTGGAGCGCTGCTTCGTCTGGCTGCACAGATTCTTCTCCCTTGCTGGTGTGGTGTGGCTATCAAAGGGAAGGTTGATAGGGTTAGGACTTAGAAAAAAAATGGGCCTTTTAAGTTGGTTTGGGCCTTAAACTTTTGGCTTTTTAATAGGTCAACAAAATTAAGTTGGTTTGGGCCTTTTTTTATTTTTTTTTGGACTCAAAACACACCTAACATATTATACTAACTTATAATAGGAGGGGGCCCTCATTTTGGGCCTATTTTGAGGGGCCCTAAGCCATGACCTTGTGGGCCTATGGCCAGGGCCGGGCCTGATTAGCGCTTCTCTTACCACTCACGATCTCTAACAATAACACTCCAAAACTAAATACATCTGATTTCTCCGAAAATTGCCCATATAACGCATATTTTGGTGACATGTAACCGCTGCATCACCAATGACAATGTTAACAACCATACTGACAGTAGCAGCAGCAGTATTATATTTTCAGCAGTAGTATAAAATAAACTTATCTTATTTAAAGTTCAGATGAATGGAAATATCTGCTATATTTACTATGTGCCCACCAGCCGCCTAGTATTTGCATCAGTTTGATTTATTCTGAAACTCCTTGCGGTTCTAAAGTCCAAAATTTTGGGATTCAAAGCTTCATCCAACAGAATATTGCTTGCTTTTAAATTCCTGTGAATGACTTTCAGTCTAGAATACTTATGACAGCAAATAAGACCCTGACCAATCCCTTCTATGATCTGGAAGCGATTACTTCAATCCAAATTGGCTTGCTTAGAAGGATCTAATGAAAAGTTATCACAATCAGTGATTGAAAAATGAAAATTGGAGCTTCAAAACTTAAAGGAAATATGTTTTATCTGAAGTAAATTGAAAAAGATCTTAAGGCGTACAAAATAGGAATTTGTCTAGGCTTCCGCAGCACATCAACTCGTAGATTAGTATCTTTTCCTCCACTTCAACACAACAACCCAATAGTCTGACAAGATTTTTATGTTGGAGTTTGGCAGTAAGTTTCAGCTCATTCATGAACTCTTCCATTCCTTGCAATGATTTTTTTGAGTCTTTTTATAGCTGCTAATTGTAGTTCAGGAAAATTCCCCTGGACAGAAACAAAAAACAAAAATAAAAAAAGAAGGATTATAGCTGCTAATTGTAGTTCAGGAAAATTCCCCTGGACAGAAACAAAAAACAAAAATAAAAAAAGAAGGATGAAAGAACAAATTTTCCCTTTCCAACTTCCTACAAAATGTGTCAATTGAGTCTTAGATACACTGAAATGAGTAAAAAATAAATGAAAAAATATCACAGTTTTGGAATAGTTACCTTATAAACCGGTCCAAACCCACCCTCTCCTAGTTTTTTTTGCTTCAGAAAAGTTGTCTGTGGCAGCTAATATACTTTGTAAACTGAATGATAACAATTCTCCATCATTTGGCCCAACAACAGATGCACTAGAGTTTGTGTCAATTTTTTTCACGCCTGGTTCTATTCTCTCTGTATTTGGAGTAATCAGTGGACAAAATCATGCATGGGAAACTAGAAGTGTACTGGTAACTTCAATTTGTGTTTCCAAGTGTGTAGGACTAAATGTGTACAACACTCAAGAGAGAGACGGAGAGATTGTACCTGGATTTCTCAACCTTCCCCTCCTTAAGACAAAGCCAATGATACTAATAAATAGCAATCCTGTAGAGATAGTAGCTGCTGCAATTGCAATCGGAATTCTTCTTTTAGGGGTCAAGTTACCAGTCTTAGCATTACTAACTGCACAAGAATAACAAAACACAGAAAATTAGCTCACCATCACAAACTACATGACTTGGGCTAAAATTTAGAAAAAGAGTGCCTTCAACAGAAATCAACCAAGACATCATTGTTGGCACATAAATTTTAAACCAAATTTATGTTTAAATTTCAAATACAGTCAATGACACACATAGAGCCTACAATAAGATTGTTGTAGGCAATCACTTCCCAAAATGATTAATTTGCTCCGTTGAAGTGTATAAATAAAACAACGTCGTATCTTAACGACGTTATTCAAGATGCTCAAATGACACGTGGAGCCTACGAAAGATGACACCTGTAGAGCCTACAGCAAAGACACCACACAGGATGAAACCCCAAAGATCAATTCGGTTAATCAGATATACGATTAATCAGATAGCGCTATTATTCAAAATTTAATGGCGTTATCGTATCATTCAATTTGAAATTCAAAATGAAGATGAAGCGTTCCTATCACCTGATGGCCCTCCATAAATATGAGGACCATCACACAAGACCGGAGGATCGAAAAATCAAAAAGGGAAAAGATCAGAGAGAGAGAGAAAGAAATTGAGAGCTAAAGAAGTCGTTACAAAAAAAGAAGAAGAGAAGCCTAGAGAACTGAAGAGCCTACGCTAATGGCGATGAATAGGTAAAGGGTTCCAAACCCAAACTGTATTTTGTATTCGAGAGTTCAAAACCCATAACAATCTCAATAAAATATTTCTTTTTTTTAATTTGTCATTTGTTGTTTATTTTGTTCTTCATTAATCGGAGGTTTCATTTGTATAAAATGTGTAATTAACGATCTGAAATACAGATCGGAAATAAGAACCTGCTATTCAAATAATCAACACTGTTTAGTCCAAAAACTAAACAGTGGACATTTGTAACATAAATTTTGAAATGTGTTTAAACACTTCATGTTTTAAAATTTGTGTCTACAATCATACATACCTTGGTCAGAGCTATGAAGGCAAACATAAAGATCTTTGCCAATGAAGGCATTATGATTTAGATCCACCAAAGCCCCAAACCAATTCACACAGTGCAGTGTAGTTTCTATAGTCAGATTAGCATAAGCATAAGCTGTGCAAGAGCAGCTGTGACGACATTTGGATTCACATTGACTAACAGTCATATTTCCCAGAGACACTGAATAATCAGGTTATCTAGTTCTTTCAAACTTAAAAAATCAATCTCCCTTATCACATGTCAATTCCATCTTCCTGGCACAGCCTCCTGTCCGATTTCCAAGATTCCATTCTTTCTGATCTTTGGGCTCAAAACCCTCCAAACAACTGCAAAATGGATGTGATCCATTTTGCTCACAGCTACTAAATGGACCACAATACCCATAAAAATCACATTCAACTACTGGAGCCTGCCATACTACTACCCATGAATTGCTACTTTGTGCCCAAAACAGCAGCTGAGCTTGCCCAGTAGGAGTTAAAGTGACTCTTACTTTAAGCAAGTTTTCTGAGACACTGCAAGTGAGATAAATTTCATCACTTTCTTTGATGAAAGTTAAAAAGGAGCCAAACCCTTGATATATGTGATCTATATAAACCAAACTATAGTCGTATACAGTACTTTTCCAAAAGGGATGATGTTGCTTCCAAATGAAAATCTGTGGACACCCTTCAGGATCTATACCTCTGGAGAACATTCCTGGTCGAGGATTTGCATTGTTGGCCCACGAGTACAGAAGGCTTTGCTGGCCAGTTTTCCTATTCAAGCTAAGTTTCATGCCAGGAATGAGAGTATCAGCTGGATAATCGAAACTCTGCCCTAATACAGTGCCTGTCTCACCATGTCTGAGAACGAGATTTCCAGTATCTAACAGCACTGTAACTGTGGAGTTCATGGCCAATTTCGCAATTGTTGCATTTGATGACCAAATAACTTTTTTCCCTCCATGTAAAAGCACAATATTGCCATCATCACCGAGCCCAAAAACTCCATGAGAATTTTTAGCAAGCAGGTTTTCTCTGTTAGCAACCCATATAACTGTTTGTTTGGAGATTGCTGTTCATAGAATTGCCTGGACTGAAGAAGCCTAATGCGAAATTTCCTCCAGCTGAAGTTAAGGCTTCGTTAATGTTGATAGATTTTCCTGCTCTAATACTGTCTTCACTGGCACCAACAGGCAAGAGAAAAGAGGACATGATGATCATAATAATGTTCAGTACAACATACCAAACCATTTGATGCTTCATTCCTTGTGTTCTGCACTTTACTAAAAGAAACTAATAATAGACATTGATTCAAGTGGTCATATATAAGAGAATTGAAATCAAACCAAAGTCCATCTTTTTTTTTTTTTGTTAGGTTTTCTAATGTTTAGGTTCAATGGATTGGGCAGATCAGGCTTTTGTTTTTGTTAATGTATGGTGGATTAGCTTTTCTCATAGATCCAATCATGAATGGTTGCATTTGTAGGCACAATAATCAGTATCAATTAGGCCTCTTTTTTTGTGTGTGTGTGTGCACGCACATTGAAGAAGTGCAATTAGGCTTGTTATTTTGTTGTTTTAAATGTGCTACGGTGCAAGCCTTGGTCTTGCATTGTTCTGTGCTGAAATATCAGAGTTGAGGGTTTTTACTGAATTGGCAGAAGGGGGTTGGACTGTTTGGAAAGGAAGGAGAGGAAACATTTGAGGGTATTTTCATCAAACTCCTTCTGTTAACGGAGTTAAAGCAGGTCTCCTTTGAGGGGAGACCAATGCAATTATCTCATACTAATGAAACTATGTGCATTTTTGCCAACTTCAAAGAAAGGACTGTGTAATTTACCACTCGTCTTAGGAAGAATAAAGCAAAATAGTGGCTATTATTGTTTACTGTTAGAATTTACCATCACCTACCACACACTTACCATCACCTACCACACACTCACCTACTACACTCACCTACTCCTCACCTACCACCACCTAACCTACATCTATATAATCAATCAATTGTACCAGAATCAAAATCAATGTGGGCTCGGATGTGGAGAGAGGGTGGTATGTTTAAATAAAAGAAGAGTGGTGAATAATATAAAAATAAAAAGAAACGAAAAGAGGGGGACAAAAGTTGGTGTCTGGGTGTGATGATAAAGAAATAAGAAAAGAGGGGGACAAAAGTTAGGCGGTGGCTTTAGTCAAAAAAGTGAAAACTTTCCATTGAGATAGCATCTTGTGTTGGTGAGCTCAGCAGATAGAGAATAAAGACAGATTCACCCACCTCTGCTTTTTCAACTCTTTATTTTATTTTATTTTATTTACCACACTGATGTTTTTCATATAATTCATCTACCAATATTTTTTATCTATTTTTTTTATCCCTTGTTTTCTTTCCTTTTATTTTTATTTTTACACAAAACACTACCAAAAAAAAAAAAAAAAAAAAAAAAAAAGAAGGAAGAAGACGAACTGCACACCAAACTCATTTTATTCATGTCGGGGCTCACCCCGATCACCATTTTACACCCAAAAAAAAAAAAAAAAAAAAACGGGCGCGCAAGCCAATGTGGTGACGCGCCTCGCCATCATGTCCGGCACATCTTTTTATGACTTGGGCTCGCCTTTTGATGGCACGCCTTTTTATGGATTGGGCACGCCTTTTAATGGCACGCCTTTTTGAAAGATTGGGCACACCTTTTGAGGGTGCGACTTTTTAAGGGTCCGACAAGGCTCTGTAAACTGTCCCGACATTGATTCCAGTTAGCTCCTTCATGGGTCCGACAAGACTCTGTAAACTGTCCCGACATTGATTCCGGTTAGTTTCTACAAAGGTCCAGCAAGACTCTGTAAACTGTCACAACAACTGTCACAACATTGTCTGCTACAACGGTCCGACATGACCCCATAAACTGTCTTCTACATCGGTCTGGCACCACCATACAGTGTCCTCTACAATGTTATGACACCACCATCCAGTGTCCTCTACCACGTTATGACACCACCATACAGTGCCTTCACCAACGGTCTGACACGACCATACAGTGTCTCCTATCCTTTTTTCTTTTTATGTATTTTCTTGTTTTGTTCCTCTCTTCAAACTCAAGTTGGTTAGTTTCTATCCTCCTTGAGTTTGCGGGGGGCTGTTAGAATTTACCATCACCTACCACACACTTACCATCACCTACCACACACTCACCTACTACACTCACCTACTCCTCACCTACCACCACCTAACCTACATCTATATAATCAATCAATTGTAACAGAATCAAAATCAATCAATAATATACATCAGTTTATTTTACATTTACTGCTACTGCAATGCGGGATGGGGGTACCTGCTGCTCTCCAAGCGCAGCAGGATTTGCTGTGCTGCCAAAACGGTAGCGCTTTGTTGCTGATTTTCCTTCTTCTTCTTTTTTTTGTTATTCTTCTTGGTTTTCCTTTTTTGCTGTTGAAACAAATCTGTTTTTTACTTTTTCTTTTTTAAAATATAAATTAATTTGACAAAAAAAGTATTTCCCTATGTATATCATTATATCATCAAATAATGATAAATATCTATAGATTATATGCCATTACGTGTAGACAATAAAAATAGGTAGTTATACTCCAATAAATATCAATGTCAAAAAATATATAAATAATCTTATTTGACTTTTTTAAAAATACCAAAAATACAATAATCAGTACATAAAATCCCAACTCATATGCATTCTCAAATATAAAATAAAAAATATGTCAATAAATTTTTTCCTTACATTACATTTAATTTTGTGGAGGTATTTGTGAATTATTAAAAATAAATAAATAAATAAACACTCAACTTGTTTGGTTTTGTTTCTGTTTCTTTTTTATTTTTTAAAAAAACTAAAAACTAGTTTGGTGAATAAAATGAACAACATAAAAAACACTATCATTTTTATGCTTTTCTTCTTTTTTGGAGCGAAAATAGTTTTTGACAATTTGAAACTATCTTTTTTGTATTTATTTTTGTCAAATTAATTTATACTTTAAAAAATAAAAGTAAATAACAGATTTGAAACAAACCCAAACAAGGTACTTGCAAAAATTAGAAACAGCCAAAAAAGCAAAACCAAGAAGAATAACCAAAAAAAAAAAAAAAGAAGGAAAATCAGCAGCAAAGCGCTACCGTTTTGGCAGCACAGCAAATCCTGCTGCGCTCATCCCCTGCAATGCAAGTGACAGGAACACTAACAAGTGGAATTAACACTAAGAAAAAGAGTAAAGATAACCAAGAATATGGCACAATTGGGCAAGAAATAGGATTGTCATGAGTATCAGATTTCTATATTTATCCATCTTATATTAGAGAAAATCTTAATTAATGATGAACTTTAAAGAATTTTCGACAGTCATATACTTACTCAAATTTGATGAATTTTAAAGAAAGAAGGATTGAAAATGATTTTCTTTCATCATTTTTAAAATGAAATTTTAGAATAAATTTAACATTTTTCAAAAAAAAAATGATGAAAAAATAGAGAATAAACATCAAATCAAACTTTTAACCAAAATTTTGACAAAAATATCATTAAAATGGGAACACTACCAAATAATTTCAATTTAATGGAAACAAAATAATAATAGCACAGTAGAGATTGACTTGAAAAAATAATACCAAATGCATTGTGCCTTGTTTGGCAAAACAAATTTATTAGCACAAACTCTTCCTCTTCTCTTTCAAACCTAACCAGCACCAGCAAGCACCCCCAGCCAGCCACCACTGTCCCCACCCGTCACAACCTCCACCGGTCCCTTCTTTTTTGGTTTTGTGATCTCCTTTCGCAATCTGGTGTTCGGCGGTGCTGGTTTCTCGATCTGGACGGGGGTGCGGAGGTGAAGGGGGCATCGGCGTGGGAGGGCGGCGGCTACGACTGATGGTGGTGGTTTTGAGAGGTGATGGTTTCACACGAGAGAGGAAGGATGGTGATGGTGGGGCTTTTGCAGAGAGGGAAAGAGAGAGAAGTGGGTGGTGGTGAGTGGCTTAGGTGGCGCGGCTGTGGGTGGCCGATGGTCGCGGGATCTGGGTTGTCTTGGGTGCTGGGTTAAGTTGGCACACTGGCTGTGGTTATGGTAATGGATAACAGTGGTACTACGATTAGGTAGAATTAGTGTATCACGGTTAGTTATGGGATTATTATTTATCTTATTTATTATATAAATTATAAATATTAAAATTATTTAAATTATATCACGTCATCAATTAGTATATTAATTAGTATATTAATTGATATATATAACATTACTGAATGACTAATTCAACAACCAAATCAAATTGTTTAATTTGCCAGCCATATTATCAAACCGAACCGAGTCGCAAGTCCCAATAAATGAGATCAGTTATATAAATTATTTTTTTATCTGATAACAACAATGGTTGGTAATTCAAATTTTTATGGTCTGAATGGCTTGAGTGTCTCAAAACGATGTCGTTTTAATATATTCGAGTCATTCGGACCACACAAATTCTAGTTACTAAACATTTTTGTTTTAGTTAAATTAAGAAAATTTATATTTCCATTTAGGGCAAACTTCATTTTATCCCATGTGGTTTGGGCCAAGTGCGATTTACCTCTCCACATTCGAAAATCACCACATAATCCCCCCTGTGATTTATGAACTAAAGTGCACTATTAGCTTTTCTATCTAATATAATGGAATATGAGAATCACTCACCTATGTGAAGAGTAGATTCATTTTGAAGACGAAAATGCTCTTTACATAACTTCAAATTTATAAAAGAATTTATAAAAAAATATCATTCTTTTCTCTCTCTACTATATCTCTATCTATTCCATTTCTACATATCCATCAACACTTCATATACTTACTGGAAAACATCACAATAACCATTCAGCTCATATAAATATACCTTTTGGTTATAAAATGGCCTCACATTTTTTAATGTAAATTGTTACTTTTGTCTGCTATGGAAATTTGAAATTAACATCTTCTCTCTCTCTTTTTTTTCTTTTTATTTTTATTTTTATAATCTTTCCCAATCAAAAATATATACATATATATATATCAAATCATCTGGTGAAGATTGACACACACACTTATATATAGGTGCACGATTTTGACACACACATATATATAAAGGCGCACACACACACATATATATATATATAGATGCACAGATATATATATATATATGTGTGTGTTATATATTTCTAGAATCAACATATGTTTTTGGAACAAAAAATTATTTTGAATTCATCAACATCATCATCCGAAACACAGAGCAAAAACCATGGAGTTTATGAATTGGAGTGCAATCAAAGAGCAAAAACCATGATTTTTGGATTTTTGTTTTGGGTTTGATAAGTATATATGTAAATGTATGTATACATTATCAAGAAAAAGATAAAAATGAGATTTTTTAGTACCAAGGTTATTCGAATCTAAATTCGTATTGATTTTGATTATTGACAAATATCTTAAACTCAATTTATTATTCAAAGTTTTTTAAATAATATTATTCAATTGTGCTTCAATGTTTCTAAAAGATATATGTTTCTATAGTGTTGTTTTCTAATGGTTTTTAGCCCATTAAAACATGAAATTAGCACATGTATGCAAAACACTATTTATGCTTAAAACAAATCCAAGGATCGACGCCAAGATAGCAAGGGTCAACACCAGAATGAAGTTCACAATGCCTAAGTGTTCCAGCTGCAAGGGTCAACACCAAGATAGCAGGGGTCAATACTAAATTTCAGAACACAATCCAGCAGCAAGGGTCGACACCAAGAATAACAAGGGTCAACACTAAATTTCATAACACAATCCAGTAGCAAGGGTCAACACCAAAATTGACAAGGGTCGACATTAAAACTCAACAAATAAAGTTCAGGTTTCCAGCAAATAAAAAGGTCGACACCCAGTTACGAAAGGGTCGACACCAGGAACACCTAGAAATCAACTCAGAGAAGAAAATAGAGCAAAAGGTCGACACCCTTAAATCTGGGTTTCAAAAATCTAGCTATCAAATCAGATCTAGACTGACACAGCTCATTTCTTAACCATTTTTTTTGATCCATGTGCAAAATAAGTTGTCATTTTTTATCCTAGAGCAGATTTTTCTGACATTATATCTTCTACCAAGAGTTGACTTATGAGGTTGAGCATTTAATAAAAAGCTTATGCATTTAATGAAGTTCTTCTCCCAAAAACTTGGTTGCAGTCTGTATACACCAATTCTCTTATCAATACGGCTGGGAGATATCCTCCATGATTTGCTCCAACTGTTAGAAGATTTGTCTCTACTTCTTTCCAATAGCTAGAAGCCATTAATACTGAGGGTGTTTGGTGGGGCTTTTTTGAGCCAGCTTATGGCTTCTGGCTTTTAAAAAGTTATTTTGGACTGTTTGGTTAAACTTATTTCAAACAGCTTCTGATTCAAACAACTTATTTTAAGTCAAAAAAGCTGATTCTGAGAAGCTGCTCACTCCTTGCTTCTGATTATCAGCTTCTGCTATGGACATGTTAATTCACGGTTATATTCTTAGATTTTTTTATTTTTTATTTTTTTAAAAATAGAAAAAGACCCAAATGGACTATAAAATATTATTATTATTATTTATGAAAAATGTAGACAAATAGTGAATAATAAAAAATAAAAATTAATTGAAAAGCTACTTCACAGCTTATTTAACAAACACTACTCAGCAATTTAAATCTATAATCTAACAGTTATACCAAACAGATTAACAGCTTCTGATTAAAGTCATAATCTATAATCTGTTAAGCTATAATCTATAATCTGTTTTAACAGCTACACCAAACAACACTACTATGAAGAAGAAGCTATCCATGTTCGAAATACATAACTCTTCAACACAAGAACACCAAAGCATTCAAGAGCTTTTATTATACTTCATTATACTTCCACTTTCATATCTGAGTGAGTCTTAAATTCCCTCTGTACTTACATTTTCATATCCATCTTTTGAGAGAGAAAATTTGTAAAAGAGGACAGTTGTACCTCTGATTCTTATTCGTTATTTTCTGAGTGAAACACTTGTAAAGTGAGGCATTTAGTTTAGAAGTCCTCAACAAATAGAAGTAAATCCTTTGTAAAAATCCACAAGTTAGGTGAAGCTTGGTGATGTATTGTTTTGATTCAGAGTGAAGAAATTCTCAAGAAAGTATCTTGAGGAATGGACGTAGGCTAGTGAGCTGAACCACTATAAATCCTTGTGATTGAGCTCTTTTTTCCCTCTCCTTTATTTTTTGTGTATTAATTGATTGCCTGCTACATTTACTCTCTTGATTAATTGTAATAAACTTTTTGTTCAATTTTTTTAATTACCCAATTCACCCCCTCTTGGGTTGCCTTCCCGAGTAACAAGATTGTATATGTATATCTATGTATATGTATGTACACATATAAAGTTTGAAAGGGAGAGAGAGAGAAGAAGAAGATGATGAAGATGAAGATAGAGAGAGAGAGAACTGGGTGTCCCCTAAAATGGAGAGAGAGAAGAAGAAGATGAAGATGAGGATATAATTGTCAATTTACAACTTCTGTTAATAGAAGTTAGTGTATGTTTTAGTCTATAAACCACAATGGGGTTATGTGGTAATTTCCAAATATCAGAGGGATAAACCGCACCCGGCCCAAACCACAGGGGGTAAAGTGAAGTTTGCTCTAAATGGAAATATACATTCGAGCTATTCGAACCACACAAATTCGAGTTACGAAACATTTTTGTTTTAGTTAAATGAAGAGAATTTATATTTCTATTTATTATACTAGCTCACCTTAATATAGATATGCCCCTTCCTCTAATGCTTTAATCTATCGTCACTGTATCACATATCTTTACTACTGACTCTGTTGGTCTCCGTTATATATGATCAAATTATCTCAATTTATTCTCTCTCAACTGATTTTCTATCAATATTACTCCTACCTACTCACGAATATACTCATTCCTAATTATGTATTTTTTAGTCTTGTCACACATCTACATTAGCATCTTCATTTCAACAATACTCATCTTATTTATATGTTATTTCTTAGTTGCCCAACATTACGTCAATCTAATAATCGTAATTTATTTAATTTATCGTGTTTCTCACCAAATTGATATGTGGTCTATTTTTTTTAAAATACATTTACAATTTTTTTTTAAACAAATATAATAAATTGAATAAGCTATGATTATTGGACTGATCTAATTTTTTGTATGGATAATATATATAAAGAACTTGACAAAATTAAGGGGGGTTTTGTTTGCATCTAAAAAAATTATTAAGTACGCTTAATTTCTCAATACACTCTATTAAATTATTTAAGATTATAATTTATTATCAATACACCCTATATTATTTTTTCCAAATTGTTCTTCAAGCTACACTTAAATAATAAACAAATCAGAAATCTCAAATTACACGACTTAAAAAAATTCTTAAATAGATTGATTTCATTACACTTGTTTCTTTTGTTCACAACTGGCCTAGGAAGCATGGATATAGATACAAATATGAAATATGGCTATATAGGCATACATATAGGGCGATATGTCAAAAAAAAAAAAAGAATACGGGTATGACAGGGGTACATTCGTAAAAAAAATATTTTTTATAATTTTAATAATATAATATACACAAAAATAAAACCTAAAGCAAATTAATAAATAAAGAGAGGGATTCCTATTAAATTAAGAGTTTTCAAATATTCATAAAACATTCAAAATTAAAAGCAAAAGTAATTGTAAATTAAATGTCATTCTTACATGCCAACACTAAAAAAATAACAAAAGTAGAGAGAAAAGAACATGAGAGAGTGAGAAAGACATTATGGATACATCAATTTGATAAATTCTATTACTTTAACTCTCACTATATTCCTCTTATCAAATAACTAAATAAAGTATTAGAAATAATATGTGACTTCGAGTATTTGATATTTCAAAATTAAGTATCCAATACTCCATAATTAATGAAAAATTAATTAAGAAGTATCCAATATTTTTAAGAAGTATCCGATATGTATCCCTAAGTATTCAAGGAGTATCGATATCCGATGAGTATCTGATACGAATACGTTTCTCTTTTTGAAATATCCGTACTTCATAATAATTGGCATACCGAATTCTCGCATAGTTTAACAATTGAGACTCCAAAAATGATAGTTGTGGGATATATTTTCTAAGTGCCAACACGTGGCCAAGGTGACGCCGACGTGTCAGCCGAGGTGCCACGTGTCCTGGTCATGACGCTGAGGTGATCTCGGCTAGGCCGAGGTTATCTCCGAAGATATCGGAATCCGAGATAAGCGGATAAGGGACAAGAATCCTAGAATGGGAAAGGAACTCAGCTTGGATAAGGATAAAAGCTCTTAGGAGTTTATCTTTATCTATAAGAGAATCCGGGATAAGCGCTGAGCTAAAGTCCATAAGAGCAAGGTTTCTATTGGGACAAGGATTGAGTTAGTTATAAAAGAGAGGCACCCCCGATGGGTCTAAGGTACGCAATTTATACTCAGAACAGTGAGTTTAGCAATTGATTATCTTTGAGAGATATACTGACTTGATCGTCGGAGTGTCCCCGGGTGGACGAACCACCGCCGGAATCTTTTGTTTCTGTTGCAGGTCAGCCAGGTGTCATCTATTCTGCCAGTACTTTCCAGCTGAATACTAAGTTGGCAGTGTGATTGGAAATTCACCCACACAATTTGGCATCGTCTGTGGGAAAGAAAGGACAATAGATGGCTAGCGACGGACAAAAGGATAAGGTTAGGAACAAAACCCCTGCTGGGAACGATAAGCACACTGATCCTAATATGGAGGGAGATAGTCACAACGAAGAGACTCAAAACCAGAATCATGGTAAGAAAGACATCAGCCAGGGTGGCGACGTGCCAAGGGAACCAAATCGGAGCAGGTACTACAACGAGGATGACCTCCAGGTATGGAAGGATAGATGCCTGCGGAGGGACGAAGAGGTGAAAGAGATGGCAAATAAATTGGCAGGCCTGCAATCGATCGTCAATTTTATGATGTAAAACAACGTCATGCAGCCACCATTCTCGCTGCAGGACACGCCGATTCCAGCAGCCAATGCCCAGAAGGGAGGGCAGAAAACAGTCCCTACAGCCCCCCAACACACCAGGAGTGAAAGACACTCTCACCGACCTTCAAGGGAGGTCGGGCGAGGAGAGTCAAGAAGGGAAGAATCGCGGAGGATGCACCGCACCAATGAGGCAGACCCCAAAGAACATTGGCATGTTCAAGAGCAGACGCTATGCTTCGACACAACTTATGGAGAAGGGTCAAATAGGGCTCACAACGAAGTTGAGAGCAGTGCACCTAAAAGACTGAAGTCAGGAGATAGCCGAGCTCCCAGTCGGACCAAAGAAAACTTGAGAGATTACCTCAAGAGGAAGCAACAAAACGCCAATGCCGAAGTAACCTCCCCTGATAAGTCGAGAACACCATTCTCAGTGAAGCTAGACAAATTTGAGGCTTCAAAGAGATTCAATATGCCGAGGATTCAAATATACGACGGTAAGTCGGACCCCAACTTTCACGTTGGATTGTACCTAAATTCGATGGCATTATATAGTGGAAACGAGCCGTTGCTCTACAAAGTGTTCCCCTTGTCTTTTGGAGAGATTGCATCTGATTGGTTCCACAAACTGCCGAAGGGAAGTGTGAAGACCTAGGAAAGCCGGGCCGAGATATTCGTGGCTAGGTTCGTGACAAACAAGTTACAGCCATTAAGGGTGGACGCATTAATGGCCCTGAGAATCAGTAAGGATGAAGGCCTTAGGGCCTACGTAAAAAGGTACTATGAGGTGTTCAACAGAATACCCAAGCGCAACCAGGAGGTGGCAGTCGTGTCTTTCAAGAACGACCTGAAAGACAATTGTCCACTATGAAAATCTTTGGCAAAGACATTGCCAAAAAGAATGGAAGAGCTCATGGCCAGAATTGAGAAATATGCCAGAGCCGAGGAAGATACATCAAGAGCTAAGGAGACGAAGCAAGAGAAAAGAAACGGCTCGCTGAAGCGAGGCCGAGGTAACAACAGATCCAGCAAGCAAGAGATAGGACTAAGGGCTACACAGGCAGTTACGACTGTGTTCCAAATCTCAATTCACAATGTCCTGGATAAAATTCGGAACCAACCCTATTTCAGAGCCCCAGCGAGGGCACCAGGAGAATTTATGGGAAGAAACCTTGATAAGCATTATGCTTACCACAATGAAAATGGGCATATGACTCAGGATTGCAGAGCCCTGAAAACACACTTGGAAGACCTAGTGAGGCAAGGCCATCTGCAAGACCTTGTCGATGAGGCCAGAACACGGGAAGAACAGGCAAGACTGCCTCAGGCACTAGCTGCTCCGCCTCTCCCAGCATAACAACGTCAGGCAGGAGGACCTCGGGTGATTAATGTAATTCACTCAAAGGTCAACGAGAACGAAATAAGGAGGGAGACTCAGAAGGTAAAGCACTTGCAGCATGTCTACCAAGTCGGGGAGAAGAGACATCGGGCAGAGGAGTGCCAGGGACCAGTAGTGTCCTTTACAGAAGCTGACCTTGAGATGGTGCAGCATCCACATAACGATGCCTTGGTAGTGTCCCTCCAGATTGGGGAGTGCCAAGTGAAGCGCATCTTAATTGACCAAGGCAGCTCTTGTGACATCATGTACGTCAGGTGTTACAAGGAGCTTGGCCTTCATCCAGATGATATGGAGTAATCCAATGGCCCAATGGTCGAGTTCAATGGAATACCGACATGGCCACTGAGAACAACGAGCTTGGAGGTGCAGGCAGGCACCAGGAAGATATTGACAGAATTCACCGTTATCGACACACCCTCCCCATATAATGCAATCCTGGGAAGACCATGGCTACACGCCATGAGGGATGTTCCCTCAACATTGCATCAACTGCTACGGTTCCCAACAGAATATGGGATTGAGGAGGTCAGAGGAGATCAGCTGCAGGCAAAAAATTGCTCTATGGCAGCAATAAAATCCACCTGCAGCATACGAGAACCAGAGAAGGCAGAGATTAAAGATGAAGACGTGGAGGTCTTAGAGGATGTCGGCAAGAAGCCAGCCAAGAAGAGTGAAGAAGTACTGAAGAAAATCCTCGTCCAGGAGGGGGATGAAGAACACTTTTTTCTTCTCGGCTCGGGCTTAGCCGAAAAAGAAGAAAAAGAGTTAGAAGCTTTCTTGAAAGCAAATATTGAGGTGTTTGCTTGGACGCCTTACGAGATGCCTGGCATTGACCCCGAGGTCACTTGCCATAGACTGAACGTTGACAAGTCGGCCAAACCTGTAATCCAACGAGCAAGAAAACTGACGTTGATGCACGTCGAGGCAGTAGAGGAGAAAGTAGTCAGACTTCTGGAGGCCAGGGCCATTCGAGAGGTAAACTACCCGACATGGCTGTCAAACACAGTGGTGGTGAAGAAAAAGAATGGTAAATGGAGGGTCGGCGTGGACTTTACCAACCTAAACAAGGCCTTTCCCAAATATAGTTTTCCTCTACCCAAGATTGACTAGCTGGTGGATGCCACTTCAGGGCATGGAAGAATGAGCTTCCTGGATGCCTACAGGGGGTACCACTAGATAGCCATGTACCCCTCAGATGAAGAGAAGACTGCGTTTATCACCCCAAAAGGGCTGTATTGCTACAAAGTGATGCCTTTTGGGTTGAAAAACGCAGGAGCAACTTACCAAAGATTGGTAACCAAGATGTTCAGATATCTGATCGGCCGAACAGTGGAAGTTTACATTGACGATATGGTTGTGAAGACCAAGGAACCTGAAGGTCATCTGGCCGACCTAAAAGCAGTATTTGAAATCCTTAAAACATATTGGCTCGAACTCAATGCATCGAAGTGTGTATTTGGAGTTGGATTTGGTAAGTTCTTGGGATACCTGGTGACCAGAAGGGGCATCGAAGCCAGCCCAGATCAGATCAAGGCCATCCTAGAGTTGAAGAGCCCGACATCGGCAAAACAGGTACAAATGTTGACTGGAAGGGCCGCAGTCCTGAATAGGTTCATAAGCAGAAGCTTAGACAAGTACAAACCTTTCTTCAACTTAGTAAAGAAAGCCATAGATTTTTTGTGGACCGAAGAATGCGAAGTCGCCCTGGCCGACTTGAAGAAGTATTTGACCACAGCTCCAGTTCTTTCAAACCCAGAACCTGGGGAGGAGCTGTTCCTATACTTGGCAGTTTCAGAACATGCGGTAAGTGCAGTGGTAATCTGAGAAGAAAAAAGGAAACAAAGGGCTGTTTACTATGTAAGCAAAACCCTGGCTGATGTAGAAACCAAGTATTTACCCCTAGAGAAGTTGGCACTGGCACTAGTAATGGCTTCAAAGGAGCTGAACCATTACTTTCAAGCCCACAAGATTGTGGTATTAACTGAACATCCATTGAAGTCCCTATTGCAGCAGGGAGACCTAACAAAAAGAATAGCCAGATGGGCAGTGGCCTTGGGACAATATGAGTTAGAGTATAGACCCAGAACAGCAATCAAAGGCCAAGTTTTGGCCCACTTTGTGGCCGAGTTCACACCAGAATACATTGTACATCGGGCTCCGTTGAACCGATGTGAACGATGTCCAAGCAAGCAAGGAGAAGCCCAACCGAATGCAACAGAACAAAGGAAAAAGGAAAAACTCAGACCCTGCAGCATTTACATCGACGACTCCTTTCGACTGTTTGTCGATGAGAGCTTAAACTGACAAGGAGCGGGGGCAGGAGTAGTACTGGTATCTTCAGATGGACAGATAGTGGAACAGTCCATTCATTTGGGGTTCAAGGCCTCAAACAATGAAGCAGAGTATGAAGCATTGATTGCAGGACTGAAGCTGGTAGTAGTAGCTGAAGTAGATGAAGTAATAGTCTTCTGCGACTCCCAGCTCATAGTCAACCAGACAACGGGCGAGTTTGCAGCCCATGATGAAAGGATGTCGGCCTACGCAAAAGAGGTCAATAGGTTGGTGGCCTTGTTTTCAGAATTGCCGACTGCATCAGGTTAGCCGAGATGATAACAGTCATGCTAATGCACTGGCCAACCTGGCTAGTGTAATACAACCTGGAAAAGTAAGGATGATAATGGTCGACTACTTGTCGGGCCCGCGCATCGAACCACTAACCACAGAGCGTGAAGCAATGTGTGTGGACATGGGACCAAGCTGGATGGATGCAATTATTGCATTCCTAAAAGAAGGAAAGCTGCCAGATGACCACAAGAAGGCACACAAGATCAGATTGAAGTCGGCAAGATTCAATCTGACAGCAGACAGACATCTTTACAGAAGATCCTTCACTGGACCCCTTTTGAGGTGTGTACATCCCTCACAAGTTGAAGATTTTTTATATGAAATACATGAAGGAATTTGTGGAAGCCACGCTGGGGGCAGATCACTTGCCCATAGGGCCATTACACAGGGGTATTGGTGGCCCTACATGCAGAGAGATGTAGAAGCCTATGTGAAGAAGTGTGAAAAGTGCCAAAGATTTGCACCTCTGATACACCAACCAACAGCAGACCTAAACCCAGTATCCAGTCCTTGACCGTTTGCCCAATGGGGCATGGATCTTGTTGGATAACTACCCCAAGCAACTGGACAAAGGAAGTACTTACTGGTGGTAACAGATTACTTCACCAAGTGGATAGAAGCTGAACCCCTGGCCAAGATCTGAGATGTTGATGTGAAGAGCTTCATATAGAAGAACATCATCACCCGGTTTGGGATTTCAAGAGCAATAGTTGCAGACAATGGAACACAATTTGACAGTAAGCTAATCAAGAGCTTCTGTGCAAAGTTCAAATTCAAGAATTACTTTTCCACCCCGAGTTTTCCTTAGAGCAATGGATAAGCAGAAGCATCCAACAAAGTCATCTTGGATGGGATTAAGAAGAGGTCACAAGCAGCAAAGGGAAAATGGGCGGATGAATTGCCAAGTGTACTTTGGGCATATCGGACTACGCCGTGAAGATCAACAGGGGAATCCCCCTTTGCCATAGCCTATGGCACAGAAGCTGTCATTCCGCTGGAGGTCGGCATATCAGGGATCAGAACCCAGGGAGTAGAGAATGAGACTAATGATGTACTCTTAGCCCGAGATCTGGATCTACTAGAAGAAAGAAGGGAGAGAGCTGTAATTTAGCTAGCAGCATACCAGCAGCAGCTTGCCAGGACTTACAATAAAAAGGTTAACCCAAGGGAGTTCCAAGTCGGTGACCTAGTCTTGAGAAAAGTCGTCGGCAACAAGAAGGATCCCAGGAAGGGCAAGCTTGGTCCAAATTGGGAAGGACCCTATAGAATCATTTCGGTATTGGGCAATGGGGCATATCGGCTAGAAGATAATGAAGGCAAAGAGTTGCCAAGACCCTGGAATACTTTCAATTTGAAATTTTTCTATCATTAGACTTTTGTGTTTTTTGATTATTTTCTGAAATAAATTAATAAAGTTTTAGCTTGATGTCTTACACTTATGACTGAAAAAGATAGTTGATGATACATGCATAATGAGAACCCAAATGGAACTTAGGTTCACATTAGGGGACAAAGAGTAGAAAAATGGTTTTAACACTTGTTGAAACTTGAGAAAAGTTTACAAGTTGAAGTTAAACCGAGATCATGTTTAACACTTGTTGAAGCTTGAGAAAAGTTTACAAAATGAAGTTAAACTGATCTCATGTTTAACACTTGTTGAAACTTGAGAAAAGTTTATAAGTTGAAGTTAAACCGAGATCATGTCTAGCACTTGTTGAAACTTGAGAAAAAGTTTACAAGTTGAAGTTAAACCGAGATCATGTTTAACACTTGTTCAACTTGTAAAGTTGAAGTTAAACCGAGATCATGTTTAACACTTGTTGAAACTTAAGAAAAGTTTACAAGTTGAAGTTAAACCGAGATCATGTTTAACACTTGTTGAAACTTGAGAAAAGTTTACAAGTTGAAGTTAAACCGAGATCATGTCTAACACTTGTTGAAACTTGAGAAAAGTTTACAAGTTGAAGTTAAATTGAGATCATGTTTAACACTTGTTGAAACTTGAGAAAAGTTTACAAGTTAAAGTTAAACCGAGATTATATTTAACACTTGTTGAAACTTTAAAAGTTTACAAGTTGAAGTTAAACTAAAGTTAAACACTTGTTGAAATTTTATGAAAAAATTTACAAGTTGAAACCAAGGTTGTGCCAAGAAAGGTACTTGGGTACTTGCCGAGGTAAAATATTAGTTTGTATAACCGAGGTGTGTCACCCTGAGAAGGTTGCACAAGATTGAAGTGTATATTAAAGATATGCAAAATATTCTAAGTATGGAATCATACAAGAGTAGTACAGAGAAGGCAAACATACAAACATTCAAAACAAAGAAGTTGTATTTATAAGAAGGCACTTCGGCCATATGAAGAGCTTACACTGTTTCAAAAGAAAAACAAAAGTACAAAGCACTGAAGAAAGAGAAAAACATAAAATTAAGATTCTTCAGCATCATTAGCAGGTTGCGTTTGGACTTCGGAGGACTGCTGAGAAGACATCTCGGCGGCCTTCTTAGCCGCAAGCTCGGCGTTAATTTCTTGAAGGGTTAGATCAAGGCTCTTGTCGGCAAGAGGCACGTCCGATGACGCCTTCTCAGGAGTGGCATCCTTGGGGACTTCCTCACCCTCCTCATCTTGAGTCAAGTCCAGGACTTGCTCATTCAGAGAAGGGGACTTGGTCCCAGCAGCCTCCTTTGATTTCCTCACCAAGGTCTCCTCCTCAGACTCAGATTCGTCGTCGGATTGACTTGGAGTTGGAGGGAATTGGAGAGGAATGACGTCGGCGTTCCTGAGGGCAAGTCCTCGGGGACTTCAAGCTTTTTTAGAAGAGACATCCAACCAAGGGTGAAACCCTTGTTGCATGCCTGCTTCACTTGCTTTTCATAGTCTGCCGTGACATTGGACACCCCCTCGTTATAGTCCTTCTCATCGGCGGCCTTGAGCTCGGCCTCTTTTGTTGCCAGAGCATCCTGAAGTTCTTTCTGGGCCTGGGACATCTTTTCCTTGGCCTCTCTTTTTTGGGCCTTGAGAACCTTCCTAATGGCCTCAGCGGATTCCGCCTTTTCTTCAGCGTCATTTTGAGCTTTAATAGCATCCTCGGCTTGATCCTCCAAGATCTTCATCTTTGATTGCAAGTTTTTATTAGTCTTCTGAAGACTGGAGACCTCCCTCTTCTTGTCGGCCAGCTCCTTCCGGTTCTCAAAAGATTGTAGTGAGAAGGAATGGGCGTGCTGGATTGCCTGAGAAAAAATAATACAGAGCATAAGTTATTAAAAAATTTTCTAAAGTAGAAAAAAGAGAAAGAAAGAAAAATTACCAAATAAAGACACTTACTTGAACAGAGCGCTAGAACGTCAGAGCATAGTTTTCATATTCGCTCAACTCGACATTTCGGTTGAGATCGCCGGGAAGAAGTAGAGCGGTACCAAGGGCAACACCAACATTAATGTCATCAGCGCTGTCGCCAACCCTAACTAGCTTGTCTTCCAATACGATTTTGGGGGCCCAGGGGGCATCATATTTTAGGGACCCCGAGGTGGTTGCAGATGATGACCTCGACCTTTTTGATCTGGTGGATTCGGATGGTTGTGTTTCAGCAGACCTCTTCTCGGGGACAGAGGTGGTCTTCTTACTCTCAGCCAATTTGAAAATTGACAAGGTGTCCTCAGAATCAATCTGAGTCACTGTTGCCTTTGGCTGAGCCTTCTTTATCATTTTTTGCTTTGGCTTTGGAAGCTGGGTTGGAGCTGGTTGAGCATTAACAAAGGATGGAATGTTCGCCAAAAGATCCTTAGCAACTGCTTTCTGGCGGCCCATCTTGGTGGAAAAAATAGTTCGTCATCGACGTTGGCGTTGAGATGGCGGGATCAGATATGGAACCGAAGTTGACGGCTGCTCTGCTGGATCAGAAGTTGATCCTTGATCTGGCCGAGATGTGGAGGCAGCTTGAAAAGTTGTGGCAGAAGGGGGAGATAGACTCTTTTTCTTCCTTTTTGGAACGTCGGGGAGTACTGATTTGTAGGTGGGAATGAAATTGAGTACCAGAGAAGCTCTACGCTTGTGAACTTGTGACATCCCTGTTCTGTATTATGCTAATTGGCCCTTAAGTTATTTATGGTTATGTGTTTAGCATGGTTTTGTATGTCATTATGTGAAAATATGTGGTTTTGAATTTTTATCTGTTCACCGTAGGAATATCTGTTTGATTTTACCACTTCGAAAATTAAATTGGAGGCCTTATCGGCCACAGAACTTGAAATCGACTACGCCGTTGTGATTGGCATAATTTTTAGAGCCTACGGTGAAATTTAATTGAAAATTGATTCGGGTTAGATTAAACTGATTAAATTGATGAATTAGAGCCCAACTACTTTATTATTATAATCTTGGCTTTAGTGGATTTTGTTGTCAAGCTTTAAACACTCAATCTCTCCCTCCCTAGCCTCATTTTGACTGATATTAAACTCAAGGAAGAGAAGAGAGGGCCGGTTGTAGAGAGAGAAAGGGAGAGACTTGTGTAATTTGGGCTCAAGACTTGGGAATTTGAAGATCTAGCTCAATATTTGGCTAGAGTTTGAGGGTTGAAGCTCTTAGGTAAGTGAATTCATGGACTCTTGTTTGTAATTTGTGAGTTCAAAGTTGAAAGAATGTTAAAGAGCATGTTATAAGTTGATTTTTATTGAGTTTGAAGTCTTGGAACTCATGCATGTTAGAAATTACTTTGAATCTGCATGTTTGAGCTTGAAACACATGATTCATGTAGAGTTTTGGGTAAAGCTCATGTTGTAATCACCATTTGTACCATCTAAGTTGAGAATGATGAGCATCTCCCACATGCATGTACAAATCATGGGAGTATAAGTCTTGAATGTTTGAATTTGAGCATGTTGATGATGGGTTTGAGATATTTCGGGACATGCATGTAGATAAATCATGAAATTGAGCTTCCTGATGTTGTAATCTTGTATTAGTAGCATGTTAGCATGTGTAAATGTGTAATTTGAGCCGTTGCATGCAAGTAATGTAGCTGGAAAACCGATTTGAAGCTCAAGAACTCAATCTGGAAAACCCAGATTTTCGATGTCCGCTCGAGCGGATGAAGTTACGCTCGAGCGGAGAAATCGAGCTCCCAGCATTTTCTACAGACATGGTTTCCGCTCGAGCGGGAAAGTTGACGCTCGAGCGTGGGAGCAATATTGACAGGTCTTCCGCTCGAGCGCTTTATTTAACGCTCGAGCGTAATTTTCATGCAACCAGTACTTTTGCAGGCCTATAGTGTCCGCTCGAGCGGGGAAGTCCACGCTCGAGCGGGGACCCTATTTTCTGAAATTTTGTTCATGCGTTCTGTGTTTTGTTTTCCATTCTCTTTCACTTATAAGCACTCTTAGGCATATGTTAAGCATTGTAAATGAGTTGATAAGATAAGAATAAAGCCTAAAGAGGAATATGTGAATTAAGGAACGGATTGAACTGTTAATGACCCTTTTGTGTTCATGAAACGTGTAGGGTCAAGCTCCAGGGCAAATCAACAAGCCGATCACTGTGAGTAATATCAACATTCGAAAGCTTGTCAATGTCTAATTGTTTATTCCCTTATAAACCTTATGAGTTGTTAATTGGGATTGTGGACAAAAGTCTGACAGGTGTGAATGAATGGACCGAAGGTCGTTTTGATATGAATGAATAGGCTAAAAGCCGTTTTGATATGAATGAATAGGCTAAAAGCCATTTTGATATGAATGAGTAGGCTAAAAGCCGTTTTGACATGAATGAGTAGGCTAAAAGTCGTTTTGACATGAATGAGTAGGCTAAAAGCCGTTTTGACATGAATGAACGGGCCGAAGGCCATTTGGACAGAAATGAATGGGCCGAAGGCCGTTTAGACATAAGTGAATGGGCCGAAGGCCGTTTTGCCATGAATGGAAACCCGAATGGGCCAAAGGCCAGAATGTTTAGAATTACAGTTACTTGATTTGAATTTTGTATAGATATATATATATATATATATTCGTTAAATAGAAGTATGAATTGGGCCCAAGGCCGTTTGGAGCAGGTTGTTCTATATATTGTTATGTAACTGTCATGTTTGATATTATTCACTGGGCTATCGCTCACACTCATTCATGTGTTTGTAGGTGAGCCAAGAGAAGCACAAACCCAGCCCCAGTGAAGCCTGCTAGGAACAACACGAGTTTTGGGAGAGTCAGCCTTATGCCTCACACATGAGGCCATCCTTGCCCTTTTAGTATGTACTTATGTTTTGTTATGTTGGCAAGGGCCTAGTGTATGTCTGTACATAGTTTGATATAGGTTAACTCGTTTTGGATGATCCTGTCTGTAATGAATTTTGTGAAACTGTACTTTCGATGTGGGTTATTAACGTATCCGAGTATGGTTTGTTTGATGTGCATATAAGCACGGCTCTATGGACAAAGTTTTAATTATTGCTTCCGTTTGGCCCCTTTACTCTGACGAGTTTCGTCTGTTTTGGTTTGAGGCCGTAGGTAATCTCAGGATTACTGGCCGGTTATGTCCTTAACCCATAGGGGCGGGTTCGGGTCATGACAGAGTGGTATCAGAGCACGAGTTAATAACTCACACACTTGTCCTAAAAGAGCAATAAGCGTCTAGATAAGATCTAGGATGCATTCATGTGATAAGTACGAGTTTGGAAGCATTGATTATATGCTTAAATGTTCTGTTATGAATAATTATATGTGTAAGTTGTGAACTACTTGCATTACAAATTATCTGGAAATATGTGCTCCATAGTGTATGCGTACTTGTGTACCTTTGGTATGGAATATAATGCAAGTTTAATCAGATGGTGAGAACCAGAGGAGATGAGTTAGAGGAATCCTCTACTGCCAGACTGGACAGAATGGAAAAACTGATTCAGGAAATGGCAGAAGCTTTGAGACAGCAACAGGAGTGGCAACAACAGTGGCAGCAACCACACCCGCCACCTCCACCTCCGGCACCACCCGTGCCAGATAATCAAAATGATGATCGGATAATCGCTCTCACCAAGGAGTTCAAGAAAATGAAACCACCACAGTTTCATGGTGGACTGGATCCTTTGAAAGCGGAAGCTTGGGTTCTTGGGATCGAAAAACTGTTTGAAGTATTTCCGTGCTCGGATACACAGAAAGTGCTTCTAGCCACTTTTATGCTAGAAGACGAAGCGAGAAGATGGTGGATGTTGATGCGAGAAAACCACAGGGATGTTGACTGGGTGAAATTTTTGGAAATCTTCTATGACAAGTACTTCCCGCAGTGTGTCCGGGACAGGAAAGTGGTAGAGTTCATGGAACTCAAGCAAGACAGCATGACTGTAGCGGAATATGAGGCCAAATTTACTGAGTTGGCCAGGTTTGCACCACACGTAATTGACACTGATTATAAGAAGGCAAGGCATTTTGAAGGTGGGCTCCGAAGTGACATCCTAGAGCGAGTGAATGTCCTGAAATTGGAGACCTACATTGGAGTGCTTGATCGGGCCATCATATCAGAGGCTAACATAGCTAGACAAGCTAAGCCAACAACCGAATGGAAAGGCAACAAAAGACAAGGCTTCTTTTCGAAGAAGAAATTTTTGAAAAAGCAAAACACGGGCTCCTCAACTACTTCCAGTTCTTCCCGAGACACAGCTCCCATGTGCAATGTTTGTGGCAAAAAGCACCGTGGAGTCTGTTACCGTACATCGGGAGCCTGTTTTAAGTGTGGGAAACAAGGGCATATAGCCCGAGATTGTAATCAGAATAGTGGGAAGGTAGCTGCTAGCTCCACTGCATCGATCCCGAAGCCGAGAAACACTTTGAGATCTACTACTACTGGGGATACAGTGAGACAAGGGAGAGTCTTTGCACTCGTTCCGGGTGATACACGGAATGCCAATGCTGTCGTTTCAGGTACTATTTCAATATGTAATCAGGATGCCTTTGTATTAATTGATTCTGGATCGACGCACTCATTTGTGACATATGCATTTGCATCTAGACTGAAAAGACCCCTAGAATTGTTGCCATATTTGTTATGTGTGTCTGCTCCATCGGGGGAATCTGTGTTATGTGGCTATATATATCGGTTTTGTGACATGCATATTGAGGATGCTACCCTATATGTAGATTTGTTGCCCTTAAACTTTAGACACTTTGATGTAATTTTGGGCATGGATTGGTTGACCAAATATTGTGCCACTATAGATTGTGTGACAAAGAGGGTTGTGTTTAAACCCCCAGAACGGAAGGAGATTGTGTTTGTGGGAAATGGGGTAGTGCCTCCACCATATTTGATATCTGCAATGAAAGCATGCAAATTGATCAGGAAGGGGTGCCAGGGTTATTTGTTTTATGTATTGACTGAACAATCCGTGAATGTTGAATTGAATAATATTCCTATTGTTAGAGAATTTCCGGACGTGTTCCCGAATGAATTACCAGGGGGAGTGGTAGACAGAGAGATAGAGTTTACTATTGAGACTGTGCCAGGCACCCAGCCTATTTCTAAAACTCCCTACAGAATGGCTACTGCCGAAATGAAAGAATTAAAGGAACAGTTGCAAGACCTTTTTGATAAAGGGTTCATCCGGCCTAGCGCTTCGCCTTGGGGTGCACCAGTGTTATTTGTAAAGAAGAAGGATGGTACTCTGCGCCTGTGCATTGATTACCGGGAACTGAACAAGGTAACGATAAAGAACAAATATCCCTTACCCCGTATTGATGACTTATTTGACCAGTTGCAGGGATCACAGGTGTTTTCTAAGATTGATTTGAGATCCGGGTATCATCAGCTGAAGGTTAAAGCAGAGGATGTTGAGAAAACCGCATTCAGAACGAGGTATGGTCATTTTGAGTTTCTTGTTATGCCATTTGGAGTGACTAATGCCCCGGCAGCATTTATGGACCTAATGAATAGAACTTTTAAAACCTACCTTGATGAGTTTGTTGTAGTCTTCATCGATGATATTTTGATATACTCTAAAGATAGACTTGAACATGAACATCATTTGAGGATTGTTTTACAAATACTTCGGGAAAGGAAATTATTTGCTAAACTAAAGAAATGTGAATTTTGGTTGGATGAGGTTGTTTTCTTAGGGCATGTGATCAACAAGGAAGGAATTTCAGTGGACCCGCAGAAAATAGAAGCAATTGTGAATTGGCCTACACCAACTAATGTGACAGAAGTTCGCAGTTTCATGGGCTTGGCCGGGTACTACAGGAGGTTTGTAAAGGACTTTTCGAAATTAGCTGTGCCTCTTACCCAATTGACACGTAAAGGACAACCATTTGAGTGGAATAGTGAAAGAGAATCAGCCTTTCATGAATTGAAGACAAGATTGACCACTGCACCAATTTTGACACTACCTTCAGGTACGAAAAATTTTGTGATTTTCAGCGACGCATCTTATAAGGGTTTGGGTTGTGTGTTAATGCAGAACAGAAAGGTTATTGCTTACGCCTCCCGACAGTTGAGGCCACATGAGAAGAATTATCCAACACATGACCTAGAATTGGCCGCAGTTGTTTTTGCTTTGAAAATCTGGCAGCATTACTTGTATGGGGCAAAGTGTGAAGTCTACACGGATCATAAGAGCCTGAAATACTTCTTCACGTAGAAAGAGTTAAATATGCGTCAGAGAAGATGGCTAGAGCTGATAAAAGACTACGATCTGGAGATTCAGTATCATCCCGGGAAAGCTAATACAGTGGCCGATGCCTTGAGCAGAAAATCAACATGGAGTATGGCTTGTGTGCTTACTGAACAAAGGGAGATTTTGCGAGACTTTGAAAAGTCTGAAATTGAAGTGGTGGTATGTGAACAGGGCGGATTGATAGCCGCCATTACGGCCGAACCGGCAATTGTGGATGAAATCAAGCAGAAACAGAAAGAAGACGAGTACCTCAGAAAGGTAATTGATGAATTTGAAGTAAGCCCAAAAGCAGAGTTCAGTGTCGAGAATGGAATGTTGAAATTTCGAAACCGAATATGTGTCCCAGATATTCCGGAGCTAAGGAAGAGGATTTTAGATGAAGCCCACAGATCCGTGTTTGCTATGCATCCGGGTAACAATAAAATGTATCGAGATTTGAAACAAACCTATTGGTGGCCTAAAATGAAGAAAGAGATTGCAGAATATGTGTCCAAGTGCCTCCAGTGTCAGCAAGTTAAGGCTGAACATCAGAAACCAGGCGGTCTACTTCAACCTTTCCCTATTCCTGAGTGGAAATGGGAACATGTGACTATGGATTTTGTCGTTGGCCTACCTCGGACTTCTCGAGGTATGGATTCTGTTTGGGTTATAGTTGACAGATTGACTAAATCTGCACATTTTCTGCCTGTCAAAACTACATTTACTGCTTATAGATTGGCTACCATTTATGTCGATGAAATTGTCCGTTTACACGGGGTTCCGGTGTCCATTATGTCAGATAGGGACCCGAAATTTGTATCTAGATTGTGGAAAAGTTTGCAGGAAGCTATGGGAATAGAACTAAGGTTCAGTACTGCATTCCACCCACAGACAGATGGCCAGTCAGAACGAACGATACAAACTTTGGAAGACATGCTTCGCATGTGTGCTTTGGATTTTCAGGGGAGTTGGGAAGATTACTTGCCACTTGCAGAATTTGCCTATAATAACAGCTTCCACTCCAGCATCGGTATGGTGCCATATGAGGCTTTGTATGGTAGGAGGTGTAGATCACATATTTGTTGGACAGAGGTCGGGGACAGAGCTTTGCTTGGGCCTGAAATTGTACAGGACACCTCTGAAAAGATCAAAACTATTCGGCAAAGACTCAAAACGGCTCAAGATCGGCAAAAAAATTATGCAGACGTTCGGAGAAGACCTCTTGAATATGAGGTCGGCGACCATGTGTTCATCCGTGTTTCTCCGATGAAAGGCCAAGTCAGGTTTGGGAAAAATGGCAAGTTGTCGCCTCGTTACATTGGGCCGTTTCAAATTTTGGAGAAACTTGGTCCAGTTGCTTATAGAGTTGCTTTGCCACCGGGATTCGAGCAAATCCATAACGTGTTTCATGTGTCGATGTTGAGGGGTTACCTCCGAGACCCGTTACATGTGATTGATTACCATCGGGTTGCTATTGATGAGAATATGGAATACGCTGAATGGCCGGAAAGAATCGTTGACCGACAAGTGAAAGAATTGAGAAACAAGTCCATCCCAATGGTGAAAGTAGAATGGAAGGAACACTATGGGACGGATGCTACGTGGGAAAAAGAGGAGGAAATGCGACTACGCTATCCACATTTGTTTCCCGACGAAGGTAAATTAAGTTTGGAGGACTAAACTTCCTAAAGGGGGGAAGACTGTGACATCCCTGTTCTGTATTATGCTAATTGGCCCTTAAGTTGTTTATGGTTATGTGTTTAGCATGGTTTTGTATGCCATTATGTGAAAATATGTGGTTTTGAATTTTTATCTGTTCACCGTAGGAATATCTGTTTGATTTTACCACTTCGAAAATTAAATTGGAGGCCTTATCGGCCACAGAACCTGAAATCGACTACGCCGTTGTGATTGGCATAATTTTTAGAGCCTACGGTGAAATTTAATTGAAAATTGATTCGGGTTAGATTAAACCGATTAAATTGATGAATTAGAGCCCAACTACTTTATTATTATAATCTTGGCTTTAGTGGATTTTGTTGTCAAGCTTTAAACACTCAATCTCTCCCTCCCTAGCCTCATTTTGACTGATATTAAACTCAAGGAAGAGAAGAGAGGGCCGGTTGTAGAGAGAGAAAGGGAGAGACTTGTGTAATTTGGGCTCAAGACTTGGGAATTTGAAGATCTAGCTCAATATTTGGCTAGAGTTTGAGGGTTGAAGCTCTTAGGTAAGTGAATTCATGGACTCTTGTTTGTAATTTGTGAGTTCAAAGTTGAAAGAATGTTAAAGAGCATGTTATAAGTTGATTTTTGTTGAGTTTGAAGTCTTGGAACTCATGCATGTAAGAAATTACTTTGAATCTGCATGTTTGAGCTTGAAACACATGATTCATGTAGAGTTTTGGGTAAAGCTCATGTTGTAATCACCATTTGTACCATATAAGTTGAGAATGATGAGCATCTCCCACATGCATGTACAAATCATGGGAGTATAAGTCTTGAATGTTTGAATTTGAGCATGTTGATGATGGGTTTGAGATATTTCGGGACATGTATGTAGATAAATCATGAAATTGAGCTTCCTGATGTTGTAATCTTGTATTAGTAGCATGTTAGCATGTGTAAATGTGTAATTTGAGCCGTTGCATGCAAGTAATGTAGCTGGAAAACCGATTTGAAGCTCAAGAACTCAATCTGGAAAACCCAGATTTTCGATGTCCGCTCGAGCGGGTGAAGTTACGCTCGAGCGGAGAAATCGAGCTCCCAGCATTTTCTACAGACATGGTTTCCGCTCGAGCGGGAAAGTTGACGCTCGAGCGTGGGAGCAATATTGACAGGCCTTCCGCTCGAGCGCTTTATTTAACGCTCGAGCGTAATTTTCATGCAACCAGTACTTTTGCAGGCCTATAGTGTCCGCTCGAGCGGGGAAGTCCACGCTCGAGCGGGGACCCTGTTTTCTGAAATTTTGTTCATACGTTCTGTGTTTCGTTTTCCATTCTCTTTCACTTATAAGCACTCTTAGGCATATGTTAAGCATTGTAAATGAGTTGATAAGATAAGAATAAAGCCTAAAGAGGAATATGTGAATTAAGGAACGGATTGAACTGTTAATGACCCTTTTGTGTTCATGAAACGTGTAGGGTCAAGCTCCAGGGCAAATCAACAAGCCGATCACTGTGAGTAATATCAACATTCGAAAGCTTGTCAATGTCTAATTGTTTATTCCCTTATAAACCTTATGAGTTGTTAATTGGGATTGTGGACAAAAGTCTGACAGGTGTGAATGAATGGACCGAAGGTCGTTTTGATATGAATGAATAGGCTAAAAGCCGTTTTGATATGAATGAATAGGCTAAAAGCCATTTTGATATGAATGAGTAGGCTAAAAGCCATTTTGATATGAATGAGTAGGCTAAAAGCCGTTTTGACATGAATGAGTAGGCTAAAAGCCGTTTTGACATGAATGAACGGGCCGAAGGCCATTTGGACAGAAATGAATGGGCCGAAGGCCGTTTAGACATAAGTGAATGGGCCGAAGGCCGTTTTGCCATGAATGGAAACCCGAATGGGCCAAAGGCCAGAATGTTTAGAATTACAGTTACTTGATTTGAATTTTGTATAGATATATATATATATATTCGTTAAATAGAAGTATGAATTGGGCCCAAGGCCGTTTGGAGCAGGTTGTTCTATATATTGTTATGTAACTGTCATGTTTGATATTATTCACTGGGCTATCGCTCACGCTCATTCATGTGTTTGTAGGTGAGCCAAGAGAAGCACAAACCCAGCCCCAGTGAAGCCTGCTAGGAACAACACGAGTTTTGGGAGAGTCAGCCTTGTGCCTCACACATGAGGCCATCTTTGCCCTTTTAGTATGTACTTATGTTTTGTTATGTTGGCAAGGGCCTAGTGTATGTCTGTACATAGTTTGATATAGGTTAACTCGTTTTGGATGATCCTGTCTGTAATGAATTTTGTGAAACTGTACTTTCGATGTGGGTTATTAACGTATCCGAGTATGGTTTGTTTGATGTGCATATAAGCACGGCTCTATGGACAAAGTTTTAATTATTGCTTCCGTTTGGCCCCTTTACTTTGACGAGTTTCGTCTGTTTTGGTCTGAGGCCGTAGGTAATCTCAGGATTACTGGCCGGTTATGTCCTTAACCCATAGGGGCGGGTTCGGGTCATGACAGAACTGGTAGGTCTAGTAGCTTCTTTAGACCCTTGCTGGGGTAAAAAGACTTACGGAAGCCTTTTTCTGGTTTTGGAAGAGCTGCAAGAAAAAACAGACATTAGAACAAACAAAGTATTGAAGACATTAAAAACAAGTACGTATGAACACAGGGTTCTTACCATTACCCTCTACAAAAACTATTCGAGGAAGAGGATAGAGGTGGAGGTCCTCATCTAGAGTGAACTCCCAGTTCCTCGAGGTAATGAAATAGTCATCCCTAGCTCCCTTGTTGGAGTCAGGGAGGTCGGCGACAATTTTGTACTTTGTGGACCTCAACTTGAGGTAGTAAACGTAGCCCGTATCTTTTTTGAGGCCACACATGGTGTAGCAGTATTGGATATCAGATAAGGTAACCCTAGCGTTTTCTTGTTTGGCTAAGGCTATTATGCCATTGATGACTCGGTAGGAGTTGATGGCAAGCTGCATCGGGTTCAGCTTATAATAATGAAGTATCTCACGGAAAAGGGTATTTAATGGGAGCCGAAGTCCGCATTCGATAAAAGCTACCACAGGGAAGGGCATAGAATCAATTGTAGGCATAATGGAGTCATCTTCCCCAGCCAATCTCAGATGGACGTCGGCCGGGATGTCAAACTCACGCCTAAAGTAATCTAACTTGGTCGGGGTGTCTACCCTATGTTTCCACATACCCATGATATCGGCTAAACTAGGAGGAGCTGGGTTTCAGAAAGAAGATGTTTTAAAAGGGTTATTGGGACCTCGGCAAAAATCTAAAAATTTGTGGGGTAAGAAATTATGGGGATCGTTTCGGTTTTTCCTAAGAATTTGTGGGTTTTACAAACAAATCCCAAACCTAAATCTATGGAAATGAAGATTGAAGGCACGAATCTGGAAAACAGAAAAGCAAGAATGCGCTTTAGAGTCAAGAACAATGATGAACTATCAAGAACATTGTGCCAAAGTAAGTACAAAGGATATAAGGCCAAGAACAGTGGCAAGAATGCAGGAAAATTGTGAGCAGTATGTGTATTCAGGACATGGGCAAGAGCAAAGTCATGAAATAAACACATTCAGATGCATGATTCATAAATCAAATACTTGAGTAAAACATCAATAGCAAATAATGAAGTAAAACTTCTTGAAGAGCAACAAGAACTAAAATTGGGAAGAAACAGTAACTCACCGAAGGAAATAAGCTGGTGTTGAGTTCGCCGAAGTCAGATGAACGGCAACAGCGGAGAAGATTAGCAAGAGCCTTGCCAGAGGAAGATAAATAGTGGTGATAGCAGAGCTTGAAAGCTTGAAACAATAGAGGATTTGAGAAAGCTAGAGAAAAAGAGTGCTTCAGAAACGATGTAAAGTGAAGAGACGAAGAGAAGGGATATTGGTTTTGTCTAAAATGTGAAAAGGCGGCAAAAAGGAATTGATGAGCCTAGAAAGACGGATTTGTCAGACGGTGCATGTAGATGCGAGACGACTTACAAGCGCGTACGGAGTACGATCCAGTAAAGGGAAGACGTGTGGCTAAAACGGTTGAATTATTTTACATGACAGCTCATATGCGTGAAGGAGATCTTGGAATTTTTAATCCTTAAAGAGACATGTCGACCTATATGATGATCTCGGCTGAGAAACTTTAAGCCGATGTATTGGCAGGAAGTGCCGATATAGGTTCCATCACCTCAGAAATGCCGACGTAATAGAACCTAGGGGGCAGTTGTGGGGATATATTTTCTAAGTGCCAACACGTGGCCAAGGTGACGCCGACGTGTCAGCCGAGGTGCCATGTGTCCTGGTCATGACGCCGAGGTGATCTCGGCTAGGCCGAGGTTATCTCCGAAGATATCGGAATATGAGATAAGCGGATAAGGGACAAGAGTCGTAGAATAGGAAAGGAACTTAGCTTGGATAAGGACAAAAGCTCTTAGGAGTTTATCTTTATCTATAAGAGAATACGGGATAAGCGCTGAGCTAAAGTCCATTAGAGCAAGGTTTCTACTGGGACGAGGATTGAGTTAGCTATAAAAGAGAGGCACCCCCGATGGGTCTAAGGTACGCAATTTATACTCAGAACAGTGAGTTTAGCAATTGATTATCTTTGAGAGTTATACTGACTTGATCGTCGGAGTGCCCCCTGGTGGACAAACCACCGCCGGAATCTTCTGTTTCTGTTGCAGGTCAGCCATGTGTCATCTATTCTACCAGTACTCTCCAGCTGAATACTAAGTTGGCAATGTGATCGGAAATTCACCCACTCAAGAGTAAGTTGTTGAACAATTCTATGGTGTTTGGGATGGATTAAAATAGCTCATTAAAAGTTAAAAGAGCCCACAAAACAAAACATTCTATCATGTTAATTTTTTTTTTAATAATTTTTTTTTTTTTTGTAAAAAAGCAAATAACCAACTTAATAATCTATTCCCAAACAGAGGTTGGGTATGTTCCAACCTATGAAGATAATGATGGAGACTGATGCTCTTGGAGAATGTGGCCACTTTCTCTCTCTTTCGCTATCTTCCTTTCAAAAGCTCTTCTATTGTTTTTTGAAATTTTGAGTTTTTGAGAGGAGTTGGAATTTGTGATCATTGATTGAAGTTTTAGAATTGTATTGTCGAGAAACATGTGCTTATTTTTTGGAAAAGATTTTGGTTTATATTTTGTTAGAAAACTAATGTCATTGAAGATTCTTATTTATATTTTTTTTTCTAAGTTTTGACACTTTTTGGTAAAGGTGAGCAACAGGTATACTGATCCGTCACAACCGACCGAATCGAACCGATCCGCCGCATTTTGGATAGATGCGTGATGACGAGCAGACAGTTGTAAATTGATTTTTTTCAATCTGCCTAGTTGTAACAACCCTCACCTTGTCTTAGTCATGCTTGCATGTATTTGCATGATCCTTGTCTTGAATAAGCTTGCCTATTTGCAGACTTTGATTTGTTTTACCTAAGTGTTGTTTGCATGCTTTGTTCCTTGCTTGCGTGTGTTAAGCCGAGGTCATCTTAAGCCTAGGTCGCACCTTTGAACCTCTTACACCTAGGACCATCTTGGAACCACTTTGGTTGACCTCCACCTTCACCCTGGCATATTGGCCGAGATGCCATCATCTAGGCTGAGGTGTGCATTACCTAGGCCGAGATGTTATCATCTAGGCATCCTAGATCCTTGATCCTTGCACCTAGTGATCTTGTTCCTGGACTGGTATGACCTAGACCGAGGTGTGGCACATCTAGGCCGAGGTGTGGCACAGCTGGGCCAAGTGTTATCCTTCCTAGCCGAGATCATTGACACCTTACTTGCCGAAGCCTTTGTCCTAACCCGAGATCATTACCTGTCGGAGTGCCCATGTCACCTTGCTTGTTGTATACACTTTGTCATGCACTTGTCTTGTCAGTCAGCCACCTTTTTGAGGTGAACCAACCGGTCGTTGCCACGTGTCCCAACAAAGGGTTAAGTCTGCTGGCAGTAGAGAAACCTACATCATTTTGTTATATCTTGTTCTAGGAAGGGAGAGAAGCTCTAGGAAGAGAGAGAAGAAGAGTTCTTAGAGTGAGAATAGATTTCCAAGCATCTTCACACTTTGAACCGTTAGATCTGTGCTTTGAGGTTAGAATCTTGATGTGCTCTTGTTATTCTTTATGTTCATCTAACTACATTGCATGATCTAGCATGATTCATGAGCCATGCATTGATTTGAAGTTTGTTTTAGAAAGAGAAAATAATGTTCTTGTATTCTTGAAATAAAACCATGTTTTGATCCGAAAGTTTGTATCAAGATCCATGTTTTCGTGTTTGTTTTCATGAAACCTCCAAGTATGGGTACCCAGGTCCATGTTTTCGAACTCATCTCATGAAATCTCAGATTTTTTAATAATAAGTTGAGATTTTAGCATTCATGTTCTTCATGTTCCTCGAAGGGAAACCCAAATTTTCCCGACTTCATTTCCTTGAATGTGATCATCGGACCACACCTCGGCCAAGAGGCGTGGGACCTCGGCCAAGATCTGGTTAGTACTCAGCATGTTTTCCGAGATGAGAAATAGTGATTTAACTCCCAACATATGTTTTGCTTTGCCTTGACTTAGTTTTGAAAGAGGTGCCGAGATCATTTGCTCACATGTAAAGCTTGTCTTAGGAATGCATCCCATATCCATCTTTGAGCATCTTTTCTTGTCTTCTTGAAATGCATTCAATGGGATTTATTATGTGCTTGTAGGCCTTGGATCCTTGCTTGTAATCCCCGCACCAGAAGAGCTATGTGAGTGATATTTTTAATAAAGCTATGTTATAAAGTTTTGATAAAGCTTTGCTTCGTTTGGAAAAGTATTTAATCAAGCATGAATGATTATCCCTAGTTTTTGTATCAAGTATTATCTTGTTTTGATGACATTCTTGGAAAGTCTTTAGTGCTAGGGGACTATAATGCAACTAGTACCCTTATTTTGAAAGTCCTTAGGGCTCGTTTGTTTTGAAAGATAACACATGGGATTGGACTATTAATCCAGAGGGATTAACAGTCCGTTGTTTGGTATGGATTTTTTTATTCGGATTAATAATCCCCCCTGACTATTAATCCAGGATTCATTGGCTTATTGTATCCCGGGGGGGGGGGGCCTGGGACAGAATTCATGGGACAATGTATCCCATGGGATTAGGCAGGTTTATTACATCTTTGACTCTATCTCTTTCTTTTAGCTTTTCCCATTTTGCTTTCATTGTAGGAGCTTTATTCTATTTATTCCCGTTTTGCAAAATTCATGGGACATTTTGCTGAGCTTCATTCTATTTATTTTCAGCAACTTCATGCTATTTATTTTTAGCAGATTTTTTCCAGATTTTTTCCAGATTTTCCGATCTTCTATTTATTCCAGATTTTTTTTTTCTAGATCTGTAACCTTTATCTCTGTTGGTTGATTTCTTTGTTTTACTGATTTATGTATCTTTACCTTGGATCTATGGTAGATGGCAAGTATACAAAAGAGAAATCCATTCAGTTTAGATCTGTAACTTTTCATCTTTTTTTTTCTTTGTTTTTTGTTTATACAAAGAAAATCCATGCTCTGTTTTGAAAAATTCATGCTCTGTTTTTTCCCACATTTGATATGCAGCAGCACCAGCCATTCTTTCCTGCAAATTCCACATGCTAAACAAATCTAGCATGAGTCCAAGTATAGTGAGAATTAGTGGGTTGGGATTGGTTAATTCTTTGCACAAATCTAAGCCTGAGTCCAAGTTTAGCTTAAAGATTTTTTTTTTTCAATAATAATTTTTGTTATGGCACGGATTGTCCAAATTCAAATATAAAAAAATTTATATTTGACTTTTATTAGGCTTTTTTTTTTTTTCCCTAATTTTTTATGGTGAGTAAAATTTTTTGCATTTTATAGTGAGAAAAGTTATGCCATCTTATAATTAATTTTAAAGTGAGAAATTTAAAAATCTCAATTACAAATTAAAATAAATTTATGTAATATTTATTAATATTCTATTTATTTAATATTTTAAAAGTTCTAGTAAACAAATTAAATAAAATTTATAATTCAGATTTAATATTCTTATTATTTAGTAAATAATTCAAAAGGGCAAAATAGTCTTTTGAACATTTATCCTTCTCCATAATATCCCAAACAAACATGGGATTCAAAAAATAGTCCAATCTAGACCTTCAATCCCATGACTAAACAAACATAGGATACAAATCCAGTCCAATCAAATAGTTTAGGGACAATGTATCCCAGGACTAACAGTCCGATGGATTACAATCCCCCCTTATCCAGTCCGTCCAAACAAACGCACCCTTAGCTAGGGGACTATAATGCAACTAGTACCCTTGTTTTGAAAGTCCTTAGTGCTAGGGGACTATAATGCAACTAGCACCCTTGTTTGAGATATCTCCTTTGTCTTGCCACCGACGGTTTACCGCGTAGGTTTGTCCGGAATGTCATCCCTTGTATTATATTGATGCTAGTAAGCATCCCTTGAAGTCTTGAAAGACTTGATAGATGAACTTGATTCATCCCTTGATTTTGTACAAATTATGATACGTATTGTTTTGATAAAGATCCTAGATATCATTCATTTTAAACCTTTATTTCTAATATCATTCACTGAGTATCCAAGCTCACATTCTATATATATATATATATATATGTAGGTGACGAGCAAGAAGGCGGTGATGCCTAGATGATTATTTGCAAGTTGTTGGATTCATATTTTGTAGCATCTTGAAGATTATGCTTCTTGGCTTGGCCATTGTAGTTCGTTTTGTATATGTCGGCTTGAGAAGCCGTTTGATGAAGATGTAATATGTATTTGTTTTATTTGTACTCGAGTTGTAAAACCACGTTATGTATGACATTTCATTTGATCTATGCATAGCTTTTGTGGACTATTTAGATTTAAATTTATTACTTCCGCACATGTGAGCCCAATATGTATACTCTGATTGTGTGTGACTTTGTAAGTTGGCCTTTAGTAATCTCAGATTACTAGCCATCATGGCACCATTCTACTAGGGGCGGAATGGGGTCGTGACAGATTGGTATCAGAGCACCGGTTCCTTGTAGTACGTTATTCACACACTTTGAGTCCTAAAGAGCATAGGATGTCCCTTAGAATGATGTTAGGACTGCATCATATTGCTTGCTATTTGACAAGTTGTGCATCATCTCGACATAATCGTTTGTTACTTGCATACATGTCTATTTACTCATTTTGTTTTAAAGTCATATTTTGCATACTCTTAGCATCATGAGAAGAGGTAGACCTCCAGTTGGCCGAGATCATTCGAGGACAGATTGGACAGATTAGAAAGATTGGTTGAAGGTTTGGTCCGTGAGTTGAGATAACCTAGGCCGCAAGACACTAGCACCACCTCCACTCAGGCCGAGCAGACCAACAGCCGAAATGCAGTTCCGCCTCCACCTCCTCCAGTACCGCAAGTGCCTCCACAGGCAGCTTTATATGGGAACGGCACGATAACTTTGATCAAAGAGTTCAAGAAAATGAACCCGCCGAGATTCCAAGGGGGTATCAAGCCGATGAAAGTCGAAGCATGGGTTTTGGAAATGGAGAAGTTGTTCGAGATTTTTCCCAGCATCGACGCCCAGAAGGTGTCATTAGCAGCATTCACGTTGGACGACGATGCTCGAAGTTGGTGGATGATGATCTGAGAAGGCAATCCAAGTTTAACTTGGGCTAGATTTTTAGAGTTGTTTTATAACAAACATTTTCCCCTTAGTGTCCGAGGTCGCAAGACCACGGAGTTCCAGACTCTGACACAAGGTAACAAGACAGTGGCAGAATACGACTGTGCTTTTACCGAATTGGCGAGATATGCCCCTCACATGGTCGATGACGAATATAGAAAAGCTAGGAAGTTTAAAAGTGGGTTGCGTGGACTGATACAGGATCGAGTTAACATGCTCAACATGTCGACTTACGCTGGAGTGTTAGACAAGGCCATCCTAGTAGAAGCTAACTTGAACCGATACCAGAGTTCAGCAGAGAGCCAGAGGAAGAGACAAAACTATGAGAATCGCCAAGTACCGTTTAATGCCAAGAAGAAGGCGAATATGGGCAGTTCGAGCAACTCAAATCAGGAAGGTGATACTAAGCCGATGTGTGCAAGTTGTGGGAAGCCACATTTTGGGGTCTGTCGTTGGGCGTCAGAAGCTTACTTTGAATGTGGCGAGATAGGTCATCGTGTGAAGGACTGCCTGAAGACAAAGGCTGATGATGGTAAAAAGAATTGGAGCACTTTGGGCTCTGCACAGAAAAACAACGTCGGAAGGGCGCAAGCGAGGTAGGGCAGAGTTTTTGCATTAGTGCCAGGACACACCCAGAGTGCCGAGACAGTAGTGTCAGGTACCCTTCCAATTTACTCTCAAGATGCATACATATTGATTGATTCGGGTTCTACGCATTCATTTGTATCTGCTAAATTTGCCGAGAAGTTGAATAGGGAACTAGAACTCATTGGTTATGTGTTATCTGTGTCTACTTCATCTGGGAGAACAATGACTGTTGCATCCATTTATAGGGCATGTGTTGTTGTAATCGAGGATGTAGAGTTGTTAGTTGATTTGATGTCGTTGAACATAACTCACTTTGATGTCAAATTGGGAATGGATTGGTTAGTAGGAAATCATGCATCCATTAACTGTGTTTCCAAAAGTGTCACATTGAAACCCCCAAACAAAGCCGAGGTCACGTTTCAGGGTAAATGAGTAGTATTTCCACCTTACTTGATCTCATCCATAAAGGCCTATAAGTTGATTCAAAAAGGGTGTCAAGGTTATTTGTAGAGCATACTAACCAATCTGAGTGAAAACGTTGAATTGGCTGACATCCCAGTTGTTAAGGAATTCCCCGACGTCTTTCCAAATGTCACGACCCAAACCCGGCCCTATGGGTTTAGCACCGTAACCGGCCAGTAATCCGAGATTACCGAAGGCCTGCAGAACAGCAATACAGTAAAACAGAGTACAGGGCCTGGCGGAAGCCAATACAGTAAATAAATAGTGTCCATTGAGCTGTGACATTCTGTATGCAAAAAGGCTTTTCATATATTTATACATAAACAGTATAGAACAGTATACACAATATTTACAATCATTCAGACTAGGGACTCGACCCTAGATAACAGTACAGTAACACTCGGTCTATACAGAACAGTAAAACAGTACAGAAGGGGGATAAACAAACAAAACACCCCCAGGCCATAGCATGGCAACTCGGAACCTCGCAGTGAGGCACAAAGGCTGGCTTGACAAAACTGGAGTAACCCTGACGCCTCTAGCTGCGGTCTGGTGCCTGAACACCTACATATATATATGAGCAGTGAGCTAAAGCCCAGTGAATAACATAAAGCATAAAGGGGTTTAGAATGAATGTCCTTACAGTAATGAAAACAGTTCAATTCAATCAGTATTTCAGTCGTTCAGTACAGTAAACAGTCATATGTGGTACATCCATTAGCATAACAGTAACAGTAGGTCTTGAAAGACCGAACAGTAATGATGGCCATCAATCAGTAAACAGTAGTGGTTCCACGAGGGAGCCGACAGAGATCTCTGTAACAGTAACAGTAACAGTAAACAGTAGGTGCTAAGGATGCCACAGTACAGTTCAGAAATAAAGGACATACATTCATTCAGTTAACAGTAATCAGTTCAGAAAACAGTACAGTTCAGTTGTTCAGAAAATAATCATTTGTGAACATATCTTTACACAATCGTTACTCACAGAGTTCTGGGCTACAGTATGCTAGAGCGTGTCTCCCCAATGGCCAACCCTACACAGTTAACAGATTGAACACACACTAAGCTACACAGTTGGGAAATATCATAACTTAATCCCTAATTTGCCTTGGTGTGTTCTACAACGATATCCTCATCTAAATGTCTTAAACTAGGCCTAAGAATGCCTAGGATGGGATGAGGATGCAAAAATACACTTAGAAAACATTTCGCAAACTTTGCTGAAAATAGGGGCTTCGCTCGAGCGAGACTTTATCCGCTCGAGCGTAAGTCCAAAATCAAAGGCTTCGCTCGAGCGAGGAATCATTCGCTCGAGCGGTCTGCAAAACAGTAAAAGTACTGGATGCTGAGATTTTACGCGCGATGATCGCTCGATGGTCGCTCGAGCGGAGCCCTGGACAAAGGTGCTCGCTCGAGCGGGGAACCCTTCGCTCGAGCGAGGAAGCCAAATCTGGAATTTCCAGATTTGCCTCCCAAGCTCAAACCAAGCATTCAATCACTCCAAACTCGACCTCTTGGGCCCAAATTCTGGGAAACATAACTAAATTCAATGTATAACAAGTTTCAAAGCTCAATTTATGAATTCAAGCCCCAAAGGTGAGTCAATTAAAACCATATTCAAACCCATTTTCAAGAACAACATTCAAACATGCATGAATGAGTCTTAAACCAAATTGAAGCTCCAAAGCTTGCTCAAATGAGCTCATTTCTTTCCAAAACCAGATGAAAACATGGTCTATAACAACAATATGAGCATGCATGTACTAATGTCCATGTAATCAACCTCAAAATGCAACAATACTAACATGCATGCAAGAGATGAGCTTCAATCCAACATGTATGCACCAAAACATGGCTTAACTCTACAATTAAAGCATGAATTGTGCAAGAATGAACTCAAGAACAACAACAAGAAGATGAATGTCCTACCTTAGTCTTGTATTCAAGGTCTAGGAGCTCAAAGTAGCAATCACACCTCAATTCTCAAACAATTCCAAGCAATTCAAGATGAAAACCAACTCCTCAAGTCTCTCTCTCTCTAAGGTCGGTTGAGGCAAGAAGAGGAGAAGAAATGTTTGGTTTGATCACATACGTGGAGTGTAAAAGGCTCAAGAGGTGTGATGTGGTGGCCACTAAGTGGCGGAACGGTAATTAAGTCCAACTCTTCAATTAGCTTATTTAATCTAATTTAATCATACCTAATAAATTTCCAGATAATTATACCATAAAATCACATTAAATATGAGGGTCACGGAACATCAATCGGTTTCTAGTTCGGCCGCCGATAAGGCCTTCAATTAGCAGTTTAAACCTATAAACATGAACAGATAATCAGACAATCAAACAGATAAAATGCAATTAACTAACATATACTCAGTCAATTCAGTTTCAATTTCAGTCAGTCAGTTCAGTATTTCATTCAGTTCGATTATCAGTCAGTTATCAGTCATTATCAGTTTCATTTAACAGTAATCGGTGATTATCGGTAATCGGTCAGTCATTAATCAGTAAACAGTATAAGGGTTGTTACACCAAATGACTTGCTTGGCTGTTTAGTCGATAGAGAAATAGAGTTTACTATTGATGTCATGTCGGGAACCCAGCCTATCTCCAAAACACCCTATAGAATGGCCCCAGCCGAGCTTAAGGAGTTGAAGCTGCAATTACAAGAGTTGTTAGATAAGGGCTTTATTAGGCCGAGCACTTCACCTTGGGGAGCACCAGTTCTATTTGTGAAGAAAAAGGATGGTACACTTCGTCTCTGTATTGATTACCGAGAACTAAACAAGGTGACCATTAAGAATAAGTACCCATTGCCGAGGATCGATGATTTGCTTGATCAACTACAAAGAGCACGAGTCTTTTCTAAAATTGATCTCAGGTAGGGCTACCATCAGCTGAAGGTTAAAGCCGAGGATGTTGAGAAGACTGCTTTTCGGACAAGATATGGCCACTACGAATTTTTGGTAATGCCTTTTGGAGTGACTAATGCTCCCGTAGCATTTATGGATTTAATGAACAGAGTCTTTAAGCCATACCTAGATGAGTTCGTGGTTGTTTTCATCGACGATATATTGATCTATTCCAAGGGTAGTGATGAGCATGAGAGACATCTGAGACTTGCCTTACAAATTCTGAGAGATAGAAAATTATATGCCAAGCTTAGCAAGTGTGAGTTTTGGCTTTCCAATATTTCATTTTTGGGACATGTGAATAATGAAGAAGGTATTTCGGTTGATCCTAGCAAAATTGAAGCCATTGTGAATTGGCTGACACCGACTAATGTGTCCGAGGTTCGCAGTTTTCTGGGTTTGGCAGGTTATTACAGAAAATTTGTGAAAGATTTCTCGAAGATCGCAGTACCATTGACACAGTTGACTCAGAAGGGAGTGACATATGAATGGACCGAGGTTAGAAAATCAGCCTTTCAAGAGCTCAAGACGAGGTTAGTTACAGCACCAGTTCTTGTACTACCATTAGGTAATAAGGAATTTTAGATTTATAGTGATGCTTCACATAAGGGTTTGGGTTGTGCATTAATGCAAGGGGGTAAAGTCATAGCATATGCATCTCGTCAATTGAAACCTCATGAAAAGAATTATCCTACTTATGATTTAGAACTAGCAGCCGTAGCGTTTGCCTTGAAAATTTGGCGCCATTACTTGTATGAAGCTTCTTGCCAAGTTTTCACCGACCACAAGAGTCTGAAGTACTTGTTCACTCAGAAAGAATTGAATATGAGGCAGAGAAGATGGTTTGAGTTATTGAAGGACTACGACATGCAGATCCAGTATCATCCAAGTAAAGCAAACTCGGTAGCCGACGCATTGAGCAGGAATATAGATGGGAATTTGGCATGTCTAGCAATGATTTCAGTGGAGCCGACTATTATCGAGGAGGTGAAGACCAGGCAGATGGAAGATGAATTCTTCAAGAAAGTGACTGATGAGTTTGTCACCAAGCCGAGGTCAGGGTACACCATTGGGAATCAGGTACTTAAGTTTGAAAGAAGGTTGTGTGTGGCCGACGTCCCGGAGTTAAAAAGGAGAATTTTGCAGGAATCCCATGGTTCCAAATTTGCAGTACATCCAGGAAACACCAAGATGTATTAAGATGTGAAGCAGACTTTTTGGTGGCCAAATATGAAGAGAGAAATAGCCGAGTTTGTATCTTAGTGTCTATATTGTCAACAAGTGAAAGCAGAGCATCAGAGTCCAGCAAGACTTCTTCAACCTTTGTCAATTTCTGAGTGGAAATGGGAACACATCTCCATGGATTTTATGATTGGTTTGTCGAGGACGCAAAAGGGTATGGATTCGATTTAGGTTATAGTTGACAGATTAACCAAGTCAGCACACTTCTTGCCTGTTAAAACTACATTTAATGCCGACCGACTTGCCTTGTTATATATGAATGAGATTGTTAGACTTCATGGAACACCGATGTCCATCGTGTCAGACCGAGATCCAAAGTTTGTTTCTAGATTTTGGCAGAGTCTACAAGGAGCTTTGGGAGCCGAATTAAGGTTTAGCACAGCTTTTTATCCCCAAACCGATGGGCAAATAGAAAGAACGATTCAAACACTTGAAGATATGCTCAGATTATGTGTATTGGACCTCAATGGAAGTTGGGAAGGGCATTTGCCATTGGTAGAATTTGCCTACAACAACAGTTATCAAGCTAGCATTGGCATGGCGCCGTATGAAACTCTGTATGAAAGGAAGTGCAGATCGCCGATATGTTGGACCGAAGTAGGAGAGAGAGCTTTGATTGGTCCCGAACTGGTTCAAGTGACAACCGAGAAGATTAAGCTCATTCAGCAAAGAATTAAAACTACTCAGAGTCGACAGAAGAGTTATGCCGACCAGAGAAGAAGAGAGTTAGAATTTGAAGATGGGGATCATGTATTCCTAAAGATTTCGCCGATGAAAGGGGTTTCAAGATTTGGGAAGAAAGGTAAATTAGCACCTCGTGATATTGGACCGTTTGAAATTCTTGAAAGAGTTAACCCAGTTGCTTACAGACTTGCTTTGACGCCAAAACTAAGTCTAGTCCACAATGTGTTTCATATTTCGATGTTGAGGAAGCATATTCGGGATCCATTGCATGTGATTGATCATATTGAGATTGTGATTAATGAAGATTTGGGTTATGAGGAGAAGCCGATACGGATTCTTGATAGGCAAGTGAAACAGTTGAGGAACAAGTCGATACCGATGGTGAAGGTTGAATGGAAAGAGCATTATGGCAAGGATACTACATGGGAAATGGAAGAAGAAATAAAAATACGTTATCTGGAGTTGTTTTCGGGGAAAGGTAACTTAAGTTTGGAGACCAAACTTCTTTAAGGGGAGTAGGATGTAACAACCCTCACCTTGTCTTAGTCATGCTTGCATGCATTTGCATGATCCTTGTCTTGAATAAGCTTGCCTATTTGCAGACTTTGATTTGTTTTACCTAAGTGTTGTTTGCATGCTTTGTTCCTTGCTTGCGTGTGTTAGGCCAAGGTCATCTTAAGCCTAGGTTGCACCTTTGAACCTCTTACACCTAGGACCATCTTGGAACCACTTTGGTTGACCTCCATCTTCGCCCTGGTATATTATCCAAGATGTCATCATCTAGGCCGAGGTGTGTATTATCTAGGCCGAGATGTAATCATCTAGGCATCCTAGATCCTTGATCCTTACACCTAGTGATCTTGTTCCTGGACTGGCATGATCTAGATCGAGGTGTGGCACATCTAGGCCGAGGTGTGGCACAGCTGGGCCAAGTGTTATCCTTCCTAGCCGAGATCATTGACACCTTACTTGCCGAAGCCTTTGTCCTAACCCGAGATCATTACTTACCGGAGTGCCCATGTCACCTTGCTTGTTGTATACACTTTGTCATGCACTTGTCTTGTCAGTCAGCCACCTTTTTGAGGTGAACCAACCGGTCGTTGCCATGTGTCCCAGCAAAGGGTTAAGTCTGCTGGCAATAGAGAAACCTACATCATTTTGTTATATCTTGTTCTAGGAAGAGAGAGAAGCTCTAGGAAGAGAGAGAAGAAGAGTTCTTAGAGTGAGAATAGATTTCCAAGCTTGATCTTCACACCTTGAACCGTTAGATCCGTGCTTTGAGGTTAGAATCTTGATGTGCTCTTGTTATTCTTTATGTTCATCTAACTACATTGCATGATCTAGCATGATTCATGAGCCATGCATTGATTTGAAGTTTGTTTTAGAAAGAGAAAATGATGTTCTTGTATTCTTAAAATAAAACCATGTTTTGATCCGAAAGTTTGTATCATGTTTTCGTGTTTGTTTTCATGAAACCTCCAAGTATGGGTACCCAGGTCCATGTTTTCGAACTCATCTCATGAAATCTCAGATTTTGTAATAACAAGTTAAGATTTTAGCATTCATGTTCTTTATGTTCTTCATGTTTCTCGAAGGGAAACTCAGATTTTCTCAACTTCATTTCCTTGAATGTGGTCATCGGGACCACATCTCGGCCAAGAGGTGTGGGACCTCGGCCAAGACCTGGTTGGTACCCAGCATGTTTTCTGAGATGAGAAATAGTGATTTAACTCCCAACATATGTTTTGCTTTGCCTTGACTTAGTTTTGAAAGATGTGCCGAGATCATTTGCACACATGTAAAGCTAGTCTTAGGGATGCATTCCATATCCATCTTTGAGCATCTCTTATTGTCTTCTTGAAATGCATTCAATGGGATTTATTATGTGCTTGTAGGCCTTGGATCCTTGCTTGTAATCCCCACACCTGAAGAGCTATGTGAGTGGTATTTTTAATAAAGCTATGTTATAAAGTTTTGATAAAGCTTTGCTTCGTTTTGGAAAAGTATTTGATCAAGCATGAATGATTATCCCTAGTTTTTGTATCAAGTATTATCTTGTTTTGATGACATTCTTAGAAAGTCCTTAGTGCTAGGGGACTATAATGCGTACTCTTGTTTTGAAAGTCCTTAGTGCTAGGGGACTATAATGCAACTAGCACCCTTATTTGAGGTATCTCCCTTGTCTTGCCACCAACGGTTTACCGCGTGGGTTTGTCCGGAATGTCATCCCTTGTATTATATTGATGCTAGTAAGCATCCCTTGAAGTCTTGAAAGACTTGATAGATGAACTTGATTCATCCCTTGATTTTGTACAAGTTATGATACGTATTGTTTTGATAAAGATCTCGGATATCATTCATTTTAAATCTTTATTTCTAATATCATTCACTGAGTATCCAAGCTCACATTCTCTATATATATATGTAGGTGACGAGCAAGAAGGCGGTGACGCCTAGATGATTATTTGCAAGTTGTTGGATTCATATTTTGTAGCATCTTGAAGATTATGCTTCTTGGCTTGGCCATTGTAGTTCGTTTTGTATATGTCGGCTTGAGAAGCCTTTTGATGAAGATGTAATATGTATTTGTTTTATTTGTACTCGAGTTGTAAAATCACGTTATGTATGACATTTCATTTGATTTATGCACAGCTCTTGTGGACTATTTAGATTTAAATTTATTGCTTCCGCACATGTGAGCCCAATATGTATACTCTGATTGTGTGTGACTTTGTAAGTTGGCCTTTGGCAATCTCGTATTACTGGCCATCATGGCACCATTCTGCTAGAGGCGGAATGGGGTTGTGACACAAGTTTTGGACGGATGGCAGGTTTGAGATTCCTTTGGCCACAACCAAACCGCCAAACCGCGAGCACCCCTAGCAATTTATAAGACTTTGTGTTTTCAATTTGTTTGAATATTTTATTTGTGTTTTCAATTGAAAGAGTTTAAATATTCTATTGAAAATATTCTGTTGAAAAAAAGTTTTCAAGTTAAATATATTTTTTGAATTGAAAAAAATAAATGTATCATTTATCTATATTTTTTGATTTTTAAATGTAACTCTAAAAATAATAAATATAAAATATGATATATGCTGGTTAGTTTTTGTTTTCAAAAACAGATATAGATGCAACAATATATAGACATACAATCTTTACTACTACTCTGTTCATGGTTTTGGTGGTTTGAATTATTTTTATATTTTAAGAACCACATATTGTAATATTTTATGTGGATGAGACATGCTGTGATTGTAATATGTGGATAAGGCATGCAGTGATTTTGATATTCTAAAGTTTCAAACTTTCTTTCTTTGGATGAGGCATGCAGTGATTGTAATACTTTTTTAAGTCATTGACTATAATATTTTTTTTTTTTTTTTTAAGGAAGTGCACAAGTTGAATTATGTTGAAAATTTATAAAATTTTAAACCGCCAAACCGATTCGCATTCATCTGCCAAACCGCCAATCCGCTTAATCCATATCCGCCGGATTGGCGGACGGATGCGGATTGATTTTCTCCAATTCACCAATCTGGCGGACGGATGACGGATTGGAGGTTTCGTGACCTCAACCGACCCGCGCCCACCCTACTTTTTGGCCTAAAACTAGTTTTTTTTCATAAACCCCAAAATCCTCTCAATTAAACATTTAAAAGTGATTAGAGTGTATCATGAAAAAAATAATATTTTATTTTAAAATTTAATGTGGATTACCCTTATTAGTATATTTATATTAAGATATAATAGAAACTAAAATTTTAGTTAGGCGTACTGAATTTATATTTGTGTGCAAATGGAATCACCCACAAAATAAAGGACTTAAATTATTGAAACAAGGCCCGTCTAGCTTGGAGGAAAGCCCAACCAATGGGAAAAATATTGTTCACCCACACTTTTGCCCGACCTGGTAGAGGAGACACTTTGTATAGGTTTTGAGGTTAGTCATTGTTTATCCGGACACCCAATCATCCCCTAAATAAATCTTACACTTCTATCATAAATACCTTGATTTCTCTTAAGATTTTAATTCAAATAACAATTAAAATATTTTTTTATTAATAATTCATTAATCATATTAAAAAAAATAATATTATTGTTATCTCTTTTCTACTATAATATATATTAATTTGTATTTATTTAAATGTTTATACATATTCCGAATTAGTTTCGAATATTAAAAGGAAAAGTCAGTGTAATTATTATATATGAAAAGAGTGGGACTAACTTAGTTTTTTTTTTTTTTTTTTTTTTTTCAAACTACACGGAGGTGAGTCTAATTTACCATAAAAAAATAAATAAATTTACAGAAAAATAGAATCACAAAACATGGAGATAACACTAATCTGAATTTGAGATTGGTAAAATTAAGTGGGCCCTATCAGTCCTGTTAATTAAACTTATTTATCAATAGATCCTGCTAATAAATTTATCACTACAAATTTATTTATAAAAATAAGAGAGATTGATAAACTTAATGAGTAATATGTCTTAAAAATATGACCTATTAGTAATTTACCCTAAAATTAACATTACACAAACTTATCGCACCTTAATTACTATCAGAAATGTAGAAGTAAAGATTCATGAAAATACTATCTTATTTATCGGCCGGGTTCTGTAGAAATTGTCAACTCATTATTAGAATAGGATGTTTCGGGTTTGTCAAAGGAAGAAGAAGGTCTAGAAGAAATCCACTTCTTTGCAACAAAAGCTGGTTTTTTAGGATTTGGAAGAGGAGTTGCAGCTTCACTAGTGAGAATGGAAAGTACACTTGACACATTTGGACGATCACTAGGATCTTCTTGTACACACAAGAACCCAACATTTATGCATTTTAAAACTTCACCTCTATTGCAAGATTCGACTAGTGTCCGATCCATCAAATCCAATGCCTTCTCCTCATTCCACAATCTCCAAGCCTGAAATGATAAATCATCCAATCAAAACATTTCGAGTAAACCAATAGACATAAGATTATATGTTTTGGTCAAACAAATTTTAGCACTTACATAACCTAAAAGGTTCAGGGCTTCTTTAGACTGATAAAATCCTGTGTTCCTTTTCCCACTGACAATTTCGAGCACAATTACTCCGAAGCTGAAGACGTCAGACTTTACTGAGAACAATCCATCTAATGCATATTCGGGAGACATATAGCCACTACATTATTATGCAAAATTCTAAACTTAAGTTAATATTAGTAGGATAGGACACATTAGACAAAGAATGAATGACTTGAAATTTGCATCCCTAAAAACATGGCAATCTTAGTTTGATGATGATACCTTCAATCATACTATACTTACTATGTTCCAACAATTCTCTTTGTGTTCGCCTCTGTTTCTTTGCCCTTAACTATCCTTGCTAAACCGAAGTCTGAAATTTTGGGATTCATCTCTTCGTCTAAAAGAATATTGCTTGTTTTCAAATCTCTATGGATAATCCTCAACCTGGAGTCTTGGTGAAGATAAAGAAGCCCACGAGCAACCCCCAAAATGATACCAAAGCGTTTCTCCCAATCCAAAGACAAGCACAATGTTCGATCTTGGAAATGGTCCATTAAAGAAAAGAAGAAGAAGTACAGTTAGATTACCATGTTTCATGTATATTAGTGAAGAAGCACGTGCTTTGCACATGGCACGAAAACTATATAGTAAATGTAGAACTGGTATTTGAGGAATTTGGTTGTAGAAGCTAACCAAATATGAATGTGTCTAAGCTTTTGTTTGGCATATACTCATAAAGTAAAATCTTTTCATCGCCTTTGATGCAGTAGCCCAAAAGTCTGACAAGATTCCTGTGTTGAAGTTTGGCAATCAAAACAACCTCATTCTTAAATTCTTCTAAGCCCTGTCCTGAATGACTTGACAACCTCTTTATAGCGATTTCTTGTCCTCCAGGGAATTTCCCCTACAAGCATATTTTTAGACAACTGTGGCGTCATTAAAGCAGAAACAACTTGTTAATGAACTTCAATGAGTAATTAGGAAAGGACTATAACCTTGTAAACAGGCCCAAATCCCCCTTCTCCGAGCTTATTTTCATCTGAGAAGTAATTTGTAGCTTCTAATATGCTTTCTAAGTCAAAAACAGGCACGTCAATGCCTTTTTTATCATCCTCTTTGAATTCACTCGAACATATCAAGTTTTTAACATTTCTTTCCATGTCATACATTCGAAGTGCTTGACTTCTCTCTTTTCTTTCTCTGCTTTCTGATGTTGAAGATAAATATGCAATTTAGTTATAAAAACTTCTAACATGGAATGGAACAGTGAAATCCTCATTAATATGTTCAGGATATAGAATAACAGTAAAAGAAAAAAGAAATTTTAATCAATGCAGATTATAGGGCTGACTAATTAATTACCTCTTCTTCTTGCTGCCATTCTTCTTCTATAGAAAATCAAGCTAATGATGCATAATAGCACAAACATGAATAACACAACTAACAAAATAACTCCAGTTTTCAAATCAGAGCTTCCAGATTGCCCAGATCCTCCAGATCTCACTATTAAAAAAAAAAAAGGTGAGAGAGAGAGAGAGATGGCTCTTTTAGATATGAAAAGGCACAGAATTGCATCTATCTGATTAACAACATAGGTACCAAATAAGTAACACAACAGGCAATGTTTACAGTTGATAAGTCAATTATCAGCAAATTTGACTAATAGTTTCATTCATTCCTAAGATATATGCATTATGTAGCATCCTCACCTTGTGTACAAGCTAATGTTGTCCCATTCCATTGATAGTTTGCATTGCAGTGACACCTTCCCTTAACATCTCTTGTCGCATTGCAACTTGAATTAGGCCAATCCATGCAGTCTATGGTTGAAGTACAAAGTGGCTCAGGTGGGGAATTCCAGTCAAACTCTACATCATTGCCATTTCCTGATTGCATTGCACCATGGCATGAGTCAGGCGCATTAAAAGGCGATGATGGACTGAGCTGTAAATATTTGGGTTTTGAATTTTTAGCACCACATCTATCTTTAGCTTTCACTTCAATGACAAACTTGCGTGTTTCTGGATTGATGTTGATGACTTGAAAGGTGCCTCCTAGAGTCTGGAAGCTGACTTGGCCTGTTGAGTAGTTGCAGGAGAAATTGAAGTACATGGGATCACCACAGTTTGGTCCTGTGCTTAGTGGATACGGAATTATGTTCGTGCCACAGGTCTTACAACTTTTGTTCGTTGATCCTACAATATTGGATTGTCTTATATGTCAAAAAAAGAGCTACTACTGAAGTTTCAAGATCATGTTTGACTGCAATGTGATGTGTTTATACTTTTATTCTTGGCACATTTATCAGTTACATTACACATATATGCAAAAATCAACATTAAGAATAAATACTAGTGGACAAATCAATTAAAATTAGGTGCCAAGTATATATCAACAATCTGCCAGAGGTGAGATACTGTGTAAATCATTGATAGGCTGTTGGTTTGGGTTTGTCTCAGATTAGCTTTGGTGGTCTAGTTTTGTTTATTATGTTTGGCTTAGGTTGCTCTGTTTCCTCTGTTCCTTTGCAGTGACTACTGGGGCTTTATCAGTTGGCTTCTCATCAACTGTGGCTTAGTGCTGCAGATGATTGTGCTAGTGTATTGGTGCCAACCTAGTTGGGATAAATATGCTTGCTATGATGCTTGTGCACTAGACTTTTTATTGATGTATCATTAGCACTTTGGAACTTGTTCTAATGTTCATCAATATAATCTTATTTTGCTGATAAAAAAAGTATATATCAATAATAATTGTAGCTAATCACAAGATGTGTTCCTACCATATTTGTGTGTAACCCGGATTTCCCTAAAAAGAGTTTTCTAAAAAATTCAAAAAGAAATTAACTGATGGTTGAGTAGTTCAACTATATATCCAATCAATGTTACAAAAAATACAACCTTATAGCCTACCCTAGCCCAGACTACTGACATAATATTAGCTTGAAGATTTTGGGAGCCTGAGACTTGACATAAAATGTATCTATATATAAGCTAAAAACGTCAAATTGCATGTTTGTTGCAACTGTAATATGTCGAAAATGAGGTGTTTTTTTGTGAATTCAAGCATGCTTGTTGAAGTTATAAAATGATATATTCCGAATACAATTTCTTCTAATATATCATATAAATGTACTACAATTTTACGTACAAATAATTGTATTAGTTTGCTAGGTGAAAAATATCTTTAAACACAAGATTGTCACGTGTTGAACTTCTGAAAACTAATTTTAGATCCAATTCATATCTGTTAGAGAGGCTAATAATAGTTAGATAATCAAATTGTGATACGTATAAAAAAACTGGATTTGCCAAAGTCCTTGTACCACTTTAGCATAGGCATGCATCTAGAAGTGAATAAATACAATAGGAGTTGAAATTAACAATCCGATTTCTATTATTGAGAAAAAGTAAGATACATACATAGTAGTCTTTGAAAAATACATGTACATATCATATGACATATAACATGGTCCACTACAACAAAAAGAAGTTTTGGCGACCAAAAATGTAAATTTCGTCGCTGAAAGTAGGACAATTGGCGACTAAAATTGAATTGGTAACTTTTGGCGACTAAAACAGTTTAGTAGCCAAATGTGTACTTATTGGCGACTAAAAATCAGATTAGTCGTTGATTACATGGGTTTTAGCGACTAAAACAATTTTAGTAGCCAAAGGTGAAGGTTTTTGGTGACTAAAAAAGATTAGTAGCCAAAAGTATAGGCTTTGGCGACTAAAAAATGGTTTGGTCGCCGATTGTAGGTGTTTACCGACAAAAAAAAATGTTGTAGCCAAATGTAAAGGTTTTTGGCTACTAAAAAATTTTTAGTAGCTAAAAGTGGACAATTGGCGACTAAAATTGAGTTTAGTTGGCAAAAGTGGCTGTTTTGGCGACTAAAAATTATTAGTCGCCGAAAGTGGTTATTTTTAGACAGAAATTAATTTTTTAGCGACTAAATTATTGGTAGTAGCCAAAACTAAGGTTTTTGGCGACTAAAAAAAACTTTAGTTGCCAAAAGTAGCTCCCTTTTTTTTTAATAATTAATTTATTTTTTACATAAATTAATATTGAATAAAAATAATTATATTTATATATATAGTTTTAAATTAATACGGGCCAATATACTATATAAATAATATATATTGCATATATATTCATGTGATCTTATGGTGGCATAGTGGAGGGAGTGTGTTGGTAAAGGTCTACAAAGTAGAAGGTCCGTGGTTCGAATCTCAAAAAAAGCAAAACAAGTTGGTGATTTTTTTTTTTTTCACGGAAGCACCTTTGGCGACTAAATGGATTAGTCGGCGATTCAGTGAGTATTGGCGACTAAAGGATTAGTCGCTAAATGTATGATTTTGAAAAGTGTAAATCACTATTGGCAACTAAAATGTTCGTTGCGAAAGAGCTGTTTTTTGGCGACTAAAAAAGTTTTAGTCACCAATACCTCTGCCGACCATCTATACGTGACAAAACTAGCGACTAAAAAAATTAGTCGGGGAAAGTAAAAAGTCGACTTTTGGCGACTAAAAATGGACTTTTGGCGACTAAAAATTTAATCGTCAAATGTACTTTTTCTTGTAGTGGTCGTTATATAACATACAATCATCTTTGTGCACATTGTTCACATGTGACATTGTATAGTACCATGGTTTCTTGCAACTCATAAGGCAACCCAAAGATACACCAGAATTTTGAATATTATTAGCCATGTTGCCACTGCGTTTGTGAACAAATTAAATTATAATTTTGTTGATTTTAAGAAGACCAAACACACGAGAAGAGAAACACTTCTAAAATTTTATTAATAACCCAAAACTCTTCATAGATAGTTCTAAAAATTACAATGTTATGACTACGAATCATTTCACCAACAAATGTTAAAAATAACCATAGAACTCACATGTGGTTTCGGCTATTTTGCTTTATCTCCCTATAGTAAATCTGTGCAAATTAAATGAATTTGTGCCTCGCGTGCCTAATTTGAAATTTGGCATGGAAATTTTTTTAAGTTAAAAGTCAAAATACCACGTGAAAACATAAATACGAGTCTGTATCTTCATTTTCTTCGTTAAACAATACGAAAGGAAAATGAGTGAGAGTACTAAGTGATGTGGCAATGGGCCTCACCAGGAATGATTTGATATTTTGGCTTTGGTGTTGTATTTTTTTTCTTTTTTTATTGAGTGCCATGTCATTAGTGGTCTTTTTAGAGCTCTAAAATTAGTGGTCTCTATCATTGTTGCAATACGAAAATCATAATCCTAAAAACCATAACCCTCTATCCACCTACTGCCTGGCAACCGCACCACCCCGCTCCTTTTCCTTCCTCCATGTACCCCACCGCCTGCTCCCTTCAATCACAAGCTCCTGATATATATATATATATATATATATAGAGAGAGAGAGAGAGAGAGAGAGAGAGAGAGTGTGTGTGTGTGTGAACTAAAACATCTACAGCTGAAATTCCAACTGCAAAACAACTCCATATATTTTGGGGGGGGCTTCATGATTGGATTCCTGAAGCAAAATTGAAATACATGATGAATGCTTAATCAGCTAATTAACAAAAGGACCAACAATATTAGATTTTCTGTTATTGATGGTTTGGGGATTCTAAAGGCAAATCTAGTCATCAATTTACATGGCCCGCCCATTAAGTTTAAAACGTTTTCCAAGGCGTCATCTTTAAAATGGTTAGATGAAAGGACAGGGCTCCTCTCAAGTTACTGCAGAGGAGTGTTGGACATTGGTGGGTCTTGATTTCAGCCTATGTTGATAATCTAAACTGTTCAATATATAGAATCCGTCGAGTAATCTCAATTGCAAAATTTTTAGAAGGTAAGCACTCAAGTGGCACTAAACACTCAAATTTTGTTGACTAGTTGTAATTCTTTATGGTGAGTTAATAAAAAAAAAAATTGTTCATAAATTTTTTTAAATAAATGAAGGGTTTGGTTTCTTTTTTAGTCTCAGATTTGGATTGGAGACAGTTGTCTAAATCTATATGGACCTCATCATGAGTTTCGTTTCAATAATTCAAACGGTTTATTTTTAAAACCTTTCGTATATAGCATTTATGAAAAAATTAAATCAATCTAATAATTGTAAACTTTTTATTTTATCACATTTATCACCCAAAAAAAGTAGATAATTTCATTTGAAAAACACATTTTTTTAATGAATAATATATATGAAGCACTCTAAAAAATTAAGGTTTTAAATTATCAAAATATGACCCAAATTAAACCCATGAGTCTGGTCGGGACACCATACTCCAGTTTCTATTATAGAAGACAGACCCTGAATAAATTAACACCAACAAACATGATATATTTAATTTATTTTGCAGAAGGAAAAGTAGGAAAAATTGCAAATCAGTGTAAATTTTCAAAAATAATTCCAAATTAGTGATAAATTTTATGTACTTTAATAATTAAAGTTATAAACTTTTTCATGAATTTGCAAATATTTTGTCAAGTTTTAACTAATTTGTAATCTTCCCAAAGAAGTATACCTATACTGGAAGCCACAACGCGGACGGCGATGTTGCGGGGATCTGTAGCATACTCTTCCTGAAGGTTATTGGGAACGGACGTCCAAATCCAGCAGCCATGTCTGGTACCATCTCTCCTTGTTCTACTAGCTTCATATGAATATGCCAAACATTGGCAATTGTCAAGACACTCCGTTCTGCATTCCGTCTCATTTTGGACCTCCGAAAGTGGGGTGTCTGGTTTCCCTACTTTCATCATTGTCAAGTTCAAGAACATGTCTTTGTCCCTACCACATATGTCTGACTTCCTGGTGCACCCACCAGAAAAATCCTCAGAGTCCCAACGATCCTGTGAGGCAGGCTCAAACCCTGGCAAACACTTGCATAACCACCTATTGTTGTCGTGTACATTGCAGCTACCAAAATTCCCACAAGCATTATAAACACTGCATTGGTCACGCGGCTGAGACCATATCAAAGACCATCCCGATGATCCCGTCTCACTATCCCTCCAAATAAAATACTGAACCTGCCCATAGGAATTCATTAACAGCCTCGTATTGTTATAGTTACGGACAGTATTGCTATTGTTACGGACAGGTACAATTATTGTCTTATTGGGAGAATTTAAAATTGTTCCAGCGTTGCTTTGGATACTGTTGCTAGAATTTAGAAGTACCGCCACAGGATCATACAAGTTGTTGTAGTTATTGAAGCTACCTGTCTCTCTACTTTTCCAGTAAACTATACCGCTTTTCAAAACGATGTAACCGTTCTTAACTTCTTCATCCTGCTGGAATGTAAAGTTGCCGCGTGTTGGGTCGTCGGGCCGTGTCCATGAAGTCAACTTTAGGTTCGCATTCATGTTCATGCCAGGAAGAAACGTATCAGTTGGATTATTGAAGCTTTCCAATAAATTTTTTCCCGATTGATCGTCTCTCACCACCAAATTCCCAGAATCCAAAAGCTTGGCGGTGCTACGAGAACTTCCGCAACTGGTGGAAAAGTAAGAAATTCCACTTTCATCCCACAAAGTTAGATTGCCATTTAAAATGCCAAAGAAACCAGTAGCGGAATCAGGTAGTGGGTTGTCCCGGTTGAAAACCAATACAATTTCTGGGGGTCGCCACGTGTAATACTGTATTCCTACATATCTGTGTCCACTAATGTTCAAGAACCTGAGCTCGAATCTTTTTCCGTCTGATATGAGAGTTTCGTTACTTGTGCTGTTGATCGGATTGCCTGCTGTTATGGTATCTCTGGCAGCACAATAGTGAAGACATGAACACAATAACAACAAAAGACTGCAAAGAAGATGTAAACAGTAGATGGCATGTGATTTGCAGATCATGATTCATGCAATATTGCAGTGCAAAAAAAAAGCAAAAAAAACATCTCAATGTAATTGATTAGTGATGGTGTGCCATAGCATATGTGTGGTTGGTGCTAGGACGATCAGACAAAGAGGACAGGCGAGAGAACCAAAGCCAGGGCATTCTGCCAAGAGATCTGGCCGACTATCTTTGTTTGTGTGCCTTTTATCGGTGCTCGTCGCCCGCAAATTGATTGCTGGTGCTGTGGTATTGAGTGATGGAGGTTGTCCAACTAGGCGGATCTTATCTCTCTGTACAGTGATAAGTAGGAAAGTCAGGGCAAAGGCCGAAGTATGGCCTGTTGTCTTTTTCGACTTTTTTGATTAGCTGACTTCCACAATTTTTTTCTAACATGTATTATTGGAGAAAAAATTAAATGCAACAGCGATACAAAGGTATCACCCTCCGATCATTAATTACTATTTTTTCTCTTTAAATATATGTGGCACCTAAAATGAGGTTTATCCCTGTCTTCCATAATTTTTCTCTAACATGTATTATTGGAAAAAAAATTAAATAAATGTGGCACCTAAAATGAGGTTTATCCTTGTCTTCCATAATTTTTCTCTAACATGTATTATTGAAGAAAAAATTAAATGCAACAGTGATATCTATCACTATCTAATCATTAATTACTATTTTTTCTCTTTGTGATAGCTAAAATGAGATTTATCCCTCCCATATAGATTTACTAATATATGCCTACAATTAATGATGAGATTAAAATATAAATAAAAATAAATTTATTAAATTAAAATGTAATTTATCAAATTCGTTACTAAAAATTTGAGGTCAAAATATAAATGCAGATCCGGTTTCGACTTTCAAATGAATTTTGTAAAATTACCTATATAAAAATACATCCAATAAAATTATAGTAAAAACTAAAAAAGTAATTTATTGTAAGAACATGCCTCGTGGGCTTTGTCAGCGAGATGGGTAAAAAAGTTCTGTTAAGAAAAAAAAAAACTCTTTTTTTAGTCTTGAGCGAATTACCCTAACAGTCCCCTATAATTTGAGACTCGTGTCAATTTAGTCATTGACTTTTCAATTGTGACACATTTGACTATGAGTTTTAAATCTTATTCTAAACATGGATAATTAAAGATGTCATCACCCAATTTTAAGGACAAAGTCGTCAATTTGATAAAATTTAAACTAATTTGACAAAAACAAATGTCAAAAAAATATTTTTGAATTTTTAAAAATTATTTCTACCTACCAAAGATAAAATTATGTAAAATTGATAATTTTTTTATGCATTTATTTATTTATTTACCAAATTAATTTTTATTATATGTTTGGATGATAATCATGTAATGAGTGACTGTTTTTATTTTCATTAAATTAATTTTTATTTTTTCAAAAATCAACTATGACGACGACTTTGATATCATTATTAAACCAATCCATTAAATTAAAAAATTCAAAACTAAAAATATTTTATATATTAAATATATCGATTACACATTAAAAGTCTAACATCCATTTCTTACATAATCATCATTTAAACACATAATAAAAATTAATTTAATAAAATAAATAAATAAATAAATGTGTAAAAGATTTATCAATTTTATATAATTTTATTTTTGGTGGATATATATAATTTTTTAAAATTTTAAAATATTCTTTTGACATTTATTTTTGTCAAATTAATTTATATTTTATCAAATTAATGACTTTGTCCTTGAAATTGAACAATGATAACGTCAATTGTTCTTATTTGAAACAAGATTCAAAATTTATGGCCAAATATGTCACCATTCAAAACTGAAGAATTAAAGTGACATGAGTCCCAAATTATAAGAACTGTTAGTGTAATTTGCCCTTTAGTCTTTAAACAAATCACACCACTCTCATTATCTCTCTTCTCTCTCTCACTTGCCTTGTGAAAAGATTACATTTTAACAAAACCTAATTTAAATTTTGAGTTTAAATTTATCTAACCCCAAAAAGACGTTTTTCATAAAAACATCATTTTCCACTAAGCCACTTTTTTTTTTTTTTTTTTTTTTTTAATGACAGTTCCGTTTTTTAATAAATAAACATTTTTAAAGACGTTTTTCATAAAAACAACATTTTCCGCTAAACCACTCCCTTTTTTTTATTATTTTTTATTTTTTTATAAAAAAATGGCAGTTCCGTTTTTTAATAAATAAGCATTTTTAATGATGTTACGTTCCTTAATAAACAGAAACATTTTTTAAAAAAAGTTGGTGGAACAAAAATTGGTGTAAATATGGTGAGACAACAGATGGTAGACAATTTGTCAAAAAAAGGAAAAAAAAAATAGTGGGATAAAGTGATTGAGTTACATAAAAAAAAAAATGGTGTCTGACATGGATAAGCCCACAAGGCTTACGGCCCACAGCAAACCACCCCAAACCCATCGCTTGGGACCCATAGCATAACTCGGTTGGCAAGGCCCAGGACAGCTAGAGGCCATTTGGACATGGAGGGCCAATGACATTCGGGCACATGGCAGGTGGAACACAGGCCACATCAGCAGACAAAGATCTGCAGAGTTATTGCCACAACACATCACCATTAATGCAGCCCATCACAGCATTTATTACGACAACACCTCCCCGTCGGAACAGAGCCCCCTCACCCTAAACAAGGTAAGCTACGGCACAGGCTTTCGGCGGAAGGGGGCACGTCACAAGAGACAGTGAAATGATTACCAAAGGATATAAGCAAGAATGTAAGACAAGAGGAAGGTTAAGCTTTTCTATCTCTCTCTCTCTATCTCTCTCTATATTTCCTTCTTCCTCTATTGATTCACTCGCTGGAGGGTTCACTGGGGGACTACCCCGTTCCCCCTTTGGACTTGCGTGTAGGTCATCTGGTGGAATCATCCGCCTGAGTCTGGACTCGAGGAGCTTGGACCAGCCCAGCCCATCCACCCAGGACGAACTGCATTATCAGTTGGCGCCGTCTGTGGGAACTTGTGGTTTATTCGTGCGCTAGTTGTGTTCGCTATCGCCGGAGCCCTCTTCTCTCACCGTCACCTTTCCCTCTCACCCGTCCAGGTGTATGGTCACGACTAGGTCCATGGCTTCTCACCATAATACCACCGATCATCAAACAGACCTTTCCCATTCAAACAACCCGCCATAATACATCATCGAACTCACCAACAGCATTAACCGCATGGCCGAGCAAAACCAGGCCCTGATTAGTGCTTTACTCCAAAGAAACCTTCCCGTTCCACCTCCAGATATTCCACCCAACCAAGAAAGAACTCCGGGCCACACTGCCCCACAACCCCCTCCGCTCAACCCAAAAGGTTTACAACCCCCTCCTCCTCCACATATGAGCCTACCACCCCCACGCCCGTCAGTCGTAGCACTAGCCCCTGAGGGGGAAGCCAGCAGTGTCCAGCCTCCACTGACCGACCATGGCGACAACATTCCCCTCTGGGACGCTGAACTCCGAGCTATGAAGCTCCAACTACAAGGGGTCATGCAGAACATTCAGCACAAGCCCTCAGTCACCGCCAACTCGCCTTTTGTTGCCTCCATCCGCGACAAACCATTGTCTGCCAAGTTCAAAATGCCTACCATTGACTCCTTCGAGAGTCGACCATCTGGAAACCTACCGCACCCTCATGATCCTCCATGCTTTCCCTGACGAGATCATGTGCCGAGCTTTTCCAGTGACACTGAAGGGATGAGCTCGGTTGTGGTTTAGCCAGTTACCGGCGGATTCTGTCTCCACCTTTCAACACCTCAGTGACTCTTTCCTGAGCCATTTTATCGAAGCCCAGCGTCAGAGACGCCCAGCCACCCAACTCCTTAACATTCGTCAGACTAAGGGGTAGTCGCTCCGCAGCTTCGTCACCCGCTTCAACACCGAAGCCCTTCAAGTAGCAGAGAATGACAATAAGGTCATCCTCACGGCTTTCATGGCCGGCCTGCGGTCGTTCGATTTTCTTTTCTCCCTCTCCAAAAACCCTCCAACCACCATGGCAGCCATACTATCCAAAGCCCAGAAATACATGAATGCTGAAGATTCCCTGGCCGCTCGGCAAGAGCCGACCCCTAGAGACAAAAGGAAAGACTCAGAACCCAGGACCGCCCAGTATAATAGCCAAACACCCCACTATAATGACCGACCGCACCGACCCGACCGCCCGGTCGGTTCGAGCGATACACACCACTCAACTCCCCCATGGAAACACGTCCTCAATCAGATCCAGCGGGACTACCCCCTCAAGTGGCCCCTGCCTTCACGAAACCCCTCCAGCCGCAAAGATCAGTCCAAGTACTGCCGTTTCCACCAAGACCATGGCCATACCACCGACGAGTGTATCAACCTCAAAGATCAGATCGAGACCTTCATACGTCAGGGCCACCTCAGCTGATTCACAGACACCCGCCCTGAACAGAGGCAAAGAACCGACCTTCCCAGGAACAACCGCCGACATACACCACCCCGCAATCAAGCCCCACCTAACCAAGGCCACGATGGCCCACCACCACAGCCTCGGCCTCCAGGCAATCCCCCTCCACCAGTCGGAGAAATCAGAGTCATTTCAGGCGGCCTTGCTTGCGGGGGACCATCCCGCTCGGCTCAGAAGGCAGAGCTCAAAAAAATCAGGCAGGGCTCAAACAAAGCAGTGGCGACGGTGGACTGACCTCCCAAACAGTCAAAGCAATGGCTCGAACCCATCACGTTCACGGACACCGACTGTGCAGGAGTCCGTTACCCACATGATGACCCCCTTGTCATTTTCTCCATTCTCTCCAACTACAAGGTCAGACGAGTCCTCATAGACAACGGTAGCTCTTCAGACATCATCTTCCTCAATTGCTTCCGCCAGCTCAAGATTGGGAAAGAAAGCTTGTCTCCTCTCCAAACCCCTCTGGTCGGTTTCACCGGCGACCGTGTGACCTCCATCGGCTCCATCGATCTACCTATCACCATTGGCGAACACCCGAGGCAGACCACTAAGTTGCTCACCTTCCTTGTGGTCGACTGTCCCTCTGCTTACAACATCATCCTTGGCCGCACCGCCCTAAACGCCTTCCAAGCCATCACATCCACCTATCACCTTGCCATCAAATTTCCTACCGATCTCGGTGTCGGAACAGTAAAAAGAGAACAGACCGTGGCCAGGGAGTGTTATGTCGCCTCCCTCAAAGAAGTCAAGCTAAAAGAGGCCATGATCATCGAAGGGCTTGACGCCCGAGATGAGGACGAGCTGGTCAGAGGTGAACCCGTGGAGGAACTTGTTGAAGTTAACATTGATCCCACCAACCCAATCAAAACCGCCAAAATTGGCAACCAACTACCTCCCAAGCCAAGGCCGACCTCACCGCTCTCCTGACTGAGCACAAAGATGTATTCGCCTGGACCCATTCTGACATGCCAGGCATTGACCCCTCCTTCAAAACCCATTGCCTCAGCATCGAACCCCACTTTCGACCCCACCGCTAGAAGCAACGCATTTTCCACCCGGAGTGCAACACTCTTATAGTCGCAGAAGTTGACAAGCTCCTCGAGGCCCAATTCATCAAGAATGTGGACTACTCTAGATGGTTGTCCAACGTGGTCCTCGTCCGCAAACACAATGGCAAATGGCGACTCTGTGTTGATTACTCTGACCTGAACCGAGCTTGCCCCAAAGACAGCTACCCCCTTCCCCGCATAGATCTGCTGGTCGACGCCACGGCCGGTCATCAAATGCTCAGCTTCATGGACGCCTTCTCTGGGTACAACCAAATCCTGATGCACACATCTGATCGGGAACACACATCATTTATCACCGACCGAGGTACCTACCACTATTGTGTAATGCCGTTCGGGTTGAAGAATGCCGGGGCCACCTATCAACGGCTGGTTAATGCCGTCTTCCATCACCAAATAGGCCGGAATATGGAAGTCTACGTCGATGACATGCTAGTCAAAAGCAAATACTCCTCCGATCACCTCACTGACTTACGAGAGACCTTCGCTACCTTGCGCAAGTACCAGATGAAGCTCAACCCAGAGAAGTGCGCCTTCGGCGTAGGATCTGGAAAATTTTTGGGTTTTATGGTCAGTCAGCGCGGCATTGAAGCTAACCCTGAGAAGATCAAGGCCTTAGTGGAGATGCAGTCGCCTAGGACGGTCAAAGAAGTTCAAAGACTCACCGGCTGAGTGGCGGCCCTCAACCGCTTCATTTCCCGCGCAACAGATAAGTGCCTACCCTTCTTCAAAGTTCTTCGGCAGACTTTTGAATGGACAGCCGAATCCGAAGAGGCTTTCCAACAGTTAAAGCGATGCATGGCCAACCCTCCCCTTCTTTCCCAAGCAATCACGGTCGAGCCCCTCTTTCTCTACTTAGCAGTATCGAGCACCGCAGTCAGTGCAGCTCTCCTCAGAGAGGATGGCTCAATCCAACGGCCAGTCTATTACATCAGTCGGCCTCTCAGGGGAGCGGAGCAGAACTACCCCTTACTAGAAAAACTGTTCCTGGCCTTGGTCATTGCCTCCAGACGACTCCGCCCATACTTCCAAGCCCACTCTATAGTGGTCCTCACCGACCAGCCTTTGAAAAAGGTCATGCAGCAACCAGAACTCTCAGGTAGACTGATGCAGTGGTTAGTAGAAATCAGCCAGTTCGACATCTCTTACCGCCCTCGGACAGCAATCAAGGGGCAGGCTGTAGCTGACTTCATCCTGGAGTTCACTAATCCGACCCCGACCACTACCCCTCCGCTCCCACCAACTCCAACAGAGCCAGAAGATCCTCATTCTTGGACTCTCAATGTCGACGGTTCGTCTCGAAGAGAAGGAAGTGGTGCCGGCCTCATCCTCACCTCCCCCGAGGGCGGCTACTTCAAATGTGCCCTCCGTTTCTTGTTTAAAGCAAGCAACAATGAGGCCGAGTATAAGGCATTGATAGCAAGACTCTACCTTGCCAAGGACATTGGGGTCAGCCACCTCCGAGTATTCAGCGACTCCCAGCTCGTCGTCGGTCAGATGACGGGGGACTTCGACGCCAAGGAAGACACAATGCGAGCTTACAGAGACATGGCACTCCCCCTTGCTCGCCTCTTCAATACCTTCCACATCAGGCACATTCCTCGGGCGAAAAACTCCAAAGCAGATGAGATGGCTCAGTTGGCCTCTGCTGACCATCCTAATCTCATCCATGATGTCCGCCTCGAATATCTACACCACCCGGCCATTTCACCCGACCTGCAAGCTGTACAGTTCATCCAAAACGAACCCATCCCTTGGGCATCCGACATCCTCATATTCTTGACCACAGGGACACTCCCAGATGACCAACAGCAGGCAGCCAAAGTTCGATCCCGAGCATCCAATTACATCATTGTTGACGGTATATTGTACAAGCGCGGCTTTTTCCGGCTATATCTACGGTGCCTCAATCCAGCTCAAGCAACCTATGTAATGTAGGAGATCCATGAGGGAATTTGTGGTAATCATTCAGGCGACAGGTCCCTTGCCCAGAAGATACTCCGTACTGGGTATTTCTGGCCAACTCTTAATCAGGATGCGACCGATTTCGTGCTCAAATGCGATAAATGTCAACGTTTCGCCAACATCCCCCATGCTCCTCCTACAGAGTTAATCACACTCTGCAGCCCTTATCCGTTTGCCAAATGGGGGATCGACTTGGTTGGTCCACTTCCCACTGGTCGTGGCCAGACCAAGTTCGCGATTGTCGCCATTGGTTACTTTACCAAGTGGGTCGAGGTTGAACCCCTTGCCACAATCACCGAGTGGAACACCACCAGGTTTATCTGGAAATCGATCATTTGCCGATTTGGCATCCCTTAAGCCATCATCTCTGACAATGGCAAACAATTCGATAATGCGAAGTACAGAAAATTTTGTGCAGATCTCCAGATTCAACCATGCTTCTCTTCCCCCGGTCACCCACAAGCAAATGGCCAAGTTGAGGTCACCAACCATTCCCTTCTGAAAATCATCAAAACTAAGCTCGAAGCTGCTAAAGGCCTTTGGGCTGAGGAACTACCAAATGTACTCTGGGCTTACCGAACCACTGCTTGCACTCCCACTGGGGAAACCCCTTTTTGCCTAACATATGGCGCTGAGGCGGTTATTCCGGTCGAAGTCGGTCTGCCCACCCCCAGGATCTTACATCCGGATATCGCCTCAACCGAAGAGCTCCGTCGAGCAGAGCTGGACCTCATCGAAGAGCTCAGAGAGACTGTTGCTGTCAGATTGGCTTCATACCAACAGAAAATGAGAACACACTACAACCGCAGAGTTCGACCCCGAGAGTTCTCTGTAGGGGACCTTGTCTTGAGAGAAGCGACTCTTGCCACAAAGAATCCAACCCAGGGCAAACTGGCAGCCAAATGGGAGGGGCCCTACGTTGTGAAAGCCCGACCACGACCAGGCACTTACCGACTTCAAGACATGGAAGGCCGAGACCTCCCCCATCCCTGGAATGCGGAACATTTGAAGCATTACTATCAATAAGTTCATACTTTTGTATTGTCAATATTGTTGTTGTATTTTCCTCTTTAATACGTAATGCAAATTCTGACTGAAGTTCTCAGTTTTCATAATTCAACTGTCTGTACGTCGCTCCCATGACATTTTCACTTGCAGCCCTTCAAAGCCTCGGCCAGACCGAGCACTGAAAGCCTCGGCCAGACCGCGCACTCAAAGCCTCAACCAGACTGAGCACTCAAAGCCTCGGCCAGACCGAGCACTCAAAGCCTCAGCCAGACTGAGCACTCAAAGCCTCGGCCAGACCGAGCACTCAAAGCCTCGGCCAGACTGAGCACTCAAAGCCTCGGCCAGACCGAGCACTCAAAGCCTCGGCCAGACTGAGCACTCAAAGCCTCGGCCAGACTGAGCACTCAAAGCCTCAGCCAGACTGAGCACTCAAAGCCTCAGCCAGACCGAGCACTCAAAGCCTCAGCCAGTCTGAGCACTCAAAGCCTCAGCCAGACTGAGCACTCAAAGCCTCGGCCAGACCGAGCACTCAAAGCCTCAGCCAGTCTGAGCACTCAAAGCCTCAGCCAGACTGAGCACTCAAAGCCTCGGCCAGACCGAGCACTCAAAGCCTCAGCCAGTCTGAGCACTCAAAGCTTCAGCCAGACTGAGCACTTTAAAGCCTCAGCTAGACCGAGCACTTTAAAGCCAAGTAGGACCACATTTTCAACACTTAGTCACATCTTAAAGCTTATTCATAATTCCAGGACCACGTTTTTACTTAGTCAGATTCCAAAGATGCTATCACATATTTCACTCACTAATCAGACTATCTACCACCCCATCCAATTTGTTTCTCCAATCTCTTCTCTACAATTTGTAACCCACTTTTCCATTCCCATCCATCCCCATTCGCATATTATGTTCTACAATTTCATAATCCAATTTTTTAATAAGCCACTATCACCCTTTCAATTTTCATACAAATCCAATCCCGCTCTGCAAAGAGGAACGTTTAACTTAACAATTTTTCATTTTCATACACATTTTTATTGCACAATTTTTATGATCAGTTTTTATAACCAGACTTTATTCATTTTAGCCAATACAGGCCCACACAGTCAACTGACAACATAAACGAAATAACATTTGTACACAAGTTCATTACAATAAAATTCTTCATTCATTCATTCATTCATCCATTTACAATGTGTACACCAGTTCATCACAAAAAAAAAAAAAAAAAACAAACAAAAACAGCCATAGAGGTTGAACAGCTATTCTTCTTCTTGGTTATTCCTCCTCGCTGGACACAAGCTCTTCATCGTCAATGCCCTCGTCCAGGGGGGTCTGGGCCACATCATCTTCACCTATTGTTACACTACTCAGGTCCAAGTGTGGGAACAACTCTTCAGCTCTGCGTTTGAACATCTTCCAATAGCTATCCCAGAACTCGGCCATTTCGTGCTTATAGAAGTCTGACTGCTGGAAGCTCTCAATCACCTCTGCCTCCGTCCTACCTCCAGCAGTCGTCCTTGATGGGCCCACCCTCCCAGATTCTTGCCCAGCCAGACTCCTGGTGACTGCGGCATCTACCGCCATCTGAAATTCGGGAGACCCTTTGTATTGCTCCACCGCTGCGACGCACAGACCAGGGTAGGCCGCCCTCTCAGAAACCGCCTTCTCCCTCTCTTCGTCGAGCTCTCTTTGCAGGGTCCCCTTTTCAGCAGCCGCCGTCGCCCTCTCCTCTTCCCACCCCTTCTTTAGACTCTCCATCTCCGCCATCGCCTTCGCCTTCTCTGATTCCAACTCCCTCATCAGCCTCCCCTTCTCCTCCTCTGCTTTGACGAGCTCATCCTGCAACCCCTTCAACAGATCTCCAATTCTGGCATCTGCCTAATCTTTTTGCCTGACCAGCTCGTCGTTGCTGCTCATGGCCTCTTCATACCGCTCGAGCGCAACGACGTAGGCTCTTTCAGACTCCTCCAACTTCTTCTGTTCGCCAGCCAGTTGGAACTCGAGCGACACGACCTTACGGTGTGTGTCCTCCAACTCCAACTTGACTGCTTGCAGTTCAGCATGGGCAGTCTTCCAGTCAACGCTCTCATTCTTTAACTTGGCCAACTGGGCCTTGGCCTCTTCAGCCTTTAACTTGGCAGCCCCTGCCCTCCTTAAAAGGGCCCCTACCAAGGTAGTTACCTCCATTTGGGCGGAGCATAACCCCCTCAACAGGTGAGCCTCATTATATCCTGATGCCGAGCGCAGGGCTGTCTCCTCCACAATCTTCACCAAGCGGTCTGCCCCCGCCCTGGCTGGGCCTCCTTCTCCCTCCAACCTTTCAGCTACCGCGCGAGCGTGATAGATCGCCGTGGCCAGACGGATCCCTCCTTCCTGCGGGGCAGGCCCCTTTTGGGTCTGCTCCCTCCCGCTCGGCGTACCCTCGGTCAACCCAACTCCTACTTGCTCTGTTAGGGCAGTCCCCACAACCTCCCGAGTTAGGGTGACCCCCACCACCTCTGGGGTATCCTTGGCCACAGGGACCTCCACCTCAGCTGGGGCCACCTTAGCCCTCTTGGCCCCAGACTCATCTTCAGGTTCCTCTGGGGCACTTCTCTTTTTCTTCTTCTTCTTCAGAGCCTCCCCCTCCCTTCTGGCCTGTTCTTTTACAGGATCTAGGGGGGGCGGTCGTGGCTCAAAACTTCTTAAGTCTTTACCCCCCAATGGCCTTGGGCGCGGTCGGATCCTCTCCCGCACGATCGGTTGAGGTGGTCGGTCTCCTCGCGCTTCCTTCAACTTCGTGGCCTTGGCCAGTACGGCCTGATCCTCTACCTCCTGAGCTTCTCTTCTCGCCTCCAATTCTGCTCGGTCGAGGTCCCCACCCCTCGGCTGCGGTCCCAGCCTTACCTCAAACAATGCGGACGGTTGAACAAGCTCGTCCCATTTGGCCTTCTCTCTCTCCCTCCACTCTTTCACTCTCTTCACCCTCTCTTCTGCCACTGCCCCCAGTCTCGACTCCATTGACCTAGTGGGCACCTTCCAGATGGTGCGCACCCCCAGTCCCCCATTAGCAGACACGTAGAACCACCGTGGCCGCCACCCCTTGATCGATGTTGGCAGCCTCGCCACCAATCCCCTCCCCATCACCGCCTGTAGGGTGACCCACGTCTCCTGCTGCCCCGAAGCCTTGTAACACGAAAAGAACTCGTCCACCGCCATGGCCTCCCCTCCATTCGCCTTGGGCCATGCGCTCGCACAGGCCAGCAGAATCTTCCATGCATTGGGCATCAATTGCCCCGGCGCTACCTCCAGACGATTCATTACGTCAACCACCACTTGGGGCAGTGGCAACCTCAGCCCACCTTTTAGCGCCTCCTCGTAAAGGGAAAACTCCCTTGGCCTAGCATCAGACGGCCTTTCCCTTGATGTTGGCAGCAATAACTCCACCTCCGCCGGAATCTAGTATCTTTCCCTAATAGCCTCCAAATCCGCCGCAGTAAGTGTGGATTTGTCCGCCTTAGTGTGCCACTGATCTGGCTCTACCTGGCTTATTGGCTTTGGAGCCAATATCAGGGCTGACGCCTGCGATTCTCCCACCGGTTCCCCCACCCCCACCATTCGTGTCTCCGTCCTATATCGCGCTGCTAGCTCCTCTGCATCATCGTCTCCCAGAGGGTCCACCCTCACATTGACCACTTCTTCTTGTGCCATTTCTAGGGTTTGCTTACAAATCAGTTCTGACGCAGGAGCAAGGAAGTTGAGAAAATATTTCACAGGTGTGTCGTACGCAATGAAGGAATTAACACTTGGGTATTTTATATTTTTGTAAAAAGGTAGGTGAAACGCATTATACCAAAAACCCACGGTTTGCCCGTATTCCATGGATCCACATTAATTTTCGCCCGTTTCAAAACCTTTCAAATCAATTGCCAAAACCGCCTTTTCAAAACCCCCATCGTGACCTATCGTTTCATTTCTGCTCCAACGCTTCACTTCCCCCACGATATTGCCACGTGTATGGACACGATGCACTGTCCCCTCCCCTTACCCTGTCATTTCCATTTCACATCATCACATGGCACCACCCCGCCCCCTTCTCTTTTTGAGCCCCGCGCCGTCCTGGTCGGCACGGCTAACGGTCGACCCCTCCCGCTCGGCCACCCTCGCGGTTGGCACGCGTCACGGTCGACCCCTCCTGCTCGGCCACCCTCGCGGTCGGCACACCTCACGATCGACCCCTCTCGCTCGGCCACCCTCGCGGTCGGCCCGGGTCACAGTCGACCCCTCCCGCTCGGCCACCCTCGCGGTTGGCACGCCTCACGGTCGACCCCTCCCGCTCGGCCACCCTCGCGGTCGGCCCGCTTCACGGTCGACCCCTCCCGCTCGGCCACCCTCGCGATCGGCATGCCTCACGGTCGACCCCTCCTGCTCGGTCACCCTTGCGGTCGACACGGCTAACGGTCGGCCTCTCCACTCGGTTCGCACTTCTCTTCCTTAGTACTATTCCCTTCGTTGGACTAAAGCTGCACTCGGAAATGGGGGACTACTGACATGGATAGGCCCACAAGGCTTACGACCCACAGCAAACCACCCCAAACCCATCGCTTGGGACCCATAGCATAACCTGGTTGGCAAAGCCCAGGACAGCTAGAGGCCATCTGGACATGGAGGGCCAATGACATTCGGGCACATGGCAGGTGGAACACAGGCCACATCAGCAGACAAAGATCTGCAGAGTTATTGCCACAACACATCACCATTAATGCAGCCCATCACATCATTTATTACGACAACACCTCCCCGTCGGAACAGAGCCCCCTCACCTTGAACAAGGTAAGCTACGGCACAGGCTTTCGGCGGAAGGGGGCACGTCACAAGAGACAGTGAAATGATTACCAAAGGATATAAGCAAGAATGGAAGACAAGAGGAATGTTAAGCTTTTCTATCTATCTCTCTCTCTCTCTCTCTCTATATATATATATATATATATATTTCCTTCTTCCTTTACTGATTCACTCGCCGGAGGGTTCACTGGGGGACTACCCCGTCCCCCCTTTGGACTTGCGTGCAGGTCATCTGGTGGAATCATCCGCCTGAGTCTGGACTCAAGGAGCTTGGACCAGCCTAGCCCATCCACCCAAGACGAACTGCATTATCAGTGTCAATGTGAAATCTCAAGTTCAATTATACAAAGAGGCATTACTCTGCATAGTAATGTTATTTATTAACACATCCATAAAATAAAAAATAAAAAAAAATCAATACTTAAAAAAAAAAATACTGCTATACAAATAATTAAATTTATAAAGTTTCCTTTATATTTAGTTTCAAATTCCAAAATTTCATCTTTGCATGTCATACGTGTTAGTTCAATTTTTATTTATTTATTTATAAAGTTTGTTAAAAAGAAAAATACCCGGATTCTTTGGTCATTTCATTTCCCAAGTGTGAAGCTGTTTCACGACCCAGCCCCGGTTGCTTAGGATAGGAATCCCGACTTGCTAATAAATTTTAATTTTAACAGATTAAGTGGCACAGGTAGAGACGGATTGAAAGTAAAAAATAATTAAATAGATTAAGTGGCACAGGCAGAGGCGGATTGAAGCTATCTGTCTCTTTACTTTTCCAGTAAACTTTATGGCTTTTGCAAACGATGTAACCGTTCCTAACGTCTCCATTCTGCTGGAATATATAGTCGCCGCTTGTTGGGTCGTCGCGCTCTGTCCATGAAGTCAACTTTAGGTTCGCATTCATGTTCATGCCAGGAAGAAACGTATTAGTTGGATTATTGAAGCTTTCCCATAAACTTTTTCCCGATTGATCGTCTCTCACCACCAAATCCCTAGAATCTAAAAGCTTGGCGGTGCTACGAGAGCTTCCGAGACTGGTGGAAAAGTAAGAAATTCCACTTTTATCCCACAAAGTTAGATTGCCATTTAAAATGCCAAAGAAACCAGTAGCGGAATCAGGTAGTGGGTTGTCCTGGTTGAAAACCAATACAATTTCTGGGGGTCGCCACGTGTAATACTGTATTCCTACATATCTGTGTCCACTAATGTTCAAGAACCTGAGCTCGAATCTTTTTCGGTCTGATATGAGAGTTTCGTTACTTGTGCTGCTGATCGGATTGCCTGCTGTTATGGTATCTCTGGCAGCACAATAGTGAAGACATGAACACAATAACAACAAAAGACTGCAAAGAAGATGTAAACAGTAGATGGCATGTGATTTGCAGATCATGATTCATGCAATATTGCAGTGCAAAAAAAAAAAACAAAAAAAACATCTCAATGTAATTGATTAGTGATGGTGTGCCATAGCATATGTGTGGTTGGTGCTAGGACGATCAGACAAAGAGGACAGGCGAGAGAACCACAGCCAGGGCATTCTGCCAAGAGATCTGGCCGACTATCTTTGTTTGTGTGCCTTTTATCGGTGCTCGTTGCCGGCAAATTGATTGCTGGTGCTGTGGTATTGAGTGATGGAGGTTGTCCGACTAGGCGGATCTTATCTCTCTGTACAGTGATAAGTAGGAAAGTCAGGGCAAAGGCCGAAGTATGGCCTGTTGTCTTTTTCAACTTTTTTGATTAGCTGTCTTCGACAATTTTTCTCTAACATGTATTATTGGATAAAAAATTAAATGCAACAGCGATTCGTCGCCATTCAATCATTAATTATTATTTTTTCTCTTCAAGTATATGTGGTATCTAAAATGGATTTCACCTCAAATTTATTATTAGTTAGTGATATCACGTATCATTATTTTGTTTCATCCCAGATTTAAAATGTGTTTTGTTTTGTGAGTAATTATATGTGACGAGACATTATTTACGAAAAATTTTGATTCTTCCCTTACAAATATATAATGAAGAAGATCACAAAATATATATATAATATAATCTTATCTTTTATTTGTGCAACGTCACTTGTGTTCATAACATTGGGACTATTTGTTATACCTTTTGAGAGTGATTATAACTTATTTTGATTTAGGAGTCTGTTCCAGACTGTTTTGTACAGCTTTTGCCTATAACTTATTAGGCAAAAATAATTTAAATAAATTGAAAAAATATGATTATTTGAAAGTTGGGATAAGAGTGCTTTAAGTTTCTACTTTTTGGTTATCATTTTTTAACTTAAAAAAAGTTCCCCAAACAGGGCCATTGACATTGCAAAGCTATCAAGTGTTTTTGTGTTTTTTGTTTTTTGGTTTCACATTTTGATAACCATCTGTTTTTGAAAAAACATATATGTTTTAGGAATCAATTTATCAGGACCTTTTAATCAAAATCAACATTAAATATGAAATTATGTAAAAATAATATAAAATTTTCTTAGCTCCTCAAACAAATTACATTTTCTAAAACTGTGAAATTTCAGTTTCTGTGCTTGAGAAGCTATAAAATTTTAGTTTCCGTGCCTGGGGAATTGTGAAATTACAGTTTGAATGTCCCATTTGTTCTCCATTTCATAGTTATAGTTTATCAAATAAATAAATTAAAAATTTCAATTTCTTAGTTTGAGAACTATGAAATTTCATAGTTTTCAAACTGCAAAAATAAAATTTTAAATATATATATATATATTTTTGCATTTGAGAAACTATGAAATTTCATAACTTATTCATATAAATTGTGACATTTTACAATTTTTGTACAAAATTGTAAATTTTTATGAAAACTAAGAAATTTTTCAAAATTTACCAGATTTCACGAGTTTTTTTTTTTTTTTTTTTTTGTGCGCGCGTGCCCGCATGTGGAAATTCAATTTTTGACAAACTTGTAAAGAAAATTTTAAAATCAATTAAAAATAAATGAGAAACTAATCATTTAAAAAAAAAAATCTACTATGAAATTTCTTTTTCTTTTTTTTTTCCCCTTCAAAATTTTACATTCAATATAAATATTATTTGATAGATATTCTCAAATATGTTGCAAAAATGTAAATTTTATGAACACTGAATATATCGAATGAAAGTTGTGAATGTTGATTTTATGAACAAGGCTGATTGCAATGTTGATTTTAAGAATTACCTTTTCAATCTGGAGAATATTCATAAGGTAGGGATACGAAAGGATGTTGATATAGTCACCCCTGTAATCTCGAACTACTTTGCAGACCTTGACTCCCATGAAAGATTCTAGATCTTGTGTTGAATTACTCTCTGGTGGTCGGTCTGAGTTTAATATTGCATTCTCGTCCATGATCTCTATTGCCATCTTCTGGAGCTTTTGATGCATTTCCATCTTTGTCATCGTAGTTGTATGGATCGGGACTCGATAGTCAGATTGAAATCAGAATGGGGGTACATGTTTTTGTTGGGTGGCAATGGGGTAGGGTTGCGACCGTTGAAAGGGGTGTTTGTCAAGTTTTTTTTTTTTTTTTTTTTTTTTCAAAATGATGTCGTTTTAAGATACTGTACACATCTATTATTTGCACTATTAAATAAAAACTAAAGCATATTTGGTACTATTTATGTTTATATTTTTTTATTAATTTTTACAAAAAAATTAAATGATGAAAGAAAGAAAAAAAAATAGTTCTAATTTTTGTTTTTGGAAAATTGTAAAAAATGACTTTTTACTTTGAAAATTGATTTTCATCCATTCCTATGTTTCAACCACTCCAATATTATGACCCCATTGCTCATTAGTACTACCAGTAATGGGCTCATTACCTCCCAAAAACGACACACCAACCAACCACCACCCCTGTCGGCAGCAGGATTAACTTCGGTAAAAAATAGAACATACCACTCAAAATGGGAATTTCATTTATCAAACACAAGAAAATTGTTAAAATTGTTTGGAGGGATTTTAAATATTAAAAAACTAAAAGTGAAATATCAGAAATTTTTAAAAAATATTAAAATTTTACACAACACGATGAAGGTGGGTTCAATACTGCGTGAGTCTCACACCTTGTAAATATTGTGGACTATGGGGTGGGTCTCATGCGATATAAATCATATACCCATATAAACGTTAGAGTAAATTACACTTACAACATTCTGGCAAATATAAGAACTTTTTCTATAGTTTTAATGATTATAGAAATTTTTCCTACTTTTGCTGATAATATATATCAAGATTCATCCACTTCGTTAATTTAGCACAAATGGCATTAATTAACTATTCAAAATGACCCTATTACTCCTTTGAATTGAACGGGGAGATGAAAACTATCAAATAAACTAATAAGCTATTTAAATAAAAAATTTCACTCACCTCCTTTGAGATTTTGCATATATATTATTAAAGACTTATACATATTTTAACATAATACATTACTAATTTAATATAAGACCCTAATAATATAATACATTTAACACTTATTTCTTACTCTATAAACAATGACAAATTTATCAATTTTAATTAATGCATTTATTTTTTAAATTTCCTTTTCCTTTTCTTTTTTAAGTTTTGAAACAAATGGATTTTTTTGTTCCAGCAATATGTCCTCCTTATTTATTCATATGTAAAAAAATTACTTATCTCTAAATTGTTAAGACATTATTAAAACATTTAATAAAAAAAAACTTAATTTTCATTGAAAAAATACTTAAAAATAAATTTTATCATTGATTTGAATTTTTTTTTTTTAATTCGCGTTGAATTGTTATTTTCCCTTAATAGTTGTTTATGGGATATATTGTTGCACCTTTACATTAAATATCATATTGCTATTTCTGTCCAAATTTTTAGTATTTTTTCAGGGTAATTTATTTCTTGTTGATGTAGGATAAGATTTTAAGAATTTTTATATTTTTAGGTTTAATATTTTTGATATATTATTTATTAATTTTATTATTTTAGAATTAGATTTTGACTAGGATTTTAAATAATTTAGAATTTTAGTTTCCTATTCTCTTAGGTTTTCTAATTTGTGTTGATTTAAGTTTCTTAATTTATTTTAGAATTACTTTTCCTACAAGTATTAGGTTTAGTTTATTATAAATAACTATGTAAGCCTCATGATAAAGACAACTTTTATTCATTCAATCAATAATATTAAGATATTTTCTCTTCCTTGTGGATTTAATGTTCTATTTTTGTCGTAGATTCGAGAGCACCTTTTGCCTACTAGAATGATATCTAGTCCCCGTATATTCTGCTGCGTTACTTGTTTACACCAAAATGGCAGTGTATTAACAGAAGCTCCTGGAAGCGAAGCTTTAAAATTGATCAATTCCAGAATTTTTTTTTTTCTCTCTAAAATTAATGTTGGATAACAATCTAATACATTGTTAAATATTATTAAATCATTTAATGAAAAAAAAAACTTAATTTTTATTGATAAAATACTTAAAAATAAACAATCTCTCTAAAATTAATGTTAGATAACATCCCAATAATTTAATATATGACTTATTTCACACTACATAAATAACATAAAATTTGTCGTTTTATGTAATACATTTATTATTTGAATTTTTTTACAATTTGAAATAAAATGGATTTATTTTTTCAGACAATTTGCATTACTTATTTATTCATATGTACGAACGTTATTATTTTATCTTTTCTCAATCATATATTATTCTTATATTTTAATTTTTATCTTTGGGTCATTAAACTTCTAGTCAATGCATATTTAAAAAATGCAAGTTAATATTTTTACATGATTAAAAAATTAAAAAATAAATAAGAAGTAAAAAAAATATAATCACCTTACAATAAATTAAAATTAGTTTATAGGGAAGGAAGGATCATGAAATCTTAGAATTAATTTCTCACATTCATTAATGCTTAAATTTTATTTTATTTTATTTTTTCTACCAAAAAAAAAACTTATGGAAAAAAATAGTGTCAAGAAATTATATTTTTATTTTGAAAAATTTATGAAAAAAAAATAAAAATTTCATATATATTTAATAGGGTAAATTAAATTTAGTGCATTTAAAGTTAAGATTAGTATTGATAACTTTAGAGAAGGTAAAAAAAAATTTACTTCTATATTTATTTTTGTAATTTTTTTTAATCATTTAAGAAATGTTAATTTAAGTTTTTTAAATATGCATCAACTAGGAATTTAATGGTGAAAAGATAAAAATTAAATTTTGAGAATATTGAGAAAAGATAAAATAATAACTTTTTTACATATGAATAAATAATGCAAATTGCCAAGAAAAAAATAAATGCATTTATTTCAACTTTAAGAAAAATTAAATAATAAATGTATTGCTTAAAATGATAAATTTTACGTTATTTTTGTGGTATGGATTAAGAGTTTTATTTAATATTTCATGAATTTTAAGAATTTAATTAAATAATGTTAATATATATATATATATATATATCTGAGTCTTTGATAACATATATGTAAAACCCAGAATAGATGAATGAAATTATTCATTTGAATAGATAAAACATCTAAGGTGTAATTTTGTCATTATTGGTATGACATCAGCGTGACATTAGAGTAATATCAACAAATTCCGTTAAATAGTCTAACGGAGAGTAACAGTGACGGAATCTTGGTAATAGTTTGAAAAGTGATTGAGGTTAGTGTAATCATTAAAACTATAGAGGAGGTCTCTGTAATTGTCAGAAATCTCAAAGAAGGCAAGTGTAATTTACCCTAAATATTATGTAAATTTTTTAATAATATATATATATATATATATTTTAAAGATTGCCTAATATTATTGTTCAAACTAAGACCTCTTTTGGAACACCACAAATAAGTTATTTATTGACTTATTTCTATTATATCATCTCTGCATTTTCTACGTATCTTTATATAATAAATAAAAAATTCAAAAAATAAGTTTTACCCAAAACAATGCTACAAAGTACTGCACATGGTATGGAATTGTATTGAGTGTTTAGACATTCTGGGATGCAACTTATTGGATAAAATAGTCCAAAAAAAAAAAAAGAAGAAGTTAAAATAATCAATAAAGTAAAATGTCATATTTAAATTATAAATATTTTATTTTTTTTCAAAATTATCAATTAAAAAAAATAAAAAAAACATTCTAAATATAATTTTTTTAATCAAATTAAAATAATCAAATAATTAAAAAATCAAGTTAAAAAAATCCGTTCCAAACAAGCGCTGATTAGTAGATTAGCCATGGACAGATGCCCATACAAAACAGATGGTGTGTGGCGACATTAAGGTCAAAAAAGAAAAAAAAAATGCTTGAGACCCTATGTGTGGGACCCACTCATGTATGTGTGGGGCCCACATCATTAATGGTAAAGATCCAAAGGAGGTTGTGGGGTCTCCAAAAAATAGGAGTCTCAATCATTGTTGAAAAAAGAAAAAGGAAAAAAGTGTTGCGTGTTCACATTTAAAGTCAAGTATTGGGTCAACATATAAGATCAATCTCTTACACCATCTTCAATGGTTACTTAAAACTATTATTAGATTTGAATTTGATAAAAAATAATTTCAAAATATGTTCCAACAATTTCATCAAATACGTATCAAATTCAAATTTTTTTTTTTTTTTAATCAAACTGAGGACCAATGTACTTTTCATCAAATCACTCTTCATTGCCGGATGTCTCCCCGGATGTCCTCCAGGTCATCCCCTCAAGGCAAAAATTTTTGAAAAAATTACACTAACCGGTTGATTGGTCGGTCATCTGCCCGGTAGTTTAATGAAACTCTAAAACCCTCCATTAGAACACTTGATATCAAATGAAATTTTTATTCAAATTTAATAAAAAAAATTAATACACCATTGAAGATACTCTTATAATATATATGTGTTTTACTTCCATGCATTTGTACCAAGAATAGTAAAAAATAAGAGCAATGCTTGGTAGTTTGAAAAGGAGGTTGGCTCGAATGGCTCGAAATTCATCTTCTGGCTGGTCGTCCAGTAAGAAGGTTGACAATCACGGTCGATGAAGGTGACAACCGCGGTAGACAAGTTTTCACTCTGTCGTCCGGGCAGACGTCGGGACAACACCCATTCAGGCCATTCGAGCCCTTCCTTTTTGGACTACCAAGCATTTTTGAAAAAATAAATGACTAGAACACTAACTCCTGTGAAATACAATATATGTATGAATGGTCATAATTAATAAGGTAGTTGGAATAAGAATATTTATACTATTAAATTAAGTGTAAAATTAAATATTAAGGTTGTAAAAGGGATTCGAACTTACAACCATTAGTTTGGTAAATAATATTTTTACTACTTAAATAATAGACACTATATTTTTTATTTGAAATCAAAATTTATATTTTATAAATTTAATAGCACATCCCCGCAGATGCACACACCCCTATTACATATGAATGTGCACCCCTATTACATATGAATGTGATCAGTAAGATAGAGAAGAATAAGTGAAAAGAAAGAGGGATATCTAATCATTCTCCTGCAGTGGTCAATGTTAGTGTGACTAAGACTTCCTTCAAGAAGCCTTTCAAATATTTTGATCTTCGGTTTAAGCATCCTGAATTTCTGGCTAGTGTTACTACTACTTGGGATCAATTTGTAAGAGGTGTTCCTATGTTTAGAGTCTGTCAGAAGCTGAGAGAGCTTAAGGCTATCCTCAAAGCTTTGAATAAGAAAGATTTCAGTGACATCTCTATTCGAGTTCAGGCTTCCAAACCTGACTTAGAAGCTATCCAGCTAAAATTGGATAAGAATCCCATGAACTTAGAGTTTCAAATGCAGGAGAGAGAGTTGCATAAAAAATATCTGGATCTTAGCAATGTGGAGGAGAGTCTAGCTCACCAAAAATCTAGAGTTCAGTGGTTAGGGCTTGGGGATAGTAACAGCAGCTTCTTTTTCAGATCTGTCAAGGGTAATATCAATAGAGGGAAAATTTTGAGTGTTCACTTGGGAGATGGGACTAGATCCACCAAAAGTGAAGTCATTTAGAATACTTTTGTTCAATTTTATACCAACCTTATTGGTTTCCCTTTTGATGATCATTATAAAGGCTTTGATAGGATCAATTCTTTGGTGAAGTCTAGAGTCTCTGGTACCCAATCTGCCATGCTTACTAGGCCTGTTTCTGATGAAGAAATAAAAGATGTCTTTTGGTCTCTTAAGGCTAATAAGGCTCCTGGCCCTGATGGTTACTCTACTGGGTTTTTCAAAAGTTCTTGGGCTATTGTTAGTAAAGAGGTCACACAAGCCATCAGATCTTTCTTTGAATCTGGGAAGCTTCTTTTTGAGGTCAAAAGTACCATAATTCCCTCATTCCTAAGATTCCTAATCCCATGAAGGTTGGTGATTATAGACCTATCTCGTGCTGTAATACCATTTACAAATGCATTACAAAGATCATTGAAAATAAAGTTAAGCTTGTTCTCCCGGACCTTATTGATCCTGTTCAGTCAGCTTTTGTTCATGGGAGAAGAATCTCTGACAATATCTTTTTGTCTCAAAAGATTATGAGAGGCTATCATAGGAGTTCTAAAACTCCTAAATGTGACATGAAAGTGGATATTATGAAAGCTTATGATAATGTAAGGTGGGAGTTTATTATTGATATCCTTTCTGCTATGGCTTTTCCTCCTAGTATGATTGCTTGGATCAAGGCTTACATTACTAGTCCTTCGTTCTCGATCTGTATTAATGGCAACCTTCACGGGTATTTTAAAGGGGCTGGAGGGCTTAGCAAAGGGGATCATATGTCCCCTTACCTGTTTGTTTTGGCTATGGAGATTTTAGCTAGAATTCTTGTTGAAAAAGCTAGCAATCCTTTGTTCAAGTTCCACTAGAGGTGCGAGAAAACTAAAATTGTTAATCTTTCCTTTCTGATGATTTAATGATCTTCAGTAAAGGAGATCCTGATTCTGTGAGTCTCATTATGTAGGGGTTAGAGGAGTTTAAGAACTTACCTGGCCTTACCCCTAATCCTTGTAAGAGTAACATCTATTTCTCTGGTTGCAACAAGAAGCTTACAGAGGATATTCTTCACATTGCTAAGTTCACTGAGGGCACTCTTCCTGTTAAATATATGGGTGTTCCGTTGAGGCCTCTGATTGTCAAGCTTTGATCGATAGAATCACCAAGAGGATTAGGAATTAGACTAATAAACCTCTTTCCTATGTGGGTAGATCCCAACTCATCCAAGCCATTCTTTTTTCAATGCAAGTTTATTGGTTTTCTCTCTTTATCCTTCCTAAAAAGGTATTTAGAGAAATTGAGAGTCTCCTAAGATCTTTTCTTTGGTCTGGGATTGAGTTGAAGAAGCATAGTGCATAGATTGCTTGGGACAATATTTGCAAACCCAAGAATGAAAGGGGTTTATGGTTCAAAGATATGGATGTTTAGAATAAGGCTGCCATCGCAAAACATGTATGGTTTTTGTTTTCTGGAGGGGAGGACTCTATGTGGTGCCAATGGGTTAAGTCATACTTACTCAAAGGCAAGAGCTTTTGACAGGTTAAAATGCCTAGTGACCCTTCTTGGGTGTAGAGGAAAATTTTATCTTTTAGGAACATCATCTTTCCTTTGATCAAATTTAAGATAGGAAATGGGAAAAATGTGTTCTTATGGTTCGACAATTGGCACCCCCTTGGTTCCTTATGGGATAAGTATGGGCAAAGGATTTTGCATGACACGAGTCTATCTTATGAGACCAAAGTATGTGCCATAATTTCTAATAATGCTTGGAAATGGCCTTTCTCTAACTCTAAGGGGATCAATGAGTGGGTTTCTTCTAATCTTCCAAAGCCTGGTAATAATTCTCAAGATAGGCCTTTATGGAGCTTGAATTCTGATGGTAAGTTTTCTATTCAATCTACTTGGAACTATTGGAGGGTTAAAGGTGTGAAAGTTTGTCACGACTCAAACCCGCTCTTATGAGTTTAGCATCGTAACCAGCCAGTAATCCTTGGATTACCAAAGGTCTCTTAACAGAATATCATATAGTTAGGGGCTACGAAAGCAAATATCTAAAATATACGAAGTCCAATGAGCTGTGATAACATACATGGGACAAATAGACAAATAATTTAAAACTTTTAAAAACTTGCGAGCGAAGTCAAAAGATATAGTATTTACACATCACTCCATGAAAATATAAACAGAAATCTTGCCCGCACTTAAAAAGAGCAAAGTCTGGTACATCACAAAAACAACCACTAAAGTTGTTTCCATCCCGAACCTCCTCGGGAGGCACAAAAGTTGGCTGACAAAAACTGAAACATAGGCCGTCAACTTTGGGCCTAGTCACGTGCTTGCTCACCTACATTCATAATATAAATAGTGAGTTGGAGCCCAATAAATAATAACGGAGTAAAGGGTTTTAATGAATGATGTCCATACATATTCAGAAATCATAATTTAGATTCATAACATATTCATATTCATATTCTTGCTCAGATCATATGCAGAAATCAGAGTTCATGCTTAATCATACGTGACACATCTATTAGCGTTAACAGAACATATATAGAACAGATGCAGAACATATGGTGGCTATGAATAACCAGTTCCATAAAGGAACCACCGGATCTAAGTAACAGAGAATAAACATGCTGAGCCCCATAATGGAGCCTCCGGTACGGGTAACAGATTGCAGACATATTAAGTTCCATGATGGAACCTCCGATACCGGATAACAGCTAACAGATATCACATGATGCTAAAGATGCCACGAACACATTGTCAGAAATTGGATAATCATTCATTGTACAAAACATATCATTTTAGAAAACATATCTTAATTCATTATACAAAAAATAAATAAAGTTGAACATAACTTTACTAAGTTATTACTCACAGTTGGCTTCGGGTGCAGACAGACAGAGCAGGCTAATCAAACGGTCTACGGCACGTGACCTACATTAACAGTACATAACAAATACGCATTTGAAACACACGTTGGAATACATCTAACCCATTATGTTCTTGTTCTTAGTGTGTCCCTTCATTGATCCTCCTTATTATGCATTAATCTTGGCCTAGGAATGCCTAGGATGGAATGAAGATGCAAAAATGTATTTGAAACAGTTTTCCAAAGCTTGCCCGAAAACAGGGTCCACGCTCGAGCGTGGCTTTCCTCGCTCGAGTGGACATGCAAAAAGTGAGGGTTCGCTCGAGCGTGACTTCCTTAGCTCGAACGAACTGTAAACTATGAAAAAATATTAGTTGCTTATTTTTTACACTCGACGGACGCTTGATCTCCGCTCGAGCGTGAGACTCAGGCCCTCGCTCGATCGTGACTTCTGTCGCTCCAACGTGCTGCAAAACATGTGAACTTCTGGATACATACATCTCACGCTCGAGCAGGTATCATGTCGCTCGAGCAGAAGTGCACACATTCAGAGTGCTTCGCTCGAGCGTGAACTCCTACGCTCGAGCGTAGATTCAAATTTTGAAATTTTCAGATTTGATCTCCAAGCTTCAAACTCAAACTAAACACTTCAAAATTCATCCTCTTGGGCCAAAATTCTGAAAAACAATTAGATATTCACAAAACATCATGATTTAAAGATCCTTTCATGAAATCAAGGCCCAAAAGCATGCCAATTATTCACAAACTCAACTTAAACTTCATGAACTCTTCAAAAACATGACATGCATGAAATGATTGAGCTTCAAGTTTCCAAATCATGATCAAATGAAATGAGAGGATGTAAAACATAATGAATTCTTACAACTAAGCTCAATTTATGACATGTATGAGAGAATTCCTAGTAAACATGCTCCAAATGTAATGAAATGTACATGCATGTATGAATTAGTCTTCCTTCTTACTTCTTAACCTTGGTTCTTACATCTCCTAGCTCAATTCACTTAAATTCATGGGTGAATCAACTCAACTTCAAGACTAAAGGTTTGGTTTCTTACCTAAAATCTTCAATTCTTTGAGCTCTTGGTGAATTCTAACTCAATTCTCCAATTCCCCTTTAATTTCCTAGCAATTCTTCCCTTTTTGCCTCTTGAAATCAACTCTCACTCTCTAAATCTCTCTTCCTCTCACGTTTTTGAGCTCAATGAATAGGGAATGAGGGTGTAAAGAAAAATGAGGGGGTCTAGGTAGCTTTATATAGGCTTAACGAAAGTGGCTTAATTAAGATTGACTTAGGTTAATCACATTGACATTAATTATTCTAATTTAATCGTTCCAAATTGAATTTTAATTAAACCTATCATAAAATTCTATAAATTCCACATAACACATAAATCAAATCAATTTCAGAATCAGATATTGATAAGGCGTTCAATTCGCAAAATATAGCAGAATCTCAAACAGACATTCCTACAATAAATAGATAGAAACACAAATAATGCAACACATACGGAATAAATCCAAAATTTGATCTTAGTGACTTATTAGGCACATGAAATCATGAATTAACATTAGTCATAGGTCGGGGTTGTTACAAAGTCCCCTGGTCTAAGTTGATTTGGGGACCTCCCATTATTCCTAGAGTTAGTTTTATTGTGTGGATGGCTATTCATGAGATATTGAATACTGGGGATAGATTGAAGTTGTTTGGTCTTGTCCCTATTCCTGGATGTCCTTTTTATAATGCTCCTGAGGAAAGTCATTCTCATCTTTTTTTTAGGTATGTTTACTCTTACAGGATTTGGGCTACTATTCAGGCTAAGTGTAACATGATTTGGCCTCACTTGTCTTGGCTGGAGACTATTGATTATGATACCAAGACCATCAAGTGCAAAGCTTTGCAGTCCATTATCATGAAATTGTCCTTCCTTTGCACGGTGTGCCATATTTGGATTGAAAGAAATAATAGAATCTTTAGTAAAGAGTTTAGACCTGATGAGATTGTCATTAAATCTATCATCCTTATGGTTAGAGGTAGGATTCTTTCTATGAATAATGTGACTAATTTTGCAGGTGATAGCTGGTATTTGGCAAAATGGAACCTTTCATCTTCTATATTGAAATGGCCCCAGGTTAACAATACTGGGATGAGAGTTAATGATATGAGTGATGTGACTTCACTTAATAATGAGGGTTGAGTGAAGGTGAGCACAAAATAAGGGCTGGACTAATTGGGTTTTTTCTTGCAGATTGCTATAAGGGCTGACAGCTATTTCTCAATAAGTTTGGATATGTTTTCTTGTAGATTGAGTGATGTGAACCATCTAATCCCCTTTCTAAATTGTGGGTTGAGTAAAGAGAGCTCAAAAATTAATTCTCTAAATTGTGGGTTGAGGGATGTGAGGTCTACAATGAATGTTTTTCTAACCGTTACTATATACTATATATTTTATGTGCAGGTTAAGGGTGCTTACTGAGAGGGTAATTTGTAAACAAATTAGGCCGAGCTAGGAAGAGTCTTCTTTGGGAGTTGGACCGCGTAATGGGCCGAGATAAGGGCTGGTATAGCTCGGTCTTAGGCCAAGAAGACGTCTCATATTTCGGATTTGGGCGGAACTATAGGCCGAGGTGTTTGGGCTTCGCAAGTTGGACCTCATCCTTGTTAGTTCGGTTGGAGACTACTGCAGTTAGCTCGGTCTAAACAAACAAAACCGAGATAACATCAATGGCGAGGGCCGAGCTGTGTATAGCTCGGTAGGGTGGCATTCGATAGATCGGCTTTCGATCACACGGTCCGAATGATAGGGGACCGAGATAGGGCAGCTCGGTTAGGAATGTATAACTGAGGTAAAGGGTTCAGCCATCTCACTTGGCTTGTATTGATGAGACTCCTATGAGGACTCTGCTAAGGAGAGTAGAGTCCTACTGGGATTGTGCAAACTATCTCACTTGGTTGGTAGTGAGTATGAGTATGACTCCTAGGAAGACTCTACTAAGGAGAGTACATTCCTACTAGGATTGTGCAAACTATCTCACTTGGTTGGTAGTGAGTAGGGTGTGTGATTCCTAGGAGAACTCTTATAAGGAGAGTTGGAACCCTACTAGGAATGGGCCAAGCTAAGTCTATAAAAGCTCATAACAAAACCTATGTACAAGTATCACAATTCTTATTCTAAAATACACAGAGCTTATTGTCTATTGTCTAGTTGCTGACTTAGGCATCGGAGGGGTTTCCGGCACACACCCGCTGGTTAGCTCATGTTTGTGTTTTCAGAGAGTAAAGCGAAGACGTTTGGAGGAGCGCAGACTTGATCAACAGGATTATACGAGAAGATTATTTCGTGCTCGTATACTTACTATGTTAATACCGAGCTTGTGAGTTGTGGGTTAAGTGAAGTGAAGACAATATTGGAATGGTGTGATATCATTATATGTGGGTTGAGTGTTGAGAGCTTCTATATAGTTTGCTTACTTTTTCTATTGATTTCTGATTACATGGATTGTCTTGGTGTTGTTTATCTATGGACAACTATTGGTCACGGTTACTTGATTCGGGTTTGGTGGAGTGGTGGTGACTACAAGTTGTGCCCTTCCAGGAGTTTATTTCAACTGATTCACATGGGTTTGAACATGTTGCTTGGTGGTGGCTGCAACTTGCACCTTATCAAGTAACTTGTATGAGTTTTCCTAGTTGTCTTCATTTCTTTCCGTTTTATGGTGTCATTGTTACTCTACGGGCTGTGTAAGGGGTTTTATTTTCGTTTTGCTTGGGTTGGTAGGGTGAATAGGGCTGCTGGTGCAATGCTTTCTGTTATATTTTGATGTATGTGTGGTGTTGGCAGGTGGCTGTTGAATCTTGTTCAGGTCCCTTATCCACTATGGATGGACATGTTGTTTGTATAGCTGTTTTGGATGCAAGTGCTGTTACGTGGCTGCCCTGTTCTGATATGGATGGCTGGTGGTTGTTTCTTATTGTTGGCTACATAGTGTTGGTTTCATAGCCTTAGTCTGTGTATTAGTTTTGTTTTTCATTTGTTTTGTTTGTGTTGGTGGTTTGTATAGTTGTGGTAGGGCTTGGGGCATGCCCCTTGTAAATTTGTAATTTTTTTGTTTTATTTTACTATGTCTTATTCACCTAAAAAAAAAGAAAAGAAAAAGAGAAAGGTGAGATATACGAGACAATTGTAGAGAAATTGTATGAGTGAGTTATTGAATAAATACTATTGGTCGATTTTGAAAATTAATTCTTAAAAATTTATGAAAAACTAAATATATGTTTCTAAAGAAATTCTTTATCCATACTTTATGTTCAATATTTTTTCTATTCTCTTTTGAAACTATATTCAAAATGTTAACGCAAAGTGGTTTGACTTAGTGGGTGAGAAAAGTAATTGAAGGACTTATCACCCAAGAGGTCATAGGTTCGAAACTCATGAATGTCAAATATCCAAAATCTTTAAAAAATTTAGTGAAGATATTGTGCCTAAATTGATCCGAACACAGTAATGAAAAAAAAAATTATATTCAAAATGTTCTTTGTAACAATTTTTTATTTCTTTATTTTATTTTATTTCTAAGACCTAGAGACTAGAAGACATTCCAAGAAATAATCATATATGGACTCCATTTAAAACCCATACACAAAATAGAACGGTGACAAGTTATAAATTAAACTATCAATAGGTCCTAATAGTTGGACTTAATTCCCATTAAGTCCTATTGAAAATAAATCTTGGTAAAATTGTCGCTAGAAATAATTTTTTTGTGATAATTTTTTATATATGTCGCTAAAAATTGACAATTAGTGACTTTTTTTGTCATGATTTTTATAAATTGTCGTTAAAACTTACAATTATTGACATTTTTTTATGATAAATTTTTCTCATAGGACCTATTAGACAATAAGTCTACTTATTAGGACCTACACGTAAATACCCCTAAATAAAATAATGTGCGGTGCATATCTTCTTCATTACAACATGATGTGGTAATTATTATGTTGTGATGATGTTTTATTGTAACAACTTATACTTAGGGCTGCAATTTACCGAACTGTTCATGAACAAGCTCGGCTTCACTCGGCTCAGCTTGGCTCGCCTCGTTAAAGGCTTGGCTCGGTTCGGTTCGTTTAGTAAATGAGCCGAGTTCGAGCTCGCATAAGCTCGGCTCATTAAGCTCGACTCATTTACCTTTATTTAAATTATATAATAAATATATTATTTATATATTAAATAATATATAAATATATAAATAATATTTAAAAAAAATTATCGAGCCGAGCCAAGCCGAGTTCGAGTTTCATTAATGTTAACGAGCCGAGCCGAGCCGAGCTCGAGCCCAATTTTTTATCGAGCCGAGCTCGAAAACGAGTTCGATAAGTAAACGAGTCAAGCTCAAGCTCAGCAAAAGTCGGCTCAGCTCGGTTCATTTGCAACCCTACTTATACTAAAAGAGTAAGGGGAGATATCTTAAAAATTCTATTAAATTTTTTATTAAATGTTTTAAATGGGTGTGGGGCTCATATCATGAGTCTCACATCACGTGACGCATTTGGTAGAAATTTTAGTAGAACTTTTGAGATCTCTAGTATTTTTGATAATAAAATCAATAAGGAAAAGATTATGGTACCTTTTTATGCATTGTATAATTGAAAAAAAAATGATATAATTTTATACTTTTTGAATTATAATTAAAAAAAAATCATAATCAAACAGTACATAAGGTATAACCAAAAATCTCATTAGTCATAATTAAAATAAGGTCATAACTAAAAAAGAAAATTAGTCACAGGTAACGAAGAAAATGACATAACTTAAGAGTTCATATGGTTAAGAGTATGTATAGTAGAATTTCACAATTAATTAAAAGGCAATATAAAAGAGAAAAATTACATCATGCGATAATAAAATTAGGGAGAATTTTTAAAAAGTAGAGTGATTTTTTTTTTTTCGCCCCAACTAATGAAGGTATAAGATTTATTTATAACATTGAATGCATAAAATTATATCATTGATTTATTTACTAATAAGATTTTTTTCCCCTCACGACGGTGATGGAAGAAAGGTTTTGAATGCTCACGGCAGTGGTGGAAGGAGGGTTTCGGATGCTAGGGTTTTCAAACGATGGTTTTTAGAGCAAGGTGTTCAAACGATGAAACAGAGTGATGGGAGACAAAAAACGGTTCCATTGTTTAACATTTGCCCATTTATATGGAAGGGTATTGTAGTTTTTTCATTGTATTTTTTTTCATTTGAGGGACTTTTGAAATCATTATTTTATTCGATAGGCTTCACACAAAAAAGGATTTTCAATCAAAATCACCCTACCATCAAATTCTATCAACTCAATAAATCAACAAAACAAATTCAAAACCCTAATAACAAAATCAAAATGGCAACCCTAAGAACAGATTCAAAAACAATATATATATATATATATAAAGAGAGAGAGAGAGAGAGAGGGAGAGAGAATATGTTCATCACCACTCACTATGGTATGTCTACAATCACGCGGTGGTATGATCGTGGTGGTTTGATTGTAATGGTGGTGGGGTACTACCAAAAGAGCAATGGCGTGTTGGTGGGGATGACTTGTAGCGGTGCAATGCGGTGGTGGCGTGGAGAGTGAAATTGAGGAGACAAAAGATAAAAAAGGAGTTCAATCAGAAATTGACTCGGTTTCTCTTGAGTTGACCTGTGTTGGAGCATCACCCATTTTTCATCAAATTTTCACCACATTTAAATTTGATAAAAATTTTAATAAAAATATGATCTAATCCTTTTAGTATCAAACTTGTATCAAATTAAGAGAAAAATAAAATTTTCATCAAATCAAGAATAAATCAAATCTTTTACCATATTTTCGACAAATATTTTTTTACTTTAAAATTGTTAAAAGATGAAAGATTTGAGCTGAATTTTTTCATCAAAATTGATGAAAAATGAAATTTGGGATGAGAAGTAATTTTTTTTATAAGATTTTGATGAAAATTTGATGAAAAGATTGGAGTAATTGACATCAAATCAAACTTTTTACTTAAATTTATTATCAAATTAAATGAAAATTTTGGTGAACAATTGGAGATGATGTTAAGGTTATTTTTGTTATTTTTTCTTTTCTGTTAGTGTTGTTAAATTTTGAGACCCATCCAATGGGACTCGCGTAATTTAGACAATTTTTAAGGATGGTCTGTGTAATTTGCCAATTAACATGAGAATGGTCAATGCAAGAAATATAATTTTTTTATATAATTCATGTAAATATAGTAACATAATTTTTAGTTTCTTACCAATTTTTTTTTTTTAAAAATGAAAAATTTATTTCTCTACAGTGAATTTGTTCTCTAGATACAAAATATTGGGGACAGAAACCTTCCTACGAGGTATTATTAACTAATAATATGTTATTATCTATCTAGCCTGTATAGATCACAACTGCATTATAATGACATGAAATTTACAATAATGCATGGGTGAGCGGTTACAATTAATAGGTGACGCTCACTCAATTATATATTACATTATAATTGGAATAATGTTAGGAGTTTCAAATGTTCACTCAATTATATGTTACATTATAATTTGAGTAATATTAGGAACTCCAAATGTTTCCCATTTGGTATTTAGAATCCCTAACATTTTTCTTATAATTGATTGAATAATACTATATGCACTAATTAGTATACTAACTAGGGGTGGGCGCGGGTCGGTTGCGGCCACGGAACCTCCAATCCGCCATCCGTCCGCCAGATTGGCGGATTGAAGAAAATCAATCCGCATCCGTCCGCCAATCCGGCGGATGTGGATTGAGCGGATTGGCGGTTTGGCGGATGGATGCGAATCGGTTTGGCGGTTTAAAATTTTATAAATTTTTAACATAATTCAACTTGTGCACTTCCTCAAACAAAAAAAGAAAAAAAAGAAAAAGAAAGCATTACAGTCAATGACTTAAAAAAAATATTACAATCACTGTATGCCTTATCCAAAGAAAAAAAGTCTGAAACTTTAGAATATCATGATCACTGCATGCCTCATCCACATATTACAATCACAGTATGATTCATCCCCATAAAGTATTACAATCTGTGATTCTTAAAATATAATAACAATTCAAATCACCAAAACCATGAACAGAGCAGTAGTAGAGATTGAATGTCTCTGTATTGTTACATCTACATATGTTTTTGAAAACAAAAACCAACCAGCATATATCATATTTTCTATTTATTATTTTTAGAGTTACATTTAAAAACTAAAAAATATATATGAATAATACGTTTATTTTTTTCAATTCAAAAAATATATTCAAGTTGAAAACTTTTTTTCAACAGAATATTTAAACTCTTTTTCAATTGAAAACACAAATATAATATTTAAACAAATTAAAAATACAAAGTTTTATAAATTACTAGGGGTGCTCGCGATTTGGCGGTTTGGCGGTTCGGTTGCGGCCAAAAAATCTCAAATCCGCCATCCGTCCGCCAAATTGGCGGATTTGAGAAAATCAATCCGCAACCGTCCGCTAGTCATCACGCATCCGTCCAAAATGCGGCGGATCGGTTTGGTTCGGTCGGTTTTGGCGGATCGGTATATCCGCTGCTCACCCCTAATACTAACTAGTGTACCAATTGATAATGTAGCATAATTTAAGAAGTTTTTGGTATTTATAATGTGATTAATGAGTGGAATCAATAATAATATCATAACTAGTGTTAGTACACTAGTTAGTACACTAATCGGTACATGTAACACCACTGTAATTGATTAGTAATACCATGTGTACATAATGGCTTGGTATCACCGTTTTATATTGTTTTACTCATAAAACACAACATTTGGGACGATTCATACAGTTAGTCACTTACATATAGCCACGAAAAAGAACTCTCGTTGCTAAAAGCCCGTGACCTATTCACTTCTTGCTTAAATTTCCTCAAACATATCAGACACTTCTCTTATTAGCAGAACTGTTGAAAATTGATCGAGCATCTGGCATGGTAATTGTCACCTCATTGTTGTAATAGCTACTAGATGTTTGAGAAGGATAGGTGACAGTGTTCGAACTCCTACAAGTTGAAAAAGCCAGTTTTTTGGGTGATGGAATTGATGCGTTTTCATTGCTCATCATGAGAACTGCATCATACATTGTTGATCGATCACTGGGAAATTCTTGAACACACAAAAGCCCCACAACAATACAATTCAATGCCTCCTGAATGTCACATGTTTCTCTTATTGACGGATCAATGAACTCCAAACAGCTACCTTATTTCCAATTCTCCCATGCTTGTTTAACAGCCAAAGCCATAAAAAAAAAAAAAAAAAATATATATATATATATATATCAAAACTAACTAGTTATCATATGAGGAAAACAAAAGACACATAGCCTACTTACTTACCCATCCTAAAGGGGTTAGAGAGAGTTCAGTGAGATGAAAAGTAGTGTTTCTCTTGCCACTCACGATCTCTAACATTAACACTCCAAAGCTAAATTTTTCAGAAAATTTCCCGTATAATGCATATTCTAGTGACATGTAGACTCTGCATCACCAATAACAATGTTATCAACCAAATTGAAGAAATAGCAATAGCAGCCCTATATTGATTTCTGCAGTACACATGAAATTATCTCATTCAAAATTCAAACAAATAAAAATATCTGTTGTTACTTACTATGTGCCACCACCCGCATGGTATTTGCTTCAATTTGATTTATTCCAAAACTCCTTGCAGTTCCAAAGTCTGAAATTTTGGGATTCATTGCTTCATCCAACAAAATATTGCTTGCCTTTAAATCCCTGTGAATGACTTTCAATCTAGAATACTTGTGCCGGTAGATAAGACCTTGAGCAATCCCTTCTATGATCCATAATTGTTTACTCCAGTCCAGATTGGCTTGCTTAGAAGGACCTAATGGAAAATCAACACTAAATCAATGATGGGAAATTGAAAATTAGAGCCTCAAAACTAATAGAAATTATGTTTATCAGAAGTTTCAGAAAAAAGGTAAAGGTGTACAAAATAGCAATTTGTCTAGGCTTCCATTGCACGTATACTCATAGATCAGTATCTTTTCCTCTTGTTCAACACAGCAACCCAAAAGCCTAACAAGATTTTGATGTTGGAGTTTGGCAATAAGTTTCAACTCATTCATGAACTCCTCTACTCCTTGTAATGATTTTTTATATTGCTTTTTAATGGCCACTACTTATACTTCAGGCAAATTCCCCTGAAAAAAAAGGGGAAAAAAAAAACAATGAGTATGAAATGTAAGAATATTGAAATAAATAATAGAAACTAAAACATAAGACAACTTCATTGTTTTACCACAAAACAAAATGCATTGTGTTACCTTATAAACAGGTCCATACCTACCCTCTCCAAGTTGTTTTACTTCAGAAAAGTTGTCAGTAGCAACTAATATGCTTCTTAAACTGAACGATAACAATTCTCCATTACTTGGCCCAGCAACAGATGCACTAGAGTTAGCATCAAGCTCGTGCAAATCTCCATCTGTTGTCTCTGTACTCAAGAGTATTCAGTGAAGCGAAACCATGTATGAGAAACTGCAAGTGTACTAATAAATAGCTCTAATTTATGAGGTTGTATACCTTGACTTCTCAGCCTTCTCATCCTCAAGACATAGCCAAAGCTACTAATAAGAAGCAATCCTGCAGAGATGGCAGCAGCTGCAATCACAATTAGACTTCTACTTCTATGCTTGAACTTACCATCAGCAACTACACATCAATTACAAAACACAAAAATTCCAGGAATCCCATTAGAAGTCAACTAAAATTTAGAAGAAAAAAAAGTGTTTTGAACGGAAATTGAGCAAAGATGTCATACATACCTTGGTCAGAGCCATGAAGGCTGTTAGGTTTTTATTATTGGCAATTCCGTTTGACAAAACTCCTTTCAGTTGTACTTGTTTTCGCACTTTTATTTCAGTGAGGCTATGAGTTTGTTAGATGCGAATCCAACCCGAATTGTGCCGTGCAGAGAAGTTTGTGATGTTAATTCTTTCAAGATTGCCACTTCATTGATTATGACGGGGATCGAGCTGCCGGTCAACTCGCGGGGGTCCAAGAGGCAGTGCCCCTTGGCGGGTCCGGGGCAGCGCCCTCGAAGCAAAATGCAAAATTGCATTCAAAATTGCATGTTTGCCCTTGCTCGCTCGAGCGAAAGAGTTCTCGCTCGAGCAAAGGCTGCGTCTGCATAAAAACCTGAAAGAGAAGATTTTACACTCGAGCGCAGGTTGTTTGGCTCGAGCGAAGCCACTTATGGAAAAACACGCGAGATTAGTCCCTCGCTCGAGCGATAGAGTCTTCGCTCGAGCGAGCTTAGCAGTCCCAGATTTCTATAAGTATTTGTTTTAATCCAAAACTAGGATTACTTCTTCAAATCTTCTTTTTGGATATTAAGGTTTATATCTGGGGATATTTTGCTGGTTTTCTTTGATGTTTTGATTGAGTATTTAACTTATGGTTTAAAGAGCATACATCAAAGGATTATTTGTTTGTTCAAACTAAAAGAGAGAGTTGTTCTTCAGTGGATTCTGAAGAATTCGAGCCTGAAGCTTTGGTGGATTCTGGAGTGGCTTATCGTCAAGACAATTCCGAGGTGAAGACGGGGTTGGAAGAGGCACATAGGGGTTGGTTCAATTCGGGCGTGGATTCGCTAGGTAATTGAGAGTATACTTGTGTAATTCCTTTATATCTTCTTAGTGGATTATTTTGTGGCTGTTGCCCGTGATTTTTTTTCACAATTGGAAGTGCTCCAGTTGTGGTTTTTCCACATTAAAATCGTTGTGTCGATTTGTCTTGATTGTTTGATTGGAATTGTTTTATTGCTTTAAATTGATACATAATCACAAATCAATATCTAGAGGATTTCTAGATTTTTCAATTTGGTATTAGAGCAAGTCGTTCTATTTTTTAAAAAAAGTTCCTTTAGAACGAGATCTTGTTTGATTTGTGATAATGGATTCAATTCGTGAGGGAAATTCAATGGATCGACCACCCCTACTTGAAGGATCTAATTATTCATTTTGGAAAGCTAGGATGAGATCGTTTTTAAAATCTATTAATAAAAAAGTTTGGCAATCTGTCATGTATGGGTGGACTGAACCGACGATTATCGTTGATAGAATAACCTTCCCCAAACTAATTGATAAGTGGGACACAATTGATTACCAAAATAGTAGCTGGAATAGTAAAGTTATCAATTCTCTCTTTTGCGCTGTCACACCTGAAGAGTTTAGTCATATTTGTAATTGTGAAGTCGCAAAAGAGGCTTGGGATATCTTACAAACTATTCATGAGGGCACTTCTTCTGTGAAACGCTCAAAACTTCAAAGGCTCACATCTAGTTTCGAAAACCTTTCAATGAAAGATAGTGAGACCTTTGATGAATTTTATGCGAAGTTGATTGACATTGTAAATTCCAGCTTCAATTTAGGTGAAAAAATACCAGAATCCAAAGATGTGGAAAAATTTTGAGATCCTTGCCCGATCGGTTCCAACCAAAAGTTACGACTATTGAGGAGGCTTAAGATGTTGACAACCTCAAGCTGGATCACTTAGTTGGAAATCTCCAAACTTATGAGGCACATAGGAATTTCAAAAAGAAACAAAAAGATGATATTGCTTTTAGTAGTGCTCATAGAGTTGGAAAGGGTTCTAATAAGGATTATGAGATAGATTCCAAGATTACGACTGTTTTTGTTAAACAATTTAAAAAATCTTTTTTGAAAAAGAATCCTAATCTTTTGGAATCTACTCATACTCATAAATCTAAAGACAAAGATAAACTCAAAATTAATTCTATAGCCAAGAAGGAGAAAGGAAAGATACAAGGGAACTCTGAAAGAGTCCAATGCTATGAATGCCAAGGATTTGGCCACTTTGCTTCAAAATGCCCCACTCATTTGAAGAAGAAGATAGCCCTCGCTATCACTTGGGATGATGAATTAGAATCTAATGAAGATGATAGTGACAACGAAGATCAAGGCGAAAAGGGACATAAACAATTCCTTACTTTCATGGCGACTTCCGAAACTGAAGGACGAACAGAGTATCCGAAGAGGCTGGTTGAGAATGCCACTGATGATGAATCCTCGGGAAGTAATGATGAAGAGATTAAGCAAGCTTATGAAAAGTTGTATAAGGAATCTCTTAACTTATCCAAATTGAATGACAAACTCACTATGAAACTCAAAGCATGTGAAAGTGAGAATGTCAAACTAAAGAAGGAGATTTCCGAGGCTAAGATTGATGCCATCAAGATAGCTAATGATCAACAAGCTCTTTGTGCAAAACTCTTGACTTGTGAGACAGAGAGGAATGAGCTACATCATATCTATGCAATGTATAAAGAAAAGATTGAATCTCTCGAGATGACTCAAGTTGCCTTGGAAGAACTAATGATCAAGAAAGAGGAAGAGCTCAAGTGTGCTATGGCTACCATTGGTCTTTGGAACAAAGGATCAAAGACTTTGGAGGATATCATTGGGTCTCAACAAATGTGTTGTGACAAGCGTGGCATTGGTTTTGGTGATAACAAAGAGCAAAAACAGAGTGCATCTATATCTCATGATACAAGAACTCAAGGAAAGGGAAAACAAAAAATTCAACATAAGGATGGGCTTCTCAAACTTCCTAGAGTTGGTAAGGTAAAAGAAAAAAAGGTACACCCTGTATTTATTTGTCATCATTGTGGTATGCATAGTCATATTCGCCCTTATTGTTATAAGTTGCATGGGAAAGTATCTCATAGAGATGGAAGAAATTCCAACATCTCGTGGGGTAGGAGACACTTCATTAGTAGTAATGAGGTTAAAGGCCATTTTAGACCTCATTATTTTGATCAGCTTGAGACCAAACATGGAGCGAGTTTGTATTTGCCTAAACCTAGAAATAGGAAGTTGGAAACCAAGTCGAGACGGGTTCCCATTGAAAACAAAGGGAACCACAACGTCAAGACACCATCCAAAAACCGCAATTCTCATAACTTTCTTCATACTAAAGTGATTTGGCTGCGAAAACTTGACTTGTGTTAATTTGCATATTCTTTTTAGTTTTTAGGCTTCTGTGTATTTTTTTTTTCTTTTTGAGCCACTTAATGTGTGCATGTTCATTTTTTGTCTTGATTAAAAAAATAATAATAAAAAAAAAAACAAAAAGATTTTCTTAGTATGGTTTTGCAAGCTTAAAATTTTTTAGAAGTCCTTGGTGCATATTGGAATTGATGAGAATATCTATTACATGTTAATATGTGTGTGCTTTCTATGATCATTACTCATTTTGGAGTGTGTGTGTTCTTTGATTAGTATGTCTAATTCTGTACACACTCTTGGATAAGCAAATATTGGAGTCTTCTGCCTTAGTGATCTTTTTTCTCTATGGACTTCTGGCATTGTATCTTTTGCTTTTCTAGAGGAATTGACCTATACTAGCATATCATGGGTGATGTTGAGTCTCTTAAACCACCTTCCGTCTTTTTGCATCCCCACGGCTTTCCCCTCTGTTCTTTGTAGTCCAGGCAGGAGGAAAAGGCTACCTCAGAGTCACCAACCAGGTCATCCTTATTATATCCATGCTTCTCTGGTTCGGTTTCCATACTCTTGAGCATGTCAGCTACCAATGAGTGTGCAAAAGAATAAGAAAAAGAAAAAGAAAAAGAAAAAACCATGCAAAAGAAAGAAAAGAAAAAAATGTGCAGAAAAAAAAAAGGGATTCATTGATTGAGAGGGAGCCTCCGCCTTTACTCACCAAATACTCATTGATTCCTAGTGGTTTGACTTTCCGTAGTTGTGCTTAGATTCTCTTGTCGGAGGTCTAGCTTTCATATCACTACTAGGATTTAAATCTAGTGTTTGTCGAACTCTAAGAGTCACACACACACTTTTATCATGGGATCTATGCTTTTCACATAATCCATCACTTTCTTTTATGAGGAATCTTCTAGAGGCTGTGCACATTGTGTTTTCAAGTAATTATGCTTCTTGGATATTCTTGTGTGTTCTAAGGTATAAATCTGAGATTTCTTGCTTGCTCCACCATATTATTTTTGTCATTTTCTTCTTGTTCACTGTTTTCAGTATTTGTGGGTGCTTTTAGTGCGAGGGAGTTTGGTTTATCATTGTAAGAGTTTGTTAGCATGAACTCTTTGATTATTTCCTTCTTGCATACTTTAGTTGTTTGAGCTTCCTTTGTCAATTCGTAACAAAAAAGGGGAGTTATGTTGTGTCGGTGCATGTGTCTTAGTTTTCATCTATTCATGCTACATGTTCTTATTATCTTCAAGTCGCATTTATTCGTGTTTTCCATCTCATGCTTCAAGATAATCAAGTCGCATCGATTCATGTTTTCCATCTCATGCTTCAAGATAATCAAGTCGCATCGATTCATGTTTTCCATCTCATGCTTCAAGATAATCTTGTCATATGTTTATTGGTTTTTCATATGCTCTTGTGGCACTAATAGTTTTTTTGGAGATTGTGACACTAATAGTTGTTTTGCAGCTCATGAACTTGAGAAAGCAGTTTGCGTTTGTTGGCTGTAATGGGTTGGGGTGATTAGGATTTTATTTGTTAGGTGTGTTTTGTCACGGCATTGCCAAAGGGGGAGATTGTTAGGTTTTTATTCTTGGCAATCCCATTTGACAAAACTCTTTTCAGTTGTACTTATTTCCGCACTTTTATTTCAATGAGGCTATGAGTTTGTTAGATGCGAATCCAACCCGAATTGCGCCGTGCAGAGAAGTTTGTGATGGTAATTCTTTCAAGATTGCCACTTCGCTGATTATGACGGGGATCGAGCTGCCCGGTCAGCTCGCGGGGGTCCAGGGGGTAGTGCCCTGGTGGGGTCGAGGGGCAGCGCCCTCGAAGCAAAATGCAAAATTGCATTCGAAATTGCATGTTCGCCCTTGCTCGCTCGAGTGAAGGAGTTCTTGCTCGACCGAAGGCTGCGTCTGCATAAAAACCTGAAAGAGAAGATTTTACACTCGAGTGCAGGTTGTTTGGCTCGAGCGAAGCCACTTATGGAAAAACACACGAGATTAGTTCCTCGCTCGAGCGAGAGAGTCTTCGCTCGAGTGAGCTTCGCAGTCCCAGATTTCTATAAGTATTTGTTTTAATCCAAAACTAGGATTGCTTCTTCAGATCTTCTTTTCGGATATTAAGGTTTATATTTGGGGATATTTTGCTGGTTTTCTTTGATGTTTTGATTGAGTATTCAACTCATGGTTTAAAGAGTATACATCAAAGGATTATTTGTTTGTTCAAACTAAAAGAGAGAGTTGTTCTTCGATGGATTCTGAAGAATTCAAGCCTGAAGCTTTGGTGGATTCTGGAGTGGCTCATCGTCAAGACAATTTCGAGGTGAAGACGGGGTTGGAACGGGCATATAGGGGTTGGTTCAATTCGGGCGCGGATTCGCTAGGTAATTGAGAATATACCTGTGTAATTCCTTTATATCTTCTTAGTGGATTATTTTGTGACTGTTGCCCGTGGTTTTTTTTCACAATTGGAGGTGCTCCAATTGTGGTTTTTCCATGTTAAAATCGTTGTGTCTATTTGTCTTGATTATTTGATTGAGATTGTTTTATTGCTTTAAATTGATACATAATCACAAATCAATATCTAGCGAATTTCTAAATTTTTCAAAGGCAAACATAAAGGTCTTTGCGATGGTAGTCATTGCCTTTTAGGTCCACAAGATCCCCGAACCAATTCATACAATGCACAGTAGTTCCTCCACTCATATTAGCATACGCATAAGCCGTGCAAGATTGTCACGACATTTGGATTCACATTGACTAACGGTCATATTTCCAAGAGATTGAATATTCGGGCAATTTTGTCCTTTCAAACTTAAAAAACCAATCTCCCAGATCACATGTCAGTGCCATTTTCCTGGCACAGCCTCCTGTCCAAGAAAAATGAGTGAGACCACTAAAAAGAGGAGCACTAATAGCTCTAAAGTGGTGTGGGTCCCACATGATGGGATGTTTTGCTCTTGTGTTTTTTTTTAAAAATTTTTTATTTTTGAATTTCCACCTTATTAGTGGTCAATTAGTGCTCCCAAATTAGTGAGATGAATCATCGTTGCCTATCCAATTTGCAAGATTCAAAGAATTCTGATCGTTAGGTTCCAAACCCTGCAAACAACTGTAAAATGGATGCAAACCATTTTGTTCACAGCTACTAAATGGAGCATACTGGCCATAAAAATCACATTTGGACTCAACTACTGGCAATTTCCATGCAACTACCCATGAATTGTCACTTTGTTCCCATAAAAGGACCTGAGCTTGCCCACTAGGAGTTAGCATGGCTCTTATTTTTCAGGGACACTACAACTGAGATAAATTTCATCACCTTCTACTACGAAAGTAAAAAAAAGAGGTAAAACCTTGAGATTTGTATCATATATAAGAAAAACTAGTCATGTACTGTGTTTCTTCAATATGAATGGTTTTGGTTCCAAATGAATATTTGTGGATGCCCTTCAGGATCTATACCTACTGAAAACATTCCTGGTCGAGGATCTTAATTGTCTACCTATGAGTATATAAGGCTTCGCTGTCTAGTTTTCCGATTCAACCTGAGTTTCATGCCAGGCATGAATGTATCAGCTGGATTATCAATTAAAACTCTGTCATAATAAAATGTCGTCACCAAGTCTCAGAATGAGATTTCCATTATCTGAAAGCTGTGCAACTGTGGAGTTTACGGCCAAAATGAGAATTGTTGCATTTGTTAACCAGACTACTTGTCCTCTTCTATAAAAAATCACAAGATTCCCATCATCACCGAGCCTGAAAATCGCTGTAGAATTTTGGGCAAGAAAGTTTTCTCTATTAGCAACCAATATGACTGTTTGTTTGGAGATTGTTTTGTACCATATGCCAATGTATCTGTTGGTGGAATTGCCTGGACTGAAGAAGCCTAACGCAAAATTTCCACCAGCTGAAGTTAAGGTTCAGTTAGTGTTGATTGATTCGCTTGCTCTCAAAATGTCTTCACTAGCACAAACAGGAAAGAGAGAAGAGGACAGGATGATCATAATATTCAGTAGAAAATAGCAAGCCATTCATGGATCTTTTGGCTTAAGGTGATCCATCATTCATTTGGTATGTATCTCACTCTGCTAGAAGAAACTAATGGTAGACAGACAGACACTCAAGTGGTACTTGAAGACAGAGTTGATTTTTTGGTTAGGCTTTCCTATGTTTATGTTCACGAGGAAAGTCGTGACAAACTACTTATAGGTATGAAAATGCGCTGCAAAATTCTGATGTAGAATTATTCTTGAATTAATGTGTCACTTTAAAGATGGGCCTGTTAAAAATTTAGTTGAGTCTTGTCCTATTTTTCTGGCATTAACCACTTCTTTAGGAACTGAATAAGTCTGCTGTAGACTTGGTAGAATTTAAGTTAGTTCCTTCTTTCATGTTGAGTCAGTTCCTTATTTTGAGGATATTCAGTTGTGTAAATTTCTATTTAAACAACATCAGTGCAATGAATAAACTAAGACTTTTGATCTCTATGTTACTGTGAGTTTAACATTGTGGTATCAGAGCTTCCAAGAAATTCTTCACAGAAGCAGCAGTCTTCTTACTTGCAGTAGCAATCATTCATGGCTGACAAGGTAATCGATAACTATGTCCAGCCGGCTATTCCTCGCTTCGATGGTCATTATGATCACTGGAGCATGTTGATGGAGAATTTTCTAAGATCCAAAGAATATTGGACTCTCGTGGCAACCGGTATTATAGAACCGGCAAGTGGAGTCAGAAGCACAACAAAAGAGACTCGATGAACAGAGGTTGAAGGATCTCAAGGTAAAAAATTACTTATTTCAGGCTATTGATCGTACAATTCTAGAGACCATTCTCCAGAAAGAAACTTCGAAGCAGATCTGGGACTCACTGAAGAAGAAATATCAAGGCACATCGAAGGTCAAGCGCTCCCAACTCCAAGCACTTCGCCGAGAATTCGAGACCCTTCAAATGAAATCTGGTGAGAGTGTTTCAGATTATTTTTCAAGAACAATGACGATTGCAAATAAGATGCGGATCCATGGTGACCTGATGCAAGATGTTACCATCGTGGAAAAGATTCTTCGCTCCTTGACTACGAAATTTGATTACATAGTCTGTTCTATTGAGGAGTCCAAGGACATTGATGAACTATCGGTTGATGAGTTGCAGAGTTCGTTGCAGGTCCATAAACAAAAACTCCACCAAAGGATCACTGAGGAGCAAGCCTTGAAGGTCTCAACAAATGATGAATCTTCAGCAGCAAGAGGTTGAGGCCGAGGCCGAGGTCAAAGACGAGGAAAAGGCAGAACAGATGATCAAGCTTTTGAATTCAAAGGAAGAGGCCACAGACGCAGCGCTGATTATGCTAAAGCCCAAGAATCAAAGTCCTTCGACAAATCAAATGTTGAGTGCTTCAGATGCCCCAGGTATGGTCATTTTTGTTCTGAATGCCATACAAAATTACCTAACGAGAAAGGAGGAACATCAAATTTTGCAGAAAAAGAAGATGATATTACTCTTCTTATGGCTTGCAACACCATGGAAGAAACTCTTCCAAACATGTGGTACTTGGACACTGGATCAAGTAACCATATGTGCGGAGACAAGTCCATGTTCTCTGAGTTGGATGAATCTTTTAATAGCTCTGTAAAATTTGGTGATGATTCTAGATTATCTGTTATGGGAAAGGGAAAAATTAGCTTCCAAAATTCAAAACATTCTCTTTCAAATGTGTTTTATGTTCCTGGTTTGAAAAACAATCTGTTAAGTGTGGGATAACTTCAAGAAAAGGATTATGAGATTATTATCAAAAGGGGAACTTGCCAAATCCAACATCCGGAAAAGGGTTTGATTGTTCAAGTTAATATGACTCGAAATCGGATGTTTCCTTTATATCTTTGTAATGATACCCTTCCTTATTTTGCTGCTATGGTGAAAGATCAAGCATGGTTATGGCATCTTCGTTATGGCCATTTGAACTTCAATGGTCTGAAGATTCTTCATCAGAAAAATATGGTGTCTGGTCTTCCGCAGATTGATCATGTTTCCCAAGTATGTGAAGGCTGTGTTGTTGGCAAACAACATCGTAATGCATTTCCAAAAGGGAGAGCATGGAGAGCCAAGAAAGTGTTGGAGTTGGTCCATTCTGATATCTGTGGGCCTATAAATCCACCATCCAATGGTAATAACAGGTATTTTATTACCTTTATCGACGACTTTAGTCGGAAAACATGGGTCTATTTCTTGCAGGAAAAATCTGAAGCCTTTTCAGCATTCAAAAATTATATGCCCTTGTTGAGAAAGAAGTTGGGAAAGCTATCCAAACTCTTCAAACCGATCGTGGTGGGGAATTTAACTCACGGGAATTTGCAAATTTTTGTGAGATGCATGGAATCAAAAGACAGCTTACAGCTTCCTACACCCCGCAGCAAAATGGTGTGGCTGAGCGGAAAAATCGTACCATCTTAAACATGGTACGGAGCATGTTAAGCACATCTGGTCTTCCGAAAAGTTTCTGGCCTGAAGCAATCTTGGGGAGTATTCATCTCTTAAACAGAAGTCCAACAATAGCTGTTAGAAATATGACGCCCGAAGAAGCATGGAGCAGAAGACAGCCTAGTGTTGCTCACTTGCAAATTTTTGGGTGCATAGTATATGCACATGTTCCAGATGAAAAGCGGAAGAAGCTCGATGATAAAGGTGTAAAGGGTATTTTTCTCGGGATTAGCAAACAATCCAAAACCTATAAATTGTACAATCCGATCACTGAGAAAATCGTCATTAGCCGTGATGTGGTGTTTGATGAAGATAAGACATGGCCATGGACTCCTACTATTTTAGGGCAGTCCATTCATGTCCATTTTGAAGACAAGGAACAGTCACAAGTTTCTTCCGAACAGCCACGAGTTTCTTCTTCGCATCTACCGAGCACTTCATCTGGAGAAGACCAATCTAAAATTTCAAAACAGACACCGCCTCAATGCATGAAGAGTCGACCAGCCTGGATGCGAGATTATGAGGTAACTAGAATTGATCAATTTGACGATCCCATTACCCATTTTGCTTTACTTTCAGATTGTGATCCAGTAACATTTAATGATGCGGTTCAAGATCCAAAATGGCAGCAAGCTATGGATGAGGAAATTCATGCCATTGAGAAAATTAATACTTGGGAATTAACTAATCTTCCCAAAGGCCACAAGTCGATCGGTGTTAAGTGGGTGTATAAAACAAAGCTGAATCCACAAAGCAAAATTGAAAAATACAAAGCTCGTTTGGTCACTAAAGGATATAAACAACAGCTTGGAATCGACTACAACGAAGTTTTTGCTCCAGTTGCAAGGCATGATACCATCAGATTGGTAATTGCATTAGCAGCACAAAACTCATGGCCTATATTTCAATTGGATGTTAAATCAGCATTTCTCCATGGAGATTTGCAAGAAGAGTATGCGTTGATCAACCTCCAGGTTATGTATGTCAAGGGAATGAGACTAAGGTGTATAAGTTAAAAAAGGCTCTATATGGATTGAAACAAGCTCCCCGAGCTTGGTATAGTCGTACAGAAGCATATTTCTTAAAGTCAGGCTTTCAAAAGTGCCCATATGAGCCTACTTTATTCATAAAATCAGACTCTGATGGCAAGTTACTTATTGTATGCTTATATGTGGACGATTTGATCTACACTGGAAATGATAGTGCCATGTTTGATGCATTCAAGTCCTCGATGATGAAAGAATTTGCAATGACTGATCTTGGCATGCTACACTACTTCCTTGGCATAGAAGTAATTCAATCTTCTGATGCTATTTTTCTCTCGCAGTGAAAATATGCTCAAGACATTTTGGCCAAGTTTCAGCTGCAACATTGCAACTCAGTTGGTACACCAATTGATCTTGGTTTGAAGCTAACCAAAGATCCTGAAGGAAAGAAGATTGATAACATTCTATACAAGCAAATGGTTGGAAGTTTAATGTACTTGACAACAACCAAGCCTGATATAATGCATGGAGTTAGTCTGATCAGTCGATACATGGAACACCCTACGGAGTTGCATCTCCTCGCTGCCAAGAGAATTTTTCGATACTTGAAGGGAACAACTGATTTTGGCATATTGTACAAGAAAGGAGAACAATCTGGTCTAATTGGTTTCACTGATAGCGATTATGCTGGTGATTCCAATGATAGGAAAAGTACATCCGGTTACATTTTTATGATGGGCTCAGGTGTGATCTCATGGTCATCAAGAAAACAACCTATTGTCACTTTGTCCACCACTGAAGCAGAGTTTGTTGCTCCAGCTTCGTGTGCCTGTCAAGCTATCTGGTTGAGAAGGTTACTTGAAACACAGCATCCTCACAATGGTTCCACTCCCATTTACTGCGATAACAGTTCAACGATCAAGCTTTCAAAGAATCCTGTTCTCTATGGCAGAAGCAAGCATATCGATGTACGATATCACTTCTTACGTGATCTAGTCAAGGATGGAACTCTAGATCTGAAGCATTGTAGAAGTGAGGATCAGCTCGCAGATATTCTGACTAAACCCCTCAAATTACCTGCTTTCTTGAAGCTACGACATCTACTTGGAGTGTGTTCTGTAGTTAATTCTGATGTGAAATAACCCACTAAACTGAATGTTTGCAGTACACTCAGTTTAAGGGGTGGTGTTAAGAATTTAGTTGAGTCTTGTCTTGTTTTTCTGGCATTGACCACTTCTTTAGGAACTGAATAAGTCTGCTGTAGACTTTGTAGAATTTAAGTTAGTTCCTTCTCTCATGTTGAGTTAGTTCTTTATTTTGAGGATATTCAGTTGTGTAAATTTCTATTTAAACAACATCAGTGCAATGAATAAACTAAGACTTTTGATCTCTATGTTACTGTGAGTTTAACGGAGCCACGCTCTTGTCTCTCTCACTCTCTCTCTCTTCTTCTTCTTCTTTTTTTTTTTTTTTTTTGTACAAATTTTCTATGTACGTACACTTTTCTGTATTATATAGTACAGTTGATTGTTGCCTTCATTCAACATTTTTTTTTAAAAAAATACATCGATGCTTTTAAGTTAATTTCTTTCTAAAGACAAAAAAATTGAGTATTATCGTTGAACCACTGCGACATATGGTCTTGTTATATATGTTCAAAATTTTCAAAATTGGATTTTTTATTACAAAGGAAACTTAAGAAATCAAAATGCTGAAATAAAATCGAGTATGTATAAATGCATAACAAACTTTAACACATTTCATCTAGGAGGTGATAGGCCTCGTAATGACAACCACTTGAGTGTCAGATAGGCATAATAAAGAAAAAGAGAGGCTAACATTTGATGCTAGGAATCAAAGGAGCTATAAAGTGTAATTAGCACAGTAAAGTTAACTAGCAAAAGTAAATGCAGGCAACTGACATCTTTCTTTTCTTTTTTCTTAATTAGTGCCGAGGGTAATGAAGTACAATCCAAGCACCACTTCCAATAGATTTAAATTTTCCACATAAAAAATAAAAATAAAACAGAAACAGTGGGCTTTATAAGGATTGTCACAAACTGAGATCACAAATTTTTGAAGAAAATCTTAATTAAAAACTAGGGAAGGCAAATCCTGCTAATAATTAGCATCAACACTAAACAAATTGCTTATAGGATACACATAAAAATTCTAAGTGCACACAAACCTTCTCACATGCGGTGAGACTCATTAAAATGTGTGGATTCTATCCTATGTGAAAGGGTTGTATTCAAATTTTGTACATGTAGAACAATCATATCAAAAAAACCAAAAATTGAAAAAAGAAAAAATGGCAGAAAAAATAAAAAGAGAGGCTAATTCTTGATACAGAAAGTGACAGCAACTAAAAAGTAGAATTAGAACAAAGAATAGAGTAATAACAAGAAGTAAACAATGTATTGACAGTACTACAAATTTAGAAAAGTTATCTAGAAAAACACTTCTCTGGGTCACAACCACTTTAAGTGTGATCCACATCTCACTAACTTTAAATCTGCACTACAACTTGTTTTGAGATAAAATTTTGAGTAAGTTTTGGTACCTCATAGTATATTTCAACAATGTATTGTAGGCAACTGGATTTTTCATTCCCCTACTAAAAGCTACACAAAAAGAAAAGTTGAAAGGTCAACAAAGTAGAGGATAGAGCAATGAGGTATAATGCAAGCACCAGCTCCAAAAGGGTCAAACTTTGTCACAAAAAAAAGAAAATATATATATACTCAAGACTAAGAAGAAAAAAAACCTATACTCAAGGTCAAGGCTAAGAAAAGAAAGTGAACATGGTTGTCTGACGTGTTCTGTAATTAGGTAGTGAGGCACCAATGTTTCCTTTCAAATGAGAATAATAATTACAAGAGTGTTGTGTTTCCATGGCTTGCAGCCTTGTATTCTTCAATTCAATTCATATTCAACAATGTTCTTTCCTATAAACTAGTGCCACTTTTCCTGACTTTCTATTTATTTCTTTTGATTCTCTGAAGTTTTGGTGTATGTTCAAACTATCAATGAAGAACACTCTTGCAGTTGCTCCACATGATAGGCAGATCGGGGGGGAAAAAAAAAAAAACCTATTCAGTTTAATTTTGGAGAAAAAATAAAATTAACTAATGTATTCAAAACATGACTTCTATTTAACACACATTATCTATATATATTTACATTGCAAAATCGAACTTCACATAGAATCTACTAATGTAGTTGAATTTGACACCACGATGATGTTTTATGTGATCAATTTCTCTGAAACTATACCTCAGAAATGGTGTTTATGCAATTTGTCCGGAAACTTTAAATTTGGATAGGCAAAATGCAAGCATATCAGAGTCAGACTTGGCCAAAGATTTGAAAGTGTTAAAATGTTGAAATAATTCTTCTGACATTTAGAAGGAATCACATGTTGAATGGAAATTCAATTCAACTGATTCAACAGTTTATTGATTTTGTGTTTTTTCCCTATAAGGGGGAACATTTAAAATATGAATTATTCCCCTCGTTGATGGAACAAAGTAACCATATATTGCACAATTACAAGCTATGTTTTCCAAAAAATATTAGATTGCATAAATATGGTGATGCAAACTAATAAGAACAAGTCATGATTCATGAAAAATTCCACTACTTATCGGCCTTCTTCTACAGAACCTGTCAACGCACTATTGGAGAATGTTTCTGGTTTACTAGAAGAAGAAGAAGAAGAAGGTGCATCAGAAAGCCAATTCTTCGCCAAAAAAGCTGGTGGTTTAGGATTCGGAAGTGTTGCAGTTTCACTGCCAAGCATGAAAACTAAATTTGGCATGCTACGAGGATCACTAGGCTCTCTGTACACACAAAGCCCAACTGTTATGCACTTCATAACTTCACCTCTGTTGCTAGATTCAAGCAGTGTCTGATCCATCAAATCCAATGCCTTCTCTTCTCTCCAAAATCTCCAGGCCTGAGATTGCTTTCAAATCAGAGTTGAATGAAACAACATGACAACAAATCATTGGATGTGATCAAATTAGTACTCACATGACCCAAAAGGTTAAAGGCTTGTTGGAACTTGTAAAATCCGGTGTTCCTCTTCCCACTCACAATCTCTAGTACAATGACTCCAAAACTAAAGGCATTAGACTTAATTGAGAACAATCCATCTAATGCATACTCTGGAGACATATAGCCGCCGCATTACATCAAATATCCAAACAAGTTAGTATATAAATATAGCACAGCATAAAGGATATTAGCGATGTTATTACTTACTTGGTTCCGACTACTCTAGCGGTGTTAGCTTCTGTTTCTTTTCCCCAACTATCCTCGCCAAGCCAAAGTCTGAAATTTTGGGGTTCATCTCCCCATCTAATAGAATATTGCTTGTTTTCAAATCTCTATGAATAATTCTCAACCTCGAGTCTTGATGAAGATAAAGAAGCCCTCGAGCAATTCCAAAAATGATATCGAAGCGTTTGTCCCAGTCTAATGGCACGCATAGAGTTCGATCTTGCAATTTGTCCATTGGAAAGCATGATTCAGAGCAGTTTCTATTAATTATCAAATGGAATATAATCTACGTACTAAAAGCTTTAAGAGTTAAAAGTTTAAAGGCTAACCAAATATGAAGGAATCTAAGCTTTTGTTTGGCATATACTCATAGAGTAAAATCTTTTCATCACCTTTGATGCAATAGCCTAAAAGTCTAACAAGATTCCGATGTTGAAGTTTAGAGAACAATACAACCTCATTTTTAAATTCCTCCAATCCCTATACCGAATGACTTGACAACCTCTTCACAGCAATTTCTTCTCCTCTGGGAAAAATGCCCTGTTCAAATTTTCATGAAACCAATTAATTTTGTCACTAAACATAGAATTCTTGTATATGAGCTTTGGTGAGTATTAAAGAAAGGACTATAACATTGTAACAGGCCCAAATCCCCCTTGTCCAAGCTTATTTGCATCTGAGAAGGTATTTGTAGCAACTAGTATGCTTTCTAAATGAAAAAATGGTACATCAATGCCTTTCCTATCATCGTCTTTGAACTCACCCGAATCTATCATGTTTTTAACCCGTCTTTCAGTATCAAACAAGCGAAGCACTTGATTTCTCTGGACGCTTTCTCTACTTTCATGTTGAATATAATATACATCTTAGTTATACATGCTTGTTATATTGAAGAACAGAAAACGCAAACACTATATAGTAGTAAGTACCTTGTGTTTGTTTTAGCTTCCTTCTTTTGTACCAAATATAGCCACCGATGCATATGAGCACAACCAGGATTATCGCAACCATAAAATGGATCACAAAAGAAAATGACTTCTTTTTTTTCCTAGTGCAGTTGTCGTTTCCTGAAACAAAACAAAAATAGTTTCATCATTTTATGGTCGCTATTGTAGTGTTTTGTGATGATATGAATTGATATAAACCCGTAAAAACAAGGAAGTCCAACATATCAAATATATTTGTTTTTTTTTTTTTCCCATTGACATTTTTGAGTTGTGATTCTCAAGTGTTTGTGTAAATCAGCGAAACACTTTCTGAAGTTGTTTAAACACTAATAGAACTTGTAAAAATTTGTACACAAGGCCTGTTTCTCTTTGGATCAAGAAACTTTTTCTGGAAAATTACTGTCACACTCAAACATGATGCTATTAGTCTATAGTTCATTATATGTATAGTAATAGCATCCTCACCTAGAACACTAGTACAATTTAATTCCAAGCCATGCCAATGATAGTTTGCATTGCAAAGGCACCTTCTCTTGCCGTCTTCTGTTGTATTGCAACTTGAATTAGGCCAATCCGTGCAGTCTTCTAACAAAGTACAGGTCGGCTGTGGTGTTGGATCCCAACTAATCTCTACAGCTAAGCTAGCATTACACGAGCTACCAATCACTTTATACGGTACTGATGGACTGACACGAAAATTTTTAGAACAACAGATATCGGCATTTTTAACTGTATCTGTAAGTTGGATGATAAATGTAAGATTATCTGGATTGATGCTTGTAACTCTGTAGATGCCGCTTGGTTCCTGGAACTCAACTTGTCCTGTGGACTTGTTGCAGTGGAAATTGTTGTACATTGGGTCGCCGCAATTTTGTCCAGTGCATAGGGGATAGGGTAGAATTTTAGCACCACAAGGCTCGCAATCTCTTGATGTTGATTCTGCAAAATCAAGAGCATAAACCATTTAGGCCTTGCTACAAATCAGTCAAGGACCATGTCCTTAAAATCTCAAAGTCGACAATCAACTATTTAAGAAGAAAAATCTTTTATAGGCCAAAAGATAGGTCGATAGTGTCTGAGTTGTAACAATTTGCCTCAATTCTGATATATGGGTCTATTATTGCCCCATGAAACAGGGCCATTGGGCCAGATCATCAGTGCTCTGTAAGAAAGTCCAACAATACAAGCCAGCAAGCCGAACAGCAACAAAGGATTGATCTTGGCCCCTCAGTTCAGGAGTGGCCAAACTGAATTAGCCTAATTAGTTAGAAGGATAAATTGTTTGGTTAAGATTGAAATCAGGCAAGTTTAGCTAGAGTAGATCTAGTCTAATGTTTGCCAGTAATGTCATGATATTATAAATTTTTATTTTAAAAAAAATTACATATATATATGTTGAAAAGTGTACAAAATTTGACATATATGAATTAAAATACTCATATCAAATTTAAATGCATAGAGGGGCACCCTTTTTTCTGGAAGGGAAGATAGTAAAGTACCTATATCTGTACGGGCTACATGGACTGATAGGTTATAAGCGCCTTCCGTATCCTCGTGAAGATTTCTGAGATTCTCCGTCCAAATTCTGCCCCTAGATGAGTTTGTACTAGTGACTCTTTGTGCATCAACAGATGATGCGATATAAGAATACGCCTGGCAATTGCAATGTCCCACACACTCATTTTCGCAATCCTTCTCACTTATTGCCTTGGGTAGTGAGCCTGGATCTTCCACTGTCATAATCTTCAACTTCAAGAATGTGTACTTCTTCTTATCCGTCAAGCACGTAGTTGTCTTCCTAGTACACCCGCTTGAAAATTCACCAGAATTCCATTCATTTGGTGAGTTCGGCACAAAACCCGGCAAACACTTATGCTGTGTTTGGTTGGAGTTTTTGAGGTGGGATTTGGAAAAGGAATGAGAAATGTAATCCTATTTATGTTTGGTTATAATAAAAAATATATGGGAAAAGAAAGGGGGTGAGAAATAAATAAAGAAATAGGATACCTTTTAGGACATCAATTCTATTTTATAACCAACACAACCAAACATAGTTGGGATTTGGAATTCTATTAATTCTTTCTCCTTTTCCTTTCATTTCCATTTCCTTTTCCATTTCCCTTCCCAAATCCCCCAACCAAACACAGCATTACAGTACTTCAATCCACTATTCTCACTGTTACAGCTTCCAAAATCCCCACAAGCATTATACACACTGCACTTGTCTCGCTGTTCTGACCATATCAAAGACCACTGTCCATTATCCCAATTGAAAAACTGTAGTTCCCCGGAAAACCTCATCACCAACCTCGTGATATTGTCTTTTAAAACTGGTGATATAGTAAAATTCTTACCATTATATGTTATGTTCTCACCATTGCTAGAATTTGATAACAGTAAGTCTATTTTGTGTAGCAATTTCTGATCGGAACTGTCAAAGATACCAGACCCACTTCTCCAGTACATTTCGCTTCTTTTCCAAATGATGTAATTAGTTTCTGTTGATTGATATTTCTTGAAAGTAAAGTTTCCCTTTGCCGGGTCGTTGACCCTTTTCCATGAATTCAATTTTAGATTATCGTCCATCATCATACTGGGAAGGAAGGTATCAGTTGGATGATCAAAACTCTGCCATAGTACCTTCCCCAATAGATCATCGCTCAAAACCAAGACCTGTAGTGAAATTAATGGAATTTCCGTCCATGACCTTGAGGTTGAGGATGCCATCATCTTCAATGGTGAAAACGCCAGTTGGCAACCCACAATCGTCTGTGGGTTCAATATGTAATACCAAATTCCTATGTATCTGGCTGTTGGAGAATAATTTCAGTAAAATTAATTAATTGCAAATAATAAATAAAATAAAACAAACTTACAATTTTTCAAAGATTAAACTATTGAATGAAGTTGCGATTGAGGCCAGTGTATGGATACTGTGTCTTTTAAGACAGAATAACGCCCTTTCCACTGATGCTCGGGATTAATAGGTGTTCTATCTCCAGGATACAACAATCATGTATGTGTATAGCGAACCAAAGTATGTGTTTTACACTCTCTCAAACTTAGACTCTAAAAAATATGAAAATGCAGAATGAACAGAGGAGGAAGAAACTGGAAGTCCGAATTTTCTTTTATTGATTTGATTCCAAAACCCGGATGGAGGACTGCCTTAATAGAGGCAATGGAAAAACCTTTTCGGAAGAGACACGTCTGCCAGCAAACAATTGAAAATACCTTCAAATAATTTTGGCCTAAGAAGATAGTAACGGGTCGACCCAACCCAACTCACACTTTAGGTGTCCTTTGGGTCCATGCCCAAGGTTCCATCTAGGACTTTATATCTTCTCCAAATTTTTCCTTTCCTATGTGGGACAAGAACACTCTAACACCATTTTGAGAATTTTTTACCAACATGACTAATGTTGATGAATCTCACTTTGAGAGTCAATTTTTTATTCACCTATAAATGGTTTTGACTCAATAATTTCGTAATCTTGTTCACCACATGGCAACAAACACATTGCTACTCGGACCCTCCAAAACTGACTTATGGGTCCTACAAAATTATTACCATAAAGTTTCCGAAAAATCAGTATTTAAATCATTTTTTCCAACACTGGCTACGTAGCCTGATTCTCCCATAGTGGAAAAGAAACCAAGTTGGAATTTGTTGCCAGCTGAGATGAGAGTTTCGCCGTAGATACCTCGAATTGGATAGCCTGTTGTTATAGCATCCCTTGCAGTTGTAGCTGCAGCTGCAAGACAAAATATTAAAGGACCCAACAACAACAATATGCCAAAGATGATAAAAATGGTAGATAGTGGTGTAAAATTTGAATGAAAATTATAGGAAAATATCATGGCGGCAGCAGTGGTGGTGGTGGTGTATGCTCCATTTTCCTTCATTACGGGATGCATGGTGGTGGTCATTGTACAGCTCCAGGTTTGCTGCTGAGATCTGCATGTAGTTTCCTATCTACTAAACTATCCTTAGACATAAGAGGCGAGATATTTTAAGTATATTAACCAAGATTGAGTGATTTAGACAATGTGGAATAATCTAACAATGAGGATGGCATTAGCGGTTGATTCTTCCCAATAGTAGTAGGGGCACGCGGTTTGACTATCCCAAAACCACTTCGTTTTCGAGCAAAAAGCCAAATATTCCTTTCTTCCCAAAATAGTAGTCTCTTTTGAGAAATTTAATTTTTTTTGGTAGTATAATTATTACATTTTAACAATATTAATTTTTTTTAAATTATCCTGTGATAGTATATTTTTTTGGGAACATCAATTATCATAATTGTATTTTTTGTATTGTTAATAAATTTAAAAGGACACAAAAGGAAATTTATATTATTTTAGTTTTTAATTTTTGTAAAGAGACTAATATTTTGAGACAATAAAAAATGGAATAAGAAACTAATATTTTGAGACAGATAGAGTAAATAAAATAAAATCTTCCTTTCCCTTCCCTTTTGTCTTTTTATGTTTGGTTCAAAAGTAATAAGTGGATATCATCAAAATATTTATTTCTATATTTGGAAATAATAATAAATACATTATAAATAAAATTATTTTTCAAAATTTTAAGAAATAATCTACATAATCATCATTTCATTCCATTCCATTCCAATGAATTAAATATAACATCCTCAAATTTCTAAACATCATCCATCAAAAAAAAAAAAAAAACAAACAAAACAAAACAAAACAAAACAAAAAATTGAAATCAAACCAAAGCAAGCACGATTGATTGCAATGTTGATTTTAAGAATTACCTTTTGAATTTGGAGAATATTCACGAGGTAGGGATACGAAGGGATGTCAATATAGTCACCTCTATAATCTCGAACTACTCTATGGACCTTGACTCCCATGAAAGATTCTAGATCTTGCATTGAATTGCTCTCTGGCGGTCTAAGTTTGATATTGCATTATCGTCCATGATCTTCGCTGCCATTTTCTAGGGCTTCTAATGCGTTTCCATCTTTGTCGTCCTAGAAGTACGGATCGGGACTTGGCAGTCATATTGAAATTAGAATGGGGGTACATGTTTTTGTTGGGTGGCAATGGGATAGGGTTGCGATCGCTGAAAGCGGTGTGTCACATGTTTTTTTTTTTTTTTTAAGTGGCGTCGTTTTGAGACACTGTATACATTCATTATTTGCACTATTAAATAAAAATTAAAGCATATTTGGTACTATTTATGTTTATATTTTTTATTAATTTTTACAAAAAAATTAAATGACGTAGGAAAAAAAATTAGTGTTAAATTTTTGTTTTTGGAAAATTGTAAAAAATGAAGGGGAATTTCATTCATTTCTCTGTTTCAACTACAACAATATTATCACCCCATTGCTCATTAGTACAACCAGTCCCCACATTTGAAGGGCTGATTACCTCCCACAACAGACACACCGACCAACCACCACCCGTCAGTAGCAGGAATAACTTCTATTAAAAATAGAAGATTACACTCAAAATGGAATTTCATTTATCAAACACAAGAACATTGTTTGAAGGGATCTTAAATATTAAAAAAACTAAATTTTACACAACACGATGAATGTGGGTTTAATACTGTGTGAGTCCCACATCATCATGCAAATATTGTATACTATGGGGTGGGTCTCATATGATATAAATCATATAGGGTGATTCTACTTACACCGAGTGATTCTATTTACACACCATCAAATGTTTTAGTACACATCATTTTCTCAATACACATCACACACATTTTCAATTTTTTGATTTCTTCTCACTTCACACCATCACTTTTCAAAAAATCCTAAATTACCCCCCATCTTCAACTCTACATCCCAAACCCTAACCTAACACTAAACCTAACCATCACCGCCGGCCACCACTTCCTCTCCAGCCTCCTACCCTTTTCGTACCATCAAACACTGGCTGCCACCCCTCCCTAGCCCATCACTTCTGATAACCCCCTAAAGCTTTATGTTGATTCGACAAATCTCCATCACCATTGTTGCTCTTCGTCGTTGCCCTCTCTCCCAACCCCACTGTTCATTGTCATCCTCCTCACCACCGCTAACCTTCATCTCTTGATCCCTCAACTACAATCGTCGTCCCCAGCCACCAAGACAATGGTGACTCCACCATCGCGAACCACCCGCTTCTATATCGCCATCGCGATTTGTCTCCCCATCCTCTCCATCGCAACCCAACTCTTGTCCACCGTATGGAGAGAGAGAGAGAGAGAGAGAGAGAGAGAGAGAGAGAAAAGCCGAGGGTTTTCAGATCTCAGACGAAGATGTGAATTGCAACGGCAGCAGCGACGACAGAGAAGGGAGGCGCGAGTTGCAGAGACAGAGGCAACAAAGATGAAGGCTGGAATAAGAAGAGAGAGAGAGAGAGAGAGAGAGAGAGAGAGAGATACGACAGAGGAGATTGAGAGTTGCCGGAGAATGAGAAGTTGGCACGACGGGGCTGGGAAAGGTGTCGACAGTGGCTGGTTCATGGTGTAGCTGGAAGGGAGTCCGCTGGTGGATTTGATTTTAGGATTTTTGCCCAAAATGGTAATTTCATTTTTGTCCAAAATGGTAATTAAAAAAAATTGGACAATGATGTGTACTGAGAATAATGATGGTGTGTAAATAGAATTACCCACTTATACCACTACTTTACCTCTTTACACCCTTTATATGAGTTTTTTTCTTTTTCCCAATTTTATCCATGTATGAAGTTACTTTTAAGGACAAAATATTAAAATTAAATATATTTTGTTATCTCCTTACACCCCTTAGTCTTCAATCGCTACTCCTCTTTTTCCTTTCTTAATTTTTCTTTTCTCTTACACATCTCTTTTCAAAGAGTGAGGATCATAGTATTTTGATCATTAAAGAAAGTAATAAATGAAGAAACGGTGTTGAAAAACCATCAAAAAAGTGAAATTATGAGTTTTTTTTTTTTTTTATTTGGTAGGTTTTTGTTTCGTTTTTTCTGGACTGGTGTTCGATTTTCGTTCGGTGGTTCGAAATCAAACAAAATAAAATAGTCCGGCATCACATTGTCGAACAAAAAATATAAGTCTGGTAACCAACTACCGAATAAAAGATACATTTCCAGTAACCCCAAACTGAATTTTTAAAATTTTTTTGGCTTCTCATTACCATGTATTTTCGGTTTCATTTTTTTTTTTTATTTTTATTTTTTTGCCTGGAAGGATTATACTTATACTCATTGCAACAACGCAAATACTGCAATATTAGTAGACTCTACTTATAAATTCATTACAGAAGAGGTTTGTTAAGTTTTTTTTATGAATCCGATTTTTTCTTATTTTTAATTTGTATTGAGTTTTATTAATAATTTGACGTATAAATGTATTTATTATCTTTAGATTTTTGGTAGTCATGAAGCATTAATTAAATGGGCTTCTGACGTTGGAAAGAAGACTGGATTTGTTATTATTATAAAGACATCAGATGCAGGGAGGCAATGACAGAAAACCAAGACTTACACTTGCTTGTAAAAAAAGTGGTTACTATAGAGACAATAGAAAGATCAGTGGGGAACGATTGAGGTTGACATGTTCTAAAATGTGTAGATGTCTATTTCTATTAAAGGGGAAAAAAATACCTACAAATTACCAAGACAAATTGTGATAACATGTTTGATTGATAGATGCAAACAATGACAGATTTTATGGATACTTTATGGATATTCGTATACTTGTTGTTTTTATGAATAATTTTATGGATACTTTTTATGTATGATTTTATGGATGCGTGTTTGATTTATGAATTTTTTTATGGATTCTTCAAAGAAAAAGTAAATCTTTCAATGTACAATGACGGGGCCTAGACAACTCTATTGTAGTTTGGCAACATGACACTAGAGTAATCCCATTTGTATGATAATGTATCACTAAGCATGCACTTCACAAGTGGGCCAAATTAATTTCTTGTTATCATCTAATTGGATGGCAACATAATGCTAGGAAAAAAAATATTGTCCGGTAACATGGCACTGGTGTAAGTCAAATTAATTAGCGTTGTATTACCGAATAGCCCACCACAAATTAAAAAATCATTGTTTGGAAGAAAGTGTCTCTGTAAATGTATAGCAACAAAATGCTGGAGAGATCTATTTTTTCCGACAATATAACATCGGAATAATGTAAATTGTTTAGCACCGTGTTATCAAAATTAGTGGTGTAAAGATATGAAATAACTAATTTAGGGTTAGTTTTGGTAATATATTGGGGGTGTAACGAGAATTACATTTTTTTTAGTGGTGTAATGAAATGAATGGTGTAAAGAGGTTAAATAGTGTTGTAAGTAGAATCACCCATCATATACCCATATAAATATTGAAGTAAATTACATTTATCTCTCTTGAGGTTTCTAGCAAATATAGAAACGTTTCCTGTGATTTTAATAATTATAGAAATTGCATTGATTTTTTCTGACAATATCAAGATTCCTCCACGCCGTTAATTTTGCGCAAATTGCATTGATTGACTATCCAAAATGACATATTACCCGTTTGAATTGAGCACAAAGATAAAAACTATCAAATCAACCAATAAACTATCTAAATAAAAAATTTCACTCATCTCCTCTGAGGCTTTGGTACTAGTTAAATAAAATGATTTTAAAATAGCTTTTTTTAAATTTGAATTTGAAATTAAAATTGTCACGCCCCAAGCTCCGTGACAACACCGCACACTCATTTAAGTGAGCATACAAGGCTACGAGTCGAACACATAACCAACAATGTAAAATACTCAAATTAAATCCTTAAATATCATAATGCTAAAAACCATACAAATAGATAATTCTTATCATATGAAATTGTCCACCAAGTCCATTAATAAATAAATAAAAAATAATCCAAGTACTTAAATCATAGTCCTACTCTCGGCACTCCCCCGAGTAAAAATCCCACGCAGCTCTACTCCTCAGAATCTAGAAAAAAAAAATAAGGGTAAGCTAGACAGCCCAGTAAATAAGCAACCATCATTGCTAGCTGGATCAAGTATACAAAAATAAATAAATAAATAGTCGATAACCAATAACTATAATTTTTGCTACAATTCAATAAATGAACAATTATTTGTAAGATGATTTCATAGCTAAAAATAAACAATGTACAATATATTTTAATTGAAAAGCCAACAAGATAATTCAAAGTAAATTCGTTGTTCAAATCGATGGTTCGATATTCAGATGGTTCAATGATTTGATTCACAAAACCCAAGTCTTGGTGACTACGGTCACTTAGCCTGTGACAAGACCCAGAACCACACATAGGCCGATGGTAAAGCCCCAAAAGAAACTAATTTCTGTGCCAAAAAATAACCCCCGTTGGCTAGGGTCCAAATCATAGTCAGACTAGAGTGATGTTCAAAATTCAAACAATACACAACTTTTAAATAAAATATTCAATATTTTCGGAATAAACATTTGGTACAATTTTCAGAATAGTTTCACAAAATATTCAAATAACTTTCATAATAATATTCGATGTTGTTTTATACTTGACCCATATTTTATTTTAAGAGAACATGAAGGCTATAAATAAATATTTATAATTTTAAACGATTCAGTAGGAATAAAAATAAACCAACAGTGATAGAGGGTTACTTATACCAAACGCTTAGAAATAATATTCCAACACCAACTCCAAACACCCAGCTCCACCACTTCAATCACCCAAACCTAATAAACAAAACTTCAAATAAATTAATATTTTTACGTGTTACATGCACCCACAAAAGCCCCACCATACTAGATTAATGTATTGCTTTAATATCCAAGTGATCAAACCATTCAACCCAACTTTATAACCAAACACACCCTTACCCATGATACAAAACGCCATTGTTTCTATTACCCACCCAAAGTTACACTTACACATTGCACCCAATTCTCAAAACCTAAGTAGGCACCTCTAGATCTTCCAAATCCCCTTAATGCATTGATTGTTAAATTCCTCAACATAAACTTAATAATTAACAGTAAAGACAGATTTTATCTTAACCAATGGGTGTCCCAAAATCACCAACGTGCTGCTCCAATCCCTATTGCAGCCTCACTTGAACCTCTCTTCTCTTTTTCTTTTCTTTTTTCTTTTACCTTCTCAAACCCTAGCCGCCTATGGAGCAATTCCCAGTCTCTGTTTTGTTTGTTTTCCAAGACTTAAAGCCACAACAAGTGGGCTTATTAACCTAATTTCTCAAAGTTACAAAATTACCCATCCAAGTAATAGAAAATATAATGTCATCTCATAACTAATTCTTTGATATTAATAAATGTTTCATATAAATTAATTTAATTACTAATCTATCCAATAAAATAATCCTACACACAACTTGGGTTTTACAAAAACTATTGTAAATTTATATAAGCATAATTGTTATGCTAACCACATTTTTTTACTTAATGCATAATATTTATATTGACTACCTTTTTTAGATTTATTTTTTTTAGTATTTATATAGAAGTAAAAAAATATCGTTAGGAATAATTTTTTTTCTTAATTTAGTTATAAATTTTGCCCGTACATTAATTTTAAATTTTGAATAAAAGTAAACATAATTGATTGAAAATAAGTTGCATTTGTTATATTCCCTTTTTGTGTGAAAAAAAAAAAATTAAAATTCGCAATTCACATATATACAAATAATTATAAACACAACTCGTGCATAGCACGGGTGAAACACTAGTTTACCTTAAATGGAAATGTGTGGTTGAGATTGAATTTATGTATTGTAAAATCTATGTGTAAAATAAATTTAAAACACAAGGAAAATTTTAAATAATTTCTGAGTTGATAAGGGTGAATTTGTAATACTACTCATATATTAAACTCATATTAAGATCCAAGTTTTCTGCATCCATTTTGCTTATAATAAGATTCAAGCAAGACATAAGAATCTATCTTCAAAATTACTTTTACCATTCTGGTTAGATAATAAATAGATATAAATTTGCGATTCAGTCATAGAGTGAAGAACAATTTGGTAAAGAAGACAAATGCCATTCACCATTAGGCAACAAGTAATAACAAAAATTGGAGTCTTCCAAAGATTTCAATGCAAATCCAATTGATAGAGAATCAGTAAAGCAATTTGTTGGAAAATTTATAAATTTATAAAGAGGTAGTTGTGAATTGAAATAGACTCTATTTTGAATGAAAGGGTGTAACCTTTCATGGTGTCTTTTTGTTTTAAAAGAAGGGTCTCTATTTTGAATGAAAGGGTGCAAACCTTTCATGGTGTCTCTTTATTTTAAATGAAGGGGTATGTCCCTTCTTCATACCTTTTCAATTCAATTTGAATAGGTGCCAACAAAGCCTATATAAAGGCAGCCCCATTCCAATTTTGAGGATTCCAAAAAAAAAAAATTCATTTTCCTTGCCTTCATTTTGCTCTCTTGCGTCCTTTATTCTTCATATTTAGTTTTAGAATAAATTAAAGAGAGTATAGATCACAGGTTTGGTTCGCCGAACAAATTTATTTGAAGTGCTTCTATAAATTTGTGAAGATCATTGTATCCTGGGAGATAGACGCCATTCAACCGTAAGCACCGTAGCGGGGCGAATCTGTCTTAAGGACAGAGTGTCACACACTCGACTTGGTCTTAATTTTGTTTGAGTTCGATAAATAAATCCGGTATGTTATTTATTTATTTTGTTTGAATTTATTTCAAGTTTTTTTTATTTTACACAGAAGATTGTTCCAACAATCTTAAGACAGATTCGAATTATTCTGTTTACAGAATTTTTCGTTTGTTTTCCGTTTTCATTCTTCGTAAATAATTTCGGAAGAAAAATTATTTTCTGTGAATTTACAAAATAATATTCTGGTTGGAAAAACAAATAGTGATTATATGCTATTTGACAGATAGTAGTAATATACTGTCTCTTTTCTTTGACAACAACTAGTAGTACGATACTGGTGTCATTAACAATTCAGAATATATTTTTGTGGAATTTTGTCAGAAAACTAATTTTGGTTTTTTAGAAATTATTTTCTGAGTTTTCTTTAATTAAAATTCTGTTTCAGTATTTTAATTATTGAAGTGTTACAGAAATTTAATTTTCTGTGTGGAATTAATTTGGTTAAATAAAATTTTATTTTATTTCCAAATTAATTGAAAAATAAAAGTTATAGTTTTTATTTCTTTTATTTTATGGAATTAATTTTCTTGTGTGGAATTAATTTGGTTAAATAAGATTTTATTTTATTTCCAAATTAATTGAAAAATAAAAGTTATAGTTTTTTATTTCTTTTATTTTTTACAGAATTTATTTTCTTTTGTGGAATTAATTTGGTTAAATAAAATTTTATTTTATTTCCAAATTATTTGGAAAATAAAAGTTATAGTTTTTTATTTCTTTTATTTTTACAGAATTTAATTTTCTGTGTGGAATTAATTTGTTTAAATAAAATTTAATTTTATTTTCAAATTAATTGGAAAATAAAAGTTACATTCTTGTTTCTTTTATTTTTACAGAATTTAATTCTGTGAATTTGGTTTAATTTTCTGTGTAGTGTAAATTCTAATTATACTTTTGTTTTATATATTAGAATTGATGGCTACTGAAACGAATGCCCAAACAAGTACTACTGTGATGGCTGCAATGACGCCAACCCCCTCTCCTGTTGTAACAGTACCGGTAAATCACGGTGAAAAGCCAGAGAAGTTCTTAGGAACTGACTTTAAAAGATGGCAACAGAAAATGTTGTTTTATCTTACAACTCTTAACCTGGCTCGTTTCCTCCGTGAAGATGCTCCTATCCTGAAAGAGGATGAAACCGACCGGCAAGTGGTTGCTGCGGTTGATGCTTGGAAACATGCCGATTTCCTTTGCCGGAATTACGTCTTGAACGGACTTGACAACACATTGTACAACGTTTACAGTCCAATCAAGACTGCAAAGGAACTTTGGGAATCGTTGGAGAAAAAATACAAAACGGAAGATGCCGGCTCAAAGAAATTTGTGGTTGGCAGATTCTTAGATTTTGTAATGGTTGATTCAAAAACTGTGATCAGCCAAGCTCAAGATTTCCAACTCATTCTGCATGACATTCACGCAGAAGGTATGTCTCTCAGTGAATCCTTTCAAGTTGCAGCCTTAATTGAAAAATTACCAAAAGGCTGGAAGGAATTCAAGAACTACCTCAAACATAAGCGCAAAGAAATTTCTATGGACGAGTTGATTGTGCGTTTGAGGATTGAGGAGGACAACCGCAATTCTGAAAAGCGGGCTGGTAAGCTTCCTATGGAGTCTAAGGCAAATGTGGTGGAACATGCTTCAAAAACCAAGAAACGAAAGTCTTCTGGAGAAAGTTCATCACAAGGCTCTAAAGGAGAGGAAAATAAAAAGTACAAGTTTAATGGCAAATGTTACATCTGTGATAAAGAGGGACATCGGGCCAAAGATTGCCGTAGCAAAGGCAAAAACAAAAGAAGAACAAGCAAGAAGCCTGCTCAAGCCCACATGACTGAAGTGGACAATATTTCCAATGGTGTCGATGACATCAATCTTTCTGCAGTTGTTTCCGAGGAAAATCTTGTCGGAAATCCTAAAGAATGGTGGGTGGATACTGGTGCTACTCGCCATATCTGTGCCGACAAAAAGATGTTCACATCTTATTCTATAGTGAATAATGGTGAACAACTCTTTATGGGCAACTCCTCAACTTCCAAAATTGAAGGATAAGGAAAGATTGTACTCAAGATGACATCTGGAAAGGAACTCACTCTCAACAATGTGCTGCATGTACCGGACATTCGCAAGAATCTTGTTTCCAGATCTTTGTTGAGTAAGAATGGGTTTAGGCTAGTATTTGAGAGTGATAAATTTGTACTTACTAAGAATGGGATGTATGTAGGAAAAGGTTACATGTCTGATGGCCTTTTCAAGTTAAATGTAATGACCGTTGTACCCTCAGTTATTAATAATACTACATCTTCTTCTTACTTGCTTGAGTCTTCAAATTTATGGCATGGTAGACTAGGACATGTTAATTATGGATCTTTGCGTAGATTAATTAATATGGAACGTTTACCTAAATTTAACATTGATTCAAATCATAAATGTGAAATTTGCGTTGAGGCAAAATTATCTAAAACTCCTTTTCATTCAATTGAAAGAAGTACGGAACCACTTGAATTAATTCATAGTGACATTTGTGATTTTAAATCAATTCAAACCAGAGGTGGAAAAAAGTATGTAATCACTTTTATAGATGACTATACTAGATATAGTTATATTTATTTAATTCGAACCAAGGATGAAGCTTTGGAAACTTTCATTCAATATAAGAATGAAGTTGAAAATCAACTTGGTAAGAAAATCAAGAAACTTAGAAGTGATAGAGGTGGTGAATATGAATCACCTTTTGGTTAGTTTTGTAAAGAATATGGAATAATTCATCAAACCACCGCTCCTTACTCACCTCAGCAAAATGGTATTGCTGAAAGGAAAAATAGGACTTTAAAAGAAATGATGAATGCCATGTTAATAAGTTCTGGATTACCTCAGAACTTGTGGGGGGAAGCAATACTTTCTGCTAATTATATTTTAAACAAAGTACCTCGAAAGAAAATAAATCAAACACCTTATGAATTGTGGCATGGAAGAGTACCATCCTACAAATACTTAAAAGTGTGGGGGTGTTTGGCTAAAGTGGTTATTCCTAGTCCTAAAAAGACTAAGATAGGTCCTAAGACCATTGATTGCATTTTCATTGGTTATGCCAAGAATAGTAGTGCATATCGGTTTTTGATTCATAAATCAGAACATTCCGAAATGCATGTAAATACTATTATTGAATCTCGGAATGCATCGTTCTTTGAACATGTATTTCCGAATAAGATTGGACAGGAGACTAGTAATAAGAAAAGATCTTTTGATGCTATTACTAGTAATGATCAAGAACATGATCAAGAACAAGAGTTAGATCAAAATGAAGAAGAGGAACCTAGGCGTAGTAAACGTGCTAGAACCTCAAAATCTTTTGGTCCAGATTTTCTAACATATATGGTAGAAAATGAGCCTTTAACTTTTAAAGAGGCTATGTCCAGTCCTGAAGCTCCTTTATGGAAAGAAGCTGTCAGCAGTGAAGTTGAATCCATCTTGCAAAATCACACTTGGGAACTAGTGGACTTACCACCAGGTTGTAAACCTCTTGGATATAAATGGATTTTCAAAAGGAAAATGAAAGCGGATGGATCAATTGACAAATACAAGGCAAGACTTGTAGTCAAAGGATTTAGACAAAAAGAAGGTCTTGATTACTTTGACACGTACTCACCGGTTACTAGAATAACATCCATAAGAATGCTAATTGCCATTGCATCTCTATACAATCTAGAAATTCATCAAATGGATGTTAAAACCGCTTTCTTAAATGGTGAGTTAAATGAAGAAATTTACATGGAACAACCAGAAGGGTTTTCTGTTCCAGGAAAAGAAAAGAAAGTGTGTAAATTGGTTAAATCATTATATGGTTTAAAACAAGCACCAAAGCAATGGCATGAGAAATTTGACAAGGCAATGATGTCAAATGAATTTAAAATTAATGAGTGTGACAAATGTGTTTATATTAAAAACACAGATAAAGGTTATGTCATTGTATGTCTTTATGTAGATGATATGCTCATCATAGGTAGTAATAATGATATGATTAAAACTACCAAGAAAATGTTGAATAAACATTTTGACATGAAGGACATGGGCATTGCTGATGTAATACTTGGTATGAAAATTACCAAAACATCAGAAGGATATGTTTTGTCACAATCTCATTACATTGAGAAAATACTTGACAAGTTCAGCAAAGATGATGTTCATCTAGCTAGAACACCTGTAGATGTTAATTTGTATCTTTCTAAAAATGTACAGGAAAGTATTTCTCAATTAGAGTATGCCCAAATTATTGGAAGCTTAATGTACTTGATGAACTGCACTCGCCCAGATATAGCTTATGCAGTAAGTAAATTAAGTAGATATACGAGTAATCCGGGAGTAGAACACTGGAAAGCAATTATAAGGGTTCTAAGATATCTCCAATTTACTCGTAACATTGGGCTGAATTATACTAGATATCCAGCAGTACTTGAAGGATACTGTGATGCAAATTGGATATCGGATACTAGAGACTCGAAGTCCACCAGTGGGTATGTCTTTACTCTTGGTGGAGCGGCTGTATCTTGGAAATCTTCCAAACAGACTTGTATTGCTAGGTCTACTATGGAATCTGAATTCATAGCTTTAGACAAAGCTGGGGAAGAGGCAGAATGGCTTCGCCACTTCCTTGAAGATATTCCAATATGGCCAAAACCGGTGCCTGCTATATGCATACATTGTGATAGTCAATCAGCAATTGGTAGAGCACAAAGTCATATGTATAACGGTAAGTCACGACACATTCGTCGTCGACATAACACCGTAAGACAACTACTCTCCAATGGAATTATTTCCATAGAATATGTTAAGTCTAAAGACAACATAGCGGATCCACTAACCAAAGGGTTAGCAAGAGAGTTAGTTGAGAATTCATCGAGGGGAATGGGACTAAAGCCTATTAAATAAGAGTTACCACAACGGCAACCCAACCTAGTTGACTGGAGATCCCAAGATCTAGGTTCAAAGGGACAACCGAGTTGTGATTGACTCAGAAGGATCACTGTGGAGTCCAACTCCTACCCATTTCTATGATGATATAAGTGATGTCTGCAGCGATTTAGGTTAAGTAATACTTTTAATGATTCTTATATCTAGGTAAACCTAGTGGAGTATGGCAGGATACTTTTCATAAGAATTACCTATATGAGTATGAACTGGGCCGGTTCTATGAGATTTGTGAAGGGCTACAATTCTCTAAAGCACTCATGAAGACCAGGTTGTTCAGGGCCAAAATGAACACAATAGTGAGAACTAAACTGTGTCTGGGAATATACTGTGTGAGTTCTATTGTCTTGGTTTACATAAACGGCTGAACAGTTCAAGACATCATGTTCACTGGTTAGCTAGTAAATCCGATAGTGTCTCACAAGGGAAGGTTCAAAGCCAAAAGCTACCTATCCTTTGCAGAATATTTTCAATTTCTGTACTCTCTGTATTTACATCATGTTGTTGCATTTTCTCTCTGTCAATTTCATTCATGTGGGGGATTGTTGGAAAATTTATAAATTTATAAAGAGGTAGTTTTGAATTGAAATAGACTCTATTTTGAATGAAAGGGTGTAACCTTTCATGGTGTCTTTTTGTTTTAAAAGAAGGGTCTCTATTTTGAATGAAAGGGTGCAAACCTTTCATGGTGTCTCTTTATTTTAAATGAAGGGGTATGTCCCTTCTTCATACCTTTTCAATTCAATTTGAATAGGTGCCAACAAAGCCTATATAAAGGCAGCCCCATTCCAATTTTGAGGATTCCAAAAAAAAAAAATTCATTTTCCTTGCCTTCATTTTTCTCTCTTGCGTCCTTTATTCTTCATATTTAGTTTTAGAATAAATTAAAGAGAGTATAGATCACAGGTTTGGTTCGCCGAACAAATTTATTTGAAGTGCTTCTATAAATTTGTGAAGATCATTGTATCCTGGGAGATAGACGCCATTCAACCGTAAGCACCGTAGCGGGGCGAATCTGTCTTAAGGACAGAGTGTCACACACTCGACTTGGTCTTAATTTTGTTTGAGTTCGATAAATAAATCCGGTATGTTATTTATTTATTTTGTTTGAATTTATTTCAAGTTTTTTTTATTTTACACAGAAGATTGTTCCAACACAATTATCATACCATAAGCTTGTGGAATTGTTATTGTTGATGAGCCATTTTGAATTTTAAATAAATAAATAAATTGATATCATTTTATTATGACATTAGAGCGATTGTTCTGAAAGAATTGCAAAAAGTACTGATGTAAAAACAGAACATGTCACATTTTGAGTTTACCAATATGTTTTGTGAATTGTTTCTGGTTTAAAGAAAACTTATCAATTATGATCTAATTCCGAAGTCGACAGAATGATAATAAAATGGTTTCCATCTTTGAATGGGTCGAACTACTGAATACAACTGATTTCTGTAGCTTGTGAGTAGCTTCCTAGTAAGTTATTTGTTTTTATAGTCAATTAAAATTAAACTAGTGTTTTTCCAAAAAAACAGATAGATTGAATTAGTAAAATTTTCAGAACCAACTTGGATTATTAATCCTAGGTAGATGACTACAGATCAAAACAAATCAACATGTCAAACAACTTGCTAATTCCAAGCTTTTTGAAATTTACTATAATCTATGATTGTGAGAAGTCACCCAAGATCTATCTCAGATTCTCAATTTCAACTGTCAAAAAAGACAACATTAAAATTGTCAGTCATCTAAAGCAAGCCCTTCATAGATTCAACATATATTTAAAAAGAAAATTTATGCACAGTAACTGAAAGGAAAGATGCAGGAACACCTAAGAAGATTCAGTGTGAAAATTTTAGATTGGCACTTGGAACCTAAGAAGAGCTGAATGGGAAAATTTTAAAAAGGCACTTGAGTTTGATGGAATCTGATTTATTCAATAAAACTTAAGATTGAGTAGGCAACAATTTCATCATCTGTATGCTTCTGCACCTGTTAATACTACTACCATAACATAAATACTTCAAATGAAAATAGAAAAATTGAGAGCTTACTATTGAGCCTCTAGCATGCTAATTGTCACCTCATTGCTGGAATAACTACTCAATGTTTGAGAAGGATAGTTGACAGTGTTAGAACTCCTACAAGTTGAAAAGGCTGGTTCCTTGGGTGATGGAATGGAGGCGTTTTCATTGCTCAACATGAGAACTGCATCATACATTGTTGGTCAATCATCTAGAAATTCTTGAACACACAAAAGCCCCACAGCAACACTCTTCAATGCCTCCTTAAAGTTGCATGTATCCTTTATTGAGGATCAATGAACTCCAAATAGCTACTTTGTTTCCAATTCTCCCATGCATTTACACAGTAAAGAGTCAAAGCCATCAAAATTAAAATTTCAAAACTAATTATCTTATATATCCAACTAACCAACAACCGACCTAAGAGGATAACCAAAGAGACAAAGGATACTTACCCATCCTAAAAGGGTTAGTGAGAGTTTGGTGAGATGAAAACTAGTGTTTCTCTTGCCACTCATGATCCCTGACATTAACACTCCAATGCTAAATACATCTGATTTTTCAGAAAATTTACCGTACAAGCATATTCTGGTGACATGTAACCGCTGCATCACAAATTGAAATGACAATGTTATCAACCATGTTGATGAAATAGTAGTGGTAGCATCAGTACAAATAAGGCTATCTCATTCAAAATTCATACAAATGTGAATATCTGCTATACTTACTATGTGCCAACCACCCGCTTGGTATTTGCTTCAATTTGATTTATTCCAAAACTCCTTGTAGTTCCAAAGTTCGAAATTTTGGGATTCATTGCTTCATCCAACATAATATTGTTTGCTTTTAAATCCCTATGAATGACTTTCAATCTAGAATAATTGTGCAGGCAGATTAGACCTTTTGCAATCCCTTCTATGATCTGGAAGCGTTTTGTCTAGTCCAGATTGACTTGCTAAGAAGGATCTAATGGAAAACTAATACTAAATTAGTGATGGATTGAAAATCAGAGACTATAAAACTTATAGAAATCGTCTATCAAAAGTTTCAGAAAAGAGGTAAACATGTGTACAAAATAGCAATTTGTCTAGGCTTCCATTGCACATATACTCATACATCAGTATCTTTCCTCTTGTTCAAGACAGTAACCCAAAAGCCTAATGAGATTTTTATGTTGGGAGATTGGCAATTAAATTCAACTCATTCATAAACTCTTCTGAGGGGGTAATTTGTGTGTAAATTGGGTCAAGCTAGGCATAAGGTCGCGCAACAGAACGAGATAGGAGTTTGAATAGCCCGGTGTTGGGCTTAACGAATTCTATACCGGTTAGAGATGTTGTTAGGGCTGGGACCTAGCTAATGAAGGAAGTCCTTTGGCGGACTAAGGTGTTGTTCGTAAAGAGGGCCGAGCTATGTGTAGCTCGGCAAGTTGCAATCCTGTAGCTAGGAACATCACAGCTCTGCCATGTTATGCACAGAGCCGAGATAGCTTGGTAGGCTCCAGTGACAGCCAGAGTATAGGGTTTTGACCAGCTCACTTGGTTGGCAGTGAGTGGGTGTTATTAGGATGGACATTATCCTTGGGCATGAGATTCTTAGGAAGACTCTGCTAAGAAGAGTTAGAGTCCTACTAGGATCATACTAGGCGGAATCTATTAAAGCTCATAACATAACCTATGCATAGGCATTGCAATTCTTACTCTCAAATACACAGAGCTTTTGTGTCTACTGTCTATTTACTGACTTAGGCATCAGAAAAGTTTTCGGTACACACCAGCCGGTTAGCTCATGTTTGTGTTTTGAGGTAGCAAAGCGACGACATTTTGAGAAGTGCAAACTTGGTCAACAAGATTATACGAGAAGATTATTTTGTGCTCGTACAATTGGCGCCGTCTGTGGGAACTATCACAGAGAACAAACCTTTTAATTGAGCTTTTCTTCAACTGATTTTAATAGCGCACAACGAAGACTTGCCTCAGTCTGCTGTCGATGGACAAACACTTGAAGGGGACAAGAGGCGCAAGGATTTGCCTTTTGTTTCGCCCATGACAGAGTTAGACCCTTAGCGACGGAACCCTCATAGGGGCGTGTGGGAAAAATGGGGCTTTGGCCCTCGTCACTCTCAAAGCCTAGATGGACAAATACGAAAGATAGATGCCCGAGTTCTAGAGGATCGCATAAAAGAGCAAGACGAATTAATGGCAGCAAACATGGAGGCCATGAAAAACCAGATGAAGGGCAAAGATGTGGAAAGGGAAGAGATCCGCGAAGGTAGAATGCGTTCTCGCCACTTAGGGGATCGTAACAGGTGAGTCACATAATTACAATCTGAAAGCAGAAGCCTCAGGACAAGCAACACATAATCAAGAACCTCTAAGACTCGTCACTCCAGACCTGAGAGAATGAGGACTGAAAGGTTTTACATGGAGGGAAGCAATTATCAACCCTCTCATACGCATAAAACCACTACTCAGCACACCGAGTTGGTTAGGTCGGCAGACCTGTAGACCGTGCTAGAAGAAAGGGCACGAAGGAGAGAAAATGCCCAGGCATGCAACCCCCAAAAGGTCTTTGCTCTACAGCAGCTCGCTCTCTGGACACATGGAAGTGTCGAGGTTGGAATGCAAATGTCGCACCTTTGCTTATGAACCAGCAGACAAAATGTTAGCAAGGTTGCAAAGCGACGACATTTGGAGGAGTGCAAACTTGGTCAACAAGATTATACGAGAAGATTATTTTGTGCTCGTACAATTGGCGCCGTCTGTTTGAACTATCACAAAGAACAAACCTTTTAACTGAGCTTTTCTTCAACTGATTTTAATAGCGCACAATGAAGACTTGCCTCAGTCTGCTGTCGATGGACAAACACTTGAAGGGGACAAGAGGCGCAAGGATTTGCCTTTTGTTTCGCCCATGACAGAGTTAGACCCTTAGCGACGGAACCCTCATAGGGGCGTGTGGGAAAAATAGGGCTTTGGCCCTCGTCACTCTCAAAGCCTAGATGGACAAATATGAAAGATAGATGCCCAAGTTCTAGAGGATCGCATAAAAGAGCAAGACGAATTAATGACAGCAAACATGGAGGCCATGAAAAACCAGATGAAGGGCAAAGACGTAGAAAGGGAAGAGATCCGCGAAGGTAGAATGCGTTCTCGCCACTCAGGGGATCGTAACAGGTGAGTCACATAATTACAATTTGAAAGCAGAAGCCTCAGGACAAGCAACACATAATCAAGAACCTCTAAGACTCGTCACTCCAGACCTGAGAGAATGAGGACTGAAAGGTTTTACATGGAGGGAAGCAATTATCGACCCTCCCATACGCATAAAACCACTACTCAGCACACCGAGTTGGTTAGGTCGGCAGACCTGTAGACTGTGCTAGAAGAAAGGGCTCGAAGGAGAGAAGACGCCCAGTCACGCAACCCCCAAAAGGTCTTTGCTCTACAACAGCTCGCTCTCTGGACACATGGAAGTGTCGAGGTTGGAATGCAAATGTCGCACCTTTGCTTATGAACCAGCAGACAAAATGTTAGCAAGGTTGCAAAGCGACGACATTTGGAGGAGTGCAAACTTGGTCAACAAGATTATATGAGAAGATTATTTTGTGCTCGTACAATTGGCACCGTCTGTGGGAACTATCACAGAGAACAAACCTTTGAATTGAGCTTTTCTTCAACTGATTTTAATAGCGCACAACGAAGACTTGCCTCAGTCTGCTGTCGATGGACAAACACCTGAAGGGGACAAGAGGCGCAAGGATTTGCCTTTTGTTTCGCCCATAACAGAGTTAGACCCTTAGCGACGGAAACCTCATAGGGGCGTGTGGGAAAAATAGGGCTTTGGCCCTCGTCACTCTCAAAGCCTAGATGGACAAATATGAAAGATAGATGCCCGAGTTCTAGAGGATCGCATAAAAGAGCAAGACGAATTAATGGCAGCAAACATGGAGGCCATGAAAAACCAGATGAAAGGCAAAGACGTGGAAAGGGAAGAGATCCGTGAAGGTAGAATGCGTTCTCGCCACTCAGGGGATCGTAACAGGTGACACATAATTACAATCTGAAAGCAGAAGCCTCAGGACAAGCAACACATAATCAAGAACCTCTAAGACTCGTCACTCCAGACCTAAGAGAATGAGGACTAAAAGGTTTTACATGGAGGGAAGCAATTATCGACCCTCCCATGCACATAAAACCACTACTCAGCACACCGAGTTGGTTAGCTCGGCAGACCTGTAGACCGTGCTAGAAGAAAGGGCTCGAAGGAGAGAAGACGCCCAGGCACGCAACCCCCAAAAGGTCTTTGCTCTACAGCAGCTCGCTCTCTGGACACGTGGAAGTGTCGAGGTTGGAATGCAAATGTCGTACCTTTGCTTATGAACCAGCAGACAAAATGTTAGCAAGGTTGCAAAGCTCGTCGTTCGTTCCGACTATAGAGAACGAACCATTACCCTTGGGCTTCCACAAGCCTAAGTTCACAACTTATGAGGGGAAGTCAGATCCCTACATGTACTTTCACTACTTTCGCTAGGTTATGGTCATACATAGATGGAATAAGGCTCTAATGTGTATCTTGTTTCTATCAAGCTTAGGTGACATAGGCTTGACTTGGTTTGAGAGGTTTCCAGAAGGTAGCATCGCTTCATGGGCACAACTGGAAGAGGCATTTGTCACTAGATTCAAGACAAACACCAAAACTCTGGTTAAGATAGACCAGCTACTCATCATTGACATGGGCGAGAAAGTAACGCTGAAGGCTTACAATAATAGGTATTGGGAGACCTTCAATCAGATATACGATTATCCCACCAACCTAGCTATCGCACAGTATAAGCGGGGTTTGCCAGCAGGCCATAAATTGAGGGATTCAATGACAATGACGCTACCTCTCACAATGGAAGCCTTGATGGAGAGAGTGCACCAGCACATCAGGGTAGACGAAAATGGCGTTCGCGCCAAGGTAAAGTCTGGCACAACAGCGATGTTGAACAAAAAGCCTGCGGCAAAGGTTAACAAGGTTGGCCGGGATGACCAATCGAACAAAAATGGTTGAGGGGGACGACCAAACGATGAGGACTCCCAGACAAGGAGATTGAGAGTCCACACCGCCATCACCACGGTGTTCAAGAAGCCTGTCTACCAGATTCTTAGCAAGATACATAATGAACCCTTCATTCGGCGGCCAGCCAAGTTAGAAGAAGCGCAAAAGGGCTACGACAATAGATATCGATGCACCTTCCATGATGAAGTGGGGCACTGAATTGAAAATTGCATGCCACTGAGGCAGTATCTGGAAGAGTTAGTAGCTGCGGGCCACTTGGACCAAAACATTGAAAGAAGAGCTCAACCAGCTCCCCAAGACTACAATGAGCCAGATGGGATGCCATTCGAAGGTCCGCCTCAAGGTGTAATCAACGTGATACATGGGATCATCAAGCCTGAGCGAGTTTGCGAGCTTAGAGGAATGATAAAGAAAGCAGAGCACATGAGGGAAGTATTGAGTGTACAACCAACTGTGAAAAAAGGGAAGACGGAAGCGAAAAACGTCATCTTGTTCTCTGACAAGGACATAGCAAGGTTACAAAACCCTCACAACGACGCGCTAGTGGTTACTCTACACATCAAGAATTTTGACATCAAGCAAATCTTGATAGACCAAGGGAACTCGTGCGAGATAATGTACTATGGGACCTTCAAACAACTCAAGTTGGAGGACAAAGATTTAGCACCCGCGACATCTCCCTTGGTCGGTTTCAACTCTATACTAGAATGGTTAGTTGGTAAAATAATTTTGCTGGTCAAAGCTGGGACAATGACGAAGCAAGTGGAATTCTGGATGCTGAAAGTCCCTTCCACTTATAACATTATTTTGGAAAGAGCATGGTTGCACGCTATGCAAGCGATAGCATCAACCTACCATCAGGTGATGCAATTCCCTAATGAAGATGGAATGATTGAAGAAATCTTGGGAGACCAAATCATATCCAAACAATGCTTCATGACGTTGAATAGCAACCGGGCTGCCAAAGGGTTCGTGCAGATGGTAGAGGAACCAGAAAACAATGAGCTGTTCATAGATGTCGGCAAGGTAGCCAAACAAAAGGCAGTGGAAGATCTAGTGGAGGTAAAAATAGAAGAAAACATCCCAAAGAAGTTCTTTTTTCTTGGCTCATCTTTGTCCAGCATCGAGAGAATAGAGATCATGGAATTCTCGATCTCTAACATTGAAGTGTTTGCCTAAACGCCATATGACATGCCTGACATTGACCTAAACTTCATCTGACATCAACTTAAAGTCAACCCAACTGCCAGACCAATTATACAGTGAACTCATCAATCGGCAGTTCATCACGCCAAGATAGTAGCTGAAAAGGTAAGGAACCTGCTCTAGGGAGGGGCGATCAGAGAGGTTCACTATCCTATGTGGATCTCCAACATTGTGGTGGTGCCAAAGAAGAACGGCAAGTGGCGCGTTTATATGGACTATAAGAAGGTGAACAAAACATGCCCAAAAGATAGTTTTCTTATAACCACAGATAGACCAACTAGTGGACCTAACTGTAGGTCACAACTAACTTAGCTTTCTCGATGCATATCATGGATACCATCATATCGCTATATATGAACCGGGCCAAGAGGTTACATCATTTACAACACCTAGGCGATTGTATTGTTACAAGGTCATACCCTTTGGCCTAAAAAATGCAGGGGCAATATTCCAGCGCATGGTCACCAAAATGTTCGAGCCATTGTTAAGTAGAATAATGAAAGCTTACATAGACGACATGGTGGTCAAGAGCAAGAATAAGGGAGACCATCTTAAAGACCTGGCTGAGATTTCCAAATTTTGAAGACCCACAAGTTGTGATTAAACATATCCAAATGCGCGTTTGGTGTGGGGTCAGGTAAATTTCTAGGCTTTCTAGTAACCAACTGAGGTATAGAAGTTGATCCCTCTCATATCAAAGCCATTTAAGATCTAGATAGGCCCAACACAGTCAATGAACTACAGTATCTCATGGGCCTAGCTGTCGCGCTAAATCGATTCATAAGTCGGTCATCAGACAAGTGTCGACTGTTCTTCCAGGCACTCAAGGCCAAGTTCGAGTGGGATGATGAATGCGACCAAGCTCTCGAGAGCTTAAAAGCATACATGACATCTCTACCACTATTGGCAACCGTTGTACCAAGAGAGGAACTTTTTCTATACTTGGCAGTTTCCCAACATATAGTTAGCCCGATGTTGGTACACGTCGAGGGAATACAACACTTGTCTATATTTTATGTGAGTAAGACATTGCTAGGTGTCAAAACGAGGTACTTACCTTTAAAAAAAATTGCCCTTATCTTTGATGATGGCTTCAAGAAAATTGCCGCACTACTTCCATACCCGCATCGTGATCGTCTTAACAGTCTTCCCCTCAAAAGCCTTGTTTGAAAGAGCAGACTTTTCTAGGCGAATATTGAAGTGGGCCTTGGAGTTAGGGCAGTTCGACATCAAGCTCTAGTTGAGAACCACAATAAAGGCCCAAGCTTTGGCAAACTTTGTGGTTGAGTTTGCACTAGGAAATCATTGGGTGTGTTTGGTTTGGTTTGGGGAGATAAATTTTCAAAAAAGATTTTGAGGAGAGAGTTTAGAAATTTTTTTGATTTGTTTGGTTGTATATTTTGGAAATAGTCTTGGAGTATGGAAGTTTAGGATGCTTTGATATTTTGTTGTAATTGAGCAGATGTGTGCAAGAAAAAAAGTGATTGATTGATGTGTAAGAGAGAGAAAATGATTTTGGAATTTTTTTTCCAAAATCACTAAACCAAACAAAATTTTGAAATTTTTTCTCCAAAATTTGTTTCTCAAAAGCAAACCAAACAAGGCCATTATGTTTTCCCGGTCGACTTGACCGAAGCAACCGAGGAATGGGGCAAGTGCTGCAGGAATAATGCAGCCCCCGCAGTAAGTCACTCAACTGTAGTAGGGAGGAAGGACCATGCCACACCACTACAAGTAAGGATGCGCTTGAAGGTGAAGTGGTAAAATAGTCAGGCAGTGAGGATTAAATCCTAACGACGGACAAAAACTTGGAAGAAGGCGTCGTCAACATCCCTGATCCTAAAGCGTCCTCAGATCCCTCTACTTGCTAGAAGTTATTCATAGTAGAGATGTGAAAGTTTTTTGTGGATGGACCGTCCAATAGGCACGAGATTGGACTTGGGATAGTCCTCATCTCACCAAATGTCTTAACCATTGAATAGGCTATCAACCTCGATTTTCCAACATCCAATAATGAGGCAGAGTATGAAGCACTGTTAGCCGGTTTGAAGTCAGCCTGCTGAATGAAGGGCATCGTGTTTGTGATAACCCTGCTTTGTATTGTGATAATTAATCTTAATTGTGATTGTGATTATGTGTTTGATATGACTTTGAGTGTCATTTATGTGAATATATGTGGTTTTGAATTTCTATCTGTTCACCGTAGGAAAATCTGTTTGATTATCTGCTTTGGAATTTAAATTGAAGGCCTTATCGGCCACAGAACCAAAATTGGCTACGCCATTGTGATTAGCGTAATTTTTAGAGCCTACGGTGAAATTTGATTGAAAATTGATTCGGATCAGATTAATTAGATTAAATTAATGATATAGTGCTCAATCATTTAATATTGATAAATGTAATTAAGGGAACTTATATAAAAGGAGCACTATACACTCAACTCCTCTCTTTTTATTCATTTTGGCTGAAATTACTCTAAGGAGAGAGAGAGAGAGGGTCGGGTAGAGAGGGAAAGAGGAAGAATTGTGCAAGTTTGGTTCAAGGCTTGAGAATTGGAGGTTGAACTCAAGAATTAACCATAGTTTGGAAGATTTGAGCCTCTAGGTGAGTAAATTCATGGATTTTAGTTTGTAACTTTGTGAATTCAAAGTTGAATGATGACAAAGAACATGAATTGAGTTGGTTTTGATGAATTGGAAGTCAATGTACACATGCATGTAGGAAATTGCCATGAATTTGTGTGTTTGAGTTTGAAATACATGATCCATGTTGAATCTTTGATCGAAGTTCATGTTTTTGATCATCTCTTCATCCTTTAAATTGAGAATGATAGCTATATCTGACATGCATGTACAATTCATAAGAGTATGAGTTTTGAATACATGAAATTGTTATGTTGGAAATAAGTTTGGTGTAATTTGGGACATGCATGTGATTAATTCATGAAATTGAGCTTCATAATATAATGAATTTGGTGTTGGATCATGTTAGTAAATGTATATGTAAAGTTCGGGTCATAATATGCAAGATATGTTGATTGGAATGCAAGTTTGAAGCTCAAGAACAATTCTGGATTTTCCAGAATCTAGTATGTCCGCTCGAGCGGGGAAGGCGCCGCTCGAGCGGGAAATACAAGCTCCCAAAACTTTTTGCAGACATGATGTCCGCTCGAGCGGGGAGCTATGTAGAATGACCTTCAGCTCAAGCGTCCGAGTTCACGCTCGAGCATAAAAATGAGACAGCCAGTACTTTTGAAGACTATGAGGGTCCGCTTGAGCGGCGGAACCCACGCTCAAGCGGGGACCCCTGTTTCTGAAATTTTGTAAATGTGTTATGTGTTCCATTTTCCGTTCTCTTTCACTTCTAAGTACTCTTAGGCATGCATTGAGCATTATGAATGAATTAAAAGAATAAGAAAGAGGCTAAGAGGGATGTATGAATTAAGAATGGATTGAATCGTTTGTGACCCATATGTGTTATGTAATGTGTAGGGTCGAGCTCAAGGGTGAATCCACCAGCAGAACACTGTAAGTAATATCTTAATAAACATATCTGATGTATGTTATTTGTCCAATTGCCTACCTCTATGTAAGTCTTATAAGTTTGTTAACTTGAATGGTGGACAAATGTTTGCTATGCCAAATGAATGGACCAAAGGCCAGTTTGACATGAATGAAAGAATGAATGGGCCAAAGGTCAGTTTGATATGAACGAAAGAATGAATGGGCCAAAGGCCAGTCCGACAAGAATGAAAGAATGAATGCGCCGGAGGCCAGTTTGACGTGAACGATAGAATAGATGGGCCAAAGGCTATTTGATATGAATAGATTGGGCCCGAGGCCGTCTGATGTATTTGGAACCGCAGTTACTTAACCCATATATATATATACACTAGATAGAAATATGAATTGGGCCCGAGGCTGTTGGTACGCATCATCCTAAATATTGTTCGTGTATCTTCTTTATTTGATATTATTCACTGGGCTTTCGTTCATGCTCATTCATGTGTCTGTAGGTGAGCCAAGGGAGGTCCAAACCCAGCCTCAGTGAAGTTTGTGAGAAACAGTCAAGGTTTTGGGAGAGTCAGCCCAAACGTCTCATGCACGAGACTTGCCTTCGCCTCTTTTGTTCTTTTGATATAGTTTGGTTATATTGGCGAAAACATCGAATTACTTTTGTATATAGACTTTGGGTTTGACTGACTTAGACTTGAATGATCCTGTATGTACAGTTTATATGTTAATTTCCCTTTTGATGTGAGTTATTAACGAATACTTATGTGAAATGTTATGATGTGCATATAAGCACAGCTATATGGACAAAGTTTTAAATTTGCTTCCGTTTGGCCCCTTTACTCTGATGAGTTATGTCTGGTTTGAATTGAGGTCGTAGGTAATCTTTTGATTATTGGCCGGTTATGCCCTTAACCCATAGGGGCGGGTTCGGGTCATGACAGTGTTGATGGTGTATAACGACTCCCAACTAGTTGTCAACCAAATTTTGGGCGATTATGAGGTGAAGGATGATAAAATGGCCAAGTACCAAGAGTTGGTCAGAAATGAGATCATGAAGTTCGAAGTTGTGAGGATAGAGAAAATTGGCCAAGAAGAAAATAGCAAGGTAGATGAATTGGCTAGTTTTGCGTTGATGGCAGACACATCTATCTAACACCCATTGCTAATAGACTTCCTGCCACAAACCGAGCATTGAGAAACTTGAAGTGGCTGAGGTATGCTGTGCCAAGCTAGGACCCTCTTAGATAGACCCCATCGTGGTGTTCTTAAATGACAGCATTTTGCCAGAGGATAAGAAGGAGGCCAACAAGATTAGGGTGAAGTCGCAGCGATTTTGGCTCTCCCCATCGCTAGCACTGTACAAAAAGTCCATCACAGGACCATACTTGAAGTGTGTCTATCCTGGCAAGATCGAGGCATTCTTGTTTGAAATTCACGAGGACATTTGCGGAAGCCATTAAAGGGGGAGATCTCTAGCCTACCGAGCTATCTCACAGGGGTATTGGTGGCCATACATACAAGTAGACGCCGAGAAGTACGTCAAGAAATACAAAAAGTGTTAGATATTCACGCATCAAATCCATCAACCCACCCACCAGAGAGCTCTTCCTTCTGACCAGCCCTTGGCCCTTTGCAATATGGGGCTTAGACATAGTGGGACCAGTCCCAACTGCACCAGGCAATAGGAACTACTTCACAAAATGGGTAGAGGTAGAGGCACTTGCTTTTATTAAAGAGAAAGATGTCAAGAAATTTGTCTGACAAAACATCATAACCCGGTTTGGAATTCCCAAGGCCTTGATATCTAATAATGGCACCTAGTTTGATGGAAGAATCTTTAGAGGCTTTTGCGAAGAGCACAAAATAAAATTTTACAACTTTACACCGGCATACCCTCAAGCCAACAACCAAGCTGAAGCTTCTAACAAAGTAGTCTTAGATGGTCTAAAAAAGAGGCTGGAGAAAGCAAAAGGAAAATGGGCTGAGGAACTTCCTCACGTCTTATGGGCTTACCGAACTACACCTAGACGGTCGATTGGCGAAACGCCTTTTTCCTTGGCCTATGGCATGAAAGCAGTAATCCCCTTGGAAGTCAGCCTCCCTACTATTAGAAGTGAAAATTTCAATCCAAATGGAGAAGCCATAGCCTTGGAACTAGATCTCGCTGAAGAAAGAAGAAAAAGGGCATTGGTCCACATCGCCTCATATCAACAGGAACTGTCTAGAAAATATAACAAGGCGGTGCATCCAAGGCAATTTAAGATTGGAGACTGGGTGCTACGCAAAGTAATGGGAAACACTTTGGTGCCTGGGGATGGCAAACTGGGACCCAACTGAGAGGGGCCGTACAAAGTGATTGGTTTGGCAAGAAAAGGAGTATACCACCTTGAAGACGTAGACGACCGAGTTATCGCAAGGTCCTGGAACACAACTAATCTCAAAGTATTTTATTTCTATTAGTACTTGTATTTATTCTGTTTGTAAACAAAAAAATTTGTACTATTTGCCCAATTGGGGGCAATGAAGGTTGATAGGTTTGACCAACACATTTTTACACTCTTTAGCCGAGATAAGTATCTAGGCTAAAGAAGGTTGGCAGGTTTGACCAACAAATTTTTGCACTCTTTAGCTGAGATGAGTATCTACGCTAAAGAAGATTGGCATGTTTGACCAACAAAACTTTTTATACACTTTTGACTGACAAATTTTTGCACTCTTTAGTCGAGATAAGTATCCAAACTAAAGAAGGTTGGCAGGTTTGACCAACAAATTTTTTTTGCACTCTTTGCCTAACTGGGGGCAATGAAGGTTGGCAGGTTTGACCAACACATTTTTGCACTCTTTAACCGAGATAAGTATCTAGGCTAAACAAGGTTGACAGGTTTGTCCAACAAAATTTTTGCACTCTTTGCCCAACTGGGGGCAATAAAGGTTAGCAGGTTTGACCAACACATTTTTGCACTCTTTAGTCGAGATGAATATCTAGGCTAAAGAAGGTTGGCAGGTTTAACCAACAAAATTTTTTGCACTCTTTGCCCAACTGGGGACAATGAAGGTTGGTAGGTTTGACCAACATATTTTTGCAGTTTTTAGCCGAGATGAATATCTAGGCTAAAAAAGGTTAGCAAGATTGACTAACAAAATTTTTACACTCTTCGCCTAACTAGGGGCAATGAAGGTTGGTAGGTTTGACCAACACATTTTTACACTCTTTAGCCAAGACGAGTATCTAGGCTAAAGAAGGTTGGCAGGTTTGACCAACAAAATTTTTGCACTCTTTGACTGAGATACTTATCTCGGCCAATAAAAGTCAGAAGGTTTGACCAACACATTTTTTGGATTCTTTAGCCGAGCTAGTTATCTTGGCAAAGAAGGTTAGTAGGATCAGGTATGGCCGAGTTGGTTAGTTCGGCAAAACATGCATTCAAAGAAGTGTGGTATATTCAAAGAGAAACATAATGGACGTGTAAAAAGTTAGAAATTTTTCGTTAATAAAAAAGGAGTGATTACAAAGGAATGAGCATATAGCTCGGTTACATTACAGAGAAAAGAAAGCAAAAAAGCAAAAATAGAAAATATGAAGTTTCATCCCCGTCAAGCAAATAGATCTTCCAGCTCGGCTTCAGCACCAGCACTGACTTCATCGCTAGCCAAGTTGGTTCCAGCACCACCGTCTAGTGTTAGATCAGTGATGCCTTCTTTAACGACTATGCCTAGCTCGGCCTAATTTCGCACTTCGGACTGAACAGGTAATAAGCCTTCCTCATTCGGCACTGAATTGTCTTCCTCCTCCATTTGGACGAACTTTTGTTGCACGGTGTTGGCATAAGCCGCCATGTAGCTAGGAATGAATTGGGGAGGAGGGTTGAAGAAGAACTCAGAATTTTGCACTTGGCCGAGCTTTTCTACAGCTGTACTAAAAGAAAATATTCTTGGCTGCCTCGCATTATTAGATGTAGGTTTGCTCGCCTTCAGCGTAACTTCAGTCCTCAGCATCCTCCATCTTCTTCTCAAGGCACTTTATTTCAGCATTTTTAGCCCTTTCTAACTTGGCGAGCTCTGTCAGATAGCGATCTTTTTTCTTTGCCAGGGCTTTTTGCTTATCCGCTTCGGCTGTACGAAGTAACTCGACCAAGTGATCTCGGTCAGCGCTCAGTTCAATGAACTTTGCTTAGAGTTCTTTCAGCTCGGCATTTTTTGCCTTACCATCAGCAATGGCTGCCTTAGCCGCTTTCCGTAACTCCAGCACACGCTTATGGCCAATGTGGTTTTTCTGAACGACCTACAAAACGTATGCGATAATTACGTAAACCGGGCGGCAAGATAGTGAAAAGGAAAGAAAGGTGTGGAATTCAAGATTACCAAGACTAGTTTCTTCCTAGCGGACCATATCGCTTTCAGCTTGGTCAGTTGTTCGTGGTGCTCCGTATCAGCTGGCAGGCAAACACTCTTGGCCAAGTTAAAGGCTAAGAGGAGATCTTTTTCGGCACAAACAGAATCTGCCATAGTCACAACTCGGCCCTTGAAGGACACAGTTGGTGTCTATGCTGGAGAAGAAGAGGAGGTAGCATGGTGGCCCTCTTGTGACTATTCATTTAAGGGGAGTTCAGCCTCAGGCAGCTCGGTCTCCTCCTCATCTATTAGTCGTTGTGCTTGACTAGCCGAAGTATGGGGCCTTTGATTGGGCTGAGATCACGAAGCTATAGCGGATGGAAGGGTGACAACGGTCTCGCATGCCTAACCGACTAGAGGCAGCTCAGTCTACACCTTGTCATTGGAAACAAAAGGCTGCTCAGTGATGAGGGCTTGAACAACTCACCTTTTTTCCATCTCTTGTTCTTCAGTAAGGGGAATAAGGTTGATTTGGGAGAGGTTACGATTAGGCTCAGGAGAAAACTCTAGTAAGAAGTCTATGACCTTACTCCTCCTTTTGCCGGAGTAGTAGTAGGTCAATTCTACTCCTAGTAACTCAACCCGGTCTCGATGCTGGTACCGTAGCACGGCTTATAGTACGTCTTGGTCGGCGTGGGTGTAGTTTGCCTTCAAATGATTCAAATCTGCAAAGAGAGCAAAGGCTTAGTGCGGTTGGAGAAGTTAAACAAGGAGCAAATAGAGGAACCGAGCTAGTCTTACTCGCCGTTCCTTTATTCCAGTTTATGCTGCAGCCCGGTATTTGGGCCTCCTGGTCCTTAAAATTGCCAAAACCCCAGAGAAAATTGTCATCATTCAAGTCTTTGTCTGGTGTGCGCTTGACAATTTTATCTCGGCCTCTTATAATTCTAAGATAATAGACCCAACCGTCATCATTTTGGTCGAGTGAATATTAGTGAAATATCTCGGCCAATTCAAGGTTGAGACCTAGACGACGATTCAGTTCAGCTATGCCGTTAATTATTCTATAGCAGTTGGTGGAGAGTTGAGTGGGGTAGAGCCTTGTCTACCTTAGAAATTTGTATATAAGAGGTTGAACGGGGAACCGGAGCCCGCCCTTAACTATGGATAGCACGGAGAAGGGGACGAAACTAGACTTTCCCCAAGAAATGGTGTCTAGCTCGACTAAGGATAGGTGGACATCGTCTGGGATGTTGTATTCCCTTCAGAATTCGGCCATGGCACCAAGTGAGCTTACCATAAATTGGTACTTGCCCATGGTCTTAAGTTAAGGGTTACTAGGTTTTTGCTCGGTTGTCAAGCTCAGCTCTGTTTTGGTTGCTCGGTTGAGTAGCACTGCCAAGGGGCTGTATGAAAGGGTGTGCCTGGCCAACCTAGTCTAGTCTGCAAAGTGGAAACAAAAATGCGTCATGCCTAGATTTTGACCAGGCTAAGGAAAAAGGGATAATTAATCAAAGAAAAGCTCGACAGGGAGATGTGTGCATAACTTTGGCCCAGGTTTTATCCTGGTCCTGGCCCGGGGCAAAATTTTAGCCCGGCGTAGGCCAAGGGGCAAGGTATTGGCCCGGTTGTGAGAGTGGCGATACTCTTAGTTCGGTCGAACTGGCATATGTAACAAAATACGTGTTTTTGCTTCGGTTTGGTTGTGATTTTGGATCAAAATCACAAGTTTCTATTGGTTTTTTCCTTATCTGTTTGCTATTCATTTCTAAGCTTAATAACTATAGGGGCATTCCATGGCTCTAATATCATTCCATAACTATTTTTATATATATTTACTTTAGTGGACTGCTACTCGGTAATGGTGTTCTTAGTCATTTTTGGTGGGTTTATGTCACAACCCAAACCCGCCCATGTCAGTTTAGCATCGTAACCGGCCAGTAATCCAGCGATTACCAAAGGCTTCTGACTATAATATCATATAATAAGGGGTTACGGAAGCAAATATAGAAATATACATTGTCCATAGAGCTGTGTTGACATATATAAGATAGAAATCTTCAAAACAAACTTATATATATATATACATGTGACGTCATAAATAAATTAGTCTTACGTCACCCATTTACATAGATAAATCCAAAAAGGGACTTAGCCGAATGTACAGATAAACAAAACAAGACAAAAATGTCTTTAGCAAAGTTACAAAACTTGATATCTCAAAAGGGAACCTCTCTGGGAGGCACAGTGGCTGGCTGACCCAAAACTCTAGGCAGCAGCTTAGGTCTAGTCACGCACCTACTCACCTACATACATAATATAAATAGTGAGCGAAAGCCTAGCAAATAATAACAAAGTAAAGTTTTTAATGAATGATGTTCATAACCAATTTAGAAATCAGATTTCAATTCCCTTATCAAATTAGAAACATAGTCATGGTTGTATTTATATCAGAAACAGAGTCATATTCATGTTCGTATTCAATCCATGTGTGGTACATCCATTAGCATTAACATATCTCTTTGGTCAATTATTTCAAGTTCCATAATGGAACCTCTGGTACCAGGTAGCATATCTCATACATGGGCCACAGTATTATTCCTCCTGGCAAAGGCCTGGGCCACGGTATTATTCCCCCGGGCAAGGGCTTCAAGACCATATGCCACAATACTATTTCCCCTGGGCGAGGGCCTCTGCTAAGGATACCACAAATACTATTAAAAAACATGGATCATCATTCATGGATTCCCAAAATAGCCTTTTCAGAAGCATTTCACATCATACCATAATATTCAGAAAGTATTTTTCATATCAAATATAGCTTTACTAAGTTATTACTCACAGATTGTTGTACAGTTCGCTAGTCAACCAATGGATCAATAGCTTACGACGCGTGACCTACATAAACATAACAGATACATATACTGAAACACACGTTTGGATCGCATATGACTTATCTTATTTCATTCTTAGTGTGTTTCTAGCCTTTATCCTCATTATTATGTCTTAATCTTTGTAGCGATCCTAATTTTTCATAAGTCATTATTTATTATTATTATGATTATTATTACTTTATTTATTTTTGACTTTATTAATTGTGTGGTTACATGAGAATTTAATGTGGTATTTAATTAATTTAAGGTGTTATTTAATTATAGGTAATTAATCTAAATATTGATATATTTATATTGTTTAAAAAAAAAGGTTTTATATATTGATAAAATATGTCATATTTATTTATGTTTTAGTAATGTTGTATTTATATTATATAATACAATAACTATTAGGTTGTACAATAATATAACAAGTGATTAGGTTATCAACTAAAGAAAAGAAAAGTGAATCAGAGAGGAGCAAGCCGTGAGTGAGGAAAAGAGAGAGAGATAGATAGATTAATCAAATCAAGAACCTGTTTCATCCAAGAAAGCTGAGAGAAAGTGAGTTAGTGCCGAGAGGGAGAGACATTGAGAAATCAAGATTGACAGGGGAAAGAAGAGCGGAGAAAAAAAAAGATTAGGGTTTTGTTTTGGTAGCTTAATTAATTCTTTAAATATTTGTTTGATCATCAAAAAATAATTGTGAGTACAAGATCTACTTCCCTTGATTTATATTCAATTCATCATTTTTATTTTATATATTTGATGTTAAATTTATTTCATATTTGCATGTGGATGATTGATTGGTTCTAATTATTTTGATTAGTTGTGTATGTAAGGTTTAGGGGTTTTAGTTGATTGATTGATTTTAATTATTTTGATTGGTTGTGTATTCAAGGTTTAGGATTTTTTTATATGGATTTATTTTATTGTTGTAATCACACTCATGGTTATATGAAATTAAAATTAATTAGAAACTCATAGATAAATTCCCTATACGCCACCATGACTCCATAGATTGTTGTTTTATTTGAGTGATAGTGAGAAAGAGTGTATAAAAAAAAATTGAGGATTATGAGATTTATTTGAATGCCTTAGGCTTGGCATTGTTATGTTGTTCTCATGAGTGAGATGTTTTATATACTTATATTGTTGCCTCATTCTCATGAGTAGACAAGTGTTTTGATTTACGCGCGTACGTATATGCCAACCATCTGAGGAGCGTGGGTCAAACTCGGGATGATATTCCCGTGCAAGTTTGGCTTTGGAGTGGTGTTAGATATATGGGACGCACATGGGATATATGTGTAGGTCGGAATTGGAGGCCGAAGTGGTGGAGTTAAGGTACAAAGAATTTAATTATGAGTTTATTGGTATAGTGTGAATTGTATTGATTTGTTCATGTTGAAAAATAGTAAACGACCTTGATAAATTATGAAATTTGAGTAGAGGCATGTATACGTGATTCTAGACAACTTTTGTGTTTTAAATTTTTATTAAAAAGATCGATTAGAACTTATAATCGGATGATCTTGGTTATAGTAGTTTTAATTCATTTTGGCAATGCAGATTTAAGAGGCTGTTTTAACCCACGAAACGAGCTCATTTTTATTGGTTTCGCGCTAATTGAAGTAAAACATTATTCTACACACTTTTCATGTTTTGAACTTTTCCGAAAAGAATCATCTTAGGGCAGTTTCTGTTCGTTTTCAGCTTCAGATTTTTCGATTGAATTCCGTCTAGGTTCTTCTATCAAGTTTTTCTCTTAGCCTGTTCAGTTTCTGTTAAATTTGTTTACGTTATCTTTTAGGAAATTTGATTTTGTACAACTTTTGTTTTTTGAGTTTTGGTCAATTCGAATTATTTAAGCATAAAACGGTGCATTTTTATACTTCTTCAGCAAGTTGCTTCTGATTGAATTATACTAACTTTATTTTTTTTGTAGGATGGTGGATCTTACTAATTTTTTTTTATGCATGGCTGACCCACCATATTTTTATTTCTATTTTGTTTATTTTATAATCAATTTATATTTCGATGTGTACGGGAAAGAAACTAAATGCCACCCATTCGTCTCGATGTGGTTGGAACTACTTGTCTTGTCCCGTAACAAGAATTAAATATATTTTTGTTTGTGTCTGGTGGACAAGTGGTTGTTAAATCTTGTACTCACACCAGTATACCTATATACTGACCCATTTTTTCTCTTGGCAACTCGGGTGCGTTCTGTTTGAGCGCAGCCGAGCTTCCTTTGCAGGATTAGTTGGGGCTACGGTGATGACGTGGAGTAACTATAGTTTTTGGACATATCTCTTGTATTTCTTTTGTTTTCTTGAGCTTAGAGTTGATATTAGTTTATGTATTTATTTTTTTTTTTATGACTTTAGTATTGGGATAATTTGGCATGGTTTGTAACCATACATTATTTAAGTTTATTTTGACTATTTATTGTTACTTTAATGTTGGAGGTATTAGCTAGTTATGAATATATGGTGGGTGGTTTGGTTGGCGTTTAGTTTTTGTGTTTCACCCCTAGGATTTGGATGATGGAATATTGATTGGGGTTTAGTCCTAATTTAATATTTAATTGTCTGAATTTTGGGACATGACAATCTTAGCCTAGGAATGCCTAGGATGCAATAAGGATGCTAAATTATACTCGAAAACATTTAACAAAACTTGTTGAAAACAGGGGTGCCACTCGAGCATAACTTCCTTTGCTCGAGCAGACATGCAAAATGTGAGTGGTCGCTCGAGCGCATATTCTTTCGCTTGAGCGATCTGCAAAAGTACTGGTTGTGTGATTTTCGCGCTCGACAGACGCTCGACGGTCGCTCGAGCGTGAGACTAAGTATAACGATTCCGGTCTTGACCCGACTCTTGTTGCATTCCGGACTCAGGGTTATGGTTTCTGAATGTCGTTCATTATCGTTTTCCCCTTTATCCCACTTAAATTTGGTTAGTGGATTGTAGTTGTGTGTTTGGAACAAGTTGGTTGCTTGTTTTACCAAACCTTGTTGCCCAGATTTTTGCTCTTCCGCTCGAGCGGCCATTCTTGCGCTCAAGTGGGCTTTGCAAATTTTGTTCCTCCGCTTAAGCTGTACTTCTCGCGCTCAAGCAAGCTTTGGAAACTCTCAGTACTTTGTAGGTCTGCAAAATTACAGGGAGAGTGATTTCTACGCTCGAGCGACGTCTCCTAAGCTCGAGTGGGTGGGCACTGGAGCGACCTTTCTTGCACTCGAGCATTGGTTTGTTGTTTGCAAAACTACTGGATGTGTGTTTTCTTCGCTCGAGCTGCCTTTCTTGCGCTCGAGCAGTGAGCGTCTTGTCAATTGTGTCTTGGCGCTTGAGTGGAGCAACTTATTGTGTCTGACACTCAAGCGTCAACTCTTCCGCTCGAGTGGACTGTGTGTATATCAGATTGCGAAAATGACTTTTTACATCACTTTTTCAGATCTTTTCTCCCTAAAACCTAAAGTTGAGACACTCTCTCTCTAAAACACACACACACACTCTCTCTATATATATATATATATTTTTTTTCACCTAGTTTTAGTGATTTCTTCACCCTAATCCCTTTGTTAAAAAGGTAGAGCGTCTCTAGATCTTCATTTTGATCCGAACAAAGTTGGGTTTGAGCATCTTTGGAGTTTCACCTTTGCTTTGAGGTAAGGATTTTCTACACTTTCATATAGTTTTTAGCTTAGTTATTTGTCGTTGTGTAACAATGGTGGGATTTGGGACTAGTTTGAACAAACCTAGGGTTTGGGTGTGAAATGGAAAGAGAGATTTTTGATGAATGTGAAATAAATGGGTATGGGGTTTGAATATGACTATATGTTATGTCAAAATTGTTAATTTTGGTACTTGGGTTGTTACTTGGGAAAAGGGGGAAATTTTGCCCTAATTGGATCAAATTGTTATTTTGTATAAATAATTGAAATTGACATTGGTAATATAAAATTGGGCGAATATTGAAATGAATAGTGGAATTGGATATGTATTATCTCACATCCTTTGGAAATTATTGAATAAACTATCTATCTTGAGATTGAATATATGTTTAGAAATAACTGTATTGGGCTATCGGTGGAGGATAGCTATGATTGTTATAGAAATTGCATGAGGATTAGGTGAATTAAAACTAATCCATTGTTAGTTGTCATTGGTTATGACTATGTTTTAAATACATTGTATATGTATGACTGTTTGGGAGGAGATTGGGGAAGTACTCCTTGTATGATTATGTTTTTTTTTTTTTTTTAATACATTGTATATGTATGATTGTTTGGGAGAAGAAAGAGCATGTACTCCATTATTTGGGAGGAGAAAGGGGATGGACTCCATTGAAATTAAGTTGGCCAGAGTGTCTTGGGTGAAAGTCCCAAAATTATACTTTGGTGCCAATCCCATGGATGAAATATCCGTAAAATGGAAGATTGAAGTGTTGTGTGTTAATTGTGATTGGAAAACCATTGAGTTGTAGTCTCAGTTGGGTTGTTGAAAGATAATGAAATTGACTCATGAATTGAGAACAATAATGAACTTGAAATGAATTGAAGGATAATGGATCAAGATTTAAATTTGGTATTCTATGATTATACAATTTGTGAATGTTTTATCATAGGCATTATATATGTACATTATACTTATATCTTTGTTAAATCTCATATATTGTGTTAGATTATTCTTGTTAGACTTTAGCGCACCCTATTTGGGAAACCATTTTCAGGTGTTAGGGACATGTCTCTGCCAAGGCAATAACTGAGAGGGACTTTTGAAAGAAAGAGTTTCTTTTTGTTGTATTCTTTTTGCATAGCCTAGGGCTTTACTTATATAAGCTAGCCTCACTTTTGTTGTAACCAAGCTAAGACTTGGAAAGATGTAATCCCATAGGGCATTTTTTTTTTTTTGTTAAACTCTTAGCATTAACTCTAAGAAATGAAAGAACATTACACTCTGATTCATGTAGTCAATTGTATTCATTCTTGGTTGGATTTATGTTTTTTTTTTTTTGGGGGGTGTTACACTCAGGTCCTCGCTCGAGCGCAACTCTTGTCGCTCGAGTAGTCTGCAAAACATGTGATCTTCTTGGAGCTTGCATTTCACGCTCGAGTGGACTTCTGGTCGCTCGAGCGGAGATGCAAAAAACAAAGGTGGCCACTCAAGCACAGGATCTGTTGCTCGAGCGGAGGGGTCAAATTCTAGAATTGCCAGATTCACCTCCAAGCTTCCAAACTCAAATCAAATACTCCAAAACTCATCCTTTTGGGCCAAACACTTGAGAAATCATATGTGAACTTGGAAAACATTTGGAATTCTAAGTCATTTCGCAAAATCAAAGCCCAAAAACTCACCAATTGTGCAAAACAAAACTCAATTCTTAGAAAACATAACATGCATATATTGCCTTGACTTCAAAACTTCAAAAACATGATCTAATGACAAAATGACATGAAACTTGATGAATTCCCAAAACTAAGGTGAATTAGTAACATGCATGAGGAAATTCTTCGGAAAGTAACTTCAAAATGCTATGAAATATGCATGTATGCATGGTTTTAGTTCATTTCTCCAATTCTAGCTTAATTTTTATGTAATCCTCTCAATTCTCTTGAATTCATGGTTTATGCATCCATATTATACAATCTAAGGGTTGAATTCTTACCTAGACTTCCCAAGATGAGAGCTAGAGACTTAATTCTTGAATCTCTAAGTTCAATTCTTCTTCTTCCTAGCAAATCCTTTAGTTGAGCTCAATCTTCTCCTTTTTCTCCCTCTCTCACGTTTTGTGTGTGTATAAGCTCAAAGCTGTGTTGAAATGAGGAAAGGAATGAGTGGGCGCACATAAGGAGCCTTATATAGGCTTCATTACTGGTGGCTAATTAATTCAACTAAGCAAATGAGCATTAATTATTTTAATTTAATTCGCTCCGAATCGAATTTCAATTAAACCTATCAAGGAGTTATAAAAATTCCAAATAACACATATACCGAATCAATTTCGCGATCGGATGCCGATAAGGCCTTCAAATCACAAAACGAAACAGAAATGCAAACAGATATTCCTATGAGGGATAGATAGAAACACAAATTATTCAGTGCACATGTAATTAACTCAGGATTTCATCCTGATTACTTATTAGGAATGCTTAATCATGTATTATACGTTAATCATGTGTCAGGGTTGTTATAGTTTAGCTATTCGGAAAAGCCAGAAAACATAAAGAACAAATTGAGAAGAACATAAAAAACATGCTTAGAATGGGCATGAAAACTTACGGATTTAGGGCAAGAAAATCTGATTCCAACCAAACAGCTGGTGCTCTAGCAAACGGTTACAAATGCTTCATGGATTGGGGCTCGAACTCAGGGAATTGGGAATCTGAGGTTTAATTTGCAGAGAGGCTAGAAAAAGATGAACAATGTGTGACTGTTCAAACGTACAAGCATTATATGTGTAATGGAGGCAAAATGGCGGGACTTTTCAAATTTTTAGGCAGTGTGCGATGGTTGTCACAGTGAGAATGGGCAATCAATGCGTGCCACGTGTCCCAATAAGGACACAATGTCAAAAGCGTGGGAAGAGGGGTTGTATGACTGGCGCAACTTATAGAAATCGAGCAAATTTTAGCTCAGTTAGTCTGATTATTTTAGCTCGGTTAACCTAAGTATTTTAGCTCGATTAGAAGTGGTTTGGGTTCGGTTGATTTGAACTTTCACTGCTCGGCCGAAAAATAAATAATCCCAAACATGTTACGCAAATGGAATTAAGAGGCAATTGAAAGGGTAATTTGTGTGTAAATTGGACCGAGCTAGGCGTGGAGTGGCGCAATGGACCGAGATATGAGTTTGAATAGCCTGATCTTGGGCTTAGTGAATTCTATCCCGATTAGAGATTTTGTTCGGGCTAGGACCTAGCTAAATGAAGGAAGTCCTTTGGCGGACTAAGGTGTTAGTCGTAAAGAGGGCCGAGCTGTGTGTAATTCGGTAGGTTGCAGTCCTGTAGCTAGGAACATCACAGCTCTGCCATGTTATGCACAGAGCCGAGATAGCTCGGTAGGCTGTGGTGACAGCCAGAGTATAGGGTTTTGACCATCTCACTTGGTTGGCAATGAGTAGGGTGTTATTAGGATAGACATTATCCTTGGGCATGGGATTCCTAAGAGGACTCTGCTAAGGAGAGTTAGAGTCCTATTAGGATCGTGTCAAGTAGAATCTATAAAAGCTCATGACATAACCTATGCACATGCATTGCAATTCTTACTCTCAAATACACAGGACATTTGTGTCTACTATCTATTTGATGACTTAGGCATCCGGCACACACTTGCTGACCAACTCATATTTGTGTTTTTAGGTAGCAAAGCGATGACATTTGGAGGAGTGTAAACTTGGTCAACAAGATTATTTCGTGTTCGTACAGTCTCATATCTTCCTTTCGAAAGCTCTTCTGTTGTTTTTTGAAATTTTGAGTTTTTGAGAGGAGTTGGAATTTGTGATCATTGATTGAAGTTTTAGAATTGTATTGTTGAGAAAGAGGTGCTTATTTTTTGGAAAAGATTTTGGTTTATATTTTGTTCAAAAAACTAATGTCATTGAAGATTCTTTTTTATATTTTTTTTTCCTAAGTTTTGACCCTTTTAGGTCTAAAACTAGTTCTTCATAAACCCTCAAGCCCTCTTAATTAAATATATATATATATAGGTGATTAAGATGTATGATAAAAAAATAATATTTTATTTTAAGATTTAATGTATATTATCTTTATTAGTAAATTTACATTAAGATATAATAGAAATTAAAGTTTTAAAATTTTAGTTGGGCATACTGAATTTATATTTGTGTGCAAATAGAATCTCCCACAAAATAAAGGATTTAAATTATTGAAACAAGGCCTGTCGAGATTGGAGGAAAACACAACCAATGGAAAAAATATTATCAATCCCACACTTTTGCCCGACCCTCGTGAAAGAGACACTTTGCATAGGTTTTGAGATTAGTCATAGTTTATCCGAACACCCGATCATCCCCTCAAAAAATCTTACACTTCTATCATAATTATGTTGATTTCTCTTAAGATTTTAATTCAAATAACAATTAGACTAATTTTTTTTATTTATAAGTCATTAATCATATTAAAAAAATAATAATGTTGTTATCTCTTTTCTACTAAAATATAGATTAATTTGTAGTTATTTCAACATTTATACACATTCTGAATTAGTTTCGATTGCTTTAGTAATATTAAAAGAAAAGTTAGTGTAATTATATATGAAAAGAGTAAGACTAACTTTGTTGTTGTTGTTGTTGTTGTTGTTGTTGTTGTTTTTTTCCTTTTTTTTTTTTTTTTTTTTCAAACCGCATGGAGGTGAGTCTAATTTACTATAAAAATAAAAATAAATTTACAGAAAAATAGAATCACAAAACATGGAGTAATATGTCTCAAAAATAGGACATATTAGTAATTTACCCTAAAATTAACATTACACAAACTTATCGCACCTAAATTACTATCGGAAATGTAGAAGTAAAGATTCATGAAAATACTATCTTATTTATCGGCCGAGTTCTGTAGAAACTGTCAACTCATTATTAGAAGAGGATGTTTCGGGTTTGTCAAAGGAAGAAGAAGGTCCAGAAGAAATCCATTTCTTTGCAACAAAAGCTGGCTCTTTAGGATTTGGAAGAGGAGTTGCAACTTCACTAGTGAGCATGGAAAGTACATTTGACATGTTTGGACGATCACTAGGATCTTCTTGTACACACAAGAACCCAACATTTATGCATTTTAAAACTTCACCTCTATTGCAAGATTCGACTAGTGTTCGATCCATCAAATCCAATGCCTTCTCCTCATTCCACAATCTCCAAGCCTGAGATGATAAATCATCCAATCAAAACATTTTGAGTAAACTAAAAGACATATGAGATTATATATTTTGGTCAAACAAACTTTAGCACTCACATAACCTAAAAGGTTTAGGGCTTCTTTGGACTGATAAAATCCTGTGTTCCTTTTCCCACTGACAATTTCGAGCACAATTACTCCAAAGCTGAAGACGTCGGACTTTATTGAGAACAATCCATCTAATGCATATTCGGGAGACATATAGCCACTGCATTATTATGCCAAATTCTAAATTTAAGTTAATATTAGTAGGATAGGACACATTAGACAAAGAATGAATGACTTGAAATTTGCATCCCTGAAAACATGGCAATCTTAGTTTGATGATGATACCTTCAATCATACTATACTTACTATGTTCCAAAAATTCTCTTTGTGTTCGCTTCTGTTTCTTTGCCCTTAACTATCCTTGCTAAACCGAAGTCTGAAATTTTGGGATTCATCTCTTCGTCTAAAAGAATATTGCTTGTTTTCAAATCTCTATGGATTATCCTCAACCTGGAGTCTTGGTGAAGATAAAGAAGCCCACGAGCAATCCCCAAAATGATACCAAAGCGTTTCTCCCAATCCAAAGACAAGCACAATGTTTGATCTTGGAAATGGTCCATTAAAAAAAATAAATAAATAAATAAAGAAAAAGAAGAAGCACATTTAGACTACCATGTTTCATGTATATTAGTGAAGAAGCACATGCTTTGCACGTGGCACGAAAACTATATAGTAAATGTAGAACTAGCATTTGAGGAATTTGGTTATAGAAGCTAACCAAATACGAATGTGTCTAAGCTTTTGTTTGGCATATACTCATAAAGTAAAATCTTTTCATCGCCTTTGATGCAGTAGCCCAAAAGCCTGACAAGATTCCTGTGTTGAAGTTTGGCAATCAAGACAACCTCGTTCTTAAATTCTTCTAAGCCTTGTCCTGAATGAGTTGACAACCTCTTTATAGCGATTTCTTGTTCTCCAGGGAATTTACCCTACAAGCATATTTTTAGACAACTATTGTGTCATTAAAGCAGAAACTACTTGTTAATGAACTTCAATGAGTAATTAGGAAAGGACTATAACCTTGTAAACAGGCCCAAATCCCCCTTGTCCGAGCTTATTTTCATCTGAGAAGTAATTTGTAGCTTCTAATATGCTTTCTAAGTTAAAAACAGGTACATCAATGCCTTTTTTTATCACCCTCTTTGAATTCACTCGAATCTAAGAAGCTTTTTACACTTCTTTCCATGTCATACATTTGAATCGCTTGATTTCCCTCTCTTCTTTCTCTGCTTTCTGATGTTGAAGATAAATATACAACTTAGTTATAGAAAATTCTAACATGGAATGGAACAGTGAAATTATCATTAATATTTTCAAGATACAGAATAATAGTAAAAGAAAAAAAAAATAATCAATGCACATTATAGGGCTGACTAATTAATTACCTCGTCTTCTTGCTGTCATTCTTCTTCCACAGAAAATCAAGCTAATGATGCATAATAGCACAAATATGAAAAACACAACTATGAAAATTACTCTGGTTTTCAAAGAAATTGACTTGTGTTTCTTCTCAGAGCTTCTGAATTGCCCAGATCCTCCAAATTGCCTAGGGTTATTGCCCACTAAAAAAAAACCAAAAAAAAAGAAAAAAAGAAAGTGAGCGAGAGACAGAAAGAGAGAGAAGATGGCTCTCTTAGATATGAAAAGGCACAAAATTTGCATCTATCTGATCAACAATATAGATACCAAACAAGCAACATAAGAGGCAACGTTTACAGTTGATAAATCAATTATCAGCACATATGACTAGTAGTTTCATTCATTCCTCTAGCCAATGGGAAAAGTCTAGTACTTAAGAAAAATGATAAAATATATGCATTATATAGCATCCTCACCTTGTGTACAAGCTATTGTTGTCCCATTCCATTGATAGTTTGCATTGCAATGACACCAACCTTTACCACCACTTGTCGCATTGCAACTTGAATTAGGCCAATCCTTGCAATCTATGGCTGAAGTACAAGGTGGCTCAAGTGGGGAATTCCAAACAAACTCTACTTCATTTCCATTTCTTGATTGCTTTTGACCATAGCACAAGTTAAGCGCCTGAAAAGGGGATGCTGGACTAAGCTGTAGATATTTTGAATTTCTAGCACCACAATCTTTATCTTTCACTTCAATGACAAACTTGCGTGTTTTTGGATTGATGTTTTTGACCTGAAAGTCGTTGACCTGAAAGTTGTCTCCTAAAGTCCGGAAGCTAACTTGGCCAGTTGAGAAGTTGCAGAAGAAATTGAAGTACATGGGATCACCACAATTTGGTCCTGTGCTTAGCGGATAGGGAATTATGTTCGTGCCACAAGTCTCACAACTTTTGCTTATTGATCCTACAAGAGTGGATTGTCTTATATGTCAAAAAAAGAGCTACCACTGAAGTTTCAAGATCATGTTTAACTACAATGTGATGTGTTTATACTTTTATTCTAGGCACATTTATCAGTTACATTACATCTTTTTTAACTAACATAAGGAACATATATATGTAAAAATCAACAATAAGAATAAAAACTAGTGGACAAATCAACTAAAATTAGATGGCAAGTATATATCAACAATAATTGTAGCCAAGGTTTTAAATAATGGTGGTGGTTACCGTAATGGTAGTGGTAAAGCTGACGCGGTTACAGGATGTAACGGCTGTAGCACAACGTTGGTGGTAACTGGAATTGTGAATTTTTTTTAATTATTCGCTCAACTTTAAGAAAACATACCGATATGCATTTTTTTTAATTTCAGAATCACATTTAGTGAGGTTGAAAATGATTTTTAGTATTTTTGTTTCGTTTTAAAACATGATCCAAAATATATACTAATTTTTATATTAGGTTTAAGTTGCTATGGAAAATTTTCTTATTGTTGGATTTATTTAATTTTTTTTTTACTTTACTAATTATAATTGTGGACAACTTCTCCGATTTGTTAAGAAAAAAAAATGAAGTATATAATATTCTCATAAACAAAGGTTCAAAATACAAAATGTCAATTTAATAATGTAAAATAAATTTAATACAACAGAAATAGATATATCATATAAGTTCTTTTTTTTTTGGGGGGGGGGGGATAAATAGATATAAGTTCATATTCAAATACAATTAAGTTAAAAAAGTAATGAAATCTTGTAGAATTTGAAGATTGGACATTCAAAACATGTATAGATAAGATTTTTACTAACTTCTATGTAACTAGAAAATAAAAAGAGAAAAATAGCAATACATACAAAATTTATATTAAAAAAAGAAAGAAAGAGAAGCATAACAGTCATAACAGCCAGCGACAATCTAACGGTTATGGCCTTTACATAACGGTAGTGGTTGTTATGGTCGTGAATTTCTGTCACACCGCTATAACGGCCGTAACGGGTAGCTAATCACAAGATGTGTACCTACCATATTTGTATGTAACCCAAATTTCTTCAAAAAGAGTTTTCTAAAAAAATTCAAAAAGAAACTAACTGATAGTCAAGTAGTTCAACTATATATCTGATCAATGTTACAAAAAATACCAGACTTTACATCAAATGTATCTATATATAAGCTAAAAATGTCAAATTGCATGTTTGTTGATATGTCGAAAATGAGTTTTTTTTTTTTTTTTTTTTTTTTTTTTTTTTTTTTTTAATTTAAGCATTTGTTGAAATTATAAAATGATATATTCAGATTATTATTTCTTCTAATATATCATATAAATATACTATAATTTTACATACAAATAATTGTATTAGTTTGCTAGGTGAAAACTGTCTCTAAACACAAGATTGTCATGTGCTGAATTTCTGAAAACTAATTTTAGATCATATTCATATCTGTAAGGAAGGCTAATAATAAGATAAATCAAATTATGTTATGAAAAAAGTTGGATTTTGAAAAAAGTCCTTGTCCCACTTCAGCATAGGCAGCTAGAAGCGAATAAATACAATAGGAGTTCAAAATCAACAATCCGATTTCTGCTATTGAGAAAAAGTAAGATGCATATATAGTAGTCTTTGACAAATACAAATACTTAGCATATGACATATAACGTGGTCAATATATAACATAAAATCATCGTTGTGCACATTGTTCATATGTAACATTGTATATAGCACCATGGTTTCTTGCAGCTTGTAAGGCGACACAAGGATACATCTATATTTGAATATTATCAGTCAGCCATCGATTCCTCAAACAAAATTGAAATATATGGTGAATGTTTAATCAGCTAATTAATGCAAGGACCAACAATATTAGATTTTCTGTTATTGATGGTTTGGGGATTCTAAAGGCAAATCTAGTCATCAATTTACATGGTCAGCCCCTTACTGTTACTTGTACTTGACCATAGTTTGATTGTCCATGTCAAGTGAAACAATCGTTCAACAATTAATTCGACTGAAATTATTTTGCAATGACATCGAGAATTTTCTGAATAAATTAAACTCAAAAAATATAAATGAATATAATAATAGTAATCATAATAAAAAAAATTTATTGCCTCAGAATGAAAAATTTATTAAAATAAAGAGTTGTAATTGAACAAATATGGCTGACTATTAGAAGAAGATAATAATTGTTATAATAGTCACAAATAACTATCAATTGCCAGTTATTTAACAATCACTTTTGGTTTAAATTCCCATCATTGTTTTATGGTAGAGATCACACATCTTCATGATTTGATAAATTCTATTATTACATAAAAGTCATACAAAAAAGTTAATAAGAATGATGTGGCACTATCATTATTATAAATAACCTCTTCTACCTTATTTTAGATAGGGAATACGAAACTTTCACTGTGTTTGGGAACCTAGGGAAAAAAAAAAAAAAAATTACTTAAGTAATAAGAGAAAAGAAAAAAAAAGAAAAGAAATGATTGTGATTTCTCTCATTTTTGTTTGGATAAGGAAGAAATAAAAGAAAAGAAATGATTATGATTTCTCTCATTCTTGTTTGGTTATAATTCATTAAGAGAAAAGAAAAGAAATTATTTTATGTTATATTACCAAAATAAACTTTTTATATTTTCAATCATTTTATTTCGTTTATTTTTATAGGGACAAAATTGGTATTATGAAAATAGTGGTTTCTTTTCTCTCCCAATCTCTCCACTTTTGGGAAGATTGAAAATGAGACTTATAAAAGAAATGAGTTTCTTTCCATTTCTCTCAATTTCTTTCCATTTCTCTCCACTTAAATTATCCAAACAAGTAAGAGAAATGCATATCTCTCTATTTCTTTTCTTTTCCCTCCAAATCACTCAATCCAAACATAGCCTGTCCCTATAATCTCAAAGTCGACAATCAACTATTTAAGAAGAAAAATCATTTATAGGCCAAAAGATAGGTCGATAGTGTCTGAGCTGTAACAATTTAACTCAATTCTGATACATAGGTCTATTATTGCCCCATGAAACAGGGCCATTTGTCCAAATCATCAGTGCTCTGTAAGAAAGCCCAACAATACAAGCCCGCAAGCCGAACAGCAACAAAGGATTGATCTTGGCCCATCAGTTAAGGTGTGGCCAAATTGAATTAGCCTAATTAGTTAGAAGGATAAATTGTTTGGTTAAGATTGAATCGGGCATGTTTAGCAAGAGTAGATCTAGTCTATATGTTTGCCAGTAATGTTATACAGTAATGTCATGATGTTACGAATTTTTATTTAAAATATATATATATATTAAAAAGTGTACAAAATTTGATATGAATTTAAGATACTCATATCAAATTTAAATGCATAGAGGGGCACCCATTTTTTGTCTGGAAGGGAAGAAAGTAAAGTACCTATATCTGTACGGGCTACACGGACTGATAGGTTATGAGCACCTTCCGTATCCTCGTGAAGATTTCTTAGATTGGAGGTCCAAATTCTGCACCCAGATGAGTTTGTACTAGTGACTCTTTGCGCAGATGATGCGATATAAGAATACGCCTGGCAATTGCAATCTCCCACACACTCGCTTTCGCAATCCTGCTCACTTTTCGCCTCAAATGATGAGTCTGGATCTTCCACTTTCATCATCTTCAACTTCAAGAATGTGTACTTCTTATCCGTCAAGCACATAGTTGTCTTCCTAGTACACCCGCTTGAAAATTCACCAGAATTCCATTCATCTGGTGAGTTCGGATCAAAACCCGGCAAACACTTACAGTACTTCACTCCACTATTCTCACTATTACAGCTTCCAAAATCCCCACAAGCATTATACACACTGCACTTGTCTCGCGGTTCTGACCATATCAAAGACCACTGTCCATTATCCCAATTGAAAAGCTGTAGTTCCCCGGAAAAACTCATCACCAACCTCGTAATATTGTCTATTAAAACTGGTGAGACAGTTAAACTCTTACCATAATCTGTTCTGTTCTTACCATTGCTAGAATTTGATAACAGTGGGGCTATTTTGTATAGCAATTTCTGATCGGAACTGTTAAAGATACCAGACCCTCCACTTCTCCAGTACATCTTGCTTCTTTGCCAAATGATGTAATTATTTGATTGATCTTTCCCGAAAGTAAAATTTCCGCTTGCCGGGTCGTTGCCCCTTTTCCATGAAGTCAAATTTAGATTATCGTCCATCATCATACCGGGAAGGAAGGTATCGGTTGGATGATCAAAACTCTGCCATAGTACCTTCCCCGATAGATCATCGCTCAAAACCAAGTTCCCAGAGTCCAAGAGCTTTACTGTTGTCCTATTGGACAAAGATGCTGAGATTGTAAGACCTGTACTGAAATAAATGGAATTTCCGTCCATGACCTTGAGGTTGAGGTTGCCATCATCTTCTGCAATGGTGAAAACGCCAGTTGTACTGAATAGCGGGCTGTCACGGTTGGCAACCCACACAATTGTCGATGGGTTCAACATGTAATACCATATTCCTATGTATCTGGCTACGTAGCCGGATTCTCCCATAGTGGAAAAGAAACCAAGTTGGAATTTGTTGCCAGGTGAGATGAGAGTTTCGCCATAGATATCATGAATTGGATTGCCTGTTGTTATAGTATCCCTTGCAGTTGTAGCTGCAGCTGCAAGACAAAATATTAAAGGACCCAACAACAGCAATAGGCCAAAGATGATGAAAATGGTAGATGGTTGTGTAAAATTTGAATGAAAATTATAAGAAAATATCACGGCGGCAGTGGTGGTGGTGGTGTATGCTCCGTTATCCTTCATTACAGGACGCATGGTGGTGGCTGTAGAATAAGCTAACAATGAGGATGGCATTAGCGGTTGACTTGGCAATTGAGCCGTAACCAAGTCGTCTGCCATGGACAGAAGGGCGGGCCGTTGATTCTTCCCAGTAGGGGCACGCGGTTTGACTATCCCAAAACCACGTCCTTTTGGAGAAAAAAAACAAATACTTCTTGCCAAAATAAATAATAGTTTCTTTTTGAGAAATCTAAATTATTTTTTATAGTATAATTATTACATTTTAAAAATATTAATTTTTTAAAATTACTCTTTGATAGTATATTTTTTTGACAATATCAATTATCATAATTGTACTTTTTGTGTTATTAATGAATTTAAAAAAATGACAAAATAAAAAACTCATTATTTTAGTCCTTAATTTTTGAAAAGTGACTAATATTTTAAGACAGTGAAAAATATAATAAGAGATTAATATTTTGAAAATAAACTAATAGTTTGAGACGGATGGAGTAAATAAAATAAAATCTTCTTTTCCCTTCCCCCTTGTCTTCTTTATGTTTGGTTCAAAAGTATTAAGTGGGTATCATCAAAATATTTATTTCTATATTTGGAAATAATAATAAATTCATTATAAATAAAATTATTTTTCAAAATTTAAGAAATAATCTACATAATCATCATTTCATTCCATCTCATTCTAACATCCTCAAATTTCTAAACTTCATCCATCAAAAAAAAAAAAAAAATTGAAATCAAACCAAAACAAGCAAGGTTGACTGCAATGTTGATTTAAGAATTACCTTTTGAATTTGGAGAATATTCATGAGATAGGGATGCGAAGGGACGTCGATAGACTCACCCCTGTAATCTTGAACCACTCTGCGGACCTTGACTCCAATGAAAGATTCTGAATCTTGCGATGAATTACTCTCTGGTGATCTGAGTTTGATATTGCCTTCTCATCCATGATCTTCATCACCATTTTCTAGGGCTTTTGATGCGTTTCCATGTTTGTCACCGTAGTAGTACGGATCGAGACTCGGTAGTCAGATTAAAATCATAATGGGGGTACGTGTTTTCGTTGGATGACGATGGGGTAGGGTTGCAACCGTTGAAAGGGGTGTTTATCAAGTTTTTTTTTTTTTTCCTAAAATGATGTTGTTTTTGAGACACTATACACATCCATTATTTAAACTATTAAATAAAAATGAAAGCATATTTGCTACTATTTATGTTTATGTTTTTTTATTAATTTTTACAAAAAAAAAAAATTAAATGACAAAAGAAAAAAAAAATTAGTGTTAATTTTTGTTTTTTGGCAAATTGTGAAAAATGACTTTACTTTGAAAATAGATTTTCATCCATTCCTTTGTTTCAACCACTCCAATAATGTTATCACCCCCTTGCTCATTAGTACTACCAGTTCCAACATTTAATGGGCTCATTACCTCCCACAACCAACACACCAACCAACCACCACCCCTGCCGGTAGCAGGAATAACTTCGGTTAAAAATAGAAGATACCACTCAAAATGGGAATTTCATTTATCAAACACAAGAACATTGTTTGGAGGGACCTTAAATATTAAACTAAAAGTGAAATATTAGAAATTTTTAAAAAATATTAAAATTTTACACAACACAATAAATGTAATTTTTAAAAAATATTAAAATTTTACACAACACAATGAATGTGGATTCAATATTGTGTGAGTCGCACAGCATGTAAATATTGTGTATCATGGGATGGGTCTCATGTGATATAAATCATATGTTGAAGATTGATTGAAGATTGTTTGGCATAAATTGAGGATGACTGTGTGTTAATTATAGTATTTGTATAAATTAGGTAATGTGTATCAATTAGGTAATCATTCCTTTCTTGTATTGCTGTGTATGGCTATATATATATCATTCCATATTGTAAAAGAATATAGAAAAATAATATTTCATCTTGAAACCTCTGAATCTCTTGTTTTCTACTTGGTATCAGAGCATAGTTATCCCCATATTGTTCCTCGAATCCGTCTCTCGCAAACCATGAACACCGAAATTACTGAATCCTTACCATCATCCCTTCCCGTTATCCATGTTCAGTCTGAAACCGCCAGCTTCAAAGCCGGCATAACCCTCACCGAAACCAACTACAATGTTTGGTCCCAGATATTGGAGATGCAAATCGCAGGCCGTGAACGTCTCGATTTTATTCTGGGAGACACACTCCCACCACAGAAAACTGATGCATCCTATGGGAAGTGGTATGCTGAAAATCAAAAGGTTAAGGGGTGGTTGTTGACATCTATGTCGCCTGAAATCATGAAACGTTATCTCCGTCTACCCACCGCTCGCGAAATCTGGAGTGCTCTTGCTAAAGCCTTCTATGATGGGTCCGACGAATCACAAATCTTTGCACTACACCAGCAAGCTTTCTCTCTAAAACAGGTTGGTCGACCTCTATCTACTTATTTTGGTGATCTTGTCGCTATTTTTCAAGAGTTGGATCATCGTGATAAGATTATTATGAAGGATCCCGATGATATGATTGCGTATGTAAAATCTGTTGAGAGGTTGCGTGTGCATATATTCTTGAATGGGCTGGATACAGAATTTGAACAAATCCGAGGAGAGGTTCTTCGGAAGGATCCTGTTCTGGATCTTGATGAAGCCTATGCATATATTCGGCGTGATGCTGTTCGTCGCACAACGCAGCATACTAAACCAGAACACCTTGAGTCATCTGTTATGGTGGCTTATCGCCCTAAACCGCAAGCCACACAACCTGCTTCCAAATCTGAACAACTCTCTGGCCCTCGGGTTCCATCTGCTTCGCAAAATCGGCGCAACAACATTGGGGGTGCACAGCCAGATCGTGTGTGTACTCATTGTGGTGGAACTGGCCATACTAAGGCCCGGTGCTATGATCTGATTGGGTACCCTGAATGGTGGGATCCTGCAAAGGCATCCAGCAAGCGTACTTCCAAGGCCACACCTCATACTTCTCTTGTTGTTGCAGAACCAATCAGAGACCTGCCTGAGTCTGCTTCAGGTAACCATGGTAAGGCTCTCTCTACTTTCCATACTTTTAGTGATAATACATGGATAATTGATTCCGGTGCAACCGATCACATGACCTTTGACGCAAGTCATATTCAGTCCATAACACCTTCGAAACAACCTATAGTGACCACAGCCAATGGTCACTCCACCCCTGTAATTGGAGAAGGTTCAATTCCTTTGACAAGCACTTTAAATTTGGATACTGTTTTAGTTGTTCCTTCTCTCCATCATAACCTATTGTCTATTGCACAAATCACTCATGCCTTGCAATGTATTGTGATTTTTTGGCCTAATATGTGTGTTTTCAAGGACATCCAGACTCGGAAGACAATTGGTTATGGTACTAGAAGGGGCAAGCTCTATCATCTTGATCTGCAACCTACAAGTTCAACTCAGTTAGCTCAAGTTTTTTCCGCTGCTGGATCTGCAAATAAACGTACTTTAGAGATTTGGTTATGGCATAAGCGCTTTGGTCATGCTTCTTTTGATTATTTAAAACGATTGTTTCCACAATTATTTTCTGCTTTAGATATTTCGGATTTTAAGTGTGATATTTGTGAATTTGCTAAAAGTCATAGAATCTCATTCCCAATAAGTATGCATAAAAGTTCCGTCCCATTTATGGTGGTTCACTCCGATGTGTGGGGTCCAGCAAAAATTCCGACTCTTAATGGTGCACGTTGGTTTGTTTCTTTTATCGATGATTATTCTCGCATGACTTGGGTGTGTTTAATGGCATCAAAGAATGAAGTTGCATCCCTGTTTCAGAAATTTCACACGATGGTGGCCACTCAGTATCAATTTCCTATACGAGTCCTCCGCTCTGATAATGGCGGAGAATTTGTTAATCAGTATTTGACACCATTTCTTAATCAACATGGCATTGTACATCAGACAACTTGCACTTCTACCCCTCAACAAAATGGAGTGGCCGAGCGAAAGAATCGTCACCTCCTCGAAGTTGTACGTGCTGCCCTGTTTGGAGCTCACATGCCTACGAATTTTTGGGGGGAAGCTCTCACTTCTGCTGCTTATCTCATCAATCGAGTCCCTTCCCGTACCTTACAGTTCCAGACTCCATTTCATGTTCTCCATGCGGCTATCACTGCTCCAACCGTCCCGAATTTGTCCCCAAAAGTCTTTGGTTGTGTTGCCTTTGTGCATCTTCACAAACCCTTCCGTACTAAGTTGGAACCTCGTGCTCTTCGTTGTGTCTTTGTCGGCTATGCCTCTCATCAAAAAGGCTATCGCTGTTATCACCCGCCTTCTCGTAAGGTCTATGTTACTCTTGATGTTGTTTTTCATGAGGATACAATGTATTACTCTTCACCCGCGTCTCCACTTCAGGGGGAGCATAGCAATGAAGTGCAGACCTCTCATGACATTTTAACTCTGGATATTCTGGATTCTGACATACCTAATGAGGAGCATACCAATAAGCATAATGCAGAGCATAATGATAATCCAACACTTGTTGAAGTTGATACCCATACCGAGGAGCATACCAATAAGCATAATGCAGAGCATAATCATAATCCAACACTTGTTGAAGTTGATACCCATACCGAGATTGACCCAATGGAAGTAATACCGCAGCCCACACTGGTGCACCCAGCATCATCTCAGGTTTCACAAGAGCAAGAGCACACTTCTTCTTCCCCACAGACAGTACCATTTAACCAATTGGGCTCTCCGATTGGCTCTATCCCTGAAGAGCATGAGGTAAATCTTGACCCCAAACAAAAACTCCTACCTGCTCGTGTCACAAGAGGAATACCGAAAGCAACATATGAACCTGTTCTTAACTCTCAGCCTAAGTACCCCATGAGTAACTTTGTCTCATACCATCAATTGTCAAAGGATTGTGCATCATTTGTGAATCAATTATCTGCTGTATCTATTCCTAATAGTGTGCAGGAAGCTTTGAGAGATCCCAGGTGGAAGGAGGCAATGAATGAAGAGATGAAGTCTCTCCAAAAGAATTCAACTTGGGATATTGTCGAGTTACCTAAAGGAAAGACACCTGTCGGGTGTAGATGGGTGTTTACTATCAAATACAAAGCTGATGGAGCTATCGAACGATTCAAAGCCAGATTGGTTGCCAAAGGGTATACACAAACATATGGACTAGATTATGGGGAGACATTCGCACCAGTAGCCAAAATTAATACTGTTCGTATTTTAATTTCTCTGGCTGTAAATCTAGATTGGCCTTTGCATCAATTTGACGTAAAAAATGCGTTTCTACATGGGCATCTCCAAGAAGAAGTTTATATGGCGTTACCTCCTGGATATAATCTGCCAACAAAAGGGGGCAAACAGGTTTGTAGATTGAAGAAATCACTATATGGCTTGAAACAATCCCCTCGAGCCTGGTTTGGTCGGTTCACAAGCTCTATGAAGGCATTCGGATATAGACAGAGTAACTCAGATCATACTCTATTCTTGAAACATAACAAAGGAAAAATCACAGCCCTTATTATCTATGTTGATGATATGATAGTGACTGGAAATGATCTAGACGAAAGGAAGGCATTGCAAAATCACCTCGCCCATGAGTTTGAAATGAAAGATCTTGGTCTATTAAAGTACTTTCTAGGGATTGAAGTATCAAGATCAAAAAGGGGTATTTTCTTGTCCCAACGTAAATATGCCTTAGATTTGTTAAAGGAAGTTGGTATGTCTGCTTGTAGTCCGGCTAGTACTCCGATGGATGAGAACTTGAAGCTAAGTATACATTCAAATCAAGTGCCTACTGACAAAGCACGTTATCAAAGACTAGTTGGAAGATTGATGTATCTTGCACATACTAGACCGGACTTGGCTTATGTGTTGAGTGTTGTCAGCCAATTTATGCATTCTCCAAGCGAAGAACATATGAATGCAGTTATCCGTATATTGCGATACTTGAAGTCATCTCCGGGAAAAGGAATCATGTTTACAAAAGGATGCAACTTGGAGGTTGAGGGTTATACCGATGCAGATTGGGCTGGATCAATTGATGATAGACGTTCTACGTCTGGATACTTCACATTTGTGGGTGGAAACTTAGTTACATGGCGAAGTAAAAAACAGGAGGTAGTAGCTAGGTCCAGTGCCGAGGCTGAGTACAGGGGAATGGCTAAGGGAGTATGTGAGTTATTGTGGATCAAAAGTTTAATGCAAGATTTGCATATTAAACAAACCAATCCCATGAGATTATATTGTGATAATAAGTCAGCATGTGATATTGCCCATAATCCAGTCCAACATGATAGGACTAAACATGTTGAGGTTGATAGGCACTTTATTAAAGAGAAACTAGAAACAAAGATCATCGAAGTGCCTCATGTACGTTCTCAAGACCAGCTCGCTGATGTGCTCACCAAGCCAGTATCAAGCCGGGCATTTAATAGCTGTCTCGTCAAGTTGGGCATGAGTGATATCTATGCCCCAACTTGAGGGGGAGTGTTGAAGATTGATTGAAGATTGTTTGGCATAAATTGAGGATGACTGTGTGTTAATTATAGTATTTGTATAAATTAGGTAATGTGTATCAATTAGGTAATCATTCCTTTCTTGTATTGCTGTGTATGGCTATATATATATCATTCCATATTGTAAAAGAATATAGAAAAATAATATTTCATCTTGAAACCTCTGAATCTCTTGTTTTCTACTTCATATACCCATATAAATATTACAGTAAATTACACTTACTTCTTTTGAGATTTCTGGCATATATAAGAACTTCTCCTGTGATTTCAATAATTATAAAAATTTCTCCTACTTTTGCTAACAATATTAAGATTCCTCCACTCCGTTAATTTAGCACAAATGGCGTTTATTGACTATCCAAAATGGCCATATTATCCCTTTGAATTGAACGGGAAGATGAAAACTATCAAATAAACTAATAAGCTATTTAAATAAAAAATTCCATTCACCTCCTCGGAGATTTTGCATATATATTATTAAAAACTTATACATATTTTAATGTAATACATTAATAATTTAATATAAGATCCTAATCATATAATACATATAACACTTATTTCACACTATATAAACAATGAAAAAATTATCAATTTTAATTAATGCATTTATTATTTAAATTTGTTTTTTCTTTTCTTTTCTTTTTTTAAGTTGAAACAATGGATTTTTTTGTATGGCAATTTGTCCTACTTATTTATTCATATGTAAAAAAATTATTTATCTCTAAATTGTTAAGATATTATTAAAACATTAAATAAATAAAAAAAACTTAATTTTCATTGATAAAACACTTTGAAATAAATTTTATCATTGATTTGAATTTTTTTTTTTTTTAAATTAACATTGAATTGTTATTTTCCCTTAATAGTTGTTTATAGGATATATTGTTGCACCTTTACATTAAATACCATATTGCTATTTCTGTCCAAATTTTCAGTATTTTTGTAGGGTAATTTATTTCTTATTTACACTAAAACGACAGTGTATGAACAGAAGATTCTGGGAGCGAAGCTTTAAAACTAATCGATTCCAGATTTTTTTCTCTCTCTAAATTAATGTTAGATAACATTCTAATAAATAGTTAAAATATTAATAAATCATTTCATGAAGAAAAAAAAAACTTAATTTTTATTGATAAAATACTTAAAAATAAATAATCTCGCTAAAATTAATGTTAGATAATATCCTTATAATTTAATATAATACTTATTCCGCATGACATGAACAACGTAAAATTTATCGTTTTAAGTAATGCATTTATTATTTAAAGTTTAAAAAAAAATTGAAATAAATAGATTTATTGTTTTCGGACAATTTGCATTACTTATTTATTCATATATACAAACATTATTATTTTATCTTTCTCAATCGTATATTATTCTCAAATTTTTATTTTTATCTTTGGGTCATTATACTTCTAATTGATGCATATTTAAAAAACGCAAGTTAATATTTTTACATTATTAAAAAATAAATAAATAAATATAGAAGTAAAAAAAATATAATCACCTCACAATAAATTAAAATTAGTTGATAGGGAATAAAGGATCACGAAATCTTAGAATTAATTTCTCGCATTCATTAATGATTATATTTTATTTTATTTTTTCTATAAAAGTTCAAAAACTTATGGAAAAAAAAATAGTGTCAAGAAATTATATTGATATTTTGAAAAAATTATGAAAAATAAAAAATAATTTCATATCTATTTGATAGGGTAAATTAAATTTAGTGCATTTAAGGTTAAGATTAGTATTGAAAACTTTAGAAGAGGTAAAAAAAAAAAAAATTTACTTATATATTTATTTTTAAAATTTTTTTTAATCAGGTAAGAAATATTAATTTAAGTTTTTTAAATATGCATCAACAAGAAATTTAATGGCTCAAAGATAAAAATTAAATTTTGAGAATAATATTGAGAAAAGATAAAATAATAATTTTTTTACATATGAATAAGTAATGCAAATTGCCAAGAAAAAAATAAATGCATTTATTTCAACTTTTGGAAAAACTAAATAATAAATGTATTACTTAAAATGATAAATTTTACATTATTTATGTAGTATGAATTAAGAGTTAAAATATTGCATAAATTTTAAGAATTTAATTAAATAATGTTAAAATATATGAGTCTTTGATAATATATATGTAAACCTTACAAGAGGTGAGTGAAATTACTCATTTGAATAGATAAGGCATCTAAGGTGTAATTTCGCCATTATTGGTATGACATCAGCGTGACATTAGCGTGACATCAACAAATTTTATTAAATAGTCTAACGGAGAGTAACAGTGAGAGAATCTTGATAATAGTTTCAAAAGTGATTGAGATTAGTGTAATTACTAAAACTACAAATGAGGTCCCTATAATTGTCCAAAATCTCAAGGGAGGTAAGTGTAATTTACCCTAAATATTATGTAAATTTTTTAATAATATTTTTTTTAAAAAAAGATTACCTAATATTGTTCAAACTAAGGCTCTTTTGGCAACACCCCAAATAAGTTATTTATATCATATTAATTTTTTTTTTTTTACACATCTTTTCGTAATAAAAAAAAAATAAGTCAAAAAATAAGTTCTACCCTAAACAATCCTAAAAAGTACTGCACATGGCATGGAATTCTATTGAGTGTTTAGACATATTGGGATGCAACTTATTGGATAAAATAGTTGTTAGACTTATTTATTTTGATGATTTATTTAATTATGTTTTAATTTATTTGGAAGAGAAAAATAGAATCAAAATTTATTTTACCTCATTATTTTTTATCTAAAACTTTTATCCTAAATGTTGTTAAAATGTATATAATATTTGCTTAAATCAGGAGTTCATTTCAACCCAAAAACAATGCCCAAATCAGCAGTTCAAACAACCTAAAACAGAGGTTCAAACGGCCCACATAGGAGCAATTCAAACGGTTCAAATCTGTCAAACACCGGACATTTGGGTGGACATCCAGCAGGACGACCGGCCAGGGCTTTTCTGCCCAGTTCTGCTTCTGTTCGAATTTTCCTCTCAACGGCTCTGTGCTACAAAAGTCATTTTTCAAAATAAAGATGTTCCAGACTAGCCTTGTCTCCTACAATGATCAAATCAGTAATGATGGAATGGATTATATTCACATGAATACAACGGCTCTATAAGCCTCATGATATATATATACCAGAGCCCAAGTGAACAATACACAGCAACTACATACTTACTTACAAAAATTCAGAAAACATTCTTTGATCTATAATCACTCTCATCTTTTCTTTAAAAATTCTCTGAGAAGTGTTCTTCAATTTTTGTTTGCATCTTTCTTCTAGAAATTATACACTGAGCCTTATAGCCTCAAGTTCATCTTTCCTGTGTGAGGTTTCTAGAAAAATCAAAGCATCATTTTATATATCTATCTTTGAAAGATAATTGTTGTAGTTTTCTGTGAAAGCAAAAACACTTTCTTATCAACCTTGTAATAGTGTAGTACACTCAATGTGTTTGGACTTAGAAAGTTTGTGTAAAATTCGTGGAGGATTGCTCCATTTGTGAAAATGTTGCTACCACCCCTGTGAAACTAGAGTATAATGGAAAATCTCAAGAGAAGCTTGACGAGTGGATGTAAGCCGAGTTGAAACCGAACCACTATAAATCTGTTTGCCTCTCTCTCTCTTATCTCTTTATTTTATTTAAATTGTCATAGCTATGTTTCACATTTTCACTGTGCCAAAATCATTAACTGATATAATTGTTAGAACAATTGTTTTAATTATCTTTATTTCATTAACCATATATATCTATTGTGCTAGTCATAATTTTTATTGGAGTATTATTATAATTAATTGTAAAGCCACAAATAGGCCACCATTCTTTGATGGAAACAACTATAGTCATTGGAAAGATAAGGTGACCCTATACCTACAAGCCACTGATTATGCCATGTGGATTATTGTCACCAAAGGTCCAAAAATTCCTACTAAATTAGTAGACAATATTAGTGTACCTAAAATTGAAGATGAATGTGATGAGAGGGATCACAAATTATTGCAAGCCAATGCTAAAGCCAAACTCACTCTTTTTTGTAGATTAGACTCTAAGAAGTATAATAGAATTTCAAGTTATGATTCGGCAAAAGAAATTTGGGATAAACTTGAGGTAATGTATGAAGGTACAAACTAAGTAACGGAATCTCGTATTGATATGCTTGTTCATAGTTATAAATTGTTTAAAATGAACTCTGAAGAATCTATTTCAAGTACGTTTACTAAATTTACTAAAATTGTAAACTCTTTGAAATCTCTTAGCAAAACATATACTAACAATGGGTTGGTGAGAAAAATTCTTAGGTGTTTACCAAAGAATTGGGAAGCAAAAGTCATCACCATTATAGAAGCCAAAAATCTCTCCACACTTGGATTGGATGAACTTATGGGTTCCCTTATGACTCATGAGATCACCATGAAAGGACATGAGGATGTAGAAAACAAAAAGAAAAGTGGAATTGCATTCAAAGCCTTATCAAATGAAGAACAACATGAAAACTCCAGTGAGGATGAAAGCTATGCCATGTTTAGTAGAAATCTCAAAAAACAATTCAAGAAAAACAATTATGAAGGAAGAAGACCTTTCAAGAAAGAGTACAACAAAGATAACAAGAAAGAACCTATTATTTGCTATGAGTGCAAAAATCCTAGACATATGAAGATGGATTGTCCAAAATTGAAAATCATGGAAAAGACTACAAAAGAAACAAGAAGGCCATGGTAGCAGCTTGGGAAAAAAGTGAAGATAAAGTTCAAGTGATGAAATTGAAAATGAAGTAGCCAACTTGTATCTCATGGCTCTTGAAGATGAAGACTCTACTCAAGATGAGGTAACAACACTTTATGAAGAACTTGAAAGTGCATTCCATGAAGTACAAGATGAATTTAGAAAAGTTTGTGCCAAAAATAATGTGTTAAAAAAAATCTGTTGCATCTTTATCTAGTAATGTAGAAGAACTAAAGAAAGAAAAAATTGTTTTGAAAAATAATTTTGACACCATCTCTAATGAGAAAACTGCTTTAAAAAACAATGTTGATGATTTAACAAAAGCACTTGAAAAATTTGTAAAAGGTAGAGATAATCTTAACATGCTTCTTGGAAATCAAAGATGTGATTTTGATAAAACGGGTATTGGATATGACCCTATTAAGAAACAAAAGAATCTTAATACAATTTTTGAAAAGGCACCTCTTATGACACACCCTCATATTACTTGTCATTATTGTAGAAGGAAAGGCCATTACATATCTTCTTGTCCATTCAAAAGGAATATGAACATAGAAATTAAAAAGATTTGAATTGCTAAGGGATCTAACAAAACTAACCAAGAAGGACCCAAGAAATTATGGGTATCAAAAACCAACACTTAATTGCCATCTTGTAGGTTTGTTTTAAGTCCAAAGCCAAAGAAGGAAAGTGGTACCTTGATAGTGGATGTTCCAGGCACATGACCGGAGATAAATCCTTCTTTATTACACTATCATCCAAAGATTGAGGATTTGTTACTTTTGAAGATAACAAGAAAGGAAAAATCATCGGTATTGGTAGCATCAGTGTCTCCTATAACCCATCCATTGAAAATGTTTTACTTGTTGATGGACTTAAGCACAATCTACTTAGTATTAGTCAATTATGTGATAAGGGTAACCATGTTATATTTGATAAATCACATTGCACAATTGAAAGCACAAATGATCATAAAGCTTTATTCGTTGGTAATCGCCATGATAATGTTTATGTCTTTAATTTCAATGATCTCTATGCTAGTGATGTTAAATGTTTATATGTTAATAGTGAAAACAGTTGGTTATGGCATAGAAGACTTGGTCATGCTCATATGGATTTAATTACTAAACTTTTGAGAAAGGATTTGGTCATTGGACTTTCAAAAATTAAATTTGAAAAAGATCATCTTTCTAGTACTTGTCAACAAGGAAAACAAATTAAAACATCGTTTAAATCAAAATCTCACATTTCCACAATTAGACCTTTACAACTACTGCATATGGATTTATTTGGTCCCTCAAGGACATCTAGTTTAGGTGGTAAACATTATTGTTTTGTTATTGTTGATGATTATTCAAGATTTACATTGATTATGTTTTTAGCATATAAAGATGAAACATTTTCTTCTTTTACAAAACTCTGTCGTAGAATTCAAAATGAAATAGACTTTCTTATTACTAATATTCAAACCGACCATGGTAGAGAACTTGAAAATGAGAAATTTGAATTGTTTTGTGATGAGTATTGTATTGGACATGATTTTTCAGCACCTAAAACCCCTCAACAAAATGGTATCGTAGAAAGGAAGAATAGAACTTTAGAAGAGATGAGTAGAACAATGCTTTGCGAAAATAATATTCCTAAATATTTTTGGGCCGAAGTTGTTCACACTACATGCTATATTTTAAATCGTGCATTAATTAGACCTATTCTCAAAAAGACTCCTTATGACCTTTGGCATGATAGAAAGCCCAACATTAGTCACTTGCATGTTTTTTGTTGTAAATCTTTTGTGCATAATAATGGTAAGGATAACTTAGGTAAATTTGATTCAAAATCTGATGAAGCAATTCGTCTTAGCTATTCCTTAACTAGCAAAACTTATCATATTTTTTAATAAAAGAACTCTTGTTGTGGAAGAATCTATACAGGTGACATTTGATGAAACTAACATCTCTGCTCAAAAGCAAATTGTTAGTGATGATATAGATTTGGAACCAAACGTGGAAGATTCAAATATCTACAAAGAAGAGAACCAACCATGTAAGTTGGACAAAGAGATTGAACAATCTATTCTCCCACCTCAAGAAGAATAAGGAAATAACGATGATTTGCCAAGAGAATGGAAGTATGTTCATAATCACCCTAAGGATTTAATCCTAGGTGACCCACAAAAGGTATCGAAACTCGCTCTTCATTAGAAACATTTGCAATAACCTGGCTTTTCTCTCACGGATTGAACCTAAAAACTTTCAAGAAGCCGAATTCGATGAACATTGAATAATTTCTATGCATGAAGAGCTCAACCAATTTGAGAGAAACAAAGTGTGGGAACTTGTGCCAAAACCTAAAGGTCATACCATTATCAGTACCAAATGAATCTTTCGAAACAAGCTTAATGAATTTGGCATAATTATAAGAAACAAGGCTAGACTTGTTGCACAAGGATACAATCAAGAAGAAGGTATAAATTTCGATGAAACTTTTGCTCCGGTTGCTAGATTAGAAGCCATTCATATGTTACTTGCATTTGCATGTTTTAGAGATTTCAAACTTTATCAAATGGATGTAAAAAGTGCTTTTCTAAATGGTTTCATAAATGAGGAAGTTTATGTTAAACAACCTCTAGGTTTTGAAGATCATGCTTTTTCAAATCATGTCTTTAAAATATCAAAAGCTTTATATGGTTTGAAACAAGCACCTCGTGCATGGTATGAACAATTAAGTAAATTTTTTATTGAAAATAATTTTACTAGAGGAACGATTGACACAATACTTTTTGTTAAAACTAAAAATGATGATTTACTTATTGTGCAAATATATGTGGATGATATTATATTTGGTGCTACTAATGAAACCTTGTGTAAGGAATTTGCTAAGTGTATGCAAGGTGAGTTTGAAATGAGCATAATGGGGGAGCTAAATTATTTCCTTGGATTTCAAATCAAACGATGCAAGGAAGGAATTTTTATCAACCAAGCTAAATATACAAAAGAACTACTCAAAAAATTTGGTATGAATGACTCAAAAATAGTTTGAACACGTATGAGCATATCCATTAAGCTAGACAAGGATGAAAAAGGTAAGTCCATTGATCAAACAAAATATCGAGATATGATCGGCTCACTTCTTTATTTAACCGCAAGTAGACCTGATATTTTGTTTAGTGTTTGTATGTGTGCTAGATATCAATTAAATCCTAAGGAATCACATCTTAGTGCTGCTAAAAGAATTTTTAGATATCTTGTTGGCACTCAAAATTTGGGATTGTTTTATCCTAAAGGTGTTGCATTTGATTTAATTAGTTACTCGGATGTTGACTTTGCCGGATGTAAACTTGATAGAAAAAGCACCAGTGGCACTTGTCACTTCCTTGGTAACTCATTAGTATCTTGGCTTAGCAAAAAGTAAAATTCTGTAGCTTTATCAAAGGCCGAAACTGAATATATAGCTTCCGGAAGTTGTTGTGCCCAAATACTTTGGATGAAACAATAATTGGAAGACTATGATTTATATTATGATCATATCCCTATTAAATGCGATAATATTAGTGCCATCAATTTAAGTAAAAATCCGGTTCAACACTCACGCATAAAACATATTGAAATTCGACATCATTTTTTAAGAGATCATGTTCAAAAATGGGATATTGTACTTGAATTTGTAAACATCGACAAGCAATTGGCTGATATTTTCACAAAACCCGTAAGTGAGGATCGCTTCAATTTTATTCGTGGCGAGCTTGGAATGTCGATTTCTACTTAAAAGGTTTTGTTGTGACTGTGAAACTTGATTTTTTGTTAAAATGATATATGTGTATTGCTACATTGATATGGAAACATTTATATCAGTTGGATGTTCTCAAGTCCTTCATACATTTATCTTTAACAGTTTGCTATTCTCAACTGTGTATTTTTGTTCTGTATCTTGAGCTTAAGTTAACTTTGCATACATTGATTTTTTTTTACTCTCATGGTATTTTTTTTGCTTTAGCATTACCTTTCCAGCAACACCGACGTCCCATTATGCTTAATTTCTCCTATTAGGCTTAATTTTTTTTTTTCTTCTCATTTTTTTTTTTTTGTTTTGCTAGTAGGCTTAATTTCTTTTATTTTGTTTCTCATTATTTTTTATTAGGCCTAATTTATTTATTTATTTTTTTCACTTTTAAAAAAAAAAAACTTTATACATGATAAAAAAAAAAAAAACCTTCCATCTATTTTTTTTTTGGCCATACACCGACCTTACTTACTCGCCTCTTTCGCCAATTTCTTTCTCTTTTTATCACCTTGGGAGACCCTTGAAGGCCCTGCCCTCGTGCTTTCGCCGAGAGCGACAACTCCTCGCCAACTATTAAAGGGCAAGAACGACGGTGCTCCAAATTAGGGCATGGAAAGTAGCCTGTCGTTTCAGCTCTTTATTTTCGGCCTTTCGTGTGCGTATCTTTACTCACGCATCCTTATACATGCGTTGGAGCAGAGAGAGTTGGGCGTTGACCTAATGGACCTCACTCGTCCTGTTCTGCAATCGGTGAGCCAATTTTGTGACTGCAGTCATCGTCTCTATACAGGACGTCAGTATGAAATGATTGGCTTCAATGTCTGATTGCGTTGCCATTATTTGCTCAATCGATATCATAGGAAGATTGGAAAGAGTAGGAGCCGTGGCATTCGGCTCAGCAGCGCTTAAGGGATCATTCAGGTCCAGAAAGAGAGTGAGGGGACGGAACGAGGCCATGTGGTAGTAGAGAGAGATGTACCAGAAAGGAGGGTAGTTTTTGGCAGCCTTTCTGCTCTGCGTAATCTCTCTGTTCTATCTCTCTCAAGAAGATGAAGAAAGCGATGGAAGCGAATGAGGAAGAAGAAGGAGAAGAGAGTGATTAAGAAGAAGACAGAAGAGAAGAAGACAAGAGGGGGAGAGCGCCGAGGCAGTTGATTGAACCGTCTCGCTTTTGACAGTTGGCTAACGCAAAAGCAAAGCCGCGTGTCCGACGCGTTTTTCAAAGAAAAAGCGAGAGGCGATAGAAGTATGTATAATTGTATATATATATGTATATATATATGTTTAGAATATCTACGTCTTATGTTTGAGGCCCGCGTTAATGCCATTTATCACTATCATTTTCCTCCTCCTCTTCCTCCAGATTCTGAGCCATGATTTCCTTCTAATAATGTCACAGGGAGAGAAAATCCTGTTGATGTTATGTTATGTATTGTTGAGGTAGTATTCTTTTTATTATTATTTTAAACTGATATAGAACTAATATAGACTATGTATTGTGGTGTTGATGTTATGTTATGTATTGTGGTGTCGAGATAGTATGTGTTGATGTAGTATTCTTTTTATTATTATTTTAAACTGATATAGACTATCTAGTAATTATAAATGATGATTTTTTTATTATTATTTAAGGTTTGTTATCTTAGTCTTATATCATGTGTTTGATTAAAGCTTATTTATTACAAATGTGCTAACTTGTGTATCTAGAAAATGAACAGTCATTCAGGGAGCATGACTTGAGGGGGAGCTTTTCTTACTCCCAAAACAAATCAAAACATCATTGTGTGCCATGATCAAAAAGAATTGTTAGACTTATTTATTTTGATGATTTATTTAATTATGTTTTAATTTATTTGGAAGAAAAAAATAGAATCAAAATTTATTTTACCTCATTATTTTTTATCTAAAACTTTTATTCTAAATATTGTTAGAATGTATTTAATAGTTTCTTAAATTAGGAGTTCATTTCAACCCAAAAAACAATGTCCAAATCAGCAGTTCAAACAGCCCAAAACAGAGGTTCAAACAGCCCAGCCCAGCAGCAGTTCAAACGGTTCAAATCTATCAAGCACCGGACATCTGGTCGGTCATCCGGCCAAGGCTTTTCTGCCCAGTTCTACTTCTGTTCGAATTTTCCTCTCAACGGCTTTGTGCTACAACGGTCATTTTTCAAAATAAAGATGTTCCAGACCAACCTTGTAACAACCCAGATTTTTAATTATTATGTAGAATTTATACTAATATTATTTAATCTCAGTTAAGAAAATATATAATTTATTATATATTATTATGTGTAATTTTGTAAAATAATATAATTATTAAAAGTTTAGGGGTCAAAATATAAATAATAATAATAATGATGGACATAATAATAAAATAAATAATTAATTTTCTGTTAGTATGTGATAATGTGTAATTTAATTAAGAATTAATTAATTTATATAATTATATTAAAATATAGGATCAAAAGGTAATTATCTTAAATATCTATTAAGGATAAGAACGAATCTATATAATTATTACTGAATTGCCACGTAGCGCCTTTTCCCCCTATAAATACGGAGGCGCCTGGAGAGGAAACGGCAGAAAAGAAAGAAGAAAGAAAGAAAGAGAGAAAGAAAGGAAAGAAAGAAAAGAGAGGAAAAGAAGGAAAGAATAGTGGAAGCTAAAAGGGTCTTTAATAGTGGAAAGAAAGAGTAAGGTATTAAAGTTAAGGTGAGTTATATTATACCTTGAGTCACCAAAATGTATTTTACTTATGTTTTGACTTACCAAAATCTATTTTATAAAAGTTATGTTTTATTAATATATTTATAAAAGTTATATTTTTGTAAAGATTTCAGTTACGTGGTTTTATTTCTGAATCCTATTCGCTTAAAAGGAAACCCATGGATGTGTGTGTTTTGCTTTTAAAGAATATTTGGCTATGACCTTATATGAAAATATGTTTTGTAAGTACCACCACGGGAGTCCCATGCCTTGGGGACTTAAATAACCATTGGCTTAGTGAGTCCCATGCCTTGGGGGACTGAAATAACCATTGGCTTAGTGAGTCCTATGCCTTGGGGGACTGAAATAACCATGGGCTTAGTGATTGACCACTCTGTGGTCCAGTGTTTGTCGTGGATCCATTGACCAGTGTAGTGCTTGGCACTTAGTGATGTACCGTGGTTATGGTTGTATAGTGATTTCCGTATTACATGTTAAATGATCTAAAGTATATATCAAATGATTTTCGTATTATATGTAACAAGCTCGTTTTGGCCTAATTAATTATCCATGGTGAATTTTATGCCTTATACTCTTAGTATAATATTTCTCACTCTGCCATGAGCTTATAGTTTTTTACCACTTTCAGGTGGCATGTCGGGACCAGCGTGTGGAGTAGACACAAAGCACTTTTATCGATGTATTTTTTTTAATGTAAAAATCGGCCTTTTTGGTCAATACCTTTTGTAATAAAAATAGAAGCTCCAAGGATTATTTTAGTACCCTTATTTAAATATTTCTTCCGCTTGCGTTTATTAAATTGTTTAAAGATTTGGCCGGAGGTAACCTCGGTTACTGGCCATCACGATGCCTAACCCTTGGGTACGGGGAGCGGGTCGTGACAAACCTTGTCTCCTACAATGATCAAATCAGTAATGATTGAATGGATTATATTCAAATGAATACAATAGCTCTATAAGCCTCATGATATATATATATATATATATATACTAGAGCCCAAGTGAACAATACACAGCAACTACATACTTGCTTATAAAAATTCAGAAAACATTTTTTGATTTATAATCACTCTAATCTTTTCTCTAAAAGTTCTCTGCGAAGTATTCTTCAATTTTTGTTTATATCTTTCTCTCAGAAATTATACACTAAGCCTTATAGCCTTAAACTCATCTTTCCTATGTGAGGTTTTTAGAAAAATCAAAATTTCATTTTATATATCTATGTTTGAGAAATAGTTCTTGTAGCTTTTTGTGAAAGTAAAACACATTCTTATGTAAGGTTTTTAGTCGCCGAAGCCTTTTCCCGACTAAATATTTTGGTCGCTAGATTTGTCGTGGGAAAACGGTCGGGGAAGGTTTTGGCGACTAAATTATTTTTAGTCGCCAAAAGTCCTATAAATGGCTACTAATGTTTTAATAGGGAAAGGTACGAGGTATTGGCGACTAAATATTTTTTAGTAGCCAAAAGTCATAAATTGGCGACTAAATATTTAGTCGTCAAAAGTTTTCAAATAAAATTAATTTTCATTTTCAGCGACTAGAACTTTTAGTTGCCCAAAGTATCATTTATTATTAGCTACTAAATATTTAGTCGCAAAAAAAAAATTAATTTTCATATATTTTTTTAGCTACTAAACTATTTAGTTGCCTAAAGTCTCATATATTTTTTACTACTAAATTTTTAGTTGCAAAAAATCTTTGGTTTGTTTTTGGCTACTAAATTTTTAGTAGCCAACAAGTTTTATTTTGTTTTTTTGGCTACTAAACATTTAGTCACCAAAAACTTTATTTAGTGTTATTTTTTATTTTATTTTTTTATTATTAATTTATGCACAACCTGTATTTATTTCGTGCAACCTGCACCCTGTATATAAACAAAACAATACATATGTCTATTTCTATTTCACTTTCAACCATCCGAAAATTTGGTCTTGTAACATCAAATTCTATACAAACCAAATATAAACCAACCCCAAAAAATAATTCCACACAAACAGATAATCATACAAAAATGATGTCCTTCGTATACAAAAAAGAAATATCCACTAGTAATCTATACCACCAGAAAATAACTTCATCTCTGTTGGATCAACAACTATTGCAGTAATCACTACAATAAAAAGCACATTTGGCGACTAAATTTTTGTCGCCAAAAGTCCATTTTTAGTCGCCAAAAGTCGACTTTTCACTTTCCTCGACTAAATATTTTAGTCGCCGATTTTGTCGCGAATACATGGTCACCGGAGGTATTGGCGACTAAAAAAAGTTTTAGTCGGCAAAAAACATACATTTAGCGACCAAAGCTTTTGTCGCCAATAGTCAATTACATTTTTGAAAATTATACATTTAGCGACTAATCTTTTAGTTGCCAATAATGAATTTTTTTTATTTATACATTTGCCGACTATTTTTTTCGTCGCCAATAGTCAAGCTTTTGGCGACTAATTCCATTTTAGTCGCCAAAAGCATATTTCAGAAAAAAAAAAAAATTACCCTATTTTGTTCCTAAGTTTCGAACAACCAACCTCCCACATTCTAAACCTTTACCAACACACTCTCCCCACTATGCTAGTACAACATCACATTAATATAAATGCAACATATATTATTTATATAGTATATTGACCGGTATTAATACAAAACTATATATATAAAAAATAATTATTTTTATTTAATATAATTTATGTAAAAAATAAATTATTTACTAAAAAAAAATAGGAGACCACTTTTGGCGACTAAATCTGTTTTTTAGTCGCCAATTCTATACTTTTTGGCTACTAATTACTTTTTTGTCGCTAAAAGAATTAATTCCTGCCTAAAACCTCCACTTTTGGCGACTAAACTGAATTTTAGTCGCCAAAACCCTCCACTTTGGGCGACCAAACTGAATATTAGTCGCAAATTGTTGACTTTTAGCTACTAAAGATTTTTTAGTAGCCAAAAAGCTTCACTTTTGGCTACAAAATTTTTTTGTCAGAAAAACACGTATAATCGGCGACCAAACTATTTTTTAGTCGCCAAAACCTATACTTTTGGCTACTAAATGTTTTTAGTCTCCAAAAACTTGACTTTTTGCTACTAAAATTTTTTTAGTCGCTAAAACCCATATAATCGGCGACTAAACTGATTTTTAGTCGCCAATAACTATACATTTGGCTACTAAACTATTTTAGTCGCCAAAAGTCTTCACTTTTGGCTACTAATTCCATTTTGGTCGCCGAAAGTGCTACTTTCAGCGACGAAATCTTTTTTTTAGTCGCCATTTGTGCTTTTTGTTGTAGTGAATTGGTAGTGGAAAAACTTAAGTTTGTAAAAGTCTTCCAGTAACAAGGTCCCATACCTACAATATGAAAATAAGTCATTAGATAATTCACCCATCGAAGTCTACAACTTTTCCCAAACCTTAACAAACCTGAAAAATGAGAGAGAAAAAAATCCAAAATCAATAACAATCCAAAATCATCTAACTTGCGCAGCTTAACATGCATAAACATTCTAAGAACATGCAATGAATAACAGAAGCCATGCACAACAGAAAAAGAAAAACAATGACTGTGAAACAAAGTTGTCTAATTTGTAAGTAGAAATCTTCATGTAATATTAGCATGGTGATGCTGGACGTTCAGCAAAAGAAAAAGAAAGGCTAGAAAAAAAAAGAAAAAGAATAGAAGAAACCCTTATTCTCTTATCTCAATATCCAAAGAAAAAGAAGAAATTCTAACCTCAATTGACTGATTTCTCCTTCTCTTTCTTTGCCCCTCCCCGCCTGCAAACCATGCAACAAACATATTATGGGATTGGGTTCCTTAAATTTATTTGTGCCCATTTAATTGGATTACTATCTGGTTTTGGGATTGGTTTCTCTCTGCTGTAAGTAAAGAATTTCATTTGTTCTATTACTTGATTTGATTTCATCCTCTGGTCTTGCCACATTGGCATCATACAAGTCTTGGGATCCCCATTTGCTTTGTTTCAATTTGTGTAGTAAGCGTACCAAAATTTAATCTCTTTTATTTAAACAAAATCTCTATATATAGGCTTGGAAATTTTACACTGTTCTTCAGGTTCAGAGCACATTTTAATAGAGCTAGCCAGCTTGCTTCCTCATGTTCATAGAACCAATTGGTGTTCCCACATAGTAGGATCATAAATCTAGTTAGAGTTTTCACATTATAACTTATGCTTTCTGATGAACCCCATCCTTATTAGAATGAATGAAACGGAAGTTGTAAAAAATGATCAATTTCTTTTGTGGTCCACCAAATAATTCTTCCCCAGGAGAAAAGAGAAAAAAGAAAATTAAACGTTGCTCAAGTCAAGAGCACTTGTCATTGGATATTTGAACTCAAGTCCAATCTATAGAATTGTCTATTGGATTTCTCTATAACTTACAGCTAATATGTAATAATTTGAGCGCTGAGAGTGATTACTTGTACTTCTGTAGGCATCCTTTCTTTTGGTCACATAAGGTTATCCTAAAACCCTACCTAACCCGACACCTAGTTAAGATGATGTTCCACTTTTGTATTGAGAGAACCTTATAGAAATTTGTCTTCTTTTATGACTCTGTGGGGCTTGGCTAATTATGCAGTGGTTTGATTTGCTATTAATGTCTATCTCTCTGATGATCTTCATTAATGTCTATCTCTCAATAAAATCACAATAGTCTGTAACAGAGTTACAATGGTGTACATATATTGGTGACCATGTTCAATTGTGAAAGCAGATTCAAACAATTTACAACCAATTTCTTCAAAGTAGATCACATTACAATGACTTCAACACTAACTATGTAACGCCCTCAAAAAAATAAACCCATTAAATATATATATATATCATCAACATGCAAGGTTAAAAAGGAACCAATTCATTATAACATTCATCAGAGTTTTACTAACTAAAAACATTACATGTAACATCCAATTAAATGCCCTACAGGCTTGCATCTTTCCAAGCCAACACTTGGACACAAAAGTATGAGTTCTAACTCAAATACAAATAAAGCCCTAGGCTTGAGTGTTTACATGTACTAACAAATAAAAACAAATAACTGAAATTAGTCTTCCAAAATCCAAGTCCTTCCAAGCTAAGTCCTTGGAGGTAGCTTATCACCTGAACCTGAAAATGATGTTCCCATATAGGGTGAGCCACAGCCCAGTAGAAATATACTAAACCAAATATAAGTATTGAATAAAGCAGTAGCATTCAATAGATGGTTAACCAAGATAATCATTTACATCATTATGCAGTCTCATGACCCTAATGTCTAAGACACGTTTTACTTCCCAACATTATCAGTATGGCTCAGAACCTGGCCAAACTTACAACAGTGAACTATATATATATATAATATTCACATTCTTCCAATGTCAATAAACAAATGAGACTCAGGCTCAAATCAAAACACTTCATACTTTCAGTTGATACACATTTTAGTGCTGTATCAATAAAAACACTTCAATATAAATAAGCACACATAAAAGTGATGCTAATGGAGTCCATCCCCTATCTCCTCCCAAACAAAATCCGGTTTAGAGGTCCATCCCATATCTTCCCCTAAACCGTGGAGTACATCCACTATCTCCTCCCATACAAAACAATGTATGTAAACACATAACATATACAACACACAATCAATACACATAATGTCTGTATTAATTCAACAGTCAAAATTGATGACTTAATCAATGATTAGTTTCAGTTATCCCTAATCCACATGCAGTGTCTACAACAATCACGACTATCCTCCACCGATAGTCCAAAACAGTTATTTCTAGACTTGGAAATAAATATACCAACAATTCAATAGGCGAGTGATTTAAATTATCCAACTACGCCATTTAATCAATGAATTCCCCAATTCCATGAATTTAACCATATTTCCCCAATTCCATGAATTAATTATACAAATTAATTTATTAATACAGCTAGGATTTTTCCCAAAATTACCAAAGTACCCCCAACATATCAAAATACTAAAACTTAGAACAAAACTTATAAGATGGAGTAGGAAATCCCTACCTCGAAGAAAATAACCCGAATGGAGAAGACAGAGATGAATACCCAAATTCCAAAATGCTCCAAATCACCAAATGTTCAGATTAAATGGAAGCCCTCGACTCACTCTATCTTTTTAATAAAGGATCTAAGGTAGAAACCCACTCTAAGTAGATCAAACCTAAGAGAGAAGGTGAGTAGAGGAAGAGAGAACTCGGAACTAGGGTTTTGGGATCAAAAGAATGTAAAAAAAAACATTTTAAAAACCGCTGCTGCGTATTTAAACTGGACAGGCTCGCTCGAGCGAAGACTTGGTCGCTCGAGCGACCAGACACACGAAAACCTCGCTCGAGCGAAGAAAAGCTCGCTCGAGCCAAGAATGCAATGCTTCAGGTCTGCAACCCAGAAGCACGCTCGAGCGAGAAACTCAAAAACAAACACATCGCTCGCTCGAGCGAAGAAAAACTCGCTCGAGCGAAGAAACACTACTCTCAGATCTATACTAGACGCAATCGCTCGCTTGAGCGAAGAAAAGCTGGATCGAGCCAGAAGACACAAAATACAACCCTCGCTCGAGCGACCAAGCCCTGGCTTGAGCGACCAACCCAAAAACTGGACAGCAACACTTGGTTTACGAACCCAACCAACCTGAAACAAACCTGCCCAACACATCCTATAACTCCAAATGAGAAAATAAAGGACGACAACAATAATTACACAATGACAGAACAAACGGAACCTAAGTCCGGATATAATAATCAAATGGGAAAAGACCGAGGTCGCTATAACCTCCCCCCCTTCAAAGAATTTCGTCCCCGAAATTGAGCATAAGTTTGATTTTAAAATGACAATTCAATAGTACACAACTTGACCCAAAACTGGTCATTTCATCTCTTTATCAAGAAGCATTTTACAATATATATATAAAACAACATATATTTCAACCTGCATCACTATTATGCATTATTCCTTTCAATGTTAGCAATTCCCATATCATATTCAATTGCATGATATATATAACCTATTCAACAATGTAATCAACATATGCAATGTTACACTAAACTTCTATAATGAAGCAAGTTTCAAGATACACCCATTTACCAAAACATACTCAATGTTTTACAACTTAAGACATATGTAAGGCTCTTAAGTTCAACAATATTACAAAATCTAAATACAAGATTACAAATCGATAAACATGTCCGGGTATTTCTGGCGGACTTCCAACTCACGTTCCCAAGTGGCTTCCTCCACTCCGTGATGTTTCCACAAAACTTTGACCAAAGGGATGGTTTTGCCTCGCAAAACTTGATCCCGCCTATCCAAGACCCGAATCGGTCTCTCCTCATACGAGACATCCTCATCAACCACTAAATCGGTCCAATCCAACACATGTGATGGATCCGGCTCATACTTCCGAAGCATACTCACATGAAACACGTCATGTACTCCGGACAACTGCGGTGGCAAAGCTAAGCGATAGGCAGCCTCGCTAATCCTCCCAAGGATCTCAAAAGGACCAATGAACCGAGGGGACAACTTCCCGCTCTTCCCAAACCTCATCAAACCCCGTCTAGGTGATATCTTCAGAAAGACATGATCACCCACCTCAAACACCAAAGGTCTCCTCCTACGGTCGGCATAAGATTTCTGACGACTCTGTGCTGTAACAAGCCTCTTACGGATAAGCTCAACTTTCTCCGTCGTTTCCCTCACCAACTTCGGACCCAACAGAGGTGCATCACCCACCTCGGCCCAACAAACAGGAGATCTACATGGTCGGCCATACAAGGCCTCAAACGGTGCCATACCGATACTAGACTGGAAACTGTTGTTGTAGGCAAACTCCACCAACGGCAAGTGCCTCTCCCACGACCCACTAAAGTCTAGAACACAACCCCGAAGCATATCCTCAAGGATCTGAATAGTACGCTCGGACTGCCCGTTAGTCTGTCGATGATAAGCCGTGCTAAAGGTCAACTTAGTGCCTAAGGCACTTTGCAAACTCTGCCACAACCTGGCAGTAAAACGAGGATCTCTATCTAAGACGATCGTCACTGGAACCCCGTGTAACCTCACTATGTCCCGAATATATAAATCGGCCAGATGATCGACTGAATCTCTAACACGCATAGGAATAAAGTGCGCCGACTTAGTCAACCGGTCCACAACTACCCAAATAGCATCACTACCCCGCTGAGTCCTTGGAAGACCCACAACGAAGTCCATAGTAACATGTTCCCACTTCCACTCGGCAATAGGCAAGGGTTGCAACAAACCCGCTGGCCTCTGATGTTCAGCCTTCACTTGCTGACAAGTAAGGCACTTAGATACGAAAGCTGCCACATCTCTCTTCATACCCCGCCACCAGAACTGGCGACCCAAATCCCGATACATCTTAGTACCTCCCGGATGCACCGCAAGGCGTGAATGACGGAGTACCTCCTCTTGGCAAGACTCCGGCACAAACAGACGGTCTCGGTATCTCACACTCAGGTCGGAATACACCGTCAAACCCTTCTCAACCTTTCCACCGGAAATCTTCTCACGGAGAGATTCTACCTCAAGGTCACTTCTCTGAGCCTCTAACACTCGAGTCATAAGTGTAGGTTGTGCAACAACAGAAAACAAGGCCGCAGCCTCAACGGATTCGCCCAAAAGTAAATCAAACTCCCCAAGTGCACCCAACATCTCCCATTCTCGGATGGCTATACTAGCTATGCCACCAACAGGTTTCCTGCTAAGGGCATTGGCCACCACAGTGGCCTTTCCCGGATGATAATGTAACTCAAAGTCATAATCCTCTATGAACTCCATCCACCTCCTCTGCCTCAAGTTCAAGTCTTTCTGTGTAAACAAATATTTCAAACTCTTATGATCCGAGAATACCTCGAATCTCTCACCATAAAGATAATGCCTCCAAATCTTCAAGGCAAATATCACAGCTGCTAACTCTAGATCGTGCGTAGGGTAATTCTGCTCGTGAATTTTCAACTGACGTGAGCCATAGGCAACCACTTTCCCCTCCTGCATCAATACACAACCCAGACCTTCTCGTGAGGCGTCACAATGGACTGCATAACCCAACCCTCTCTCTGGAATAATCAAGACTGGTGCGGTAGTCAGTCCAACTTTCAACTCTTGGAACGAGTTTTCACAAGTCTCACTCCATACAAATTTGACTCCCTTCCGAGTCAATCTAGTCAAAGGCGAAGCTAATCTGGAGAAATCTTTCACAAACCGACGATAATACCCAGCTAACCCCAGAAAACTGCGGATCTCAAACACACTCTTAGGCTGTGCCCAATCTTGCACCGCCTCAGTCTTGGATGTATCAACAGACACTCCTTCCCCAGAAACTACATGGCCTAAGAACTTGACCTCTTCTAGCCAAAACTCACACTTCCCAAACTTAGCATAAAGCTTATGACCTCTAAGTAACTCAAGCACCACTCTCAAGTGTTCCTTGTGCTTCTCCTCAGAAGGTGAATAGATAAGGATGTCGTCCACGAAGACGACTACGAAACGATCTAAAAATTCTCGGAATATCCGGTTCATCAGATCCATAAAAACTGCCGGTGCATTGGTGAGCCCAAATGGCATCACCAGAAACTCATAGTGGCCATACCGTGTACGGAATGCCGTCTTCGGAATATCCTCCTCCCTGACTCTTAACTGATGATAACCCGATCTCAAGTCTATCTTCGAGAAACAACGGGAACCTTTCAACTGATCGAACAGATCATCTATACGAGGCATAGGGTACTTATTCTTAACGGTAGCCCGATTCAATTTTCAGTAATCTATACAAAGTCTCAAAGCACCACCTTTCTTTTTAACAAAGAGGGCCGGTGCTCCCCACGGCGAAACACTAGGACGTATATAGCCCTTGTCTAGTAACTCCTGGAGCTGAATCTTCAACTCAACTAACTCGGCTGGGGCAAAATGATAAGGTGCCATAGAAATCGGCGCCGTACCGGGCACTAGGTCAATAGAGAATTCAATCTCTCGATGCGGTGGCAAACCAACAAGATCCTCGGGAAAGACATCCGACTACTCACAAACCACCCTTGGCAATACAATCTGAGTCTCATCATCCTCACTAATCGAAAGGTTAGCAAGTAGACCACTAAGCTCACTCCGTCCTCGCAGAACATACCCCGGTGGCAACACATTACCAACCCGGTCCCCCAGAAAATCAAAATACTCTCCGCTCATGGTACAACAAGTGACCCTCTGGCGGTAGCAATCAATAACTGCCCGGTATGACAATAACCAGTCCATACCCAAAATAACATCGAAACCCCTCATAGGCATAACTACAAAGGAAAATGGGATTCTATGATAATCAACCTCTATATCACAACCCCTAACACCTTGTTTCAAAATCAATTCACCCCCAAGAGGTGACACTACACAAATAGGAGATGCTAACTGTGCTAACTCCAACTCCAAAACAGATGCAAATGCAGCAGACACAAAGGAATGAGATGCACCCGTATCAATCAAAACATTAGCAATCGAGTTGCAAAACAAGAAGGTACCTCTCACAACTGATGGTGCCGGCACAAGATCCTGCGCGGTAACAGCATACACGCGCCCAGACGACCTCTGATCAACCTGTTCACCCCTAGGAGCATAAGATTGCTGCACCGACTGGGACGATGAAGCCCCCTGATTGGCCCTCGAGGCCTGACCCGACTGAGCTGGCTGCTGACCCTGAATCGGCCTCAAACCAGATGCACCAGGTGTGCCACCCAACTGCGGGCAATACCTCTTCATATGCCCTGGCTGACCACACTGATAACACGAGAGTGGCTGGCCTCTACCCTGACTCTGGCTCTGAGATCGAGCCGAAGATGATGCTGCTCTCTGCACTCCTCCCCTCTGAGGACAAACTGGAGACTTATGGCCCAGCTGGCCACACTTGAAACAGGTAATGTCTCCCTGATTGCCTTTCCCCGAACTAGCACTCGGCACAAGAAAAGTCGATCTAGAAAAGCTACCCTGAGACTACTGAGGATTAAAACCCTTCTGTCTCCTACCATCACTCTGACCATCCTGACTCCTCTTGGAGCCCTTCTGTCCTTCCTCCTCCTCCTGCATCATGATTTCCATGTGGGCTGCAGCATCAACCATACGCCCATAATCCCGAATCATAGTTCCCCCAACTCTCAGCTTGAGGCCACGCCTCAACTTCTTCTCAAACTCAATACAACGACGTTCCTCAGACGCCACCAACTCAGGTGCAAACCTGGACAAACTAGTAAATGCAGCCTCAAACTCAGCCACAGAAGAACTCGCCTGCTTAAGCTGACAAAACTGGTCTCTCAGCTTCTCCCTGACTGTTGGAGATAAGAACTTCTCCTGGAAAGCATTCACAAAAGCCTCCCATGTACCTCCTATATGACCCTTAGTAAACTTCCACCACTGACCCGCATCCCCCTTCAGCTGGAAAGATGCCAAGGTCACCTTCAACCCCTTGTCTTCGATGCCAAGCATCTCAAACGTCTTCGTTGTCTGTTCGAGCCATTCATCTGCCTTAAGCGGCTCTTTAGGATCACCCACAAATTCATCCGGATTAGACCGGAAGAACTCCCTCTTCAGAAAGGAAGATCCTACATCTGCAGCAATATCCCGAGCTTGATTCTCAGCTCTGAGAATGCCTACTGACTCCCTGAATGCCCCTGCTATCTCTCGGGCTAGAGCGCCCATAGCCTGCTGGCCTACTGGCTCGGCCACATTGGCCTGGCCAATACCCTCCTGAACTGCCGGAATCTCCTCTGGCACAGGCACCTCCTGCCTACCCGGCCTACCACGCCTACCGCGTCCTCGTCCTCGTCCTGACATCCTAATAAAGGAAACAAAGACGTTAGCACATTAATAAATGTGCTGAAGCTAAACACTTGTGTCCTAATGCATGGGACAACAATAATTCATTCCACGTAAGCACATAATCACATAAGCACCTACGAATTTCATTCCCGGATAATGATAGTCCCAATGCGTTACTATAGTTCTGGTTGGAAGCAGCAGTGATCAAGTGCCTTTCCAACAAGACTACTAGAAACTCAAGGGTCCAATCAACATCCTAGAAACTACATTCCATACCCACATAATCACATAAACATGTTATCACATAAACATATAACATTACACTAAGTCTCTATCAAACGAGACGAACCCAATGTGATACTAACCACTTCCCACGTACCCAAAGTATTCAAACCCGGTACGCTCTGATACCAAGTTGTAACGCCCTCAAAAAAATAAACCCATTAAATATATATATCATCAACATGCAATGTTAAAAAGGAACCAATTCATTATAACATTCATCAGAGTTTTACTAACTAAAAACATTACATGTAACATCCAATTAAATGCCCTACAGGCTTGCATCTTTCCAAGCCAACACTTGGACACAAAAGTATGAGTTCTAACTCAAATACAAATAAAGCCCTAGGCTTGAGTGTTTACATGTACTAACAAATAAAAACAAATAACTGAAATTAGTCTTCCAAAATCCAAGTCCTTCCAAGCTAAGTCCTTGGAGGTAGCTTATCACCTGAACCTGAAAATGATGTTCCCATATAGGGTGAGCCACAGCCCAGTAGAAATATACTAAACCAAATATAAGTATTGAATAAAGCAGTAGCATTCAATAGATGGTTAACCAAGATAATCATTTACATCATTATGCAGTCTCATGACCCTAATGTCTAAGACACGTTTTACTTCCCAACATTATCAGTATGGCTCAGAACCTGGCCAAACTTACAACAGTGAACTATATATATATATAATATTCACATTCTTCCAATGTCAATAAACAAATGAGACTCAGGCTCAAATCAAAACACTTCATACTTCCAGTTGATACACATTTTAGTGCTGTATCAATAAAAACACTTCAATATAAATAAGCACACATAAAAGTGATGCTAATGGAGTCCATCCCCTATCTCCTCCCAAACAAAATCCGGTTTAGAGGTCCATCCCCTATCTTCTCCTAAACCGTGGAGTACATCCCCTATCTCCTCCCACACAAAACAATGTATGTAAACACATAACATATACAACACACAATCAATACACATAATGTCTGTATTAATTCAACAGTCAAAATTGATGACTTAATCAATGATTAGTTTCAGTTATCCCTAATCCACATGCAGTGTCTACAACAATCACGACTATCCTCCACCGATAGCCTAAAACAGTTATTTCTAGACTTGGAAATAAATATACCAACAATTCAATAGGTGAGTGATTTAAATTATCCAACTACGCCATTTAATCAATGAATTCCCCAATTCCATGAATTTAACCATATTTCCCCAATTCCATGAATTAATTATACAAATTAATTTATTAATACAGCTAGGGTTTTTCCCAAAATTACCAAAGTACCCCCAACATATTAAAATACTAAAACTTAGAACAAAACTTATAAGATGGAGTAGGAAATCCCTACCTCGAAGAAAATAACCCGAATGGAGAAGATAGAGATGAATACCCAAATTCCAAAATGCTCCAAATCATCAAATGTTCAGATTAAATGGAAGCCCTCGACTCACTCTATATTTTTAATAAAGGATCTAAGGTAGAAACCCACTCTAAGTAGATCAAACCTAAGAGAGAAGGTGAGTAGAGGAAGAGAGAACTCGGAACTAGGGTTTTGGGATCAAAAGAATGTAAAAAAAAACGTTTTAAAAACCGCTGCTGCGTATTTAAACTGGACAGGCTCGCTCGAGCGAAGACTTGGTCGCTCGAGCGACCAGACACACGAAAACCTCGCTCGAGCGAAGAAAAGCTCGCTCGAGCCAAGAATGCAATGCTTCAGGTCTGCAAACCAGAAGCACGCTCGAGCGACAGAACGCTCGCTCGAGCGAGAAACTCAAAAACAAACACATCGCTCGCTCGAGCGAAGAAAAACTCGCTCGAGCGAAGAAAAACTCGCTCGAGCGAAGAAACACTGCTCTCAGGTCTATACTAGACGCAATCGCTCGCTCGAGCGAAGAAAAGCTGGATCGAGCCAGAAGACACAAAATACAACCCTCGCTCGAGCGACCAAGCCCTGGCTCGAGCGACCAACCCAAAAACTGGACAGCAACACTTGGTTTACGAACCCAACCAACCTGAAACAAACCTGCCCAACACATCCTATAACTCCAAATGAGAAAATAAAGGACGACAACAATAATTACACAATGACAGAACAAACGGAACCTAAGTCCGGATATAATAATCAAATGGGAAAAGACTGGGGTCGCTATAAACTAAATCTTGAGGCCTTTTGTCTTGTTGGTTTCATCAAAAACATGATTACATTATCATAATAACACTTCTATTAAGAAGTGAAAGGGTCTTGAACCCCTACCTTTTTCTTGGAGATATCCTTAGTGGTGTCTTTTTCATATGTTGGTTTATTAAAGACGCATGATGGATTATGCTAGATTTACTCTTTCAGGGGAGTTGCAGCTCGAGCTTTACATTTGTCAAGAGGAGTGGAGAAACCAAGTGGAAGGGTCACATACATAGTTGTCCTAGAAGGTTTGTGCAGATTCAGTGTACAGGAGCTTAGCACAAGACGAACGTATTATACTGCACGGGTTGCTCCCGTTGATATGACAAAATCTGGTAAGTCATCACCTACAATCTTTGTATTAGAGATATATTTGGTCCACACTTAATTGCCACTTTCTGGTAAGTCATCACCTACAATCTTTCTATTGGAGATATATTTGGTCCACACTTAATTGGCACTTTCAACCAACATGCAGTGATGTTAGATTGAATATTCTAATTTCTGGGTGAAGGTGGCACATAGCATTTGACTACTTTTAGTGTCAAGATGTTACAATTAATAGTTCAATGTTGCTTTTAACACACAAGTGGAATGTGCTCTTCATATAGGAGTAGGTGTGTTCAAGTTTCTGGTTCATTGAATCCTGCCAAGATGGTCTATGAGACACAAACTCAATTAGATGCCTGCTTGACAATGCAGTTAAGCACTTCACACATGTTGAGTGGTGCATTGTGTATCCTCCATATCTAGCTTCTATTTGTTGCTGCTACAGTAATTTATCAACAAAATTCCTAAGGATTTGATAGGTGTTTAAGACTATTAAGTTTTACTACAAACAAATAAATTTCATTTAATGGCCTCTAATATTTAGAATAGTAGTATAAAACTTAAAAGCAATTATACTACTCTACTTCTAGTTGGTTTAATGGATTCATTATAATATTTTGTCAAAGAACACATGTCTTCCTCCCTCAACAAACAAGGATCTTTCCTCAATCGACTCATCAAATTTGTGATTGATCATATGGCTGAGTTTCGAGGAGCAACAAAAATAATAAGAGTACAATAATTTATTAAAAAAAATCATAGAAGATCAACAAATCGTTTAAGAGGACATAGATTCATGAGATATCAACAATTCAGCACAATCCCAGAAAGAACATCATCTAATTAATCCCACAATCATTCCCAGACTGATTTAATCATAACCCTCTCACAAAATCAACAAATTAACTGAAAAAGAATAAACAAAATCTGAAATTTGAAAAAGATCGAGAGTAACAACCCATCAAATAAGATAAACCAACAGTGTCTTTTTGTCGAACACTTTTTAGGCAAACAAACCTATAATCCTAGAGCCTATCATGATCTAATATATAACAGGACAGGAGATAACAGTGTAAATACACCTACTTAACAAAATATAACCATGAAAATAGTAATAAATTAAAAATATAAATATATAGAACCCAAAAACCAAATTTTGAACTAATCAAGTGAACCCAGAAAAAAATAATAATAGACCATAGATAATGAACCCAACAAAATACTAAAACCCAAATGAATTAAGCAAATGGCATTACTAATCCGTAAAAAAATAAATGAAAACCTAGAAGAGCGGGCATGGTGCAAGAAGCGACGAGCTTGGGTGACTTCTCGACCTCGACAAGGCACGCACGGCAATTATAATTTTAATAATTGGAGGATACTGTTTATAATTTTAATTTAATATATAATTTTAAATTTGTAATCTATAATTTATAATTTATAATTTAACAACACTAAAAAATTTTAATTTATAAGGCTATAATTTTTAATTTATTATTTTGCAATTAAATTAAATTTATAATTTATATTTTTTATTTAATATATAATTTTAAATTAACAACACTAAAAAAATAATTTTATTTAATATATAAAATTAATTTTTCAACAACACTAAAAAAATTTAATTTATATGGCGATAATTTTTAATTTATTATTTTTAATTAAATTTAATTTATAATTTATAATTTATAATTTATATTTAATATATAACTTTAAATTAACAACACTAAAAAAATAATTTATAAATGTTCAAAAGACTATTTTACCATTTTTCAATTATTTATTAAGTAATAACATGAGGGTAAAATAGACATTTCACACATTAGTCTCATGAGATACTAATCCCATGAAAATAATCCCACCTCCCACTAGGATACAATAATCCCTCATATGAGAGACTAATAATCCGAAGGAACTATTAATCCAGAGCAAAAAAAATTGAACCAAATAATAAACTATTAGTCTGAATGGATAAATAGTCCAATCACGTGAATAATCTCTCAAAACAAACACGTGATTTGGCTTAATGGGTAAAGAAAGTAATTAAGGCCCTGTTTGATTTCCGGATAAAAAGAGTGGGATTAAATATTATATACTATGCAGTTTACATATGGGATTACATATCCCAAAATTGGTGGATATACAATGCTTATTTTTCTTATGCTAATCCTACAAATTAAATCGCTCAAATTATCCAAACAGAAGCCGTGATAGCCCACGGACTCAACAGTATACTCCAATTCGATCATGGATCGGAGGAAAGCCAACCTGCATCACCACTGCGACACTATCCTCGTCTTACTACAAGGGCATCACCACTAGCCAACTAGATGAATTGGCCACTGAAATTGCTGTCGCCATGACTGCTGACCATCCCAACTATGTTTCTGTGAGTTTCACTTCTTTCTGTTCTGGGTTTCCGTCAATTTACTGATTTATACTTCCTTTATTCAATTAATCTTCTCAATTTGTTCATAATCAGTTTGACATGTGCCCTTCAATTAATCTTCTTAATTTGTTCATAATCAGTTTGATATGTGCCCTTCAATTTTTGATTTTGAGTTCTGGGTTTGGTCTTTTTGGTGTTTTTTGGTTATGGGGTTTGCATATATGTGAATATGTTTAGATGGGTTTGGTTTTTGGTTTGAATTGTGGGTTCAATTCCTTCTTTGTTTTCTATTTCTGTATTTTTCTTATTTATTTTGTTTTCGGTGTTTTTTTGTTTTAAAAAATTGTTTTTTAGATTTGGGGAATGTTGGTTGCACTTGAGGTCGTTGCTAATATATCCCAACACACACACACACACACACACACACACACACACATATATATATATATATATAGAGAGAGAGAGAGAGAGAGAGAGAGAGAGAGAGAGAGAGAGAGAAGGGGTTGTTTACCCATAAAGGAAGGGAGCTCCTCAAGGCTCAAAAGTTTAAAAAAAAAAAAAAAAAACCTTCATGAGAGGGAATGCAGTCTCTCTCTCTCTCTCTCAAGAATTTGTTCTTGTCAATCATAGCTGAAGCTGTATAATGATAAGTTAATATTTTCTTTATTTTATGCCTTTTGTTTAATTAATTAATTGATTTAGCGTATTCAGAAATTATTGTGTACTAATTAGGCTACAGAACACCAAGAATTTAAAGTTTTACTTGATGTAATTCAATGATTCACAATCTTTTACTCTTCTTCCCTTTTTTATTTTTTATTTTTTATTTTTTATTTTTTTGTCCTGTTTGTTATAGTTGTATAGTTGCTTTTCTCCTTTTACAATAGTCTTTAATTTGTGTTTTGATTACATACATTTTGAAGTCTCTAATTCACCTAATATCTGCATTTGATTATCATAGTATTTTCTTCCTTTTGCCCACTGTTTGACATTAAACAAGGGAATTTTGGGGCTTTATCGGCATCAAACTGGAAAGGGTATGATCCTCTCCTATTTTCTTTCTCTCATGTTGTTCTATTACTTATGGGGATCGAAAAGGCATTGGTAGCATTATGCAATGGGTTTTATTGGACATGATTTTGAATATTGAGATATTAATTTGGGATTTGATTCCACAGTTTCTTTCTCTTCTGTTCTTTTGTTGCTACATCAAGTTCTTTTTTGACCTTTGATAAGGCTATGATCCTTTTGATATGTTTCCTCATTCTCACACACATTGGGTATGGATCCACCGGTTCATTGATCAAAATTTTGGTCAAATACTGTGACAATCTGCTGAATTGATTAAGTTAATTTTTCTTTTTAGTTAATGAAATCTTAGCTTCAAATTCACACCAATTATGGGTACCAAAATTCAAGGCTTGAGGGTTTTGATTAAGAATTGGATTGAAGGTTCAAACCATGTTCTAAAATTGGAGCTAAAGCTCATTTACTCGGTGGTTTGAATCTTGGACGGTGATGAACACATTTGCATTTGCAGCTCATCCGTGTCCTATTCTGTGAAATTCTTTTATGCTTTGAATTTTTTAAATCCAAGAAGGAATTTGTAATCATGGATGATGAAATAGATTTATGGTCTAAAGGCCACTTTATTCCAACAATTGGACTGATGATCTTAATCCCAAATACAAAATTTTGGGTAGAACAATGCCATTTAAATATTTAACTAGGAAATTACTACACATTAAATTTTTCTTAATCTCTACAGTACCTTGATGGTCCATTGGTCCACCTGCCAGAGGTCGTGCACATTCAGTTCTATCAAGAACTTGGGCCATTAAAGATCACTCCCAAAGAGAGAGTAACTCTCAGCAACTACAAGAAACACCTAAAAGGGCCTAATTTCTAAATGGGTGAAGCCACCTTATATACTACTTGATGACAGCCCTATACCAGTGCCTAACTTTTGTTTTGTACTATGCCTTGTTACTCATGTCTCTACCGTGTCAACTTTTCCCCTTCCTCTTGTACCTTAGCAAGAGGGGGGGAAAATCTAGAAAGAATATAATGAATCATACCAACTAGAATGGCTACAATTTTAAGCTACATTTCTGGATACTGAGGGAAGAACTGGTACTCCTCCTATAGATTTTTTACCATGCACTCAATAATCAATTGCTCCCTGCGAATTTACAATACATCTTTTTAGAACACTATTTCTCAAGTTAAAGATTAAAATGATGTTGCTGCTAGTGTGATTTTGTATTCGTGGCTTTTGCTTGCTTACCAAACACAAAGTAGTTTCTTTTACTCTACAATTTTTCCTATTCAAATTAACTTAGTGCATATGATATATAATTGGGCAGAGTTATTTGAGCGGCCACAATAGCATTTCAGACTTTTTTTTTCTTTTGGTCATTCAGCTGTCTGCCTGGCAACACATCCTTCTTAATTTAGTGGATTTAGTGGTTAATTTTTCTATTGTCATTCTGTGGGTGTTTCCATTCCATTGTGATTCATGGCTCATACTCTTATTAATAAATGTGATTCATGGTTCTTATTTTCTTATAATTTTTTTATGAATACTTTTCTTCTATTCAGGTAAGAAATGCTCTCTATTAATTTCTTAAGCTTCTTCTTATATGTTTCTTCTCTCTAGATTTTTTTTTGGATGTATTATACAGTGTTTGGGTGTATTTTTTTAATCTCTTCTAAACTGTTCTATGTTTTCTCTTATGTTGGTGTGAATAGGTGATGCTTTTAGTGTTGGAAGGACTATATTTGCTTTTAGGTAAAAAACATCCACTTTTTTCTGTTTTGCTTTTTTTTTTTTTTTTTTTTAAAAAAAAAAAAATTTACTTCTGTTTTCCTACCCTTGATAAGCACGACACTGTTATGGAAAGAGTAGAGTTACAATTCCCAGGATTGAGGTATGGTGCCTTTTATGTGTTTGGTATTTAGTGTAATTGAAAAGATCATATATGTTGCTTGTCGTTCATTGATTGAGCCTAAGCCATTGATTTTGAATATGTTTATTTGATTTCTTAGTTGTTGATTTCCTTTCTTTTTTTTCTTCTTTTTTTGGGGCTAGTATGTTTTTTTTTGGGTGAATATAAAATATTTTGGGTGAATATTTTCCTGATATGTTACTACAACATATTTTAGACAACAAAATAGAGTCCTTTGTTGCTATGGATGGTTCTTGCAGGTGAGAAACCAATCATATCTAATGTTGAAATTGCCCCAAAAAATTGAGGTTAATGCTATGGATGGTATCCAGAATGAAATGGTTGGTTAAACCATTAACCTCCATTTGGCTATGTACTTTCTGGATAAAATGTTGCAGCTATTGTTGATACAGATGTTAATTATATTTGGAAATATATTATCGTTAGTATTTGGGTTAAATTCTTTACTTGGATCAACATTGATACTGATCTTCACCAACATAGTCCCATCATTTGTATTTCTATAGTTTCTGATTACAACACTATAAATGTGGTGTTTCCATTTGTGTTTCTTGTACTCATTCTCATAGATTCTGAGACTTCCTAGTCAAGCTGCCAGGTTTTCCATAGTGGGCTTTGAGCTGAGCCACTTCCTTGTTCCTTAGGCTACTCCTTGAGGGGATGATATTTCCACGTGGCCCGTAATAAGACAAAAGGGCCCTCAGCAGCGGTTTTGAAGTTAATGATAGTTTTTAGATGGTTTAGAAAATAAGGATTTTTTTTGGGATTGCTTTGACCGTTTTGGACGGTTTTGAACGTAAGGATAGTTTTTTATTTCAAAAAACATTTTTGGATGGTTTGGAATTAATAGATAGTTTTTATTTATTTATTTATTTTTTATTTTAGATGTTTGAAACAATATTTTGGTGGTTGATTGATATATATATATATATATGTTTGTAAATCTTGTTTGTAATGTTTTCTTATATTGTATGGAACCGGTGAAATAAAACCTACTGATTTTTTTAAAATAAAAAATATACTTATTCTACGGCAAGCAAAATAGGTCATTGTACTAAATATTCAACGACTAGCAATGAAGGTCGTGGTTTGTCCCTTGAATTAGAAAAATGTCTGAGGGCCACAAAATTAGTGGCTCAAATGGCTCGAAACTGCCAAAACGACGTCGTTTTGGCTTGTTTTGCGCCCAAAACGACGTCGTTTTGACAGTTTCGAACCATTCGAGCCACTGAATTTCGGGCCACCAACCATTGCTGTTTGAATTAATAGTGTGCCAAAGTAGTTGTAGAAAAGTCAAACATGACGCACAAGATCCACTGTTAAAGGATTTTTAACAGCGTACTGCGGCAAGCCATTGAAGTGAATGACTTTTCATAACTGGTTATTATACGGCTTTACATTGCACGTCGTAGAGTCCTCACTATGGCGTGCATTTCATGTCGTTAAAAGTGAGTTTTGTTGTAGTGATTTGTCTTTTCATTTAAATTGAAAGTTAAAATTAATAATTTTGTAACACTTATCAATTACACGAAGATAAAATTAACAAAAATTTAGACAGAATAACGGAATTGAAATTATACTTAAAGTATAGGATTCAAATTGTTCAATTTCAAGCTATAAGGACTTAAGTAAAATTAGGTAAAAAGTATAATTAATCCAAAAAATTAGTCAGTGCTTCGTTTCAATTTTTTGGATTTAATTTTTTGAAAATTGAGTTTTTTTATTTTTTATTTTTTGTGTTTTTTTTTTTTTGTTTTCAATGAATATTTTTAAAATTTTAAGCAATTTTTATTTATTTTTTTAGATGCACATTACATAGATGTATCTAAAAAGTAAAATATTTATAAAAAAATATTTTAGAAAATCAATAAATACACAAGAATACAAAAAATATATTGAATTCTCATATGTTATTTTTATATATATATATTTTTGGTATTTACTAATTTTTTTAAAGATTTTTTTCATAAATAGTATATTTTTTAAGTGTATTTATATTAGGTGTATTTAAAATTTTTTTAAAAAAATTCATACAATATTAAAAAAATTCAGTGAAAACAAAAAAAATATGAAAAAAGAAAATAATAATTTTTTAAAAAATGAATCCTGAAAATAGGAACCAAATAATATAATTATGTTAAAATTCCAAATAAATCTGTGTAATTTACCAACTAAATTTATATTGTGATTTACCAACTAAATTAATATGAAGAAGAACAATGCCAGAAAGGACAATCATTAACAATACTTTTGTCAAAACTAGGGCTGGAAATGAACTGAGCTGTTCATGAACAAGCTCGGCTCGGCTCGTTAAGGGCTCGGCTCGGCTCGTTTAGAAAACGAGCCGAGCTCGAGCTCGAATATTAGGCTCGTTTAGTAAACGAGCCGAGCTCGAGCTCGCATAAGCTCGACTCGTTTATCTTTATTTAAATTATATAATAAATATATTATTTATATATTAAATAATATATAAATACATATAAATGTATTATTTATATATTAAAAATATATAAATATATATAAAAATAATAATATAAATACATTTTTTTATATTAAATAATATAAATAATATTTTTATTTAAATATTTATATTTAAATAATATAAATAATATTAAAAAAATTTTATCAAGCCAAGTCGAGCCGAGCTCGAGTTTCATTAAAATTAACGAGCCGAGCCGAGCTTGAGCCCAGTTCCTTATCGAGCCGAGCTCGAGCTCGATAAGTAAATGAGCCGAGCTCGAGCTCAGCAAAGCTCGGCTCGGCTCGGTTCGTTTGCAGTCCTAGTCAAAACCGTGTTATTCATCATTTTATCTAAAGAATTAAATCAAACCATAAATTAAACTAATAATAAGAAATCTTGGTTCGGCATGGATTGGAGTTAAAATAATCACACAAAAAATAAATTAAGTTTTTTTTTTGTTTTAATCTTAGATTAAAAGTTGTCACATACAAATTATAATTATTTTATTTTTCTCTCACAAAAATTAAAAAATTTATCCTAAACGAAGCTATTTTATTCCTAGACTAGGTCTCGTTTTGGAACAAATGTTTTAATAACTTCTTAATTTTTTAATTAAAATATGATATAAAAAAAAGAGAAAAAATCTTTGATTTTTTTTATATAAGTTGTTGTTTTTTAATTTTTATAATATTTTTTTTTTTAACTTTTAAACTAAAAAGTAATATTATCAAACGATATAATAATAAGCTACAATAAAAAAAATATTCACTTCAAACAATCATTGTTGTGTGGCTTTGGATTCTTCTACCAGATCGTGCATGCCAGCTTTACTTTCTAGCAATGGGCACACACAAACAGCATTGAACTTTGTTTTTCAAAATTAGCAGAATATACAGAATGTACAGTTGTATATTTTATATAATAATAATTAGTATTATTATACATATAAAATTAGAAGCTAAAATGACTAAAGATTTTAATATGTGATATTTTATCTTATTAATTTATTTAATTTAATTTATTTTTTATGTTTTTTTTGGTCGTAATTATTTTAATCAGGTTAAAATAGTAAAAAAAAAACTAAATAGCCAACTAAATAAAAAGTTGACTTCCCAAACAAAGCCTAAGGTTTTATTTGGAAACAGACTATTTTAATAATATTTTTAGTTTTTTACGAAAAGATGTATAAAAAAGAAAAGTAAAGAGAGTGATGTGATAATTTTTTACTAGAATTGAAGGTTGCCAAACAAAACCTAAATATGAATATTACACTACATAAATAAAATAAATAAAGAAAAAAGAAGAAGTTAACATTGGTCTCATAAGTCCTATTATAAATTGACATAATTTTATTACAAAATTTCGTAATATCAATTACAAAATACATGATTTCGTCACAAATTAACGTAATAAAATATTTAAAATTTTGTAATTTATGTACCAAAAGTTTGACTTGGTAAAAATTTATAGTTTGATTAAAACATTTTTTATTACGTTAATTTATAATGAAATTATATATTTTATAATTAATATTTTAAATTTTTATGATAAAATTATATCAATTTATAATAAATTATATATATAATATAAACCCTTAAAGGGCGTGTACGATAGAATTTCCCCCATAAGCTTTTGTAATTCGAGGGGTAGTTTGTTTGTAAGGCTACAATGAATTATTGTCCATTTCATATTTTTATTTGGTTCCCCATGCTTTTGCATTTTTAACCTTTTCTTTTTGTGTGTTCAATCTGGAAAAAAAAAAAAAAATCCTTTTCTTTTTGTGTGGAAATATATAAGAATATAAAATTTAGATTGGAATATAAGAATGTAAATCAGGTGTCTATGTACAACCTGATTTCTTTTTCCTTTTTTTGGTTACTCATTTTTTCTACGGCAAGTAGTACTCGTGGATAGTTTTTTTTTTTTTTTTTTGTTTTGATAAATTACACTAATATCTCTATATTTTTTAAATTAAATTGTCAATGATATGCAGATAAAATGATATGTACTTACAAAATTTTTAATTTGCTATTGCATATTGCGTATATAATCACTAAATTAAATATGAGAATTTAGATCATGACATGAAGAAATCATTACAAGAAAAAATACTCTTGCTTTGTAATTTATCAATATCCAATTTACAATAAGAAAAACAAAATATCACCCGATCGATAAAAAATAAAAGGAGAAAAACATTAAATAAAATATAAAGTTATAATACCTACCAATTGCAAAAATAAGCTAACTAAAGTATGAGTTAAATATACATTTCTCACATTTTTTGGGGATAATGCAATATGTTTCTTTTTTTATTTTATGTGAGTCAAATTTAATCAGCTTGCTTGTTTTCATTTTTCAGAAAATACTTTTCAGAAAATTCTATTTTCTTATTTTTCGTGTTTTTTTGTTTTTACTGAATTTTTAAAAATATTTTAAACAATTTTTTACTTTTTAGACACACCTAACATAAATACACCTAAAAAGTAAAAAAATTGTAAAAAAAATCTTTTAAAAATTCACTAAATACCAAAAATACAAAAAAAATATAAGAATTCAATACATTTTTTATATTTCTAGGTATTTATTAATTTTTTGAAATAGTTTTTCACAAATTTTTTACTTTTTAGATACATCTAACTAAGGTGCATCTAAAAAAGTAAAAAAAATATTTAAAATTTAAAAAATATTCACTAAAAACAAAAGAATACGAAAACAAAAAAACTTAGTTTTCAAAAAATTTAATTCAGAAAACTCAAACCAAACACACTGAATGTAACTTTATTAACAGAGATTAGGGCTCATAAGTTTTTTTTTTTTTTTGGTGGGCTTCTTCTTAAGGTTGAGCGTACCCATTTTATATTGGGAAATCAGCCCATTTACCATCATGAACGGCCCTAAACTTAAGATAGTAGCCCATTCATTGTTGGGCTAGCTCTGTCCGCTCAGCACTTCTCCATTTTTTTTTATTATTATTTTTTAAATTTCTTATTTAAACACATATTATAAGAACAAATTTTATTGTCAATTAAAATAAATGTGGTTAGTAATGACTTATGACATAAAACTTACCATTAAAGACATAATACTAGTAGGATAGGACACGCTAGACAAAGAATGAATGACTTGAAATTTGCATCCCCGAAAACATGGCAATCTTAGTTTGATGATGATATCTTCAATCATACTATACTTACTATGTTCCAACAATTCTCATGGTGTTCACCTCTGTTTCTTTGCCGTTAACTATCCTTGCTAAACTGAAGTCTAAAATTTTGGGATTCATCTCTTCATCTAAAAGAATGTTGCTTGTTTTCAAATCTCTATGGATAATCTTCAACCTGGAGTCTTGGTGAAGATAAAGAAACCCACGAGCATTGGGCCAAAGAAAAAATTTGAATTTAATTAATTTATCTCTATCAAGATCTTTATTTTCATCAAAAAATCAACTCCAATTTTTGACCTTGTTCCCATTGCAAAATATTGGATTTCTATTCACATCATGCTTAGTCTTTGAATTGAAACAAATTAGAATTCTCAATTCTCTACGACATCTAGATGATAAAATATTTCAGGAACAAGCAAATCATAATGATTTTTTTTTTTCTATTTCCGGTTATCCTTTGATGATGCCTTGAAATGGATTCATCAAAATCTTTATCCTTCTTATCAACATATCTTTGTTCTCGGTATCTTTGATTAGTTTGATGCCTACTTGTATGAACTAATGAAATACCTATGGTTTGATACATAATAAACTGTCCATCATTTTTTACAGACAGACGAAGGGATTCGATAATTAATATCCCCCTTTTCATCAATTCTGTAAGAGTTAAATTCTTCTGAATCAACATTATATCCAGATTAATTTCTCTCCTTTGAATAGAGGATATAGTAATTTTTCTTGGATTTCTCAGTCTAAGCAGGAGACAATATACTTTGATATTATTGATCATTTTTTGATTCAAAGCATTATCCCATCTCAATTGAAAAAGTAAATACTTTTTCAGGAAGAAATCTAGTTTTGCTTCGGTATTGCTCTTGTATTGTTTTTTCTTTTTACGGTTTTTCATGTTTGATTCTGAATAATCTTCTTCAATATCTTTTTGTTCGGTTGAGGGAACAGATACAAGATTTACTTGGTTTTGTGCATTTGATCTAAGATCTCTTTGGCCTGCAGATTCTTTTTCTTTTTTATTTTTATTCTTTAATTCCATTTTTTTTTTTTCATTTCCCAAAATGATATCAAAGCATTTCTCTCAATCCAAAGACAAGCACGACGTTTGATCTTGGAAATGGTCCATTAAAAAAGAAGAAGAAGCACAATTAGATTACCATGTTTCATGTATATTAACTAGTGAAGAAGCACGTGCTTTACGCATGGCACGTAAACTGTATAGTAAATGTAGAACAGGCATTTAAGAAATTTGGTTATAGAAGCTAACCAAATATAAATGTGTCTAAGTTTTTGTTTGGCATATACTCATTAAGTAAAATATTTTTATCCCCTTTGATGCAGTAGCCCAAAAGTCTGACAAGATTCATGTGTTGAAATTTGGCAATCAAAACAACCTCATTCTTAAATTCTTCTAAGCCCTGGCCTAAATGACTTGACAACCTCTTTATAGCGATTTCTTGTCCTCCAGGGAATATACCCTACAAGCATATATTTAGACAACTATGGTGTCATTAAAGCAGAAACAACTTGTTAATGAACTTCAATGAGTAATTAGGAAAGGACTATAACCTTGTAAACATGCCCAAATCCCCCTTCTCTGAGCTTATTTTCATCTGAGAAGTAATTTGCAGCTTCTAATATGCTTTCTAAGTCAAAAACAGGCATGTCAATGCCTTTTTTATCATCCTCTTTGAATTCACTCAAATCTATCAAATTTTTAACATTTCTTTCCTTGTCATACATCCGAAGCGCTTGACTTCCCTCTCTTCTTTCTCTGCTTTCTGATGTTGAAGATAAATATGCAATTTAGTTATAGAAACTTCTAACATGGAATGTGTTACCCAAAACACAATCTAAGAGGGGCGTGAATTAGGTTTTTACAAATAAAAATAATAATGCCTTAATAAAAATTATGACTAGCACAATAGATAAATATAGTTAATGAAATAAAAATAATTAAAACAAGTGTTCTAATAACTATGTCAGTTAATGATTTTAGCACAGTGAAAATGTGAAATATAGCTATGGCAATTTAAATAAATTAAAGAGATAAAGGAGAGAGAGAGAGGCAAACAAATTTATAGTGCTTCGGCTTCAACTCGGCCTATGTCCACTCTTCAAGTTTCACTTGAGATTTTTCACTATACTCTAGCTTCACAGGGTGCTAGCAACCTTTTCACAGATAGAGCAATCATCCACAAATTTTACACGGACTTTCTAAGTCAAGAATACTGAGTGTACTACACTCTTACAAGGTTGAAAAAAAGGTGTTACAAGAATTATCTCTCAAAGATAGATATAAAAATGAAGTTCTGATTTTTTTGTAATCCTCACACAGGAAAGATGGGCTTAAAGCTATACAACTTAATGTATAATTTTTGAGAGAGGATATAAACAAAAATTGAAAAACACTTCTCATAAATTTTTTCAAAGAATAGATGTGAGTGATTATAGATTAAAGAATATTTTTTGGTTTTTTGTAACTTGTTTATGTCAGAGATTTTGGTATATATAATGAAACTTATAGCCATTTATAGCCGTTGTATTCATTTAAATTTATAGCCGTTTTATTCATTTGAATTTATAGCCATTGTATTCCATTATTACTAATTTGAATATCTTCCACTCCATCATTACTAATTTGAATATCTTTCACTTGAACCTTTTGGCCTGCTGTTGTGCTAGGCTGTTTGAACTCTTGATTTAATCAAATATTAAATACATTCTAACAACATTTAGGATAAAGGTTTAAGTGAGAAATAATGGGACAAAATAAATTTTGATTCTATTTTTCTCTTTCAAATAAATTAAAACATAATTAAATAAATTATCAAAATAAATTTTGGATTTTATTTTTCTTTTGAAATAAATTAAAATATAATTAAATAAATCATCGAAATAAATTTTGGATTCTATTTTTCTCTTTCAAACAAATAAAAACATAATTAAATAAATCATCAAAATAAATAAGTCTAACAATCTCCCATTTTTTTATGATGGCACACAATAATATTTTGATTTGATTTGGGAGTAAGAAAGGCTCCCCCTCAAGTCATGCTTCCTAAATTCATTTCTAAATATATAGGTTAGCACATGTGTAATAAATAAGCTTTAATCAATAACATGATATAAGATTAAGATATCAAACTATAAATACATAACATCAGATTAGTTTGAATACCATAATACATAACATCATATAATTTCTCCCCCTGTGACATCATCAAAAGGAAATCATAGGTCAGAATCTAGAGGAGGAGAATGATAGTGATAAACGGCATCTATACAATTCAAAACATATATATACAATTCGCGCACCTCTCTCTTTTTCGTTGAAAATCGCGTCGGACACGCGTCCTCGCTTTTGCGTCAGCCGACCGACAAAAGGGAGACGGGACAATCAACAGTCAATCAACAAATATATATATATATATATATATTACATAGCTATACAATATATATACATATATGCATACACATACAACTCTTCCGTGTTTCTCTCTTTTTTCGTAAAACGCAGTTGCCACGCGGCCTGGCTTTTGCTTCATTGGCCGACAAAAGCAGCTCTCCTCGATTGCCGCTCACCTCGACTATCTCTCCCTCCTTGTCTTCTTCTCTTCAGCCTTCTTCTTAATCACACTCATTTGCTTCTTCTTCTTCACCTCGCTCTTTTCTATCTCTTCTTCATCACTCTATTCGATCTTCTTCTTCCTCGAGAGATAGAACAAAGAGACTTAGCAGAGTAGAAAGGTTGCCAAAAACGACCCTCTTGTCGATTACATCTCTCTCTGTTACTTCATGGCCTTGTCTCGTCCCCTTACTCTCTTTCCGGACCTGAATGATCCCGTAAGCGCTGTTGGGCTGAGTGTCCCGGCTCCGACTCTTCCCAACCTTCCTATGATGTCGATTGAGCAAATAATGATAGCTCAATCAGACATTGAAGCCAATTAATTTACACTGACGTCCTGTATGGAGACGGTGACTGCAGTCACAAAATTGGCTCACAGATTACAGAACAGGACGAGTGAGCTCCATCAGGTCAATGCCCAACTCTCTCTGCTCCAGCGCATGTAGAAGGATTCGCGAGCAGAGATAGGTGCACTGAAGGCCGAAAATAAAGAGTTTAAACGGAAGACCACCTCCATGGCTTGAATTGGAGCAACGTCGTTCTCGGCTTTTGATAGTCGGCGGGGAGTGCTCGCTCCCGATGAAAGCACGGGGACAGGGACGGCAAGCATCGCCCAAGGTGATAAAAATAAGAAGAGAGCGGTGGAAGAGGTGAGTAAGTAAGATCGGCGTATGGCCGTAAAAAAAATGAAGGTCTTTGTTTTGTTTTGTTTTTTTGTTTTTTGTTTTTTGTTTTTTGTTTTTTTTATTTTTATTTTATATAAATATGTTTATTTTGATCGGCGTATGGCCATAAAAAAATGAAGGGTGTTTTTTTTTAATGTAAATATTTGTATTTTAATTGTTTTTGTTTTTATGTTTAAGTACTGAAAAATGAAATTAAAAAGCAAAAAAGAATTAAGAAAATTAAGTCCAAATAGCAAATAAAATAAAATAATACCAACAAAAATTTAATGGGACGTTAGTGTTGCTGGAATGGTAATGCAAAAAAAATACTATGAGGGTTTAAAAAAATCAATGTATGCAAAGTTAATTTCACCTCAAGATGCAGAACCCAAAAAAAATTACACAGTTGAGAATAACAAACTGTTAAGAAGAATAAATGCATGAAGGACTTGAGAGCATTCAACTGACATAAATGTTTCCATATCAATGCAGCAATACACATATATCATTTTAACAAAAAATTCAAGTTTCACAATCGTAACAAAACTTTTTAAGTAAAAATAAACATTCCAAGCTCGCCACGAATAAAATTGAAGCGATCCTCGCTTAGGGATTTTCTGAAAATATCCGCTAATTGCTTGTCGGTGTTTACAAATTCAAGTACAATATTCCCTTTTTGAATATGATCTCTTAAAAAATGATGTCGAATTTCAATATGTTTTGTTCATGAGTGTTGAACCGGATTTTTGCTTAAATTGATGGCACTAGTATTATCACATTTAATAGGGATATGACCATAATGCAAATCAAAGTCCTCCAATAGTTGTTTCATCCAAAGTATTTGGGTACAATAACTTCTGAAAGCTATATATTCAGCTTTGGCCGTTGATAAAGTAACAGAATTTTACTTTTTGCTAAACCAAGATACTAATGAGTTACTAAGAAAGTGACAAGTGCCACTGGTACTTTTTCTATCAAGTTTGCATCCGGCAAAGTCGGCATCCGAGTAACTAATTAAATCAAATGCAACACCTTTAGGATAAAACAATCCCAAATTTTGAGTGCCAACAAGATATCTAAAAATTCTTTTAACAGCACTGAGATGTGATTCCTTAGGATTTGATTGATATCTAGCACACATACAAACACTAAATATAATATCGGGCCTACTTGCAGTTAAATAAAGAAGTGAGCCGATCATACCTTGATATTTTGTTTGATCAATGGACTTATATTTTTCATCCTTGTCTAGCTTAATGGATGTGCTCATAGGTGTTCCAGCTATTTTTGAGTCACACATACCAAACTTTTTGAGTAGTTCTTTTGTGTACTTAGCTTGGTTGATAAAAATTTCTTCCTTACATTGTTTGATTTGAAGCCCAAGGAAATAATTTAGCTCCTCCATCATGCTCATCTCAAACTCACGTTGCATACACTTAGCAAATTCCTTACACAAGGTTTCGTTAGTAGCACCAAATATAATGTCATCCACATATATTTGCACAATAAGTAAATCATCACTTTTAGTTTTAATAAAAAGTGTTGTGTCAATCGTTCCTCTAAAAAAATTATTTTCAATAAAAAATTTACTTAATCGTTCATACCATGCACGAAGTGCTTGTTTCAAACCGTCTAAAGTTTTTGATAGTTTAAAAACATGATTTGTAAAAGTATAATCTTCAAAACCTAGGAGTTGTTTAACATAAATTTCCTCATTTATAAAACCATTAAGAAAGGCACTTTTTACATCCATTTGATAAAGTTTGAAATCTCTAAAACATGCAAATGCAAGTAACATGCGAATGGCTTCTAATCTAGCAATCGGAGCAAAGGTTTCATCGAAATCAATACCTTCTTCTTGATTGTATCCTTGTGCAACAAGTCTACCATTGTTTCTTATAATTGTCCCGGATTCATCTTGTTTCGAAAGATCCATTGGTACCGATAATGGTATGATCTTTAGGTTTTGGCATAAGTTCCCACACTTTTGTTTCTCTCAAATTGGTTAAACTCTTCATGCATAGCTATCATCCAATGTTCATTGAATTCGGCTTCTTGAAAGTTTTTAGGCTCAATCTGTGAGAGAAAAGCCAAGTTACTACAAATGTTTCTAAGTGAAGAGCGAGTTTCAATACCTTTTGTAGGGTCACCTAGGATTAAATCCTTAGGATGATTATGAACAAACTTCCTTCTCTTGCCAAATCATTATTGTTTCCTCATTCTTCTTGAGGTGGCACAATAGGTTGTTCAATCTCTTTGTTCAACTTACATGGTTGGTTCTCTTCTTTGTAGATACTTGAATCTTCCACATTTGGTTCCAAATCTATATTATCACTAACAATTTGCTTTTGAGCAGAAATGTTAGTTTCATCAAATGCCACATGTATAGATTCTTCCACAACAAGAGTTCTTTTATTAAAAACACGATAAGCTTTGCTAGTTAAGGAATAGCCAAGAAAAATTGCTTCATCAGATTTTGAATCAAATTTACCTAAGTTATCTTTACCATTATTATGCACAAAACATTTACAACCAAAAACATGCAAGTGACTAATGTTGGGCTTTCTATCATGCCAAAGTTCATAATGAGTCTTTTTTAGAATAGGTCTAATTAATGCACGATTTAAAATATAGCATGCGGTGTGAACGGTTTCGGCCCAAAAATTTTTAGGAAGATTATTTTCGCAAAGCGTTGTTTTATTCATCTCTTCTAAAGTTCTATTCTTCCTTTCTACTATACCATTTTGTTGAGGGGTTCTAAGTACTGAAAAATTATGTCCAATACCATGCTCATCACAAAACAATTCAAATTTCTCATTTTCAAGTTCTCTACCATGGTCGGTTCGAATATTAGTAATAAGAAAGCCTTTTTCATTTTGAATCCTATGACAGAGTTTTGTGAAAGAAGAAAATGTTTCATCTTTGTGTGCTAAAAACATAACCCATGTAAATCTTGAATAATCATCAACAATAACAAGACAATAATATTTACCACCTAAACTAGATGTCCTTGAGGGACCAAATAAATCCATATGCAATAGTTGTAAAGGCCTAGTTATGGAAATACGAGATTTTGATTTAAATGATGTTTTAGTTTGTTTTCCTTGTTGACAAGCATTACAAAGATGATATTTTTCAAATTTAATTTTTGGAAGTCCAATGACCAAATCCTTTCTCAAAAGTTTAGCAATTAAATCCATATGAGCATGACCAAGTCTTCTATGCCATAACCAACTATTTTCATTATTAATATATAAACATTTAACATCACTAGCATAGAGATAATTAAGATGAAAAACATAAACATTATCATGGCGATTACCAACGAATAAAGCTTTGTGATCATTTGTGCTTTTAATTGTGCAATGTGATTTATCAAAAATAACTCGATTACCTTTATCACATAATTGACTAATACTAAGTAGGTTATGCTTAAGTCCATCAACAAGTAAAACATTTTCAATAGAAGGGTTAGGAGAAATACCGATGCTACCAATATCGATGATTTTTCCTTTCTTGTTATCTCCAAAAGTAACAAATCCTCCATCTTTCGATGATAGTTTAGTAAAAAATGATTTGTCTCCGGTCATGTGTCTGGAACATCCACTATCAAGGTACCATTTCCCTTCTTTAGCTTTGGATTTAAAGCAAACCTACAAGATGACAATCAAGTGTTGGTTTTTGGTACCTATAGTTTCTTGGGTCCTTCTTGGTTAGTTTTGTTAGATCCCTTAAGAATCCAAATCTTTTTAATTCCTATGTTTGTATTCTTTTTGAATGGACAATAAGATATATAATGGCCTTTCTTTCTATAATAACGACAAGTAATATGCGGGTGAGTCATGAGAGGTACCTTTTCAAAAATTGTATTAAGATTATTTTGTTTTTTTAATAGGGTGCCTTATCGAAAACACATCTTTGATTTCCAAGAAGCATGTTAAGATTATCTTTACCCTGTACAAAATTTTCAAGTGTTTTTGTTAAATCATCAACATTGTTTTGTAAAGCAGTTTTCTCATTAGAGATGGTGTCAAAATCATTTTTCAAAATAATTTTTTCTTTCTTTAATTCTTCTACATTAATAGATAAAGATGCAACAGATTTCTTCAATATATTATTTTTGGCACAAACTTTTCTAGATTCATCTTGTAGTTCATGGAATGCACTTTCAAGTTCTTCATAAAGAGTAGTAACCTCATCTTGAGTAGAGTTTTCATCTTCAAGAGCCATGAGACATAAGTTGGCTATTTCATTTTCAATTTCATCACTTGAGCTTTCATCTTCACTTTCTTCCCAAGTTGCTACCATGGCCTTTTTGTTTCTTTTGTAGTCTTTTCCATGATTCTTTAATTTTGGACAATCCATCTTCATATGTCTAAGATTTTTGCACTCATAGCAAATAATAGGTTCTTTCTTGTTATCTTTGTTGTACTCCTTTTTGAAAGGTCTTCTTCCTCCATAATTGTTTTTCTTGAAGTGCTTTTTGAGATTTCTACTAAACATGGCATAGCTTTCATCCTCACTAGACTTTTCATGTTCTTCTTCATTTGATGAGGCTTTGAATGCAATTCCACTTTTTTTTTTTTTTTTCAACATCCTCATGTCCTTTCATGGTGATATCATGAGTCATAAGGGAACCCATAAGCTCATCCAATCCAAGTGTGGAGAGATCTTTGGCTTCTGTAATGGCGGTGACCTTTGCTTCCCAATTCTTTGGTAAACACCTAAGAATTTTTCTTACCAACTCACTGTTAGTATAAATTTTGCCAAGAGATTTCAAAGAGTTTACAATTTCAGTAAATCTAGTAAGCATACTTGAAATAGATTCATCAGAGTACATTTTAAACAATTCATAACTATGAACAAGTATATCAATACGAGATTCCTTCACTTGGTTTGTACCTTCATACGTTACCTCTAGTTTGTCCTAAATTTCTGTTGCCGAATCACAACTTGAAATTCTATTATACTCCTTAGAGTCTAATCCATAAACAAGAGTGAGTTTGGTTTTAGCATTGGCTTGCAATAATTTGTGATCCCTCTCATCACATTCATCTTCTGTTTTAGGTACACTAATATTATCTACTAATTTAGTAGAAATTTTTGGACCTTTGGTGACAATAATCCACGTGGCATAATCGGTGGCTTGAAGGTATAGGGTCATCTTATCTTTCTAATAACTATAGTTGTTTCCATCAAATAGTGGTGGCCTATTAGTGGCTTGTCCTTCAGCAGTGCTAGCTAAGATTGCCATAGATCGAAACTTTCAGATGGTTAAATCTCAAACAAGAGTCTAGGCTCTAATACCAATTGTTACCCAAAAGACAACCTAAGAGGAGGGGGTGAATTAGGTTTTTACAAATAAAAATAATAATACCTTAATAAAAATTATGACTAGCACAATAAATAAATATAGTTAATGAACTAAAAATAATTAAAACAAGTGTTCTAACAACTATGTCAGTTAATGATTTTAACACAGTAAAAATGTGAAATATAGCTATGGCATTTTAAATAAATTAAAGAGATAAGGGAGAGAGAGAGAGGCAAACAAATTTATAGTGGTTCGGCTTCAACTCGGCCTACGTCCACTCCTCAAGCTTCACTTGAGATTTTTCACTATATTTTAACTTCACAAGGTGCTAGCAACATTTTCACAGATGGAGCAATCCTCCACAGATTATACACATACTTTCTAAGTCAAGAACACTGAATGTACTGCACTCTTACAAGGTTGAAAAGAAGGTGCTTTTGCTTTCACAGAAAGTTACATGAATTATCTCTCAAAGATAGATATAAAAATGAAGCTTTGATTTTTCTGTAATCCTCACACAAGAAAGATGGGCTTAAAGTTATACGACTTAATGTATAATTTCTGAGAGAGGATGTAAACAAAAATTGAAGAACACTTCTCAGAAATTTTTTCAAAGAATAGATGTGAATGATTATTGATCAAAGAATATTTTCTGATTTTTTGTAACTTGTTTACATTAGAGACTTTGGTATATATAATGAAACTTATAGCCGTTTATAACCGTTGTATTCATTTGAATTTATAGTCGTTTATAGTCGTTGTACTCCATCATTACTAATTTGCATACCTTCCATTCAATCATTACTAATTTGAATATCTTCTACTTGAACCTTTTGGCCTACTGTTATGCTGGGCTGTTTGAACCTTTTGGTCTGCTGCTGTGCTGGGCTGTTTAAACCTTTGTTTTGGGCTATTTGAACCTTTTAGCCTGCTGCTGTGTGGGCTGTTTGAACTACTGATTTAATCAAATATTAAATATATTCTAACAACATTTAGGATAAAGGTTTAAGTGAGAAATAATAAGACAAAATAAATTTTGATTCTAATTTTCTCTTTCAAATAAATTAAAACATAATTAAATAAATCATCAAAATAAATTTTGGATTCTATTTTTCTCTTCAAATAAATAAAAATATAATTAAATAAATCATCAAAATAAATTTTGGATTCTATTTTTCTCTTTCAAATAAATAAAAATATAATTAAATAAATCATCAAAATAAATAAGTCTAATAGAATGGAACAATGAAATTCTTATTAATATGTTCAGGATATAGAATAACAGTAAAAGAAATTTTTTTTTTAATCAATGCACATTATAGGTCTGACTAATTAATTACCTCGTCTTCTTGCTGTCATTCTTCTTCTACAGAAAATCAAACTAATGATGCATAATAGCACAAACATGAATAACACAACTAACAAAATAACTTTGATTTCCAAATCAGAGCTTTCGGATTACCCAAATCCTCTAGATCTTACTGGAAAAAAAACAAAAAAACAAAGTGAGAGAGAGAGAGAGAGAGAGAGAGAGAGAGAGAGAGAGAGAGAGAAGATGGCTCTCTTAGATATGAAAAGGCACAAAATTGCATCTATCTGATTAACAACATAGGTACCAAATAAGAAACACAAGAGGTAATGTTTACAGTTGATAAATCAATTATCAGCAAATCTGACTAATAGTTTCATTCGTTCCTCCAGCTACTGGGAAAAATCTAGTACTTAAGAAAAATCATAAGATATATGCATTATGTAGCATCCACACCTTGTGTACAAGCTAATGTTGTCCTGTTCCATTGATAGTTTGCATTGCAGTGACACCTTCCTTTAACATCTCTTGTCGCATTGCAACTTGAATTAGGCCAATCCATGCAATCTATGGCTGAAGTACAAAATGGCTCGGATGGGGAATTCTAGTCAAACTCTACATAATTGCCATTTCCTAATTGCATTCCACCATAGCACAAGTTAAGTGCATTAAAAGGCGATGATAGACTGAACTGTAAATATTTGGGTTTTGAATTTTTAGCACCACATCTATCTTTAGCTTTCACTTCAACGACAAACTTGCATGTTTCTGGATTGATGTTGTTGACTTGAAAGGTGCCTTCTAGAGTCTGGAAGTTGACTTGGCCTGTTGAGTAGTTGCAGAAGAAATTGAAGTACATGGGATCACCAGAGTTTGGTCCTGTGCTTAGTGGATAGGGAATTATGTTCGTGCCACAGGTCTTATAACTTCTGCTTGTTGATCCTACAATAGTCGATTACCACTGAAGTTTCAAGATCATGTTTGACTGCAATGTGATGTGTTTATATTTTTATTCTAGGCTCATTTATCAGTTACATTACACATATAAGCAAAAATCAACATTAAGAATAAATACTAATGGACAAATCAACTAAAATTAGATGGCAAGTATTTATTAACAATCTGCCAGAGGTGAGGTACTCTGTAAATCATTGATAAGCTGCTGGTTTGGGTTTGTCTCAGATTAGCTTTGGTGGTCTGGTTTTGTTTGTTATGTTTGGCTTAGGTTACTCTGTTACCTCTGTTCCTCTGCAGTGACTAACCTAGTTGGGATAAATATGCTTTTTATGATGCTTGTGCACCAGCCTTTTTATTGATGTATCATTGGCACTTTGAAACTTGTTCGAATGTTCATCAATATAATCTTATTTTGCTAATAAAAAATGTATATATCAACAATAATTGTAGCTAATCACAAGATGTGTTCCTACCATATTTGTATGTAACCCTGATGTCCCTAAAAAGAGTTTTCTAAAAAATTCAAAAAGAAATTAACTGATGGTCGAGTAGTTCAACTGTATATCCAATCGATGTTACAAAAAATACAACCTTATAGCTTAGCCTAGACTACTGACATAATATTAGCTTAAATGTCACGACCCCATTCCGCCTCTAGTAGAATGATGCCATGATGGCCAGTAATTCAAGATTACCAAAGGCCAACTTACAAAGATTCACACAACAGAGTATACATATGGGGCCTACATGTGCAGAAGCATAAATTTAAATCTAAGTAGTCCATAAGAGCTGTGCATAGATCAAATGAAATGACATACATCTTAACATGGTTTTACAACTTGAATACAACATAAAATAAAGTACATCTTGATCAAAAGGCTTCTCAAGCCAACACATACAAAAGAAATGAACTAGAAAGCCAGGAAGCATAATCTTCAAGATGCTAGCAAAACATGAATCAAAACATCTTCCAAACAAAGCTTAGGCGACATTGCCTTCTTGCTCATCACCTATATATATATATATATAAGGGAGAGGGTGAGCTTGGAGACTTAGTGAATGATATAAGTAATAAAGGTTTGAATGAATGATATCCGAGATCTTTATCAAAACCATATATATCATAACTTGTAACAAAACATGGGATGAACCGAGTTCATCAATCAAAGTCTTTCAAAGGTTCGTAGGATGTTTACTAACATCTACATAATACAAATGATGACATTCCTGACAAAACAAAGGAATAAATGATTCCGAATCAAAAGCACACCCGTTCATGACCGTCGGTGGCAAAGGAGATATCTCCAACGTAGGTGCAACATGTATTAACGTCCCCTAGCACGAAAGTACCTTCCAAGAATGTCATCAAAACAAAGATAATACTTGTTACAAAAGCTAATGGACAGTCATTCATACTTGATCAAATACTTTTCTAAAACAAAGCAAAGCTTTCATTAAAACATTATAACATAGCTTTATTAAAAATACCACTCACAATGGCTCTTCGAACTTGGGAATTAAAGCAAGGATCCAAGGCCTACAAGTACATGATAAATCCCATTGAATGCATTTCAAGAAGACAAGAAGAAATGCTCAAAGATTGGTATGCAATGCACTCTCAAAACAAACTTTACATATGTGAAAAAGATCCCGACATTTCTTTCTGAAACCAAGTCAAGACAAAGCAAAACATGTGCTGGGAGTCGAAATACTGTTTTTTTTTCTTGGAAAAGCATGTTGGGTACTAACTAGGTCTCAGAATGGATGCACAGAGGTGAGTTGGGCCAAAATAACCTAGCTGGGTGAACTCAAGAGGTCTTGGCCGAGGTGTGGTCTCCTAGGCCTAGGTGTGCAGCTGCCTGCCGAGATGTTACAAGGTGCCGGCAAGGGTGTACCATGGTCGGCCTAGGTGTGCATGCAAGATAAACTAAGGTGTAAGTGATCATGCAAGGTAGGCCAAGGTGAGATACGATGCTTGGCCTAGGTGTGAGATCTAGGCAAGAGTGGTCTCGGTGACCACACTTAGGGAAACAGTGAAGTCTGGAAATTTGGGTTTCCTCTTGAAGAACATGAATGCCAAAAATCATAACTTCTTATCCAAAATATGAGATTTCATGAGATAAGTTCAAAAACATGGACCTGGGTACTCATACTTGGAGATTTCATGAAAACAAACACAAAAATATGGAACTTGATACAAACTTTCGGATCAAAATATGGTTTTCTTTTAAGAACACAAGAACATCATTTTCACTTTCTAAAACAAAACTTTAAATCAATCCATGTCTCATGAATCATGCTAAATCATTCAATGTGATCAGATTAATATCAAGAACAACAAGAGTAAATCAAGAATTTAACCTCAAAATGGAAATCCAACGATTCAAACTCTAAGGATCAAGCTTGGAAATCTAGTTCTCACTCTAAAAACTCATTCTTCTTCTTCTTCTTCCTAGAGCTTCTCTCTCTACAAGGAAAAGATATGGCAAAATGATATGGGTTGCTCACTGCTAGCTGGCTTAAACCACTACTAGGACACGTGGTATAGGCACTCTAGGTTCCTCACTGCTAGCTGAATCATGCTAAATCATATGATCAGATCTCCTCAATAAGGTGCCAGAGTGAAAAGACAAGAGTATGATAAAGTGTGTATAACAAGTAAGATGGCATAGGCACTCTGAGAAGGTAATGATCCTGGATCAAACATAGGCTTCGTGCAAGTAAGGTCTTCTTGATCTCGGCTAGGAATGATAACACTTAGCCTAGGTGTGCCACACCTTAGCCTAGATGTGCCATACCTCGGCCTAGGTTGTATCAATCCCAAAACAAGATTGCTAGGTGTTGGCTAAAGTACACAACAAGGCTGCAAGGTTCAAGGATCAAAGATCTCGAATGCCTAAATGATAAACATCTCATCCTAGATAACACACATCTCGGCCAAAATACCAGGGTGATGGTGGAGGTCAACCAAGGTGGTTTCAAGATAGTCCTAGGTGTTGGCGCTCAACGGCCTTGGTGTAAGAGGTTCAAAGGTGCGACCTAGGCTTGAGACAACAAGGATAAATGGCCTAGGCTCAATACACAAGGCAAGGAACAAAGCATGCATATAACACTTTAGGCAAAACATGATAGCATCAAGACAAGACGAGAACCTTCACTTAGGCAAAACGAATCAAAGTCTGCAGATGCAAGTTAATCAAGACAAAATCATGTAAATTCATATGAGCATGACTAAGACAAGATTGAGGGTTGTTATATTGAAGATTTTGGGAGCCTGAGACTTGACATAAAATGTATCTATATATAAGCTAAAAATGTCAAATTGCATGTTTGTTGCAACTGTAATATGTCAAAAATGAGGTGTTTTTTTTTTGTGAATTCAAGCGTACTTGTTGAAGTTATAAAATGATATATTCATAATAGTATTTCTTCTAATATATCATATAAATATACTACAATTTTACATAAAAATAATTGTATTTAGTTTGCTAGGTGAAAACTATCTTTAAATACAAGATTGTCACGTGTTGAACTTCTGAAAACTAATTTTAGATCACCTTCTGTTAGAAAGGCTAATAATAGTTAGATAATCAAATTGTGTTATGTATAGAAAATTTGAGTGATTTGCCTTTGGAATCATGATTCTAAAGGCAAAATTTTCAAATCACTTTTTAAAATTCATAATCAAATACATAACTCAAAATTACTCATGTTACCATTTCGTTTTCAGTTTTCAGTTTATATTTACAAAAAATTTAAAAACTATCATAAAAACTTGTTTGATAATTGTTTTAATTTATAAATGGTTGTCTCAGTTTATAAATTTGAGGAAAAAACGTAAACTCAAATTTTTAAAAAGAAATTTAAAATTTTGACTTATAAATTTTTTTTTTCAATTATTATTTTTAATTATAATGTGTATGATCCCATTGTCATAAATAATAAAAAAATAGATATAAATATTTTAGGCTTGAACAAACATATTTTTTAGTTTATGTTTTTAAATTTTTTTCAAACATTTTGTTCAAACCAAATGCGTTTGTAGTTTATATTTTTCTAAAAATAAACAAAAACCAGTTTATAAAATTTTTGTAAACATAAACAAAAAAAACGTAAACGTTACCAAAGGCTAATTAATTTCAAAACTCATAACCAAACACACAACTCAAAACTCAATTTAAGACTTTTTTCAAAACTCAAAACCAAATTTTTTTCAAAACTCTATTTTAAAAGAAAAAAGGCGATTTTTTTTAAGGTCCCTAGTATTAAGATTTTATAGCATAAAGGACATTCAATATTTTAATAATGTCTAAGGTCCCTCAAGTTGATCCAGAGAAAATTCACGTCAAAATTTCTCTGATCTTCCCTAAACTTCCCACTGTAAATTTCTCTGCCTTCCTCTTTTCTAAATTTCTCTGCCCTCCCCTTCTCCAAATTTCTCTGCCTTCCATATACTTCCCACTCTCCCAGAGAAATTTCTCTGCCTTTCCACAAAATTACATCTCCAGAGGTATTTTAGACTCAACACTCCAGAAAAATTTGAAAATTTCTCTGACTTCACCGGTCTTCCCACAAAATTACCTCTCCAGAGAAATTTTAAATTTCTTTAGCTTCCCTGGCCTTTCATGGACTCTCTAGAGAAATTTCAAATTTCTCTGCCTTCCATATACTTCCCATATATTTTCTACTCTCCAGAGAAATTTCTCTACCTTTCCACAACATTACCTCTCTAGAGAAATTTTGAAATTTCTCTGGCCTCTCTACCTTTCCTGGACTCTAAGCTATTTTTTATTTTCTTCTCTTCTTGGACTGTCATACTCATGAGAAAGAAAGGGCCATACAAGAAAGAGATGAATTGAATAAGCCTAGGAAATTAGGAATACATAAATTTGTTACCTGAAACAGCTTGTAATAAATTTTGTTGAAATAATGGATCACATTAAATTTAGTAAGGGAAAATCATAAACCTCAGACAAAATGTGATCCATGATTCATACATTGGCTAGGGTGTTACAAGATCTGTCAACAGTACCTTGGGAAATTTGAAGAAACAGAGTCAGAAATTATAGTTGCAGAAATTATAACACACAACATGCCCCCCATCTCCGCGGTCTATGTCACTCCCCAAACCAATACATACACACATATATATACACACACAAACACAAAATTTTGAGTAATGACTGGTGATGTGATTTGTATTTATCATGATCAACACTCACAAAGGGGCAAATCGATGAAGGAAGAACAAAATTACCTCTGAAGAACACTATGGCTATGGCGATGAGCAACCACAGTACACAACTGATAGAGAAAACTCTGGATTAGTGAAAGCGGAAGCGGCCGAGGATCGGGGCCCTTGCGGTAGGAATCCATTTCTCTCTCTTATCACATATACGCATACACATATATGTGGTGAGAGAGAGAAATGGATCGATCGTCGCCGGAAAACCTAATACTTGTGACCTGGGATTACTTTCGTGATGATCAACCGCCCCAAATCTCTGAACTCGCTAATAAAGCCGATGATGACGGATCTGGCTCCAAAATGAATCACTCAATGGGTGTGGCAGTGAATGAGAGTGAGAGTGGAGGCAACGGTTCATGGTTGATTGAATGAGAGAGAGAGAGAGAGAGAGAGAATGATGAAAGCCCTAGCCAGAGGAAAGAAGAAAACGAGAAAGTGAATTTTCTCTAGAATATACGGGTGTAGGATCAAGGGACCTTATACATTACAAAATAATATTGTGGATCTCTTCTATTACAAAAAATGGAAGAGAGACCTTAGACTAATATTCTCAAGAAAAAAATCAAAAAAATATTTTTTTATTTTGTTTATTTAAAATTATTTTTAGAATAATAATTTGAGTATGGAGTTGTGTTTTGAGTTATGAGTTTTGAAAAGAAAAAATTTATTTGGTTATGAGTTTTTAAAAGAGTTTTGAGTTGTATTTTGAAATTTTTTGAATTTATTTTTTTAGGGTAAATATTTATTTATTTATTTTAATGTGCACTATATTTCATACATTTATGCGTTGTATTTTTTTAACAATAAAAAATTTTAAAAATAATAATTTTTTGTTTTAAATATATAATTTTTATTTTAAATATTTTAATTTTAATTTTTTTTTTGTTATGTGTTAGTTATGATTTGAGTGTAGAGTTTTGAAAGTAGTGTGGAGTTTCGAGTTATGTGTTTAGTTATGAGTTTTGAAAATAATTTTTTAATTGAGTTTTAAGTTATATGTTTGGTTATGATTTGAGTGTGAAGTTGTATTTTGAGTTTAAAATATTAAAATTAAAAATTAAAATATTTACAAAATAAAATAAAATGTTTAAAATAAAAAATAAAAAATATATATTTAAAATAAAAAAATAAAATTTTCTGAAACATTTTTTAATATTTAAAAAATATAAATCCAAAAAATTCAAAATACAACTCAAAATTTAAAAACACAAATCTCAAAATACAACTCAAAACTCTTAACCAAACAAATTTTCTCTTTTCAAAATTCAAAATTCAAAAGCTTTTTTCAAAACTCATAATCAAATAAATTTTCTCTTTCCAAAATTCATCTCACAATTCTACGCTCAAATCACAATTTCAAAATTAAACCAAACGCCCAAGGTACTGCCAAGTTCAGTGGGTGAGCGATGTGATAAATCAAAATCTACAGGAATGGGACCATGTTAAATTGCAAGAGCTGGTTAGGCGCGAGGAAGCTAGCACTACTATGACTATCCCAATCTCCTCAGTTGACCAAGAGGATTCTGTTGTTTGGCATCACACCAAAAATGGAAATTTCGAAGTAAGAAGTGAGTACCAGATAGCTATGAGGAAATCTTAGTTAAGGACATCAAAATGGGGCTTCTACCTCAGTCCGGTTGCCTGATAAGTTTTGGAAACTGCTATGGTCTCTCCCTGTTCCTCCCAAAGTCAGAAACTTCTGGTGGAAGGTGTGTAACAAGAAGTTAGCTACCAAAGAAAACCTTTTTCGCCATAAATGTGATACCTCTCAATGTTGTCCTATATGTGGTTTGTGCTTTGAGTCTATTGGACACTTACTCTTTCAGTGCAGTTAGACTAGACTTGTGTGGTTTGGGAGTGAACTCGGCTTCTTGTCAGGGCATGATTCTATTTTATCTGCTGCAAGTTGGACTCAGTCCATTTTTGAGAGTTGTACTAATGATTGGGATCGAAAAGAACGATTGGGAAAGGCAGCAATAGTTGGGTGGTGTATTTGGAAGGTTCGCAATGACTAGGTTTTCAATCAATCTGAAGTAGACCCTATGCAAGTCATCAGACATGCTTCATCTTTCTGGAGGGAGGTCTGCTCGGTGTCTTCTATGGAAGCTCCCTCTCCGGCAATTGTAAATAGCTCGGATCAGGTCTGTACTAGGTGGAAACCTTCTGACCAAGGTATGTTTAAAGTAAATTGTGATGCTAGCTTTGCCTCCAAAGGCAGGAAGACTACTCTGGCTGTGATCCTGAGGGATTGGCGAGGTAAATTAATTGATGGTGTAGTTTCTACAATTCACACACATCTTCTGTCATTCAAGGAGAAGCGCGTGCTGTCAGATTAACGTGCTTGTTTCTTCAGACTCTTGGACTCTCAAATGTCCAATTGGAAAGTGACAGTAAATCAGTCATTGACTTATGTGTCTCAGAATTGGTTCCTCCTTGGAAGTGTCTTGCTTTCATACATGATATTCGGTCAATGAGCCACGTTTCCTCATTTTCCTTCTCCTGGGTGCCTAGAGAAGCTAACTGTGTGGCCCACTGGATTGCCTCAGCAAAGATGCAGGATGCTCTTCCCATAGATTGGTTTAGGAATCCTCCTTTGTCTTTGAGGAATTTGCTTTTTTATGATTCTTTGAGAGCTGTTTCTGGTTCAAAAAAAAAGTCCTTGTACCACTTTAGCATAGGCATAATCTAGAAGTGAATAAATAAAATAGGAGTTGAAATTAACAATCCGATTTCTACTATTGAGAAAAAGTAAGATGCATAGTAGTCTTTGAAAAATATATGTACATATCATATGACATATAACATGGTCAATATATAACATAGGCCTCGTTTGGAAAGTTGGCTATTTTAATAAAATATTTTAATTTTTAACTATTTTAGTAGGCTAAAATTTTTGTGTTTGAGCAGATGGTTAAATTTTTTTATAGTTAGATATGATGTTTGTGAGAGAAAAAATAAATTGATTATGGATTTGATATGACATTTTGTCTTATTAGCTATTTTAGCCTATTTTGTTTTGTCGTGGATAGCCTAAAAAAAAAGCCCTAAACCCACTTGTCAACCAGGGTTATAATCATCTTTGTGCACATTGTTCACATGTGACATTTTACAGTACCATGGTTTCCTGTAACTAATAAGGCGACGCAAGGATTCACCAGAATTTTGAATATTATCAGCCATGTTGCCACTGCGTTTGTGAACAAATTAAATTATACTTCTGTCGATTTTAAGAAGACCAAACACACAAGAAGAGAAACACTTATAAAATTTTATTAATAACCCAAAACTCTTCATAGATAGTCCTAAAAATTACAATGGTATGACTCCGAATCATTTCACTAACAAATGTTAAAAATAACCATAGAACTCACATGTAAATTCGGCTATTTTGCTTTATCTCCCTATAGTAAATCTGCGCAAATTAAATAAATTTGTGCCCCATGTGCCTAATTTGAAATTTGGCATGGAAACTTTTGTAAGTTAAAAGTCAAAATACCGTGCCTAATTTCAATTTTGGCATGGAAATTTTTTTTAGTTAAAAGTCAAAATACCATGCGAAAACATAATACAAGTCTTTATCTTCATCTTCATCTTCTTCGTTAAACAATATGAAAATCATAATCCTAAAACCATAATCCTCTATCCACCTACTGCGTGGCAACCGCCTTGCCCCGCCCATTTTCCTTCCTCCATGTACCCCACCGCCTGCTTCCTTCAATCACAAGCTCCTGATATATATATATATATATAGAGAGAGAGAGAGAGAGAGAGAGAGAGAGAGAGAGAGAGAACTAAAACATCGACACCTAAAATTCCAACTGCAAAACAACTCCATATATTTTGGGGGGGCTTCATGATTGGATTCCTCAAACAATATTGAAATATATGATGAATGCTTAGCTAATTAATAAAAGGACCATTAATATTAGATTTTCTGTTATTGATGGTTTGGGGATTCTAAACGCAATCTAGTCATCAATTTACATGGCCCACCCCTAAATTTAAAATGTTTTTCAAGGCATCATCTTTAACGCGGTTTAACTTTGTTCAAAATGGTTAGATGAAAGGACATGGCTCCTCTTGGGTTACTAGAGAGGAGTGTTGGGCATTGATGGGTCTTGATTTGGGCTATGTCAATAATTCAAACCGTTCAATGTATAAAATCAAGTAACTTTAATTATAAAATTTTTGTAAGGGAAGCACTCAAATGGCACTAAGCACTCAAATTTTGTTTACTAGTTGTAATTCTTTATGGTAAGTTAATAAAAAAAAAAAAAAATTGTTCATAAAAATAAATAAATAAATAAAGGGTTTGGCTTTGTTTTTAGTCTCGGATTTGGATTAACGACTATTGTCTAGATCTATGGAGCTTATTATGAGTTTCGTTTCAATAATTTGAATAGTTTATTTTTAAAACCTTTCGTATATATCATTTATGAAAAAAAATTAAATCAATCGAATAATTATAAACTCTTTATTTTATCACATTTATCACCCAAAAAAAATAAACTCTTTATTGTAAACTTTGATATGAGAGTTTCGTTACTTGTGCTGTTGATCGGATTGCCTGTTGTTATGGTAACTCTGGCAACACAATAGTAAAGACATGAACACAATAACAACAAAGACTGCAAAGAAAATGTAAACAGTAGATGTCATATGATTTGCAGATCATGATTCATGCAATATTACAGTGTGAAAAAAAAAAAAAAATCTCGAAGTATTTGATTAGTGATGGTGTGCCATGGCATATGTGTTGTTGGAGTTCAGATCCTCTGCAGTGTTTGTCTGTGGCGCTTCGTGCGGTGCAACCAAAACGATCTTGTTTTGGTAGGTTTTTTTTTTAGGGTTCTCTTTCCTCCTATATTGTTTGCTGTCAAAGGTCTCAAATGTTTGTTTGAGAGACCACAACAGAGAGACGAAGAGGAGACAGGTGATCGGACGGCAAAAGAATGATGGCGGCAAGGCGACGGCCACGGCGATTCCGATTAAGAAAAGAGGGTTCTTCAACATATCCAAAATATGCTTTCCAATTCACATTCCATGAAGAAACTAAGATGATTGTTTGGTCAACCACCTAGATTTCAACCCAAAGATTAGCAAGGCAGAAATCAAATCCTAGATCTCTCATTTCTTGTTTTCCCTCAATTTATCAAATTAGTTTATTTCAACTTTCTCACATACAACAATTCCCATTCAAAAGCCCACGTTTTCCCAGCTAATATAGATTATTTCTCAGGGTTTTTCACAAACAACAATATAAGAAAACAAGAATAAAAGAAACCCAGAAAATAAATCAACCTAAATCAGTATGTGGAAACAAAATCAAGCATTTTCTCTTCGACAGCAGCGGCGAGGAGAGAGAGGAGGAGAGGAGGAGGTTGAGGATCCATTATACTTAATCTTGATGAGTTGCCGTCGTCGCCTCGCCACCGAAGTCACCTCGCCGTCCGATCATTAGTCTCCTCTTTATCGTTTCTGTTCATAAGGTGCTTAGGGTTGTGGGTGTGGTGTTTCAAACTGACAGAAAACAAAGCATGAGGTAAGGAAAGAGAAAAAAAAAAAAAAATACTACCAAAACAACGTCGTTTTGGTAGCACCGTAGAAAGTGCAGAAAACAAACACGACAGAGGATCTAGGCTCGTGTTGTTGATGCTAGGACGATCAGACGGACAGGCGAGAGAACCGTCGCCAGGGCATTCTGCCAAGAGATGTGGCTGGTAGGGCTGGGCAACAAACCCACCCGCCCGCACAAACCGCCCGACCCTACCCTACCCGTAGTGCTTTGGGCGGTTTCGATGTAGGTAGGCGGGCGGGTGCGGGTCAAGAAATTTGCAAAAGATCGGGTTCGGGTCGAACCCGACCCGCCCACATCCTTTTTTTTTTTTTTTTTTTTTTAAAGAAAAAATAACTAGTTATTATTATTATTTTTTGCATTTTGGATGGATGAAGATAACTAGTTATTATTTTTATTTTTACATTTTGGATGAAAGTAAAATTTATTATATGGGCACTTATATACATTATCATGATCTAATGATATTTAAATTAGTGTTACTAGTTTGACTTTTATTTATACATATAAAAAAAAAAAATCAGTATATTCCATTAGTCTAGTAGACACAGTTAAATATGATATTTTGAATTGTCATTCTATTATCACATTATTGCATATTAAAAACTAAACAGTGAAGATTAATCCACTATTAAAATTAGTGTTACTAGTTTGACTTTTAAGGGTTTGTTTTTGCAAGCTAAGGAGGAAGATTAATTACTATCCTCAAGCATGGTTCCATATCATCTTATCTAACATGTGGACTATTTATTATGATCATGAATTGTATATCTTATAATTTAATTTATAACTCTTCTAAAAAAAAAAAAGTGTTTAGAAAGTAACAAAAAATGTCAAATTTGCTTAAGTTAAAAAAAAAAAAAAAAAAACTAAACCTCAAACCGAACTGCACCCGCCCGCACAAACCGCGAACCGCATCGCGGGCGGTTGCGGGTCCATTTTTCTCCAACCGCATAAGTGCGGGTCGGGTCGGTTTTGACCCGTACCCGGCCAAAACCGACCCGCGAGCAGCCCTAGTGGCTGGCTATATTTGTTTGTGTCCTTTGTGATGGAGGTTGCCCGACTAGGTGGATCTTATCTCTCTGTTCAGTGATAAATAGAGAAGTCCGGGCGCAGGCCGAAGTACGGCCTGTTGTCTTTTTCAACTTTTTTGAGTAGCTGTTTTCCATAATTTTTCTTTAACATTGTTGGCTACATATTTTGTAAAAGCCAGTTACAGTTCGACACGTGGCATAGTAAGGGTAATAAAGGAAGGTTATTCAAGCCTTTAATCCTGATCGTACACGTGACAATAAACATTGGTCCTCACATGATCCGAGTAACACTAGATCAAATAAACGGGATGCAAGATGACGTGTCTTCAAACGGTTACTCATATTCAAATCTAAGTACAAGAGGGAAGCTCAACTGCCAGTAATGGCGTAATGGAGCTACTTGTAAGGAAGCATGACCAGCGATCATGGAGGAGCAGTTCGACAGTTCGAAGTGCAGTTCGAAGGTCATCACTGACGAGTATAAATAGCAGGGTAGCCCCCAGAAAGAGGGACGGACTCAGACCATACAAACCAGTCATTTACTTCATATATTTTCTTTCCAGTCATTTACATTTCCAGTCCTTAAATACCTGTTCTTTAAATACCTGCACTTTAAATACTCGCACTGCACTTCGATTCATAGGAGTAGCTTCAAGTAGATTCAAGTAGATTGCTGTTGTAAACCTCTCCGAGGCTGAGTTCGGACCGTTGTAAGTGTTCATTTTTATGAAATACTTCAATTGTTCTTCATATTACTGTTATTTCTCTTAATTTCTCCTAAGTCAAGCCACCAGTAAAAGTCCTCTTCATTGAGGCTGAAAAGAACTAAAACACAATCGTCTGATAATTGGTTGGCAATTATAATTTCTGTAAGGACTGATTGATCCTTGCTGGCACGCTCACATTCACAAAAATACCCTTCGAAAAGCCAAAAAGCCAACATATATTTTTGGCACGCCCGGTGGGACTTAATTAAAAATGGCTAGAAGAAGACGACAAGGAGAAAATGAACGCTTCGAAGAAGGCGTGGAAGGAGAGGTAGAAATACCAAATCCAGAGGATAATGTGGTAACACATCCTGTGGAAACTCCTATATTGTCAGAACCCATGGTCGAGCAGACCAGTACTTCTGGACAAGAACCATATGTTCATATTATTGGACAAAACCAAGGAATTGGACCGTCCACTATGCCAACAAATCCATGGGATGGTTTAGTGAATGCCATGGGACAACAACTAATGAACACAATGGAAAGGTGGGCAACATCCTTTTTGGATCGAATGAATAACCACCAACCAACAAACACAAGACAAACGGAGGAAGTTGTAAATGTCCCCCAACAAAGATTGGCTAGAGAAAAACAGCCTATGCAAGTTAATGGTCAAACTAGTACCCAAAACTTTGAAAGACCATCACCTCAGTCTTGGTATGAACCCATTTCAAGGCCTATAGCAGGCCAAAATACCTCAGCACTTAATAATGAAGCCACACAAGTTGGTGGATCTGGCCAAGTACAAGAAATTGGTGTAAGAATGGTTACAAATCCTATGTTCGAAGCCATACCTGGCACAAGAGGGTACACCAATCCCTTATTCGAATTTACACCCGGGGGGTTGGAGGGTTTTCCTACAAATGGTAGAGACACGACACCTGTCCCAGCACCTGTTGCAGGTCCTTTCGCAGGTCATGCTCAAAGAGGTTACCCATACCCTCAACAGCAACCTGCACCGCAAGGACAACCAGCCCCAAATTTACCACCTTATGGACCAAGAGGACCACAAGCACAAGTTTATCCACCAAATCCTGTGTTTGCTCCTCCAGTAGTGGTTCAGCAGGCACAAAATATGGTCCCTAGAGACCAGATTGTTGATATTGTTAGGGAGATATGTGGACCAATGGCTCGGGGGGTCCAGACTCCTATATACAGAAAACCATACCCAGAATGGGTAGATAGGGTACATGAATACCCAAGGGGATTCAGGATACCAGATTTTACCCTTTTTTATGGGACTGGAAATCAATCAACGATAGAACATATTGCTAGATTTGCTGCTCAATGCGGTGAATTCACTAACCATGATTATATGAAACTGAGATTATTTCCAAATTCCCTAACGGGAGGAGCATTTGTATGGTACATCAACCTTACACCTGGCTCCATTCAAAATTGGCAACAAATGGAAGAGGCATTTCATGCCCAATTCTTCCAATCAGAACCAGAAGTATCTATGGCAGATTTGGCTAGGTTGAGTCAAAGGCCTGAAGAAAAGGCTACTCAGTTTATTGCCAGATTTAAAAGGGCTCGAAATAAATGTAGAGTCATCCTGCCAGAGCCAGAATTCGTCAGATTGGCTCAAAATGGTTTAGAATTCAGGCTTCGAAAGAAGTTTGATTCAACTGAATTCAGAGATTTGGTCGAACTGACCTATAAGGTGTCTCGATATGAAACATTATTAGAAGAGGAACAAGATCGAAATAATGCATCATATAAGACATATTATAGAGATCCTAATTATGAAATAGATGCAGCAGAGATTGTAGGCAAAGAACCTGTAATCTGTGAAGCATTAATTCGTAAGGATACAACTATAGACCAGCAGTTTAAAAAGAAAGACTTTCACAGAAAATACTCTTTCGATTTAACAAAAGCAGATGACATCTTTGATCATTTGCTCGCGGCTAATTTCCTTAAGTTGCCTAAAGGAGTAAAACTACCATCTCCGGATGAACTGAAAGGAAAAGTATACTGTAAATGGCATAATTCTTGGTCTCACTCGACTAAAAACTGCATTGTTTTTCGAGACAGGATCCAAGAACAGATTCGGAAAGGAAGTTTGAAGTTCTCAGCTAAAACAGAAAAAGCCATGGGAATTGACAGTGATCCCTTTCCAGAAGTTGGAGAGGCAGCAGCCAATGTCATTACATCAGATTTCCAGAACTTGTCCTTGACAGAATTGGAGGAAGTCAATGTGCAGATGCATGTTGCTAATCAAACCAACGTCAAGAAGAATACTAGAAGACTACCAGTTATTGAACAAGGTTCCTCACACCAGATGGAATGTTCTGATGAAGAGTCACTGGATGATGATTCTTTAGAAGCAGCAGTGATGCAGAGAATGTGCCCCAGGTGCAGACTCAGTTACAAGTGGTTGAAGGGGCTTCCAACTGATGGGAAGCAATACTACAGGGATGTTCAGAGACGTCCTAAATCAACCAATGCTTACAACAAAAGGCCGTATCCGGCTAGTGATAGGCAGAGACCACCAGTGGTTGAGCCTGTAGTAAACAGAATGCATGACAAAGGCAAGGAACTCTTGCATGAATCCAGACCACATAACTATTATAGAATGCAGAGTAGCCATTCTGAAAGAAAGCTGGAGAGGAGTTCAGTCCATGGAATCAAAGCCAGAGATTGGCTCCCTAGATCAGTTTCACGCAGGACAGAAAATGGTCACCCTTATCGAAGGTCTGAACCAGATTCAAAACATGAGGACAAAACTAAGCACTTACCTTCACGGCCAGTTTCGAAGATGGCTTCGAAGGTGGAAAAAGGCAGGTCAGCTTCTGAATCAGTAAGCTCATGGGTACCTGGGGTCCCGGATTGGTTTGTAATGCAAAACAAACCTAGGGAGGTACGTGCTTATGGAGATACTGTAAACCAAGGCAGGATGATCAAGCCTCCTATGGTGGCTCCGAACAACTGGGTACTGCTTAAACACCCAAAGACGAGGGAACCCGACATGATCCCAGTCATCTCAAGATCACAGAGGAGAAAAATTCAGCGCAGGTACACCCAGTACCAAAAGGATCTGAAGGAAGGTGGAGAAAATTCTTCATCAGTCAAAACGGAAGGGAGGAAGAACCTAAAATCAGACCATGCTCCAAAGCCAGTTCCACAGAGCACAGTGGTCTGCAGCCGAGAACAGTTGGCCAAGGTTCATTCTGAACTGAAAACCAGAGAAAAGGCCAGTTTGGTAGGGTTGGAGAAAGCTCTGATGGAAACAGATAGTGAGACTGAAGAAGAGATTAGCGTGAGTCAGAAGAAAGAGGTTGTGGAGGAAGAGATGTTTGAAGCCTTCATGGCTGAGCAAACGTTTCTGACTAAAGAGCCAGTTGAGAAAAATCCTTCGAAGGGATCAGTTAGTGATGAAATACCAGAATGCATCATGCAGGATGTTTCTGAGGGAGTCAACCAAAGTAACCAAGAGGGGAAACAAGTACAGCCAGCCATCCAGTTTGGCTCGTTTCCCCCAGTATCAGTAAACATGGTGCACATATTGCCACAAGAATTTCAAGCTGGAGATGAGAATCAAGAGGGGCAGGAAGCTGACCCAGTTCAGATCTCCAGTGAAGATTCACAAGCAAGTATGGTGCAAGATAACTTCGAAATGGTCATCCCGATGGAAGATGGATATGAGAGTGAAGAGATGGTAAGCATCAATCTATCATATCCATTTGAGTACCCCTCGGATTCGATGACACAGCACGTCAGGCCCTTGTACATCAAAGCTTTCTTTGATGGGGTACAGCTGAACCGAGTCCTAGTAGACAATGGGGCAGCAGTGAACCTACTCCCGAAATCTTCTTTGAAGAAACTAGGGAAAAAGAATCCCAGGTTGATACCAACCAGCACAACCATTGCTGGATTTGCTGGAGATAAACAAATGGCTCAGGGGATTCTACCCATTAATTTAAGTGTGGGAACCAGGGATTGTATGACAGCATTTTTCGTAATCGACAGTAATGCTAAATACAATGCTTTGCTTGGAAGGGACTGGATCCACACTAACAAGTGTGTGCCTTCTTCTTTACATCAGAAAATCATGATGGCCTTGGGCAATGGAGAGACAGAGGAGATCGACGCAGATCCTCAACCCTTCATAGCCTGTGCAGACTTTGCGGAGGCTAAATTGTATATTGAGGGAGTGACACCTCTCAGTATACTGATGAAAGATGACAATTCAGCCGAAGTGACGGCTGATGAAGAGGTGACACACCTGAAGCACTTAGTCCAAAAAAGTGCTGGTGAAGAGGTTGTCCTTAGAGATGACAATGATGCCTGGTTATAGGCAAAGAGAGGAATCACCAGAAGCCAAGTCCTTGGCTTTGATCAAGTTTTCAGCATTGGACATAAAAGCAATAGTCCAGAAAGTTCAGGAGCAAGAGAGAGAGGCCATGATAATTGGCTGCAAACAGCAGCAGCAACAGGCTAGAGTCTTGACTCTTGGTAAGTACTGTGCCTTGGACATTGAAACAAAAGTCCAAGAAATACAGGAAGAGGAAGCCTTGTGGACAGATTTTGTCTATGAGGAGGAGGGCAGAGATATTGAACTGAAGAACTTAGGGGCAGAACCAAGCTCGAAGATCACTTCAAAGGCAGCAGAAACTAGAGGGAGTTCTCATGCACAAGATCCTTTAGAAGAAGTAAATCTAGGGGAAGGTTCTGTACAACAGCCCACTTATGTAAGTGCTTGTTTGAATGCTCTGGACAGAAACCAGCTTTTGGTTGTTCTGAAGAAATACAAAGATTGCTTTGCATGGTCTTATAATGAACTACCAGGATTGGACAGGTCATTAGTGGAACATAGGCTCCCTATGAAGCCTAATTTCAGGCCCTATAAGCAGAAACCAAGAAGGATGAGTCCAGAAGTAATTCAGAAGGTCAAGGAAGAGATCCTTAGACTCCTCAAGGCAGGTTTTATTAGAACAGCCAGGTATGTTGAGTGGCTATCTAATATTGTGCCTGTAGTCAAGAAGAATGGCAAAATGAGGGTATGTATCGATTTCAGAAATTTAAATCTAGCAACTCCCAAAGATGAGTACCCTATGCCTATAGTGGACTTGCTGGTAGATAGTTCAGCAGGTCACCAAGTCTTGTCAATGATGGATGGGCATTCCGGCTACAACCAAATATGCATTGCAGAGGAAGATATCCACAAGACAGCGTTCAGATGTCCTGGGAATATTGGCACCTTTGAGTGGGTTAAAATGCCATTTGGTCTAAAGAATGCTGGAGCTACATACCAAAGGGCCATGAACACTATCTTTCATGATCTTATTGGAGGATATCTGGAATGTTATATTGATGATATTGTAGTTAAATCCCAATCCATGAAAGAGCACCTGTTTCACTTAGAAGCAGCTTTTGAAAGGATGAGGAAGTTCAAGTTAAAGCTCAATCCTCTTAAATGTGCTTTTGGGGTATCATCTGGAAATTTCTTGGGCTATGTTGTTCACAAGAAAGGAATACAGATTGATCAGAATAAAGCCAAAGCAATCATCGAAGCCAAACCCCCATCAAGTAAGAAAGAATTACAAAGGTTCCTTGGGCAGGTTAACTTTCTTCGAAGGTTCATTTCTAACACTGCAGGGAAAACTAAAATATTTTCTTCCTTGTTAAAGCTGAAAGATGAAGAGGAATTTGTGTGGACAGCAGAGCATCAGATTGCTTTCGAAGGTATCAAGGCCTACTTGGCTAAACCTCCAGTGCTGATGCCACCAAAGGGGGACAAGCCCTTGAAGTTATACATAGCTGCAGCAGAGGATTCATTGGGAGCTTTCTTAGCCCAAGATAATGAAGAAGGCAAGGAGCAAGCTATTTATTACCTTAGTAGGTTTTTAAGTTCGTGTGAATGTAAATACTCAGCTGTTGAAAAACTGTGTCTTGCTTTGTATTTTGCTGCAATAAAATTAAGATATTATCTTTTGCCTACAACTGTCTTGGTAATTGCAACCACAGATTTGGTTAAATATATGTTATCTAGACCAATGTTGAGGGGAAGAATTGGCAAATGGATACTTGCCTTATCAGAATTTCATCTAGAATATGTCCCTCAAAGGGCAGTAAAAGGGCAGGTTTTAGCCAATTTCTTGGCAGACCATCCATCTCAAACTGAGAACCAGGAGATCATGGAACTTGGTATGACCAGTGTTGAGCCATGGCAAATGTGGTTCGATGGGTCGAAAGCAAATGGGTTAATTGGAATTGGTATTGTAATCAAGTCTCCACAGGGGACAGAAACTACCCATGGTTTTAGAGTGGATGAAGCTACCTGTTCCAATAACCAGGCTGAATATGAAGCCTTAATTGTGGGACTAGAGATTCTTATTGGATTACAAGTACATGCAGTTGACATATTTGGGGATTCTCAATTGGTGATTAACCAAGTGAAAGGAATTTTCAAGTGTCAAAGCATAAGTATCTTGCCATATTATGTTGTTGCATTACATTTGCTTTCTCAGTTTCAAATAGCAAATGTAACCCATGTTCCAAGATTCTTGAACAATAGAGCCAATGATGTGGCTCAAAAGGCTTCGAACTTCAAGAGAAGGGATAATACCCAAAGGGACATAAGCCAAACAACATATCAGAGATTAATTCAACCTTTGAATAAAAGGAATGTGATCTTGGAAGTCAATCATAATGACTTACAAGAACAAGATTGGAGGCATCCAATAATGCAGTACTTGGTTGGTCCATCTTCGAAGGCCAGTAGAAAAGTTAAATTGCAGTCTATGCAATATATGATATATGGTAATGCTCTCTACAAAAGGGGGGGAGATGGCTTATTGTTGGAATGTCTAGGCCCAAAAGAAGCATTAACAGCCATGGCTGAGGTTCATGAAGGCATCTGTGGTGCTCATCAACCTGGTGTAAAAATGAGATGGTTGCTTCGAAGGCATTCCTATTATTGGCCAACCATTCTTAAAGACTGCATAGAATATGCAAAGGGGTGTCAGGCATGTCAAAAGCATGGCACAATAAGGCACGTGCCCATAACTGACCTACATGCAGTAGTAAAGCCTTGGCCATTCAGAGGGTGGGCCATGGATATGATGGGAAAAATACACCCACCTTCTTCGAAACATCATTGTTTCATTCTAGTGGCCACTGACTACTTCACTAAATGGGTCGAAGCTAAGCCATACAAGGCTGTAGACCAAACAGAGGTTATTGGTTTTATTAAAGATTTGATCCATAGATTTGGAATCCCGCAAACCATAACAGTTGATAATGGAACTGTGTTTGATGGGAAGATGGTGAAGGCTTTTGCGGCAGAATTTGGAATTAGCCTTGTTAATTCCACACCCTATTATGCACAAGCTAATGGTCAAGCTGAGTCATCCAATAAGTCCTTGAAAAAAGGAATACAAAAGGTTGTGGATGACAATCCCAGGGATTGGCATAACCTATTGTTGGATGTTCTGTGGGCATATAGAACCTCACCGAGGTCAAGCACAGGGGTCACTCCTTATGCCTTGGTGTATGGACATGACGCAGTCTTACCAGTAGAGATTAATGTCAAATCTTTGAGAGTAAGATGTCAAGATCAATTGAATCCTGAACAATACCATCAAAGTATGTGCTTAGAATTAGAAGGCATAGATGAAGCCAGAATTTTGGCATTAAATAGCATTCTTTTCCAAAAGAAGAAAGCAGCCGAGAATTATAATAAGAAAGTCAAACACATTGGCTTTGATGAAGGTGATTTGGTATGGAAGACAATACTCCCAATTGGGATTAAAAGCCATAAGTTTGGCAAATGGTCACCTAATTGGGAAGGTCCATATCAAATTCATAGGGTTCTGCCTTTCGGAGCATACCATTTAAGAAATTTGAATGGTTATGTACATTCCAAAAAGATTAATGGCAGATATCTAAAACCTTATTTTCCAACCGTTTGGGAGACACAAGGGATAGAGTAAACACCATATGCAAAAACACAAAGCTTGTTCAAATTATATTCAAAATAGTGTGCTTTCATAAAGAATCAAGTACATTATGCCACAAGTTGGCCCAAAAATCATTACAATGCTTTAATTGTTTTTGTACAATAGCTTTCCTATTACTAAGGGAAGGAAATAATTGAATAGCTGCAGCCATGTTTTCTTTTCGATCAGCCAGTCCTTGATTGGTGATGTGCAATTTCTTATCAGTTCGAACCAAGGCTTGGTTTACTGCAGCTAACTCCTCTTCGAGCTGAGCTTTCTTCTCCAGAAGTTGGACTCGAAAGTGGGAGGCAGAAGAGTGTTGTTCTTTCAGAGTTGATACTTCAGTATGCACCTGAGAAACAAAACTCTGGTCCTTAACCAGCTTATCATCCGCAGCTTTAGCAGCATGGCAAATGTTGAGATAGAAATCAATAGTAGCTGCAGCCTGAGATAGATGACTTGAAACACTCATGGCAGACTGCTCAGCAATGTTACAGCGTTGAAGGAACCCGTTCCTGATGATAGGCCTTTGTAGAGCCTCGAAGGGGATCCTCGAAAAGGAAGTCAACAGTTGCAAGCATGTGTCCAAATCTACTAAAGGTACAAAAGGCTTGTTGCTGGAGGAAGGAGAACTCTCGAAGATTTCCAAAAGGGAGTTAGCCAAGGCTAATGGCTCAGCTTCAGTAGTAGAAGTAGGAGAGGTAGAAGGAATGTCAAAAAGACTAGCTAGTCTTTCTTCAAAAATGTCTACCTCATCCCTTGACATGAAGGGCATAGAGAGTGTTGTGGTGGAAGACACAAAGGGCTGCATAGGGATGGGAGAAACAGATGGAGCATCTTTGGCAGCCTCTATGGTCTTGGCCACCAGCAAATCAAGTGAGGAAGGGCTGGAAGTAGGCATTGGTGATGAGTCATGAATTGGAAAATTATCGGCATCCCCTGAAGGAGAATCAACTGCCATGCGAGATGAAGTAGCAGTAGGAGGAAGAGTGAGGATCGAAGAAACAAACTGAGGCAGATCAAGAGTCAAGAAAGGGAGGTATGGCTCTAAGCCAAGGAAAAGAGATGCAGGGATACTCGGCCTCGGTAAAGACGTATCGAATATAGGCTTAGGAAGTGGGAGCGTGATTTGAATGGTTTTCACGCGTTGCATCTGATCAACTTCGACTGAAATTGGGGAAGTTTCCGTTGGGAAGATTAATGCAGTGGTCGTTGCTGTAAAAAGAAGAAAATGTGAGGTAATGTCAAGTCTTAGTCTTGAAAAGTCGACAAGAAAAGAATAAAGGCATGCAGAAACTTACTTGTCCCAAGGAATTGTTGCTGCTGCCTCTCCTCAGCTCTTTCAAGAACAACTATGGCTTTGGGATATTCTTGTTCTACAACCTCATGGATGGGATCTTCAAACGAGCTGGTAGCTAGAACAGTGATCTTCCTCCTCTTTTCTATTACTTGAGCAATTGTCTCGGAATCAGAATCTTCGGTAAAATCGGAAGGAGAAACGGTAATTTTTCTTCTCCTTTTCCTTTGAGTTGGAATCATTCGCTCCTCCATTGTCTTCTCGACCTTTTTAGGTTGGGGTCCAGACTCTTCAAAAGTGAGCTTCTCCTCTTCTTCCCTAGCGGCTATCCCCTCTTGAGCCAATTGAGGGTCTCTTTTGTTTCTTTTCAAGGGAGACTCCTGTTCTTGATCATTTTCTTCTTCCTCCATCTCTGGAAGTTCAGTTTTTTCCCTTTCTAGCTCAAAGAGTCTCTTCTTCTTTTGTTGTTGACCACCTTCATAAAAGAAGGATTAGAGATAAGATAGCAAGCATTATATGAAGAGGTTAGAGAAAAGGAGAAAGGGGTACATACTTCGAGTGACTCTGGGAGGAATTGAAGCAGCAGAAGTAAACTGAGTTGTAGCAGTTACTGTAATTGGAATAGTGGAAGAAATGACAGTCTCAGCTTCTTTGGGCTTGGGCACATCCAGCACCTCCAATAGGTTTTGAGAGGAGATGGCCAAATAAACTTCCATGTTGCTCACCCACCAATTTTGATATCTCTTCAATTCAGTACCATGAGGGGAGAAAGGGATGAACTCAAAACTGGCCAAATCATCCATAAACTTGAAGGTTGCCTCTTCTAATCTCGATTTTCGAACCTTCAAATCCCTCTTAGTAAGACTCAGATTGGTGTTGCTGCAAAGAGGTATTGGAACTCCTTGTGTGAGGCCAAATTGTCTAGCAAATTGAGCAGGACAATAAGGCTCAGCTATGCATTTATAGGCTCTGGGGTTGGTGGTCCCAATAAACAGTTCCCTAGGGATCAGTAGGGAAGCCCACATATCTTTATGAATAGGCAAAGCACAGAGCCTATCACTAAGGAAGTGATTTAACCAGGTTGGACCTATGCTAGCTTCGAAGGGACGGAAACGATGATCAGGAAGAGCAGCTGGTAGTTGATGAAAGAAGGAGAAATAAAAGGCAAAAGTAGCTGGATAAAGTGAAGCATTGGCCAGTTTTATGCCATGAGTGAGGGAGTGTAGCCCAGAAAATTTAAGACATTTGGATTGTAGTTCAGAAAAATAGGCAAAGAGCCAAAGCTGAAGAATCCAAAATGGTCCCCCTTGATTGGCATCTAGGGGTTTCTCACAAAAGAGGGAACAAACTCTATATACATGACCCAGAATGTATGGGGCTAAGGCTATTCTTTTCTGCAAAACCAAGGCTTTGGCAAGAGGAGCAAATTCGAGCATGATTCTTTGGGAGGAGGTGCAGAAAAGAAATTTGCAAAGCCAATATAATAAAAAGGAAAAGAATTCCCTATCAGTTACTGGACCCATTCTTTTGTTCTCGACTCTAACAAAATCACTGTAAGATACATTAAGAGAGGGGAGGGAGAAAGGGACTACTAAGTCAGGAAAATCTGGTGTGATGGGGGTACCAATGGGGGATACTCCTAATAGGTGGCAAATATCAAGAACAGTGGGAGCCATCATCCCACACCTAAACTGAAAGAAATTGAAAATAGGGTTCCAGAAACATAAAGCAGCGGGGATTAGAAAAGGGTCTTCTGGGATAGTTACCCTAGATAGTCGAAGAGCATCAAGAAGGCAGAGTTCTTGAAGGTCCAATGTCCTAGCAGGGACAACTCGGTCGTACCATTCTTGCCACTCTGGTCTCATCGTGGGCCAGCATCGGTGAGGACGATTGACTTTCCAGCCTTGCCAGTCGAGACCACCTTCATACAGAAGGCATTGATTCTCCAAGCGAGGATATAGGGCGGGAAGCTCGGAAGGGATCTCCTTGAAAATAGGTCCTAGCACGTACTCTCGCTGCACATGGCGACGAGGGATAAAGAAACGCCCATCGATAGCACTTTTCTCATCACCCTTGTATTTCTCACATTCAGCATCAATAAGCCGCTTCAAAGCCACAGATGAGCTTACGCGCTCTATGGTCGGAACTTTTGATGGGGAAGAAGCCATTGATCGTGGGTTTTCGGAAAATATAGAAGGGAGTAGAGAGAAATGGAAATCCAAAGGGGATTTGAATGTGTAAGCAATTCCGGGGCACAGAGTGAAAAGGTTTTAAATAACTTTTGTGTGCGGGGATACATCTCGTAAGTCATTAAGTACTAAAACGTGCGAAAACAAGGAATCTCTTTCAACATCGATAATTTCTGGAGGGAAAAGCACATTGATGCCAGCTTCGAAGCCACATTTTGGCGCTAAAATTTCAAACAAAAACGGCTTCGAAATGCAGGAGCCGACTTCGAAGCATACTGCATGCTTAAAAATGTCTGAATATTCAAAGTATTGGTCTACTTCAAAAAATCTAAAGACCTGTTCGAAGTGATAACATTCGAAGCAAGCCCTAGAACTCTTTAAGGAAAAAAGGGCATTGTTCGGAACATCCAAACCAGTTATTGGTTTGAGCAAGAAGGAATTGCCATAGTTTGCCCTTCGAAGCCAAAAGAGATCAGTTTCAAATTGATTGGCTATATCAACTATGACCATATATTGGTTACAGTTAATATAAAGTCATTGAAATCAAAGTACTAAAATGATATCTGCCAGAATTGTCAATTTTACTCCATGAATTGGAAGAAGACATGATTGGTTCTTTTAGTACTTCATTAAACAGTTGATTCGAAGTATGGAATTGTTCAATTCAAAGTTATGAGTTAGCTTTTAGAGATAAAAGGAAACAGAGTCAAACAGTGTTAAGTACAGAAAGACTTTGTTTATTACATTAAGTAACTCTATCTCGGTACAAATTCAAGCTCATAAAAATAAGGAATAGAATAAATAACAAGGTCATGAAATTTTGTCCAGCAATGGTCAATAAATTTCTGTTCTTTCTTTATTATTTCTTCTATTTCTTCTAAAGTCGATTGCATAAGCTGATGAGCCCTCACTTCATAATAGAGTTCTTCAGCCTTTGCTTCGAAGGCCTCTTCCCTCGATTTTTGTTCCAAGTCATCTATAACCAAACCATCCCAGTACGTAGAATCTTTATTCCTGAAGTCATCGAGCTCTTCGATGAGATTCTCTGCTTCATATTGGGCATGAATTCGGAGAGATAAAAGTTCATCCAGATTTTGGATGGTGATCTTAGAATTCTGATGCCAGTAGAGGAGCACTGGGAGTTGGTCCAAAAACAAATGGAGCTCTGCTTGAGCAAGAGGGTTGAGGACATGACCCCTAGTGAGGATATCACAAGCCCATTGGAAATTCTTAAGAGGAATATCATCCTCAAGAACATTGAAGGGCAGGTGGGAGAAAGCCGCAAGCAAAAGTTGAGCTTGCTTTCGCTCGGCTGGAGAAGGGGGTGACGGAGGTTGGTAAGGTGGAAAGACTTTGTCCATTGGAAGGGCAAGTCTTAGTTTTTCTGTCCAGGAAAGGATGGGAGGAGGAGAAGGAGAAGATGATTCTGCTTCAGAAGACGAAGGGGAAGGAGCAGGTGTTTCTATCTCAGAGGATGCAGATGCAGAAGAAGGTGTGGATGCTTCTATTATGGGAGATGGCACGGGAACAGAAGGAGCAAAAGCATTAATATAGTCAAGCCAATCAGAAGAACAAATCTTCGCCTTTTTGGCTAAAAATGAAGGGGTATACCCTTGTGCTTCTTCTGAACGTTGGGCAGGATGCATTATCTTCGTAGGCATGGAAGAAGTATACCAAGCCACAAGCAGATTCTCCTCCAAGCTACGTCGAAGGTCAATGGGCGCGTAAGGGTAGACCACTGAGCTTCGAGCGTAGGAGGGAAACTCCAAAGGGTCAGTAAACTCAACAAAATGGTGATTGATTCGCTCCCTTAGATCATAAGTCTCAGGAGTGGACCAGCTTGTCCAGCCAGAAGCTCCAGAGGATGAAGAGGTCACAATTTCATCCCATGCAGAGGTCTGTGAAGAAGAGTTTCCTAGATCCATATTTTCATCTTGTCGAAGCAAAGGCTCGAGGGTAGTTCGGTCAGAATACAAAGGGAGCTTAGGGGAAGAATTCTTTGTATCTGTAAGTTTGTAAACCAAGGGATTAAAAGCAATGTGTTCATAGTCCAGAGGTTTATAATCTACAAAAGCCTCCATTACCTGAATATAGAAGGGCGGGTAAAGGTGGCTAATGAATGCGTGGAGGTTCTTTCGAGGGGGAACAACATCACTCAAAGGCTCTTCATATGCTTGATCAATAGAAAGGGAAGTTGATGCAGCCATAACCTATTCGAATACTAAGGTATTGGGATGTTCGACGAGTTAATGTAGATGATCTCCAAATGGATGACGGTTGTATTTCCAGAATATGGACTTCATACACGTTCTGGAAGCGCGGGAAAATTGCAATCCACTAATATCACCAAGTATTGGGTATATTAGTGCGGGGGGTAATGTTGGCTACATATTTTGTAAAAGCCAGTTACAGTTCGACACGTGGCATAGTAAGGGTAATAAAGGAAGGTTATTCAAGCCTTTAATCCTGATCGTACACGTGACAATAAACATTGGTCCTCACATGATCCGAGTAACACTAGATCAAATAAACGGGATGCAAGATGACGTGTCTTCAAACGGTTACTCATATTCAAATCTAAGTACAAGAGGGAAGCTCAACTGCCAGTAATGGCGTAATGGAGCTACTTGTAAGGAAGCATGACCAGCGATCATGGAGGAGCAGTTCGACAGTTCGAAGTGCAGTTCGAAGGTCATCACTGACGAGTATAAATAGCAGGGTAGCCCCCAGAAAGAGGGACGGACTCAGACCATACAAACCAGTCATTTACTTCATATATTTTCTTTCCAGTCATTTACATTTCCAGTCCTTAAATACCTGTTCTTTAAATACCTGCACTTTAAATACTCGCACTGCACTTCGATTCATAGGAGTAGCTTCAAGTAGATTCAAGTAGATTGCTGTTGTAAACCTCTCCGAGGCTGAGTTCGGACCGTTGTAAGTGTTCATTTTTATGAAATACTTCAATTGTTCTTCATATTACTGTTATTTCTCTTAATTTCTCCTAAGTCAAGCCACCAGTAAAAGTCCTCTTCATTGAGGCTGAAAAGAACTAAAACACAATCGTCTGATAATTGGTTGGCAATTATAATTTCTGTAAGGACTGATTGATCCTTGCTGGCACGCTCACATTCACAAAAATACCCTTCGAAAAGCCAAAAAGCCAACATATAAACATGAATTATTGAAGAAAAAATTAAATGCAACAGTAGTATCACAATCCAATCATTAATTATTATATTTTCTTTTTAAATATATATGACATCTAAAATGGGGTTCATCTCTTTCATGTAGATTTATTATTAATTGATGATATCACGTATCACTAATGTAATATCACTAGTGCATTAAAAATATCTCTGTGTGTTTTGTTTTGTATTATATGTGATGTGATATTGTTTAGGAAGAATTTTGATTATTCCCTTACAAATATATAATGATCTTATCTTTTATTTGTGCAACGTCACTTGTGTTCATAACATTAACATTGTAAAGTGCGGGGATATAATTTTTGAATGACAACAAGTGGCCGAGGTGTCACAGAAGTGCCAGCCGAGGTGCCATGTGTCCTGATCATGATGCCGAAATGATTTCGGCTAGGCTGAGGTTATCTGCGAAGATACCGGAATCTAGGATAAGCGGATAAGGGACAATAATCCTAGAATGAGAGAAGATTTCAGTTTGGATAAAGATAAGACTCTTAGAGAGTTTATTCAAATCCTACTGGGAGTCCAAGATTTGCAGTAATCCTAAGTTCATTGAAGTTAGGCTTCTATTGGGACTAGGTTTGTGTTGGCTATAAAAGAGAGGTACCCTCATGGGTCTAAGGTATGCTTTTTATATTCTAAATAGTGAGTTAAGCACTAATTGTTATCTTTGAGAGATAACTGACTTGATCGTCGAAGTGCCCCTGGGTAGACGAACCACCGTCGGAATCTCTTCTTTTTGTGACAGGTCGTTCGGGTTTAATATATTCTGTCGGTGCTCTCCAGCTAAGTACTAGTTTGGCAGCGTGGTCAGAAATCGACACACAATTTGGCGCCGTCTGTGGGAAAGAAAGGAGAATAGATGACCAATGACGGACAAAAAAAGAAGGTTGGGGACGACACCCCTACTGAGAGTGGGAAACATACTGACCCTAACGTCGAAGAAGACAACTGCAACGAAGAAACTCGTGATAAGAATCATAGAGGAAAGAACGTCAGCCAGGAAGGCGACGTACTGAAGAAATCGGATCGGAGCAGGTATTATAACGAGGACGACCTCCAGGTATGGAAAGATAGATGCCTGAGGAGGGATGACAACATGAAGGGAATGGCTGACAAATTGGCTAACCTACAAACGGTCGTCAATTTCATGATACAGAACAACGTCATGCAGCCACCGTTCCCGCTACAAGATACGCCGATTCTAGAGGCCAAGAAAGGTGCCCAGAAAGGGAGACAGAAAACGGTTCCTGCAGTCCCTCAGCATGGCGGCATCAAGGGACATTCTCACCAGCATTCACGGGAGGTTGGGCATGGAGAATCTCAGAAGACACGTTGAACAAAAGAAACCTGGACCAAAGAATATTGAGATGTTCAGGGGAATGAACTCTGTTTCGACACGACCAATGGAGAGAGATCTAGAAGGACTCACAATGACACTGGAAGTAGTGCACCAAAGAGGGTTGGAGAATGATGCGTGGGAGTTGGAATTTACAAGTTAAGGTTGGTTTAATACTTGTTGAAATTTTAAAAATTTAAAGTTAAAGTTAAACCGAGGTCATATTTAACACTTGTTGAAATTTATGAAAAATTTACAAGTTGAAGTTAAACCGAGATCATGTTTAACACTTGTTGAAATTTAAGGAAAATTTACAAGTTCAAGTTAAACTGATATCATGTTTAACACTTGTTGAAATTGTAAGGAAAATTTACAAGTTGAAGTTAAACCGATGTCATGTTTAACACTTGTTGAAATTTTAAAAATTTACAAGTTGAAGTTAAACCGAGGTCATGTTTAACACTTGTTGAAATTTTAAAAATTTAAAAGTTGAATTTAAACCGAGGACATGTTTAACACTTGTTGAAATTTTAAAAATTTACAAGTTGAAATTAAATCGAGGTCATGTTTAACACTTGTTAAAATTTTAAAAATTTACAATTTGAAGTTAAATCGAGGACATGTTTAACACTTGTTGAAATTTTGAAAATTTACAAGTTGAAGTTAAACCGAAGTCATGTTTAACACTTATTTAAATTTTAAAGAAAAAATTTACAAGTTGAAATTAAACCGAGGTCATGTTTAACATTTGTTTAAATTTTGAGAAAAATTTATAAGCTGAACTTAAACCGGGGGCATGATTAAAGGAATGAATAATATAGGTTCCATCACCTTAGGATGCCGAGGTAATAGAACCTAGGGGCAGTTGTGGGGACATAATTTTTGAATGACCACACGTGGCTGAGGTGTCACCGAAGTGTCGGTCAATGTGTCACCGAAGTGTCAGCCGAGGTGCCACGTGTCCTGGTCATGATGCCGAGATGATCTCGGCTAGGCCGAGGTTATCTGCGAAGATACTGGAATCCGGGATAAGCGGATAAGGGACAAGAGTCGTAGAATGAGAGAAGACTTCAGTTTGGGTAAAGATAAGACTCTTAGAGAGTTTATCCCAATCCTACTGGGAGTCCAAGATTTGCAGTAATCCTAAATCCATTGAAGTTAGGCTTCTATTGGGACTAAGTTTGTGTTGGCTATAAAAGAGAGGCACCCTCGTGGGTCTAAGGTATGCTTTTTATATTCTGAATAGTGAGTTAAGCACTAATTGCTATCTTTGAGAGATAACTGACTTAATCGTCGGAGTGCCCCTGGGTGGACGAACCACCGCCGGAATCTCTTATTTCTGTGACAGGTCCCTCGGGTTTAATATATTCTGCCGGTACTCTCCAGCTAAGTACTAGTTTGGCAGTGTGGTCATAAATCGACACACACAATTTAGCGCCGTCTGTGGGAAAGAAAGGAGCATAGATGGCCAACGACGGACAGAAAGAGAAGATTGGGGACGACAACCCTACTGAGAGTGGGAAACATACTGACCTTGACGTTGAAGAAGACAACTGCAATGAAGAGACTCGTGATAAGAATCACGGAGGAAAGGATGTTGGCCAGGAAGGCAGCGTACCGAAGAAATCGAATCGGAGCAGGTATTATAACGAGGATGACCTCAAGATATGGAAAGATAGATGCTTGCGGAAGGACGACGAGATGAAGGGAATGGCAGACAAATTGGCAGACCTGCAAACGATCGTCAATTTCATGATGCAGAACAACGTCATGCAGCCACTGTTCCAGCTACAAGATACGCCGATTCCAGCGGCCAAGAAAGGTGCCCAGAAAGGGGGGCAAAAAACGGTTCCTGCAGTCCCTCAGCATGGCGGGACCAAGGGACATTCTTACCAGCCTTCGTGGGAGGTTGGGCATGGAGAATCCCAAAAGACACATCGAACAAAAGAAACCTGCACCAAAGAACATCGGGATGTTCGGGAAAAGGAACTCTGTTTCGACACGACCAATGGAGGGAGGTCCAAAAGGACTCACAATGACACTGGAAGTAGTGCACCAAAGAGGGCTGGAGAATGATGCTTGGGAGTTGGAATTTGCAAGCTAAGGTTGGTTTAACACTTGTTGAAATTTTAAAAATTTACAAGTTGAAGTTAAACCGAGGTCATGTTTAACACTTGATGAAATTTATGAAAAGTTTACAAGTTGAAGTTAAACCGAGGTCATGTTTAACACTTGTTGAAATTTTAAGAAAAATTTACAAGTTGAAGTTAAACCGATGCCATATTTAACACTTGTTGAAATTTTAAAAATTTACAAATTGAAGTTAAACAAGGTCATGTTTAACACTTGTTGAAATTTTAAGAAAAATTTACAAGTTGAAGTTAAACCGAGGTAATGTTTAACACTTGTTTAAATTTTAAAGAAAAAATTTACAAGTTGAAATTAAACCGATGTCATGTTTAACACTCTTTTAAATTTTAAGAAAAATTTACAAGCTGAACTTAAACTGAGGTCATGATTAAAGGAGTGAATGATATAGGTTTCATCACCTCAGGATGTCGAGGTAATAGAGCCTAGGGGGTAGTTGTGGGTGTAGACGCGCTCGTGGACGCCCCGGGAGGGTTAAGTCCCGTTCTGTCCATTTGGGGTTACTACAGCTCGGACTCTCAAATTGTCACGGTTCTTAATCTGAACCAAAGAGTCCAAATCTGGCAAATCGTTTTGAGAAACAGATTTTTGAAAAAGTAGTGCCAAATATGGACTGCTTTGCCAGATACAGAGTCGCCACCTAAATATTTTTTATGGGAGAATTTAGGAAACCCTGACTCGGTGCCGAAGGCCACATGTCCGTCATCACCGAAGTTGTCTCGGCTCGGGAGCTTGGGTACGATCGGGGAAGGTCAGTTATGAGCACCCCCTTTCGCCCGGTCTGAAGACCGGCCTCTACTAACCGTGATATCCGTTTTTGAAAACTTTATATGTTCTTATTCCGGTTATTAGCCTAGAATTACTATGTTATGCGCACAGCAAACAAGTATAGACCAAATCGCCCAAATTGGAACAAAACATTTCATGTTTATTTTGAAAACGGTTTGCTACTCGCAAGTAGGCTAAAATGCAGATTTTACCACCCTTAAGTGGGCTTTTAGAGAAGATGATTTTGCCACTATCTAGTGGGTTTAAAACTCACAGTTTTAATGCATTATTCCAATTTAGGTAATTCAACCTCCATCCACAGGCATTCGAGCAATTATATCACATAAGCAGCTAGTCTCATGGTAATCATGATATCATGGCAACATTCACACGCATGCGGGATGCTAAAGCATAACTACTTACATTGTACTTCGTGCCAAAACAGTAAACTAGTTAGCAAATATGCATGTCCTAGTCCATGTTAAAATGACTAATGCATCGCATGCAAAAATGTAATTAGAATAGGCTCGGTTAACCTAAATATGGCATATGAGATGCAACCAATTGATTCATGTATTCAATTTGGAATTTGAAAACACGGATGCAGTTAGCATGATGTACCGAGCCTAATGCATGCAATACAAATGCATAAATGCACGCATGTATATCATAAGGTATGCTAATTTCAAAAATGCCCTAATCTACCATCATAAGCAGGTAAATAAAAGGGAAGAAAGAAATGGGGATTGGAAGACATACACACACTCACCCACACTTATTACATCACTGCCCTCACTCGGAGGGTCCAAATGAATATTACAGTCCCAAAATAATAAACAAATAAAATTATTACAAAATTTCTAATTAATTAAAAGAAAAGATGGCAAAGGAAAGAAGAGGGTGGCCGCAGCCTCTGCCTCGGGATGCACAGATGATGCATGCTCGGTCCGCCTTGCCCGGAAACTCGCTGCCATAGCATTGCTGCCTCTGTTTACACTGCCCTGTCTTTCTGAAAATTGCCAAAGTCCTGGAGCAGGTTCCTCACACATTGCAAAGCACCGCCGGCCAGACAGAATTCCCACCGGCACTCCAGAATTTCTATCGGCTGTTATTGGATTCATTGGCACTTCAGATATTGCCAGTCGGCACTAAATTCTGCCGGTCGGCAGAAACTTCCTGCAGAAGATAGTTTGACAGCAAACAGAGAACAGACAGTGCATGGCATGGGGTTTTCAGGTACATGTGAGCATGGTTATGCTTCCTATCATGTTTTGAACTCAAGGAAGTATGACCTTTGATCCTCGAGCCATCAATGGTGCATGATGACCCAAGGGATTAAATTTGCCACTTAATGTAAAGATGCATGCAACATACAAATGAAGACCAAGGCATTATCATGTTGAAGTCAAAGGCCCCGGTGACCGAGAATCAAGGCACATTACATCACTTGAAGTATGAATGTCCCTTGACCCTCATATTTGGCTTGACACCCCAAGCCAAATGGTGCAATGCATGTTATGCTCACAAGGCTCAAAATGCGACATGATGCTAATTATGCAAGACATGCCAAATGTCATGCAACAAATATGACAAGTATGTAATGCTAGCATGTAAGATGCAAGTGTGATACAAAACATGAACCAATTTGACAATGGGATTAATATACCACAAAGCTTAACGGAGCAACCATGCAATGAACATGAAGCAAGCATGCAATGGGACCTTGAAGTGATAAAGGTGCAGGCCTTGACTCACCTCAAAACAGCACCAAAAGTGCTCAAAATGATGGACAAACTCTCATGTCAACATGCAAGCCAATAGACCCAAGGCTAAGGCACCAAAAGGGCCACTTCATTTCCAAAAACAAGACCAAATCATGGCATGATTTAGACAAGTAAAAACAGAGTTTTTACATGCAAAATGGGACTCCAAAACCTCCTAGTATGGCAGCTACAATACCTCCCATGAAATGCTACCACCAAGACTCATTCCTAGGCATAAGAGAGTACACCCTCAAGGCATAAAAGAGGTCAAGCATGCGCACATACAAACATGATTCTTGGACTAAAATAGCATGGCAAACAACTTCAACTCATTAAAGTGGATCAACTAAGGCATGCTAGTGACTCATATACTTGAGGGCTCACAAGCCAAAATGCATAGCAACCATATCAAACATGTTGAACATGACCAAATGGATAACCAAAATACTTTAAGCATGGAAAAATAGTGCTAACATCTTCATGGAACCAAACCAACACATGCAAAAATCATGGTCTAAACACAAGGGACATTTCTAGGCCAAATGGAGCAATACAAAGCAAGTACTACAAGCATACAAGGAGGCACAAATCCGGCCAAAAACAGAGATCCCACATGACCTAAGAACACCCAAAAAGTTTTGAAACGAAGCAAAAACCAAGCAAGCATGCATGTCACCCTTTTGGGCCACAACTCAAGGAAACAAGACCATAAAGGGAGAGGGGTGTCCCTCTCCTATGCAAGACTTCAAACCGACTTTTTCAACACTAAAAATACACTGATTTTCAGTGGGGAAGAGATCAAAAATACAAAGATGACCAAAGCTTAACCAAAGAGGCAACAAAAGTGGCCAAACAAGGCCTAATAGAGTGAGTTTGCACTCAAAACACCAAACCACCTTAATGAAAGTTCTAAAGCATGAAAATATAAGCCTTATTCATGTTATACACAAAAGCTAAATCAAAAAGCAAAATAAGTAAAAAATGATTGCATGTTTGGGGAATATAAAGCAAGATGCTCACCCTTGAAGAACCTTTGAAGAACAAATGGTCTAGCCCTCTTCTTTTGATCAAAATCAGTCCAAAAACTCAAGAAACAACCCCCCAAGTCCCTCAATCTCGGAGCAAGGTGTAATAGTGTGTGTAATGGTGCAAAAGTAAGGTAAAAACACACTTTTGAGCTAAGAAACACACACAAAGGAGGAGAGAGAGGGAGATATAGAGATAATATGTATCTATATCTCTAAGCTCTGGTTTTTGGTTCCAAAGTTTTAACCTAGATCAAAGAGGAAAGCCCTCCTCTTATAAGACTCCCTCTTGCAAAGCTTCTCCAACAAGCTTGCTTAGAGGGAGATCCCTCCATACATGGAGGGAGGCAGAGTTGGTGCCAGCTATCACAGCTGGCACAAAATATCTCCACAAAGTGGGTGAACAGTGGTCGGCTGCCCAAAAAAGTTATTTTGACAAAAAAAGGTGTCGACCGGCAACAAACTATGCCGACCGGCAACAAATTGTGCCGATGGAAGCAAAAGACCAGCCAGTGGCCTCTAGCTACTACCGGTGGTGTGTGGGGATGCCTCACAAGGCATTCCCTGCCCTTCCAAGGCAAAACACAAGTGTTTGGTATGAAACCAGACACTAAACGGTCAAGTTCGGAGATCCTGAGGTAGGGCGCGCGAGCCGAAACGTCCGGGAACTCCAAACGAACACGAACATGGATAATCACCGAGTGTTCCAAGCGGTGACGTCCAAGTCTCGAGGACGGTCAAAAATGGGGTGTCTACAGTGGAGACATAATTTTTGAATGACAACACGTGGCCGAGGTGTCATCGAAGTGCCAGCCAAGGTGCCACGTGTCTTGGTCATGATGCCGAGATGATCTCAACTAGGCCGAGGTTATCTGCGAAGATACCAGAATCCAGAATAAGCGGATAAGGGACAAGAGTTCTAGAATGAGAGAAGACTTCAGTTTGGGTAAAGATAAGACTCTTAGAGAGTTTATTCCAATCCTACTGGGAGTCCAAGATTTGCAGTAATCCTAAGTCCATTGAAGTTAGGCTTCTATTGGGACTAGGTTTGTGTTGGCTATAAAAGAGAGACACCCTCGTGGGTCTAAGGTATGCTTTTTATATTCTGAATAGTGAGTTAAGCACTAATTGCTATCTTTGAGAGATAACTGACTTGATCGTCGGAGTGCCCCCGGGTGGACGAACCACCGCAGGAATCTCTTCTTTCTATGACAAGTCGTTCGGGTTTAATATATTCTGCCAATGCTCTCCAGCTAAGTACTAGTTTGGTAGTGTGGTTAGAAATCGACACACACACAAAGCTATCAATTTTTTTTTTTTTGGTTTCCCATTTTGATAACCATCTATTTTTGAAAAAACATATATGTTTTAGGAATCTACTTATCAGGATCTTTTAATCAAAATCAACATTAAATATGAAATTATGTAAAAATAATATAAGAATTTCTTAGTTCCTCAAACAAATTACATTTTCTAAAATTGTGAAATTTCAGTTTCTGGGCTTAAGAAACTATTAAATTTTAGTTTCCATGCCTGGGAAATTGTGAAATTGCAGTTTCAATGTGCCATTTGTTCTCCATTTCATAGTTATAGTTTCTCAAATAAATAAATTGAAATATTCAATTTCTTAGTTTGAGAACTATGAAATTTTATATTTTTCAAACTGCAAAAATAAAATTAAAAAAAATTCAAATTTTTGCATTTGAGAAACTATGAAATTTCATAATTTATTTGAATAAATTGTGACATTTCACAATTTTTGTACAAAATTTTAAATTTTTATGAAAACTAAGAAATTTCTCAAAATTTACCAGATTTCATGGATTTTGTTTGTGTGTGTATGCACATGCGCCCATGTGGAAATTCAATTTTTGACAAATTTGTAAAGAAATTTTGAAAATCAATTAAAAATAAATGAGAAACTAATCATTTTTAAAAAAAAAAATCTACTATGAAACTTTTTTTCTTTTTTTCTTTCAAAATTTTATATTCAATATAAATATTATTTGATAGATATTCTACAATATGTTGCAAAAATGTAAATTTTATGGACAATGAATATATCAAACGAAAGTTGCGAATTTTTAGGTTTTTTAAGAATAAACCAAAAAAATCACATAGCTTCAAGTTGGTTGTTAGAGCATCTTCAATGTTAGCAAAACCTTTTGCTATTGCTAAAAAATAATAAAGCTAAACCATTATTATTATTTAGCATTTATTTAGTACAAGAAATAGTTAGACGTAAAATTGTTAAGAGTATCTCTAGCGATAGATAGCTAATTAGATGAAGTCAGATTTGGCGTAACTAAAATAATAATAATAAAAATTCATCGAGATTTGTCCCTTTTATCTTTCTATTTTGGGTCCATATACCTTTGCATTTTTAACCTTTTTTCTTTTGTGTGGGAATATAAGAATATAATTAGTGTATGGATGTATTTTAAGAATGACATCACGTGGTTGAGGTGTTGTCGAGGTATCGGCCGAGGTACCACGTGGGCGAGACATGTTGCCGAGATGGTTGCGGTATGGCTGAGGTATGGTATGGTAATACCGGAATCCCAAGATATTTGGATAGGGGATAAGAGTCCTAGATAAGAGCAGACACTTAGTCTGGATAAGGATAATGCTCTTGAGGAGTTTATCCCTATCTAGTTGGTAGTTCAAGATAAACATTGTGCTTGAATCCTATGAAGTGAGACTTCTAGGGGACAAGGGCACTATTGACTATAAAAGTGAGGCACCTTAGTGGGTCTAAGGTACGCTTTAATTGAGATTTGTGTTACTTCTTTAATATTTTCGAGAGATAAGATTGACTGACTTGATCGTCGAAGTACCTTCGGATGGATGAGCCACTACGGTATTCTCATCGGTGGTTGGCTTAATCTATTTTGCCGTGTGCTCTCCAGCTAAGTTCCCTATTTGGTTGTGTGGTCAGAAATCAACACCTACAATTTGGCACCGTTTGTGGAAACTTAGTGTAGCTTGCTTTTTGCACTCTTTTCGGATATGACTAGCCCTACAGTTCGGATTTCTGTGGTTCTGAATCTAATTTTACAAATGCAATGAGAAACCATGAAAACACAAAAAGAGTCCAAATCTGACAATTCTTTTGAAAAATCGATGTTTGAATCAAATGCCAAAAATGGACTTCTTTGCCAGATTTCAGAATCGCCACCTAAATATTTTTGAAAAATTTAGGAAACCTGTGACTAATGCCAAAGGCCACTTATCCATCATCACCAAAGTGTCTCGGTTTGGGAACTTAGGTTCGAGAGGAGAAAGTCATGAATTGAGCACCCCACTTGTCCGATCAAAGATTGGCCTCTACTAATCATCATGCGATTTTTATTTATATTATATGCTCTTGTTTTGATTATTAGCTAACTTACTATGTGTTGCACAACATAAATATAAACTAATTTGCAAAAGTTGAAACACTTTGATTTTATGTTTGTTTGAAAATTGTTTTGAATACGTGTCACTTAAAAAAGCGAGTTTGTATGTACATTTCTCAATTTTTCCCAATTTTAGCAATTAGCCTTCATCCACTGGCATACAGGTATATCACTTAAGCAATTGGCTTCATGGAAACATGCTTGATATGACAACCCGAACACGCAATGCGGTATGCTAAAACAATAAACACTCACCTAGTACTCTAAGGCAAGCCAAACAAAGCAAAACAAAATAATTAGAAAACATGCATGCCCCTAATTAATGCAAAATGACTAATGTGACACATGCAATCATGCAATTTAAATAGGGCCAGCTACTAGCATGGTATATGAACCAATTCAAGACATGCAATAAATCACGTATTCAAGCAATTAATTTGCAATTGACATTGGTTAGTATGATGAGCTGAACTCTAATGCATGTGAGACGAGTGTATGCAAAGCGTGAAAAATGCTAGTTTGAAAAATGATGTTCTATACTAACCATTGCAAGTGAATAAGTAAAAGGGACAAAGAAATGGGGTTGGAAGACATACATATTATTACATGTTTGCCCTTATACAAGAGGGTGGGAATAAGTGTTCGAGGGTCCGAAATAAACATTTTTTTTAAAAAGCCAAATAAATGAAAGTAACTAACTAGACATTTAAATTAATAAACAAGTTATCTTAGTTAATAAACAACCATAAGTGCAATAAAGATATAATAATGAATATAACAACAAGAATTATTATAATTAATTACAACAATGTTAATGACAATATTAATCTAAGCAACCATGAGGCTCAATGATTGCATGCACAGTGGCGGTTTTCAAAGCTGCCATGTCTGCTTTCCTTGGAATTTGCTCTGTTTCACATCCAGCCGCTGCCTTCTGTTTTTGTAGAACACACTGCCTACCAAACATTGAAGGCCGGCCAGGCCCTAATTTCGTGCAAAACCTTGTTTTGTGCAAAACCTTGTTTTGTGCTCTGAGGTGAAAACAGTGCAAACAGAGTTGCTTTGAGCTCTGTTTGTCCCTTCTGTTCGTCTCTGTCATGGCAAGGCTCAAGAGAAGAACGGAGTGAATTCCGAAGCCATCAATAAGCAAGTTGATTGCTTGATGATTACGAAGACAATCGAACAAAAGTTGATGAATGCCATGCATGACCACCCTTCCCTCCTTATCATGGAATGAACTTAAAGGAGAGAGATACAGACGCTTCAAGTTTCATTAACACATCATGAATTGGTGCGTGACGATTCTTGACACTAGGGATTTGGCATAATGTCCAGCCGAATCCAAGCAACCGTACTCATTTTCTTTACATTGCTTTTATCGATTTTAGGCCAATTTTATTAGTCTTGTCCGTTCTTTAATCAATTTGTCCCACAGTGATAGTTAAGTCCACTAAATGAGAAGAAATGCCAAACGAGAAGTAACTCGAAGCATGAAAGAGGGACTATGCCTTGATGATGAACCTCTGAAGAGATTAAGCCATTGAGCATAGGTCTCTTTCCCATGCCTCGAACAACATCAATCTTTTTATACAATTCTCAAGCAAACAAAAGAAAAGAAGAAAAGAGGGAGGTTGCAGGCAGGGTTGCAAGATTGATTTTAAGAGTGAGATGCTCAAGATGAAAACTAAGCAAAGAAAAACTATCAACTCAAATGGCTTGATGTCTAAGGCCTAAACAAGCAAAACCATGAGGACTTACAACATGATAGGCAAAGTATTCAAAGCATAAACCAATTAAATGAAACAAAACAAGTTTAAATAGACCATAATATGTAAAAATCAGTGACCAAAATGAGTTTTAAAGAGCATGGAAAAGATAGGAACAAGTAAGAGATCGTAAAGCTAGTAACCAGAAACAAGGGGAGGTTGCTAGCCTCTCCATTTTTGAGACCTCAAACCATGTTTTTCAGCATATTTTAAACTCTGAAAATCAGTTTGGAGACAAAAAAGAAGTGTAAATACAAGGGTATGAGCTATAGAGTTAGGTGCAAGAAAGGGTGTTAACCTTTACCACCTTCGGTAAACATTCAAACCCAAGTCTCAACACTTGAAAGTGGATCAAAACAATACAAAAAAAAAAAAAAAACAAGAACTTGATAGTAAAAGACAGAAATGAAAACAAAAGAGAAGATGGTAGGCTTATACCTCTTGAAGAGGGTAAGCTCTTTGTTGTGAATCAAACTAGGTCCAAACACACTTTCAAGCTTGAATTGTGATGCTCAAGGCTCAACCAAGGCTCTAAGGCTAAGGTGCAAGGGTGTGTATGGTGTATGGAGATCTTTCAAAGGTGGTAAGGTTGCTGAAAGGTTGCTTGCACAAGAAGAAAGAGCTCTCAAGAAGGTGTATATGCTCTTTGGAAATTGTTCAACACTCAAAACAGAGATATAACCTTGTTTTTATAGAATTTGAGCAAAAGAGGTCATAAATATCTTCAAAAATAGACAACTGGCGGGATCCCACCCAGAACAGTGTTTCTCGCTACCAAGGCACACCCGGCCCCAAATGGCCACGGCTGGCTCCCAATGTGGCACGGCGCGGGCCTCAATGTGATGCCCTATCTCTCTGCTTCAGACTCAGCATAAGGTGACACAATGTGTAAAAATGGATTTCTAGGGTACAAACAATGTGAATATGGAAGATTTGAGATTATTTCGGAACTTAAACGTAGCTTCTTTGTTAAGACCTCGACCCACACACAACACCACTTTCATCATCGAGTGTACCGAGCAAAGCACTCAAGCCTTGCGGGCAGTCAAAAATGGGTTGTCTACAGTTGCCTCTCTTTGACAGAACTCGAAGTCATAAAGTGACGTGAGTGAATGTCAACGCCTAGAGATGACCAATTTGACGAGGCTGCAAGGCTTGGGCAAGAAATCAAGACGTAAATGCAAAGATTGAACTCAAGGGCAAAGTGCAAAATGACATGCAGAAAATAACTTATGATCATGCAATGAAACTAGGCAATGAAACAACGCTGTCATCCAAACAAGAATGCAACATTGAATGAAAGCATAAATCAAATCCAGACGTGTCTCAAGCAGAAAGAAGTGAATAAACAAACACGTCTCACGTGGAAAGGACAAAGGAAGCACAAACCAAACTACGCTTCATGTAGAAAGGATGTAAGAAAATGCAAACCTAGCTACGTCTCGTATAGGAAGGGTGAAGGGCGACGTAACCACCGGGCACACCCGAGGTTTTTAACTGAGATCCTAACGCATCTCATGCACTAAGAGGAAGGGGGTTGTGAACACCGAGCGCACCCGATGTTTTTTACCAAGATAAACAATCCTAACGCGTCTCACGTGACAGGAGGAAATGTGGTCTGAACATCAAGCACACCCGATGTTTTTAACCGATTTAGACAATCCTAACGCGTCTTACGTGAGAGGAGGAGGAAGGTGTGAACACCGGGCACACCCAATGTTTTAAACCGATGCAAACAATCCTAACGTATCTCACGCGAGAGGAGGAAAAGTGTGAACAGAGGGCACACCAGATGACAATCCTAACGCGTATCACATGAGAGAAGGAGAATGGTATGAACACCGGGCACACCTGATGTTTTTAGTCGAGACAAACAATCCTAACGTGTCTCATGCGAGAAGAGGAAAAGTGGTGTGAACATTGGGCACACCCGATGTTTTTAACCAATTTGGACAATCCTAACGCGTCTCACGCTAGAGAAGGAGAATGGTGTGAACACCGGGCACACCCGATGTTTTTAACAGATTTGGACAATCCTAACGCGTCTCACGCGTGAGAAGGAAAGGTGGTCGAAGGAACAAACAACACTAAAATATGACACAACGAGATCGAAAGGCCTCGGAGAATGAATTTGAGGTGCCAAAGTTAAACATGGGTTTCAAAGTAACTTAATTTTTGAAATTTGTAATTTAGTTCACCGATTTTTATGGAAAATAGGCTCCATTTGAATATGCTGCACCTCTGGAAAATGATAACAGTATAAGTAATACACAAAATCCGAAATAACGACGAAATAATGGAACAAGTGAATTACGGGACAAACAACGAAATGACGGAACATATTTATAAACTAACGGAACAGTTTAAACAAAACAAATTAGGAGTTTAAACAAAAAAAATCAAATTATAAGTTTAAATTATGAGTTAAACAAATAAGAGTACGAGTTTAAACACAACGAATTAGGAATTAAACAAATCCAATCATGCATTTAAAGAAAACGAATTACGAATTAAACAAATCCAATTTTGCATTTAAAGAAAACGAATTATGAATTAAACAAATCCAATCATTGAGCATGTAAACAAAACAAATTAAATAAACTAATTTATGTATTTGAATAAAATGAATTAAATAAAGTAACGCGCCTCCTCATTTCTTTTTTACTGTTTTATGGTTTTTCTTTCTTTTCTTTACCTTTTCTTTTCTTTTGTTTTTTTCTTTTTCTTTTCATTTTTTTTGGTGTGTGTGTGTGTTTGTTTTTCTCTTTTTTTGTTCTTGTTTTTGTTCTCTATTTTTTTTTTCTTCTCTGTTTTTTTTTTTTTCTCTTTTTTCTTCAAATTCGAAGCAAGGCTGCCCAGTACTGAAATGATCAAAACAAACAAATTGAATTACATTTGGAGCTTGCCAGGCCTAAATGAAGCACGACGGGGCTCCAATAGAGCCGACTGGGCCTCGATAGCGGCAGGGGCAAATTTGGGAAACCACAACCCGTGGTTAAATAAAACACAACCTAACCCCTATTTTGCATACATCCTAGGTCGAAACTCCTCCCCCTTTCTCTCTAGGCTTCCTCTCTCTTTAGATTTTCCATCCCCTTGAGTTACCCAATGACCCTTGCAATTTTTCTTCATGAAACCCTTTCCTTCCTCTACATTTTGAACATAACAAAATTTGTTTCGGTTGAGTTTCGGGTTTTCCCTTGATTTTTCTTAAATTATCACATATTTGCCCACACTTTTCTCACTCTTTCTTTATTTTCTCTCCCTTAGGGTTTGGGATTTGGGGTTTTCACTCAAGCTCATGCACCCGCTCACTTTTTTGCACCGTTTCCACACTCTCTCTCTATGGCCAGTGACGAGATTCCCATTCCGGACCCTGCCATTGGTATTGGGGCCGTCCTAGGTGAGGATATAGAGGCCGAGGACGTTCCCGTATCGCCTCCCCTCGTCGATAGGCCATTTGATACAGTCACCTACCGACCATGTATACACATCTCGCCCCTAGGCGGTATTTTGTGATTCGAGGGCCTCATTCCAGGAATAGATAAGGACATCCTACTGCGAGAGCCCATGGAGCACTTGTTCGTCGATGCCTCCACAGTAAGCAACCTTTCTTTTGTTTTGTACATATGTTAAATCTCATAAGCAAACCACTCATTAATGCTATATACACTTCCCATTTACAGGTGATAGCTAGGAGGATTGGCAGCTATGGATCCATATCCGGCCCCCAACACTAGTATGAGAGGCTTTCCACAAAGGTCCGCACACTGGTTGATGTTGCCGGCTTTGGGCCTTTCTATACAGGGCTCATATAGATGAGAGCCAAGCAACTACTCTACGGGGCCCTAGTAAAGAGATGGTGGGACACCACAGACTCGTTCTACTTCTCATCAATCGGGGAGCTGACTCTGACCCTATACGATTTTGCGATGCTCATTGGCTTGCGAGTTGGGGTTGGCAGCTCGATCTCATTTGATCCTGATATGACACAGTGGAGAGCTGCACAGCGTCAGTTTCTCGGGGTGACCCCAGACACTACTAACCATAGGATGGTGAGGTATAGTTGGTTCGTGGAGCGCTTCACCGACCTTCAGCTAGCTATGCCAAATAAGGTTGCCCAGTACACCCGTGGCTTCCTCATGTATCTCCTCGGTACTAACTTGTTTGCAAACAGGGAAAACACCATGGGGTTATATCTCTTGGGAGCACTAGTGCACTTACCACAGGTGGTAGAGTATGATTAGGGTGGCGCCGGCCTGGCCACCCTGTACTGCTACATGAGCTTCGTATCCCGCCGCAAGGCGGATTCATTAGGCGGCTACTGGAGGGTTTAGGAGGTACATCTCACACTTACTTTTCTGTTTAGATTGCATTCTGTTTAATTTTGCATTTTCTGCTCATCTTTACCTTGCATTTTGTGTTTATCATGCTCATTTACTTCATCCATTTTTTTCTTCTTGCAGCTATGGGTTTACACATATTTCACCTCTCTAGCTCCAGTCCTAATGAGGCCGATTGAGTTGTCAGTACCCTGCTCCTGGTACTACAACTCTCGATTCAAGCGATGTCGCCGCGTAGACCGAGACTTCCCTTACTTTTGCTGTTTCTTTGACACCATCACCGCCGATCAAGTAACAAAATACCAATCTTTACATTTTACAATTTCTATGCTGCTGTTGCCATACTGTTTGATTCCATACTGCACCACTCTTCTTCCACTGCCATTTCTGTACTGCACTGCAATTATCATACTATTTAATCTTTGATATTGATTTTTTTTTTTGCTTTGCACATTCTGTCCACAGGTTGACTGGCACCCCTGGGCAAGTATCCCTCAAGCAGAGAGGGTGACTTATGCTGCTGCTTGGGAGGCCTCTACCATGCAGATTATTTTTTAGGGCCCTTTCGGCAGGACATTCTATTTGGGAGAGAGGTTCCTTCGCCAGACCCGGGGCATACTATTTGGTATGAGAATAGTTGATCACCTCCACAACGGGCCCCAGATTGATCATCTTATGCGGGGAGAAGACGGTGACTGGTACCATGAGCCTAGTGACTTCACAGTCTTCCTACATACTTGGGTGATGTCACCTCTTACCCTGGGTGTGGTCTGTGCTATACCTGAGGTTGCTGCTGTTGCCGCTGCCGCTAGAGGGGTTCTTACTATAACTCCCGTCCCTGGGCTTCTGGCGATTCCCATAGAGGTCATATATATGTGACCAGATGGGGTGATCGAGCAGATCTCCCTAGAACACATTGACAAGAGGGATCACAGATTGGTGATGGCTCTTAGTGTTGAGCAGGTACACACTTCTTCTTGTTTCTACCCATTGTGTTACTTTATGTTTTCACTGCCCTCTGTTATTTCTGTCCATTGTTCTTATATCCTCTTCTCTTTTGCAGGTACATGCGGCATATGCTGATGACCTTCTCCGAACGATTGACCGACTACTTCTGATGGTGCAGAGGAGACAGACTACTCTGGCTACTCACAGGATTGAGGTATACTTTGCCCCTAGTTTACAGTAATTACAATCTTGCTCATAACTCTATTGGTCTCTTTTAATATCTGTACTCTGTCTTTTTTTTTCTTTAGTTTGAGCCAGCACCAGTTGCACCTACAGGACCTTATCCAGCTAGGAGACGGAGACGAGGCCCAGTAAGGGGCAGAGGAGGAGCTGACCAGGGAAAAGGTAGAGTGAGGCAGCGCTCACCTTCCGAGGAGTCCTTTGAGGAGTACACGACCTCCGAGGAGGAGGGGAAGGCGGTTGATATGCAGTCTAGCAACCCCAATGATGACAGTGATACACCTCCTCCGCAGCCGAGGAGGAAGAGAGCGGGGATGGGTTACTGACGATGATGATGATTTCTTGTTTTAGTTCTTATTTTGCTTTGTAGTTAAAGGCTAGCTTCAGATAGACCCTTTTGTTTTTGAAGGCTCTTCTTTTGTTTTGCTGTTTTGTAAACAACGATCGGGGTTGGACCCACTAGTTTATAAAAAGACAGACTTTGTGAAATGATCTTCTTGCATAATATGTGATGAATGGTGTAACCTTTGCACAAGACTTAAAACAGCGAATACCTGCTCTTGCATTCATTCTTGAATCGGATAACAACCCACAATCGGACAAAATGTAAAATACAACTCGATAATAGGAAAACAAAATGAAAGCAACACGAAAATACTAAAAAACACTTGGTACAAACAAAATAGGACTCAAAACACAGCCGTGGTACACCAGGGCTAAGGCCAGCCTTTTCTAAAATTGCTCTCCAACTGTCATGCACTGCTTCTTCTCAAACTTTATAAATGGTTCTTCCATGCTATTTTTCTGGTAGAATAGCAATTTTTTGGTATTTTGCTATCAAGATGGAGACGCTACTCAACAATAGGCTCCGAGACTAGATAGCCATTTTGGACGGCTTGAAAAAGGTGAACTTTCACGGTTTCAGCCTAAACGCCCCTTTTCCTTTGAGTCACACTTCTCTTTGCTTTCCATTCCTTCATACTGCAGTTCGATGTTAGAACCCGATCACGCATGTGTTTCGCTTTGGTTCACAAGAAATGTGTCCAACGTTCAAAGAATTTCAAGCCTTGATGGAATCCCAATGCGACGAAGAAATCATGTCGCAACCCCGTTTCGACCATGCCCAGACTTTGGGACAGATGTGTGGATTACCATTGCACGAGGCTCGGTCTTTGGCTCATGACGGGGAGCTGAACATCCCCGGTTTAGTTCATCGATTTTCCGCTATTGGAGACAGGGGCGACCTTCTCTGGCGCAGCCACCAATAACATGCTCTCTGTTTATGCTTACTTGCGCAATTCCTCCTTGCCCCTAGTTTCAGCGGAGCCAACATCCAGTTGATCAAAGTGGCCTAATGTCTGAAAGAGGGCAAGAGTTGTATTGGTTTAGCACTGACCGAGACCTTGATGGGCCTAGATGCTTTCTGTCGTGGAGAGACTACCGGTTGGCAGGGAGTCCGCTACTTCTCCAGGGATTATTTCCCACCCTTCTTATTTATGATTCTCACATCACTCAATACTCAATCTCTGTTTTTCTATCAAAACCTCTTCCTTACTTTTCCCTCATCGTACACCTATCTATTCTTTAACCTATCTTATTTTTCATCTCTTCCCAGGTATGGTTGATGGACAAATTAAAAGTAGTAGACCCTTGCCCTAAGTACTCAGCCCAAGCTTACTTCTTTCACCAATGGCTAGTCGATTTCTCCTTAAAGGGGTTGTGGTGTGACTGGATGTGTAGCCGGTCTACAGCTGACATAGCTTGGCATTGCCTCTGGCTTGATGTAACTGAGATGAGCTACAGCATGTCTCGCCAGCCGGGTATACAGTTGATTGGCCTTACACACTGTGTATCCTATTTCCCCTTCTGATTCAGGCGCCAGTTCGAGCATGATCAAACACGTCTAGGTGAAGGGATGAAATACCCAACTTTATTTCCCATTCATGGTTCACACTTGCCTCGGTACCTCACTGCTTGGGGGACGAGAGAACTTCTGGCCTCTACTTTTAGCTTCAATTACACCCTGTTTGACGAGTGCTTGGCTTGGTTTGAAGAGGAGGAACGAATCAAACCATCTTTGGCAGCAGAATCCTCTACAAGGTTGAACCTGACTTAGCTGTGGCCCTAGTTTTACTGCTTTGATATCTTATTTTCAAGTTTTATAATGTAAAAGCAACTTTGATTGAATCAGAAGTTAAAATATGTACTTGTTTTGAAATCAATACGTACTTGTTTTGAAATCAATGAAATTAAAGTTGCGAGCACTGAAAATTTTTCTTTCGATCTAAAAATGGTCGAAGTTGTAAAAGGTAAATGTAGACACGCGCCTTCGGGCTTTTGCTTACTATAATTCGGACTCAAACGTCACGGTACTTAATCTGATCTCACAATGTGTAATGTGAGATTGATAAATCACTAAAGAGTCCAAATCCGGCAAATCGTTTTGGAAAACTGATTTTTGTAAAGAAGTGCCAAACATGGACTGCTTTGCCAGATACAGAGTCGCCACCTAAATATTTTATTTTGGAGAAATTTAGGAAACCCTGACTCGTGCCTAAGGCCACGTGTCCGTCATCACCAAAGTTGCCTCGGCTCGGGAACTTGGGTACGATTGGGGAAGGTCATTTAATGAGCACCCCCGCTCGCCCGATCAAAGATCGGCCTGTACTAAGTATGATATCTTGTTTTTGAAAACACATGTGTTCTTATTCCGATTAATTAGCTAGAATTACTATGTGATGCACACAGCAGAATAGGTATAGACTAGATCGCCTAATTTGGAATAAAACATTGCATATCTGTTTGTTTGGAAAATAGTTTGAAGTTTGCTACTCGCAAGTAGGCTAAATTCGGGATTTTAATGAATTGTTCCAATTCAAGTAATCCAACCTTCACCCACAGGCATGCAGGCAGTTAATCACGTAAGCAAATAGCCTCATGGCAAGCATTCTTTCATGGCAACATTAACATACATGCAGTATGCTAAAGCGTAAACACTCACAGTGTACTCCAGGCCAAAAAAAAAGGGAACTAGTTAGAAATCAATGCATGGTCCTAGTTCATGTTAAAATGGCTAATGCAACACATGCGAAAATGTAATTAAAATAGGCTCGGCTATCCTAGAATGTCATGTGAAATGCAACTTGATAACATGCTGTTTGAACACGTATTCAAGTAATGTATTGAAAATACAATGCAGTTAGTATGATGCGCCGAGCCCGGTGCATGCAAAGTAGATGAATAGATGCAAGCATGCTAGCATAAGGTATGCTAAATGAAACATGCCCTAAAACTACCCATCGTAAGCGGTTAAGCAAAAGGGAGAAAGAAATGGGGATTGGAAGACATGCATCACACACACGCACGCTTATTACAACAGCTGGCTCTCTTGAGGAAGAGACCAAATAAAGAGCTAACTAGCTAATCTAAGCTAATTAAACTAATTATTACACAATAAATTAATTAACTAATCCTAGTTAACTAATTATTACAAAACAAATTGGCTAACGCATTAACTAATTAAAGTACAAACCAAAGCAAAAGCAAGCTATCTAAGCATGGCAGCTAAGGAAAGCAGTAAATCAGGAGCTTTAGAGGTAGAGGAATGCATGCATGTCCAGTCGCCTCGTTCAGAAATCCAGTGCGATGCCCCGATGTGCCTCTGTTTTCATTTGTTCTCAGAAACTTGCACCAAGCTCCAGAAAGCTGAAAATCTACCTTGGGAATCCTGTGAGAGGGTGGCCGGCCACTTTTGGTCTCTAGAAACACCTGTCGACCACTTTTGATTGCTGAAAATCAAGAAAAGTGGTTGGCCAGCTACTTTTTCTGGCTGGCCGACCAGTTGTTGCTGTTGAATTGCAATTTGTTGCAACAGAGAGCAAGAAAGGGCATGGAAATGTATTTGCAAGATATGTATGCACAACCACCCTTCCTATCATGTCATGAACTCAAGGGAGTGTAGGTTCTCGATCCTCGGGCCATCAATCGCGCATTTTCATGCATGATGGCCGAGAGGCGAAGTTGCACAATTCAATATGAAATGAATGCACAAGTAAACACATAAAGCCTAGAACTCTATCATGGATGATCAAGAGCGTCAGTGACCGGGAATTAAGGCACGTTTCATCACTTGAAGTATGAAACGTCTCTCGTTTCCCGTGTTTGGACTAACACCTATTCCAAACACAATTCAAGCAAGCATGGCATGCTCAATGTAATGAAATGCAACCTTAGCATGCAAGCATGCAATTACATGGCATACTTAATGCGATTAGCAACCTAGCATGCACAATACAAGGCATGAGATGGCATACACAATGCTAAATGCTAAGAACTAGATGGCATACTCGATGCAAGGCAATCATAAGGGTTCTCAACACAATGTAATGAATGCATGCACAATGCAATATACATGGGCAACTTATGTAATATACCAAGCATGGCATGGTCAACGCAATATACATGGTATACTCAATGGACTTAAGCCAAAAGGGTAGACCTCAATCATGCCCAAATCAGTGGCCATTGGTGATGAAATGAATGCACACAAAGCAAGGCATGCATGCACAATGCATTGGCCATCAAAGAGGCCAAAGAACACAACTCTCAAGAGTGCTTAATGAATGACAAAAATGGAAGTGTAACAACACTAAGTGCACTGAAAAGAAGCAAGAAATGCTGCCAAATCATTCAAACAACATAAGTAAAGCATGCTAGGGTCCTAAGGCATGAAAGCTAGCAAAAAGCAACACAAATGAGGCATGCAATACATGGCACAAATGCATGAACTAAGCATGGACAGAGCTCAAGTAGGTCAAAACAAGGACCAAAACATGCTGAGATAGGGGCTTAAAGGCCTAGGCATGCAAGCATACGAGCTAAGTCAAAACAAGGCAACAAATGCACAACCCTTAGAGGCACTCAAAGGGTGAATGAAGTAGGAACATGGTAATGCTAAATGCTCTGAAATGTCATGTTAAGTGATGCTAAATCATGTACACAACACAAATGAAGCATGCAATGATGCTCAAAGCTTGAAGCAAACAAGAGAACTTGTACTACAAGTATACAAAACATGAAGCATGCGATCAAGGCAACCTAAAACAGTCCTAGAACATGTTAAAATGAGTCTAAAACATGCATGAAAGGAAGCCAAAATGTGCTATCATGAAGGACATAAGGTATGGTGAATGCAAGGCAAATGGGGTGGATTACACTACACCTATTAAGACCAAGCATGGGATGACTCGACCAATGAAAATTAGAGTTATGTCATGGCAAAATAACCCCAAATAAGCACTAAAATGGTGGCTCGCAAGCAAGGGCATGAAGGCATACGCAATGGTTCATGTTAAGACATAAAAGGGGCCAACCCTCCAACGCATTGAACGAGTGATAAATGTGAATGTATGGCCATGAAACATGGACTGAAATCTTATAACAAATGATGCCAAATCACTGAAATAGGCCAAGCAATGCATGCTAGTGGATTCGATGGATAAGGCTAACAACCTAGATTGAACTATAGCTATACAAAGCAAGTCATGGATGACCATTACAACCAAAATCAGACCTTAAACATGCTAAAACATGAACAAAATCTTCTTGAAGTTAAGCCAAAAGCATGCTAGAATGACATGTCACAACATGATGTATGTTAGGCTATTTCATGGAAATACACTACAAGTGCAAGGAGCATGCAAAAGTTAACCAAACCAAACCTCAACAGAGGTATGACATGATAAAACATCACCAAATACATGCTGAAATGGACACAACATAGGCTAGAATAAGATGCTACTTCATGAAGCATACAAAGCTAGTGTGTGTGATTTACACTACAAGTGTATAAGGCATGCAAGAGCCAACCAAACCAACCCAAAAAAGATCTAAGGCATGTTAAAATAACACCAAAAACCTACTGAGATGGCCCCAAAACAAGCTAGAAACACATGCTCAAGCATGAGGCATACAAGACTAGATTGTGTGATTTACACTACAAGTGTATTAACCATGCATGGAGTGACCAAACTAAGGAAAAATAGTGGTATGCCACAGAAAAATAACCATAAATACAAGCTAAGATATGGCCAATAAACACTTAGTAAAGATGCTCAAACATGAGGCTTATTAAGGCATGTATTGAAGATGCAAGGGAAGGGGATGGCCCTCCCCTTCTTAGGACCTTAAAACACCATTGAGAAGGCCAACACAAGGTGGTCCCGAAGCTCACAAAAAAGGCTCAAAAATAAGGCCAAACAAGGCCTAAGAGGGGGTAAACAACCCCAAACACCAAAGTGATCTTAAACAAAGATCAAAAGCATGCAAAAATAGAACTTTTATCAGTTATAAGTTAAGCTTAAAACAGCAAGCAAGATAGGCTAAAAGCTTAAGCAAGAAAAGGGGTTTTAAGGCTTAGAAACTCACCCTTGAAGACCCACTTTATAACTGCAACTCCAGCAGGTTTTTCAAGATTAAGGCCACCTAAGAAAACCAAAATCAGCCCCTAAGCACCTCAGTAGGAAAAAGATGGTGTTTGAGTGTGTGTTTGTGTGTTAAACTAAGACAAATCTACACTTTTGATGCACAAAAATGGAGAAACAAGGCAATATAGAGACAATGCTATATCTATCCTTCTAATGGCAATTTTCTGAACCTAGAGGAGGGAGGGGGAGCTTCCTTCTTATAGAAGAGGAAAGCCAAAGCTTCTTGGAGAAGCTAAGAATCAAGCCAATCCCTCCGTACATGTGTATGGAGGATGGCTCCAATGCACTCCAGCTGTGCCAGCTGTCCCAAAATATCTCCAAAAAGGTGTCAAAAAGCAGTCGACCACTTGAAGTGGTCGGCCTGCTAGTAAAAGTGGTCGGTCGACCACTTTAGGTGGTCAACCAGAATAGAAACTGGTCGGCCATAGGTGGGAGAGGTCAACACACTAAATACAAGGTGGTGGTGTGGTGGTCGACCAGAAAAGATGGTCCAAAGACCAAGAAAGCCAGTTATCTAACAAGAAAACTAGCTACAAAAAGGAAAAGTGGTCTCCAAGGAGAAATACTGGTCTCCCACCCTTGTACCACCTTCCAAACAAGGAAAGCAAGGTTTGTACCAAAAACAAACCAAAGCGGATGCAAGATGAGAAATCGAGAGGTGAAACACGCGGTCAAAAGCCCCGAAAACTAGCTGACAAGCATCAAAAGTGATATGCAACCACAAAAGTGGTCTCCCAGACCACAGTGTTCCTCTAGGTAGAGGCAACAAGGTGTGGTTGAAAAACCACGCCAAACGGAGAATGTTAAGTGGTGCCGAGACAAGGTGTACGGCCAAAGGCTCTAAAAATCAAAAACTAGTCTCTAAACGGGAAAAGTCGCCTACGACCACGAAAACTAGTCTACGACCACAGAGAGATGGTCTACAAGACCACTCCCTCCCTCCGGGAAGGGAAAACAAGACTTGGTCCGCAAACCGAGCCAAAGCACAAAGAGTTCCGATGCCCGGAGGCAAGGCTCTCAGCCAAAACTCCGAAACCTCAGAACGAGCACAACATGCACCATCACCGAGCGCTCAATCGATGACATCTGAGTCTTAAGGTTGGTCAAAAATGGGGTGTCTACAGTTGCCCCTCTTTGACAGAACTCGAAAGTCATAAGTGACGGGAGTGAATGTCAAAGCCTAGAGACGACCTATTTTTGACAAGGCTGAAGACTTAGACAAACAGACAAGATAACAAAGAAATGTGCCCGCAGGCTAGGACAAGATGCAAATGACATACACGAAGCCGAACATAACTTATGATCATGCAAAGAAAGTTGTAACGAAGCAATTATGCAAAATAAATGCAACAGTTTTAAGCAGGTGAATACAAAACAAACTACATTACATACAGAAAGAATGTAAGAGAATTATCCAATTCTCGCTACGTCTCACGCGGAGTACATACAATACCTGTCTGGTTCGTCTGGTTCGTCTAGTCGCGCCAGCTTTAAATGAACCGTACATACAATATCGTGCCTGCAAAAGAGAGAAACTCAACAGGTACATCATTGTCAGAAACATGCTTAGCAACGCAAGTGAAAAGTGCGCAACAACGCAAGTGGAGCGGTGCATGACAATGCAACCTAAGTGTGACGCATAACAATGTGGTATGGATGCAGAACAATGCAGCCCAAACGAGCATGCCAACACAAGTAGTGAGTGTATAACAAAGCCACAAGTGGTGTGCATAACAATGCAGGTGAAACATGCACGACAACGCGTGTGGAAAGTGCAAGACAATGCGAAAGAAATGCGCAACTTCAGATGTATGTTTGAAAGGAAATGCTGAAAGAGGAAACGTAAACCTTAACAAGCGTAATTCAACCGTAACTTCCGATTACCTCTTGCAGGGTCATAACATATGTAAAGGGATACACCTCGTTCTTTGGACGAGTGAACGATGAGCTACGCATTGAAAAATTGAATCGAAGTTCCGCGGGGACATTCTTGAGCCGAAAAGTGTACTTTTCTTGCACTTTCTTGAGAACCGGGAACTCCAATCACCACCAAAACACACAGGGAGAACAATGGAGCTCTAAATATCATCCAGGAAGCTGGCTGACCAGTTATAAAGTTGGTCGACCAGTTGTTGCTCACCAAAGTGGTCGGCTGACCAAAAAAACTGGCTGGCCGACCAGTTTATAGAATTTCGGGGCAATTTGGTCTTTTAAGCTTCAGTTCTTTAAGTACACAACTCCAAATCATTTTGTATCACACCTCCAAGGCTGAAATTCATTCTTCTTCCTCCCTAGACCCTTTTCTCTCTCAGATTTGCACTTTATACGTATTTTCCAACACCCCACGTGAAGTTGTTTCGCAAAAACTTTTAATTTTCTTTGATTTGTACCGATTATAATTTGTTTTTGGAGCTTCTTTCTCCATTTTCACCACTTGAGGTATGTTTGTCTCAAAGTTTAGCACCTTTTCTCGGGCGTTGACTTTTCTCTTCCTGAGAGTTGACTTTTGTTGACTTTTTGCAATTTTGGCTTATTTTGCTCGTTTTTGCATCTTCTGTAGATTTCTTCAGATGGCCGACGATATTCCGTATGGAAGAGGCTTTCCATATGTAGAGGACGAGCCTGACATCATACCTTTGCCTCCGAGGATACGACCATTCGACGTAGAGGAGTACGACCCGTAGGAGCACGTCCTACCTCCTAGCACCTTCTATCGCTTCACGAACTTCGCGCGGCGGGCACCTGAAGACCTGCTGCTGCGGGAGCTGGAGTCCCATCTATCTCATCACGCGCATGAGGCACATACTACATATGCACATTTTCTGCGATGTATTTTGCACTTCTTTGCATACTTACATACACAGTTTATACTCAGCATTCCACTAATTTGGCACACAACATATTTGGACACACAACTCATAACACTGCTCAATCTGAACACACAACCCATAACACAACATTCTGTTTTGTTGGCACCCAGCTAAAACACTGCTCAATCTGAACACACAGCCCATAACACAGCATTCTATTTTGTTGGCACACAACTCATAACACTGTTCAATCTAAACACACAGCCCATAACACAGCAGTCTATTTTGATCAGCACACAGCTCATAACACTGTTCAATCTGAACACACAGCCTATAACACATCATTCTATTTTGTTGGCACAGAGCTCATGACACTGTTCAATCTGAACACACAGCCCATAACACAACATTCTATTTTGTTGGCACACAGCTTAATCTGAACACACAGCCCAAACTTTTGAAATTCTGAACACACAGCTCAAACTTTTGTGGTGAACACGCAGCTCAAACTTTGTTGGTGAACACGCAGCTCACATTTTTGAAATTTTGAACACGCAGCTCACATTTTTGAAAATTTGAACACGCAGCTCAAAAATTTGTTGGTGAACACGCAGCTAACATTTTTCAAGTTTTGAACACGCAGCTCAAACTGTTGTGGTGAACACGCAGCTCACATTTTTCAAGTTTTGAACACGCTGCTCAAACTTTTTGTGGTGAACACGCAGCTCACATTTTTCAAGTTTTGAACACGCAGCTCAAACTTTTGCATTTGCACGCAGCCCATACATTTGAATATGAACACACAGCTCATACTTTTGCATTTGCACATAGCCCATACATTTGAATTTGAACACGCAGCTCATACTTTTGCATTTGCACGCAGCCCATGCATTTGAATCTGAACACGCAACTCATACTTTTGCATTTGCACGCAGCCCATGCATTTGTTTATGAACAGAATACATCTATTCATTCTGAATGCAAGTGTCCTCCCGTTTCACATGGGGTTATGGATCTATCCTTGTGAGGGAGTGGTATGCGGAGCTCCCAGATACTGTCCGACACATTGTGGACGAGGCAGGATTTGGCCCATTCTGTGCAGGATTGTCACGTCATCCAGTGAGCAGGATCCTCCTAGGCGCACTTATAGAGAGATGGTGGGACACCACCAACTCCTTCCATTTTTCGACTACGGGGGACATAACGATGACCCCATTTGATTTCTCCATACTAACAGGCCTTGACGTGGGAGGCCGGCCGATTCCATACGATGCAGATATGGGTGAGTGGGAGGCTGCGTGGATTTATCTGCTTGGAGACTGTTCGCCGATCGACAGATCATCAGGCAGGGTCAGATACACCTGGTTCTCAAAGCAGTACCAGAGGACTATGCCCTAGACCATTGAGGCCATACATCAGTATGCCCGGGGATTTTTGATGTTCCTCTTCGGGACCACACTGTTCTCCGACAGGGGGAACACAGTTGGGATTTATCTGCTGAGTGTTCTAGTGGACCTATCATAGGTTCGGCGTTTTGATTGGGGTGGCGCTGCCCTCGCTACCTTTTACTGCTACATGAGTGCGACCTCTTGCGAGCGGGAGACCATAGTTGGAGGCTACTGCCGAGCCTGGGAGGTACATTCTACCCTCTTGATTTACAGTTCTGCTTTCGATTATCTGTACACTGCACACGGCACACATTACATTCTGTATACTGCACACAACATCCTGTATTTCCTGTACAGCCTGTATACTGCACACATCATTTTACACTCAGCATTCTGTATTCTTTATACATTCTGTATGTTACACACAGCATTCTGCACTCAGTATTCTGTATTCTACATTCTGTATACTGCACACAGCATTCTACACTCAGCATTCCGTATTCTAACGACCACTGTCTTGCCTTTTACAGCTGTGGGTTTATGCATACTTCCCGACGGTGGCTCTTGAGCTCGAGGTCGAGGCACCACTTGAGATCCCCTACTCGCGCAGATTTGAGGGTCGGTGCCGGCCGAGGCTCCGGCAGACTTTGCCCTTGCTCTGGTAGTTCTTTGATACTGTACGGACGACGGAGGTAATCCAGAACTCTCAGTTCTTTATGCTTTCAGTTTTGATTCATCTCGCATATTCATGACATCTAATTAGTTCATGCACTTGTTACCCGCAATTTAACTTGCAGCCTTGGATAGCCATGCCAGGGAATCCTCGATTTCTGTTCGCTGGGGCATGGGGCACTTCGCGATACAGGGTTCTACTTGAAGGACCGGTTGGCAGAGCGTGGTTCCATGGAGAGCGCTTCATGCGCCAGACGATGGGGAACTCTGATCAGGACGTCCCCTCATTGCCTCCACCAGAGATGCGGTCTGCAGGGGATCTCACACCCCGAAAGACGGAGGACCTCATGTTGGGTATTGACGCGGTGCTTTTCCTGGAGGAGAGGGATTATGCGACATATCGTCATGCGTACTTGATGCCTCCACTGTCAGATGTTCGTGCCTCCAGGAGGAGGGCTGTTGACGTGCCTTCCTTGAGTCGCGCCCGAGCTAGAGACAGTCCTTCGACCAGCAGAGCCGGCACATCGAGGGGTGGGGTTGGATGGATGCCCTCTACTTGCCAGTATGCTGGATGGCCAGATCTTCTGATTGAGCTGACAGGTTGGGAGTATGGGACACCATACCAGATCCCACTAGAGCCTCCGCAGCTGGATCACCGATACGTTAGTGACCCTGACTCACCACCGGTATGCTTCACAGTTTTCATTTATCATTCAGATATTTAGACATTCATTCATTCACTGATGACTTGAACTTGTGTGTGCAGCCTCCCAGGGAGTATACTGAGGGGTTACTCAGAGTGGTGGCTTCACTCGAGGGCATGGTTCTGCGGAGGGAGACAAAGCTTTGTTCCTCCAGCGTTCAGGTACTTCTCAATTTCCTCGCATTTATCATGCTTTTGATGACATATGGAAACCGAACATTTCACTATATTGATTCATTATATGTGTAGAGCACATCTGACACATCGTATTCACACATCATATCTGCATGCACCCGCTCTATGTCATTCTCGCATCTGCATCTGATATACATATTGGCTGACGCATTCAAACTATCTTTTTTAGGTCCTGCCTCTGCGGACTGGGCCATCCAGGCCTTCTCGAGCAGCTAGGAGAGGAGTCTCAGCACACGGTCGAGGTGGGTGTAGAGCACCTGCCATATATGAAGAGGAGTCTAGCGAGGAGGAGGAGTCGACACATGCACAGTTGGAGACATCTGCAGGCAGGGATGACTTTGGTTCTAGTGCTGAGGGCGGAGGCGACGCCGAGGAGGATTCCGAGGATGGTGACTCCGATTCAGATGATGGTGCTGGTGCCGGTGCCGGTGGTGCGGAGGTTGCTCAATCGAAGAGGATAAAGAGGGCCTCTTAGTCTTGAGCTTGATGGCGCTAATGCAGATGTTCCTGTTTTATTTTCTTTTTTACATGTAGTTATAACACATTGTACAGCTTAGGCAGTTTTGTTTTTCTTCAAAACTTGTACCCTTTTGCAAAATGTTGTAAAAAGAAGCTATGATGGAATAAAAACGACTTTTTGTTCAAAAAAAAAGTGTTGTACTAGTATTCTTAGCATCGCATCGCATTGCACCATTTTGCACAAAAATGAATTTGAATGAAAATAGAACAACGTGTATTGCCAAGTCAGGTAGTGAACCGACGCGACAAACTAAACAACTTAACTCACTAAGAAACAAAACCTTAGCAAGTTTACAACTTGATAAGAAACGAGCAACAACTCGATAAACAAAGAGCAACAACTCGATAAGTAAAAACTTAACAACTCGATAAGTAAAGCAACTTGATAAACGAATGCATTTTGAGACAAACAAATCGACAAAATGCATCAGAAATAGAGGTAAACTCGGACCTTCAGTACTCTCAGCACACAGGAAAGCTAGAGACTCATTCTTGGAGGTAATGAACAGTTGGAAACCAGCTTTTTGCACATGATCGACCACTTTTAGAGCCTGCTGACCAGTTTTTCTGTTTGCAGCCCAAAAAAGTAGCTGGCCGACCAGAAAAAGTGGTCGGCCGACCACTTATCCTGGGAACCTCCAGTTTTGTGACACTTGTCCTCCAAACAGTGCCTTATCCTTTATAAAGGTTCTAGCTTCATGGTTCCCTCATTCCAACTCAGTTTTGCACCAAAATGGAGGCATTCCTCATCCAAAATCTCACAAGTTGGATTGCTTCCTTAGATGGCTCGGAAAAGGTGAATTTCCGGGAGTTTGGCATAAATGCACTATTCATGTTGAGCCGCATCCCGCTGCGTTTTCCATTCCTTCATGCTGCGGCAAGGTTTTGGAACTCGGTAACATACGTCTTTAGCTTTGATGGACAAGAGATATGTCCCACATTTGAAGACTTCCAAGCTTTAACAGAATCCAAGCGCGAGGAAGAAATTTTGCCTCAGCTGTGGTTCGGCCACGTCCAAGCTTTAGGAAGGATGTGCGGCCTTACTTTGCATGACGCTCGGTCATTGATTCACGACGGAGAGCTAGACATTCCGAGCTTGGTTTGTCAGTTTTCTGATGCTGGTGACCGGGGCGATCATGACTGGCAGGGTTATCGGCGACATGCACTTTGCTTGTGCGTGTTGTCTCATTTCTTGCTTGCCCCAAGCTCTGGTGGGTTTAGCACTTGTTTGATTGAGGTCGCCGAGGGCTTATGAGAGGGAAAAAGCTGCATCGCCATGACATTGGCTGAGACATTGATAAGGTAGGATGCTTTTCATCACTGGGAGACGGCTAGCTTGGCGGGGAGTCCACTATTATTACAGGTAATGTTTCCCACCCTATCTCACATATATTTCTCACGTCACTTGGCCCTCAGGCTCGGTTTTTCTCTCAAAACCCTTTTCTCACTTTTTCTCTCAACGAACATCTCTCTATTCTTTAATCTCTCATTTTTAATCCCTCCGCAGATATAGTTGATGGACAAATTGAGGATTGTGGACTCCTACCCCGCATACTCAGCTCGCAGCTCTTTCTTCCGACAACGTCTAGTCGATGCCCCTGGTGAGGGATGGTGGTTTGACTGGATGTGTAGTTTGTCCGCAGACCGCATTGCTTGGCGTTGTCCTTGGCTCAATCTGCCGGCAATGAGCTACAGTATGACTCGCCAGCCTGGGATTCAGTTAATTGGCTTGACACACTGTGTGTTCTACTTTTCGTTCAGGATCCAGCGCCAGTTTGGACATGATCAGACTTGTCCGGAGGAGAGGATAGAGTATCCTGCTACATTTTTCGATCCGAGGCGCACAACTGGCTCAGTATGCCACTGCATAGAGGATTAGAGAGCTTCTAGCCCCCGTTCCCACTTTCAGCTGCACCCTCTCTGATGAGTGCATAGATTGGCTCAATGAAGAGGCACAGGTAGGGCCCACTTTAGCATCAGAGGCTTCGACCAGCTCTGGGAGGGGACGCAGGAACACCTGAATTATCTATGCCCCGAGTTTATTGTTTTATCAGTATTTTCAAGTTTTCTTTACGAATGTAATGAAAAGCAACTTCAATTTTGTATTCAAGAGCAAGAGAACTCTGTATTGAAATTAATGAAATTGAAGGTTGTGGGTACTGAAAATTTTCTGTTGGGTCCAAGAATGGTCTAAGTTGTAAAAAGATTAATTTGAACAAAATCAACTTTTATCAAAACTTTTCAAAACCATTTTCGATATGGATCAGAACTGGACACGCTTGAGATCTGTCACTAAGATGCACAACCCTGGATTCCAGCAACTGGAAAGTTGCCCCTAGTCTGAGTAGCACTGCACTGGAGATCATAACCGAGCTCCTGAATGCTAAATAGACAAAGATGACCAAACATAATCATATGGAAAAAGTTGATCGGGGAAGTGTTTATGGCTGGACTTCGGGATGAAGTTGCCTACGTATCCCAAAGATGGGAATCAAGCCTTACGTAGTTCGGCCTGGGTTCACTCGTGTATTAGCACTCTCCTTTTGCGCTCTAACTTTTGCCAAGGCCGCCCTTCGCGGGTTTTCAACCTTGCGAGCTCAGTTTTTATAATTTCAAATTTTTTATGCTCTAACTTTTGCCTAAGTCGCCTTTTCGGGTTTTCGGCCTAGCGAGCCACTCAGGGATAATATTTCTTCAACTTGTCCATGTTGATTGGTTGGGAGAATTGTAGGCCATCTAGGTCTATCAGAACGACAACTCCACCTGACTAGATAGACTTGATGATGTAAGGACCAGTCCAATTGGGTCTGAACTTGCCCCTAGGGTCGTGAATGGGAGCTCGGTTGTCTTTGAGCACCAAATCTCCTTCCTTCAAATTCCTGGACTTAACTTTCTTGTTGAAAGCCCTGGCAATTCATCGTTGATAACCTTGCACATGGTATAGTGCTTTCAGCCTTCTCTCATCAAACAGCATGAGTTCTTCGAACCTGCTCTGCTGCCAATCTGCCTCAGCTATCTGACACTCAGCCAATACTCGTAATGACGGAACCTCAACTTTGATGGTTAGAACGGCCTCTATCCCATAAACTAATGAATATGGAGTCGCCCCAGTAGAAGTTCTAATTGACGTCCGGTAGCCCCACAGAGCAAGCAGCAACTTATCTGGCCAGTCTCGGTAGGTGTCCACCATCTTCTGCAGAATGTGCTTGATGTTCTTGTTGGTAGCCTCAATTGCTCCGGTTGTCTGCGACCGATATGTGGATGACTTATGAAAAGCCACGTTGTACTTCTCCAACAAGTCGATCACCTCCTTCTTGAAGTGAGAGCCATTATCTGAGATGATCTCGTTCGGAACCCCATAACGACAGATGATGTTGTTCCTGATGAACTTTGCAACATGCGAAGCCTTCAACACCGCAGAAGATTGGGCCTCAACCCACTTCGTGAAGTAGTCTATCGCAATCAGAATAAACTTATGCCTATTAGACCCTTTCGGGGTGACAGCTCCGATCATATCAATCACCCAGACGAAAATGGCCATGGCGAAGTCATGTTGTACAGCTTTGATGGCAAAATGTTCGTGCGGTTTGGATGGATCTGGCATTTGTGGCATCGCCGGACAAAACCAATACAATCCTCCTCCATGGTGGACCAATAATAACCCTGTCTAAGGATCTTCTGAGCTAGCATTACCCCATTCATGTGTGCTCTGCACTCTCCTCCATGGATGGCCTCCATCAGGCGCTTTGATTCTTCGGCATCAACACACAGCTTATGCATCCTGAGATGACCTCTCTTGTACAGTTTTCCTCCGCAGATGATGAACTGAGCAGCCATTCTTCGAATTGCCCTCTTATCTTTGGCATTTGCCCCTGGTGGATACGCCTCTTTTTCCAAGAAGTTCCAAACATCATAATACCAGGGATTCTTATCTTGTACCTCATCTATGGAGGCAATCAGCTCGTAGGCTGGCACAAACTTTTGGTCAATGATGATCGGACGCATCCGGACTCCAAAAGGGATGTCTATCATGGAAGATAGAGTTGCTAATGAATCTGCGAACCTGTTGTTCTCTCTTGACAGATAAGCGAAATTCAGCTTCTCAAACGGAGGAATCAGCAAGTCCAAGGTCTGGTGGTAAATTCTCATCTTTTCTTCTTTGACTTTCCAATCTCCTTTAGCTTGAGATACAACAAGGTTCAAGTCCCCGATGACGTCCAACCGTTTTGCCCCTAGTTCTAGGGCAACTTCTAAACTGGCAATACATGCCTCATACTCTGCATTGTTGTTCGAGACTTTGAACCGAAGTTTGAATGCTAAAGGTATACGGGAATTGTCAAGTGCTATCAGTAACACCCCTATCCCATACCCGTATTGGTTTGATGCTCCGTCAAAGTACGTTGTCTAAAACTCATCTTCGACTTGCAGAATGGCCTCATCTAGGAATAAGTACTCAACTGCTTCATCCCCTTCAACTGGGTGATCGGCTAGGAATTTTGCTACCGCTCTCCCTTTTACTGACTTGCGCGTCACATACTTCAGATCGAATTCGGAAAGCAGAAGCAACCAACGGGCTAACCAACCCATAAGTGCTGGTTTCTTAAAGAGATATTTAATGCGATCTAATCTTGAAACCAGTATTATGGAGTGAGCTAACAGGTAGTGCCACAGATTCTTGGTGGCCCATACCAAGGCCAGACAAGCCTTCTCCAACGGAGTGTAGCGGGTCTCGTAATCCAGCATCTTCTTGCTCAGATAGTAGATAGCCCTCTCCACTTTGTCCTCAGACTCTTGTGCAAGCATGTAGCCCATTGTAGTTTCAGTCACTAAAAGGTACAGAATCAACGGTTTCCCCAGCTCAAGCGGTGACAACACTGGTGGGTTCTGTAAGTATTGTTTGATCTGCTCGAAAGCTATTTGGCATCGGCCGTCCCAATAAAATTTCTTTCATTTCTTCAGGAGACCAAAGAGTGGTTCACAAGTCAAAGTTAATTTAGAAATAAACTGTCTTATGAATTGCACTTTACCCAAAAAGCCTCGCACCTCCTTTTCAGTCTTTAGTGGTGGCATTTCTAAGATGGCCTTGATTTTGGAAGGGTCGACCTCGATGCCCCTCTGTGTGATCAAGAACCCCAGTATTTTCCCTGCTGTAACACCGAATGTACACTTATGAGGATTCAGCCGTAGCCTATACTCTCTGATTCGTTGAAAGAACTTTTGCAAGGCGGTGTAGTGGCCCTCTCTTTCTTTGGACTTGACAATCATGTCGTCCACGTACACCTCAACCTCTTTGTGGGTCATGTCATGCAATATTGTGGTTGCGGCCCGTTGATACGTAGCTCCAGCATTCTTTAGCCCAAACGACATTACCCTATAACAATAGGTCCCCCACGGGGTGGTAAAAGCAGTCTTCTCTCGGTCTTCGGGTGCCATCAATATCTGATTGTAGCCTGAAAACCCATCCATGAACGAAAGCAACGCATACCCTGCAGTGAAGTCCACTAACTCATCGATATGCGGCAGAGGAAAGTCAACCTTTGGACTAGCTTTGTTCAAATCCCTGAAATCCACACATACCTGAATTCTGCCGTCATTCTTCGGCATCAGAACGATGTTGGCCAACCAAGTTAGGTATTCAAATACCAGTAGGAACCCTGCGTCAATTTGTTTGGTGACCTCTTCTTTGATCTTGAGAGCCCAATCTGGGCGGATCCTTCTGAGCTTCTGCTTAACAGGTCGGACCTCTAGGTCAAGAGGGATCCGGTGCTGTACTATCTCAAGATCAATTCCAGGCATGTCTTCGTAGGACCACACGAAAACATCTTTGAAATCTTTTAATAAAGCGACTAAGCGCTCGCGCTCCTCCGAAGACAACGTGGACCCAATCTGGACTAGCCGCGGGTCCTTTTCAGTACCAACGTTAATTTGGGTGATTTCATTAACCAAGGGTTTAACAAACCTCTCCTGCTCTTGATCAAGCAAATATTGCAAAATCGGAGGAATTTCTTCCTCGTCGTTTTCATCAAAATTTTTAAAATCCCGATTCATGCAATAAATTAAGGGCACAAAAAAGTAATCGAAGGCCACAGCCGCATCATTCTCATTAATCATCCCCAAGTCGTCTACTTCCTCTGTTACAACAGATTCAAAGGAAAAAGAAAAAGACGACCTAGACAGGACTGTGGCATCCGGGTTATCACTCCCAGGAATACCGGACTCAGACTCAGACGAGCTAGAACCTGATTCCCACCCTACGGACTCGGTGGAATCAGATTCCGGCTCACTACCTGACCTGGTGTTGTTCGATAAGAAGCCTTCCTCATACTGCCAGACGAGGGAAGGTGCAATGGATGCAACCAAAATATTTGAAGATGAGCTCGTAGCCGTTTCATTCCCAATTATGGACACTGAGAGGTCATCTCCCAAGCACTCATGTACGATCGAATGATCTAAAAGTAGACAAGCCAGTGTTACCCCATCTCAATCTTTGCTTCCTCATAAACCTTCTCTTTACACTGCTTAGCCTCAGCTATCGGGTCTATTCGTTCCTCGACAACATCATCCTTAGACAATTGCAAGTCAAAGAAGATCTCAAATCCCGGCAAGCGCCGCCTTTCTGCATTCAACCATGGCTCTGGGAAGCCGTAGAACGGGGAGTCCTCCCCCTCCCGGACAAAGCGTCTATTTAGGGTACCCTAAATAGGTCGGTGCATTAACTCAAAATGCTTCCCCGCTTGCTTAGCTTTGGCCCTTCCGGCTATCTCTTTGCCTTTTCTCACCCAGTCCTCCTTGGTAGGCAGATAACCTAGACCGAAGGTATGTGGGTTATGCGGCACTTCAGCCGATGTTTCAGCGCCTTTCCGGCCACTGCGCCCTAATCCCATCCCGGGGATATGCTATAACTTGTTCATGTGATACACTGATTGTGCGTTGACATAGAGCCCCTCGTCGATAGCCAGAATATTCTGTACAACCCAAGCCTCAGCTAAGCTAAATCCTGATAGGAACACATCCTCCACGCCATGTTCAATCTCCAGAACCAGCGTAGACACCTCTGGCGGCGGAAGGATTGACGAATTCCTAAAAATAATGGCCACCCCCTTTCCGTGGGGGTATTTCAACATCAGATGGAGGGTGGAAGAGACTGCCTTCACCTGGTGCAGCCACGGCCGCCCCAAGAGTAGATTAAAGGTTGCGACAACGTCCAAGACATGGAAGTCAATATCGTGTTGTCCTGGACTGATCTTGGTCTGAATCTGCACAGTCCCCATCACTTCTATGCTGGTGTTTTCGTATGCCCGAATCACCTGGGCAGTGGGTACAAAGTCCGCAGGCTTCAACCCGATTGCATATGCTATCCTTGACGGGCACACGTTAATGGCGGATCCTGTGTCGACAAGAACCACCGGTATCCACTTGTCTCTACACTCCATAGAGATGTAGAGTGGTTTGTTATGATTTGCCCCCTCAGGCGGCAACTCCTTGTTAGTAAAGGTTAACGTCGAGGAAGCTCCTCCCGGAAAAACCAATCCTACCAGCTGCTAAGGCATGGTATCAATTGAAAGTTTAGCCCTGTCCATCGCAGAGAGGACAACTTGTCTGTGTACTCTTGATGCCATAAGCAGTCCCCAGATGGAGATGTCTGTTTGTATCTTCTTCAGCTATTTCAACACAGCCTGCTCTTCGAGTAGCTTTTCTTTCTACTTCTCTGCCTCCTTGTCCTTTCCGGACGCCTCTGGTTGATCTAGGTGTGGGGGCTTGAAATACCGCCCACTTCTAGTCATGTGGTCTACTTCACCAATATACCAGGTATCATCCAGTTGGTTGTTCCACCAATCCTCGTCTGTGTGGGCAAGACATAGGTCATCATCTTCCCACCACATGCCATTGGCCATCGACAAGCAACTACCTGGTTCTGTTACAACTGTCCCTGTGCCCACAGCACATTCTGCTCCCGTATTAACATCACATTCAGTCCCCACAGGGGCTTTGGCCTTTCTAACTCTCTCCAGATCTTCGATCTTCTCTTGCTCGAACTGTTTCAGTGCAGCCTGCTATTCAACATCCTCTGTACTCAAACTGTTTTGATCCTAAGCAAAATTCTTAATACCAGTGCTCTCCGGTGGTTCATTCTGATCTCCGGCCATGTCGGCCACTGCTGATGACATTCCAACCCCTGATTGCCCCTGGTCTGGTTGAAGTTGTTCAATAGCATCCGGCTTGTCACTGAGCCACCCGGTAACTTCCGCGGACCTATCTAAATCAAACCAGTTGGCAGTCACGTCTCCTGAATCCTGTTCATTGAAGAATTGAAGGTTGGCTATGTCCTCTTCCAATTTTGCTAGGTCATCTAGTCCCTGATTAGGTCCATCCTCTCGAATGACACAAATCTCTGCCCCAACCGATAATTCCACCCTCGGCTTAATCTGCCCTGTTGGTGTAATGTAATCGCTCGGATCAGACACAAACCTTACAGACCCCTTAGGCTCTGAATAATCATTTCCATCTGCTCCTGTAATCATCCCGATTCTATCTTCGATGGTCGCCACCACCGGCTCAGGTTGGGTTTGGGAGATGTCCAATATGCACAAATCCATGCTTTCTGGAATATATACTTTCGGCTTGGGTAGGTGAGAAGGGGTAACATATATGCTAGGATCGTATGACACAACCCCAGTTTGGATGAAGTTGATGCGTTTAGGAGGTGGAGCTTGGTTATGTGGTGGGAGTGGGTTGGTTGTGACATTTGGTTTTTCCGAAGGTGCGATCACCTTATTGTCAACGAGATCTTGGATGTTGTGACGCAGCCTATAGCACTAATCGGTGTCGTGACCATGTGTTGGTGATAGGCATAGTACTTAGCTGGCTTATGAGAGGGGGGAAGTGTATTTGGCAATGGCCGCGGCTCTAGGGGCTTCAAGTGCCCTTTCTTGATCAAAACCCCCACTTTGGATAGGGGCATGTATAGTGGGGTGAAGGTTCGCTAGCCTCTGGGCACATATCTAGCTGGTTGTGAGCTACTACTGGATGCACCAGTGAATGGGGTAGCTGTGAGAGTTTTGGGAAGGGTGGTGGTGACCATTCCGACATCTGACGTTCTGCTAGCTACAACACTACTTGTGCCTGTATTTGTATCGCGGTTGAATGCCCTCTTGGGTTGCTCTCTCTCATTATCAATGAGGCCTTGTTTCATTGCGTCCTCTATTTGCACCCCAATCTCATGTAGGTCTGCAAAGGTGGGTAAGGGGAGGACGATCATCTTCTGCATAAGCTTGGGTTGGAGGTTGCGTACAACCATCCGAATCTGATCTTTGTCCACGGGCCTGATGGTCATCATCGAGGCTTTAGCACTCTAGTGGGCCACAAAATCGGAGAAACTCTCATTCGGTTCTTGCCTGGTGATCTCGAGATCACGGGTTGTGACCTCGATCTGAGTATTATAGGAGTATTGAGCTATGAAGGCCTCAGTCATCTCCTCCCAATTTCTCTTAACTGAATCCTCCAATTTCGCATACCAAATAGCCGCTATACCCGACAGGGTCCGGCCAAACAGAGAAAGCTTCTGCAATCTAGAGAGGCCCATCAACCTTAAGATGTCTGAAAACAACCGCAAGTGCACCGTAGGATCCCCAGACCCATCAAAGCAGTCGATGTGTGGCATTTTAAACCGATCTGGCAGCGTCACGGCCGAGTCGTTATGCCCATCCTCTATATCTAGAATGGACTTCACACCCTGAGACTTCTTGAAAAACGTTTCTAGCTTGCTTGCTTTTAACGCCGTTGGATCCACCTCGAACTCGAACAGTGAATCCACAAGGTTGGTAGGTGCTTTGGATAGCTGGGGCAAGATTGGGGGCGGAGCCGGCCCTGTTGGAATGTCCGTATTTTCTTGGACATTTGGTGTCTCCCCGAGTATTGGAACTCTGGGTGAGGGAGGAGGTGTGTATGAAGCAGATGCTCTGGTTTGCTGCTGTAGCCTGGCAATTAACTCTGCCTGTTGGGTTACTACCTCGACTTGACGTACAGATACTTCTGCCTGACGGGCAGCATCTTGTTGCACGGTTTTCATACTTTCCTGGAGCTGATGCATTATCTCTTCCAAACCTGCCATATTGTCTGGATTGGACTGGATAATTGGTATATCTAACTCTGTAGTAGGAACTGAGACCTCAGCCTGACTGTTCAAGAACCACTGATCTGATAACCTCTGTACTAATACACTGTGCCTTCTTGACCTCCACCTAGCAACCGATGGTAAATAAAGAAACACTACTTGTCTGTCTATCAGATCTCTAGATCGATTGAGTCTTCGACCTCTAACCCAGAGTGCTTGAGGGATATTTGCCTGGTCAGATGCAATTGTGCTAAACTACATTGCAAAAAGATAAATAAAGCATAATAAATAAATAAACGACCAGAAAAATGGACAGCATAATGGCTTTAAATAAACATAACACACAGTTGATATTTGTGAGCTGAAGCACACTATTCTCAAACACTGATCGCTATTGCCCAAATAGCTGCCCCAAAACTGAATCTGATACCCGCAGATATAGCTGATTCTCAAATACTAATGCCCTCAGGCCTGATACCCAGACTTGCAAACTGATACACAACTTGTAGAGGCACACTCTAACAGCACATAGCAAGCAAATGAGAGCCAAAACACCCCTATGTTGGGGTAAGGTTTCCCTGTCCTATTTTGTCAGGAGCTAGGGTTTCGCTATGCACACAGCGGTTTCAAACAACCTACATTCGGGTAAGCAACTTGTCCTAGTTTGGAACAGTCACTAAGGATTCTGAATATGCACTAGGTCGAATGGTCAAAAAGGGTGCCCCGATAAAATCGGGATTTGTGTTCCCGTAGTGGCAGAGCCCGCAATTGGTCAGCCTTATGGCACGCTTCTCGAAGTGAGCCTCTGGTAAACCGTTCAGGAATAGCATACGGTAAACACGGTATCCTAGGCACACCAACGCAAATGCAATGCAAAGAGACACATAAGTGTAGTCAAAACAAGATATCATGAGTTTGAGTCAAGTCCTCAAAAATCCCCAGTGGAGTCGCCAGAAACTGTAGACGCGCCCTTTCGGGCTTTTGCTTACTACAGTTCAGAATCAAATGTCACGGTACTTAATCTGATCTCACAATGTGCAATGTGAGATTGATAAATCACCAAAGAGTCCAAATTTGGCAAATCGTTTTGGAAAACTGATTTTTGTAAAGAAGTGCCAAACATGGACTACTTTGCCAGATACAAAGTCGCCACCTAAATATTTTATTTTAGGAAAATTTAGGAAATCCTGACTCATGCCTAAGGCCACGTATCTGTCATCACCAAAGTTGCCTTGGCTTGGGAACTTGGGTACGATTGGGAAAGGTCATTTAATGAGCACCCCCACTCACCCGATCAAAGATCGGCCTGTACTAAGCATGATATCTTGTTTTTGAAAACACATGTGTTCTTATTCCGATTAATTAGCTAGAATTACTATGTGATGCGCACAGCAAAAGAAGTATAGACTAGATCGCCTAATTTGGAACAAAACATTGCATATCCGTTTGTTTGGAAAATAGTTTGAAGTTTGCTACTCGCAAGTAGGCTAAATCCGGGATTTCAATGAATTGTTCCAATTCAAGTAATGCAACCTTCACCCATAGGCATTCAGGCAGTTAATCACGTAAGCAAATAGCCTCATGGCAAGCATGCTTTCATGGCAACATTAACATACATGCAGTATGCTAAAGCATAAACACTCACAGTGTACTCTAGGAAAAAAAAAAGGGAACTAGTTAGAAATCAATGCATGATTCTAGTTCATGTTAAAATGGCTAATGCAACACATGCGAAAATGCAATTAAAACAGGCTCGGCTATCCTAGAATGTCATGTGAAATGCAACTTGATAACATGCTGTTTGAACACATATTCAAGTAATGTATTGAAAATACAATGCGGTTAGTATGATGCGTTGAGCCCAGTGCATGCAAAACAGATGAATGGATGCACGCATGCAAGCATAAGGTATGCTAAATGAAACATGTCCTAAAACAAACCATCGTAAGCAGTTAAGGGAGAAATAAATGGGGATTGGAAGACATGCATCACACACAAGCACGCTTATTACAACAGTTGGCTCTCTCGAGGGAGAGACCAAATAAAGAGCTCACTAGCTAATCTAAGCTAATTAAACTAATTATTACACAACAAATTAATTAATTAATCCTAGTTAACTAATTATTACAAAATAAATTGAATAGCTAATGCATTAACTAATTAAAGTACAAACCAAAGCAAAAGCAAGCTATCTAAGCATGGCAGCTAAGAAAAGCAGTAAATCAGGAGCTTCAAAGGTAGAGGAATGCATGCATGTCCGGTCGCCTCGTTCGGAAATCCAATGCAATGCCCCGATTTGCCTCTGTTTTCATTTGTTCTTAGAAACTTGCACCAAGCTCCAGAAAGCTGAAAATCCACCTTGGGAATCCTGTGAGAGGGTGGCCGACCACTTCTGGTCTCTAGAAACACCTGCCGACCACTTTTGATTACTGAAAATCAAGAAAAGTGGTCAGCCAACTACTTTTTCTGGCTGGCCGACTAGTTGTTGCTGCTGAACTGCAATTTGCTACAACAGAGAGCAAGAAAGGACATGGCAATGTATTTGCAAGATATGTATGCACAACCACCCTCCCTATCATGTCATGAACTCAAGGGAGTGTAGGTTCTCGACCCTCGGGGCACCAATTGCGCATTTTCATGCATGATGGCTGAGAGGCAAAGTTGCACAATTCAATATGAAATGAATGCACAAGTAAACACATAAAGCCTAGAACTCTATCATGGATGATCAAGAGCGTCGGCGATTGGGAATTAAGGCACATTTCATCACTTGAAGTATGAAACGTCCCTCGTTTCCCGTGTTTGGACTAACACCTATTCCAAACACAATGCAAGCAAGCATAGCATGCTCAATGTAATGAAATGCAACCTTAGCATGCAAGCATGCAATTACATGGCATACTCAATGCAACTAACAACCTAGCATACACAATGTAAGGCATGAGATGGCATACACAATGCTAAATGCTAAGAACTAGATGGCATACTCAATGCAAGAAAATCATAAGGCTTCTCAACACAATGTAATACATGCATGCACAATGCAATATTCATGGGCAACTTATGTAATATACCAAGCATGGCATGCTCAATGCAATATACATGGTATACTCAATGGACTTAAACCAAAAGGGTAGACCTCAATCATGCCCAAATCAGTGGCCATTGGTAATGAAATGAAGGCACACAAAGCAAGGCATGCATGCACAATGCATTGGCCATCAAAGAGGCCAAAGAGCACAACTCTCAAGAGTGTTCAATGAGTGACAAAAATGGAAGTATAACAACACTAAGTGCACTGAAATGAAGCAAGAAATGATGCCAAATCATTCAAACAACATAAGTAAAGCATGCTAGGGTCCTAAGGCATGAAAGCTAGCAAAAAGAAACACAAAGGAGGCATGCTATACATGGCACAAATGCATGAACTAAGCATGGACAGAGCTCAAGTAGGTCAAAACAAGGACCAAAACATGCCGAGATAGGGGCTTAAAGGCCTAGGCATGCAAGCATACGAGCTAAGTCAAAACAAGGCAACAAATGCACAACCCTTAGAGGCACTCAAAGGGTGAATGAAGTAGGAATATGGCAATGCTAAATGCTCTGAAATGTCATGTTAAGTGATGCTAAATCATGTACACAACACAAATGAAGCATGCAATGATGCTCAAAGCTTGAAGCAAGCAAGAGCACTTGTACTACAAGTATACAAAACATGAAGCATGCGATCAAGGCAACCTAAAACAGTCCTAGAACATGTTAAAATGAGTCTAAAACATGCATGAAAGGAAGCCAAAATGTGCTATCATGAAGGACATAAGGCATCGTGAATGTAAGGCAAATAAGGTGGATTACACTACATCTATTAACACCAAGCATGGGATGACTCGACCAATGAAAATCAGAGTTATGTCATGGCAAAATAACCCCAAATAAGCACTGAAATGATGGCTCGCAAGCAAGGGCATGAAGGCATACACAATGGTTCATGTTAAGACGTAAAGGGGCCAACCCTCCAACGCATTGAACGAGTGATAAATGTGAATGTATGGCCATGAAACATGGACTGAAATCATATAACAAGTGATGGAAAATCACTGAAATAGGCCAAGCAATGCATGCTAGTGGATTCAATGCATAAGGCTAACAAGCTAGATTGAACTATAGCTATACAAAGCAAGTCATGGATGACCAATACAACCAAAATCAGACCTTAAACATGCTAAAACATGAACAAAATCTTCTTGAAGTTAAGCCAAAAGTATGCTAGATTGACATGTCACAACATGATGCATGTTAGGCTATTTCATGGAAATACACTACAAGTGCAAGGAGCCTGCAAAGGCTAACCAAACCAAACCAAACCAAACCAAAACAAAGGTATGACATGGTAAAACATCACCAAATACATGCTGAAATGGACACAACATAGGTTAGAATGAGATGCTACTTCATGAAGCATACAAAGCTAGTGTGTGTGATTTACACTACAAGTGTATAAGGCATGCAAGAGCCAACCAAACCAACCCAAAACAGATCTAAGGCATGTTAAAATAACACGAAAAACCTACTGAGATGGCCCCAAAACAAGCTAGAAACACATGCTCAAGCATGAGGCATACAAGACTAGATTGTGTGATTTACACTACAAGTGTATTAACCATGCATGGAGTGACCAAACTAAGGAAAAATAGTGGTATGTCACAGCAAAATAACCATAAATACAGGCTAAGATATGTCCAATAAACACTTAGTAAAGATGCTCAAACATGAGGCTTATTAAGGCATGTATTGAAGATGCAAGGGAAGGGGATGGCCCTCCCCTTCTTAGGACCTTAAAACACCATCCCCACCACTGAAATCCAGAGGATTTCAGTGGTGAGAAGGCTAATACAAGGTGGTCCCGAAGCTCACAAAAATGGCTAAAAAATAAGGCCAAACAAGGCCTAAGAGGGGGTAAACAACCCCAAACACCAAAGTGATCTTAAACAAAGATCAAAAGCATGAAAAAATAGAAATTTTATCAGTTATATGTTAAGCTTAAAATAGCATGAAAGATAGGCTAAAAGGTTAAGCAAGAAAGGGGGTTTTAAGGCTTAGAAACTCACCCTTGAAGACCCTCTTTATAACTGCAACTCCAGCAGGTTTTTCAAGCTCAAGGCCATCTAAGAACACCAAAATCAGCCCCTAAGCACCTCAGTAGCAAAAGGATCGTGTTTGAGTGTGTGTTTGTGTGTTAAACTAAGACAAATCTACACTTTTGATGCACAAAAATGGAGAAACAAGGCAATATAGAGACAATGCTATATCTATCCTTCTAATGGCAATTTTCTGAACCTAGAGGAGGGAGGGGGAGCTTCCCTCTTATAGAAGAGGAAAGCCAAAGCTTCTTGGAGAAGCTAAGCATCAAGCCAATCCCTCCATACACGTGTATGGAGGATGGCTCCAATGCTCTCCAGCTGTGCCAGCTGTCCCAAAATATCTCCAAAAAGTGGTCGGCTTGCTAGTAAAAGTGGTCAGTCGACCACTTTAGGTGGTCAACCAGAATAGAAACTGGTCGGCTATAGGTGGGAGAGGTCAACACACTAAATGCAAGGTGGTGGTGTGGTGGTCGACTAGAAAAGATGGTCCAAAGACCAAGAAAGCCAGTTATCTGACAAGAAAACTAGCTGGAAAAAGGAAAAGTGGTCTCCTAGGAGAAATACTGGTCTCCCACCCTTGTACCACCTTCCAAACAAGGAAAACAAGGTTTGTACCAAAAACAAACCAAAGCGGATGCAAGATGAGAAATCGGGAGGCGAAACACGCGGCTAAAAGCCCCGAAAACTAGCTGACGAGCATCAAAAGTGGTATGCAACCACGAAAGTGGTCTCCCAGACCACAGTGTTCCTCTAGGCAGAGGCAACAAGTTGTGGTTGAAAAACCACGCCAAACGGAGAATGTTAAGCGGTGCCAAGACAAGGTGTACGGCCAAAGGCTCTAAAAATCAAAAACTAGTCTCCAAACGGGAAAAGTGGCCTACGACCACGAAAACTAGTCTACGACCACAGAGAGATGGCCTACAAGACCACTCCCTCCCTCTGGGAAGGGAAAACAAGACTTGGTCCGCAAATCGAGCCAAAGCACAAAGAGTTCCGGGGCCCGGAGGCAAGGCACTCAGCCAAAACTTTGAAACCTCAGAACGAGCACAACATGCACCATCACCGAGCGCTCAATCGATGACGTTTGAGTCTTAAGGTCGGTCAAAAATGTGGTGTCTACAGTAAAATTTTGAACAAAATCAACTTTTATTAAAACTTTTCAGAACAATTTTCAGAAACGGTCAATACCTATCACGCACAGAATCAATCCTCAAGATGTACAGTCCCAAATCAGAAAATCGTAATTGCCCATAACTGCATCTGCCACACCGGCGCTTCTGCCAACATGAAAACTACACAACCGAGTTAACCGATAATAGAGAAAGTTGACCTGAGCAAATATGAACGAATAGGATAGTTGAGTTGTTTAGACACCCCATTTTATACCGTCCTCATGACTTGGACGTCATCTTTTGAGCACCCGATGATATTTCGTACTAGTGTTCGTTTTGAGTCTCCGAAGGTCTCAGCTGAGCACGTTGCCTTGGAGCCTCTCAACTTGTTTGTCTTGTGCTTGGTTATGGACCAAGAAATTGTTGCTTTGAATTTGAAGGAGATGGTGGCATGTCAGCCATCTCCAATGTCTATCGGCCATGGCTTGTGCCTGCCGGCCATCAGTGGTGGCCGGTCGGCTACATTGATGGCCGGTCGGCCACTAATGATGGCCGACGACTATTTTTCTCCTTTTTTAGATATTTATTTGCCAACTGTGCCAGCTGTTGATCACTGATGCTCATCTCCATACATGTGTATGGAAGGATGGAGGCAAGCTTTTGGCTTGTTTTTCTATATAATGGGCGGTCTCTCCCCCATTTTTGGGGTTACAAAAATTTTGTGAGCAAATTCTTTGCCTCTCTCTCTAGAATCCTCTCTCTCCTCTTATTTTGTGCTTGAAATTGAGTTTTCTTTATACATTTGCACTAGGACCCTTAGCCAAACACTTTCACCTTGGAGTTGAAGTTCTTGGAGGCCTTGTTTGAGCTGTGAAAGATGGTATTAGCTCAGAATTGTTGCTGTTTGTGGCTGTGCTTCAAAGGTATAAGGCTTACCCCTTTTAAGCTTTATTTTAGTTGCTTGTTTGGCCACCTTTGCATGTTGTTTTTGGCCTAGTTCTCAACTACAAAAACCTCTGTTTTTAAGGTTTAAAAATGGTGGTTTAAGGCCTTTTTGGAGTTAGGGGTGGTCCACCCTCTTTTGTAGCTTGTTTGCTAAGTGTTGTGCCTTCTTTTTACCACTGAAATTCCCATGGAATTCAGTGGTAAAAACAGAGTTTTCAGGTCCAAAATAGGAGGGGGTGGCCACCCCTCCTTGTGTCTTGTTTGCAAGTGTAGATGGCCTAGCATGTGAGCATGTTTTTCTACCCTTTTGAGACTTAATCTCAGCATGTTTTTGCTTTTAATTTAGTATGCTTTAGCTCTATTTTGAGCCTTCTTGGTCAAGTGGGACTTGTTGTGCATGGTTGTAGTGTAAATGACTTCACTAGCTTTGTGTTTAAGGCCTCTAACATGTTGTGCATGTGTTGCTTGCATGTTATAGCATCATTTAACATGTAATTTCAGTGCATATAGCTCTATCACTGTCATGACCTAAACCTGCCCCTGTGGGTTTAGCACCGTAACCGGCCAGTAATCCGTGGATTATCAAAGGCCTCTGAACAAATTAGCAAATAATAAGGGGCTACGGAAGCAATAATACAAAATAGACAAGGTCCAATGAGCTGTGATAATGTACATGGGCCAGAACATTTCAAAACTTATTTATATATACATAAACATGCCAGTCAAAGGACACCACTATTTACAAAGTACTTACAGAAGTACACATCTCAAGACCTGACTTTACAAAACAGTCACAAAGACTAGCATGAATACAAAAACAGCCATATAACGCGACTTCGATCGGAACCTCCTCGGAAGGCACAGCGGTTGGCTGACAAAAACAGAACAGAAGGCCGTCAACTCTGGCCCTGATCACCCGCCGGCTCACCTACATACATAATATAAACTGTGAGTGGAAGCCTAGTGAATAATAATAGAGTAAAAGGGTTCTATGAATGATGTCCAGCACAAGTTAGGATCCAGTATTTAAATCAGAACATATTCAGACTTCAAAACAAAAATAGATTTAGATACACTCTCATGTTCATATTCAGGTTTTGCATAAGATCATACGTGGTACACCCATTAGCTATCAGATCAATTTGGTCCAGAGACCCACATGCATAGTTGGTACCAACGACCATAAAGGTCCATATCTTGCGCGCAAGTAGCCATGGTATTGTTATCCCCAGGCAAGGGCCACGTGCCGATTGGCCGTGGTATTATTACCCCCGGGCGAGGGCCACGTGCAGATTGGCCGCGGTATTGTTACCCCCGGGCGAGGGCCACGTGAACTAAGGGTGCCACAAATACTTTTCAGAAAATTGGACATCCATTCATAATTCGTAAGATAGCATTTCAGAAAAAAGATCATACTATACTAGTTAGAAAATACTTAAGTTAAACATAACTTTACAGAGTTATTACTCACAGTGGGCCTTGAGACAAACAAACAGAGCATATTAGTCAGACAGGACGCGGTACGTGACCTACATAACACATAACAGATACACACTTGAAACACATGTTCCAATTGTACAAAACTTATTTCGTTGGCTCTTAGTGTGTTTCTAATCTCTTATCCTCATTAAAGGGTCATAAACATGGCCTAGGAATGCCTAGGATGGAATGAGGATGCAAGAATGCATTGAAAACCATTTCTCAAATTTTGCTGAAGATAAGGTCCACGCTCGAGCTTGGCTTTCCCCGCTCGAGCGGACATGCAGATAAAGAAGCTCCGCTCGAGCGTGGACTTCCCCGCTCGAGGGAACTGCAAACTTATGAAAAAGTGCTGGATGCATGAAATTCAAGCTCGACGGGCGCTCGACCCCCGATTGAGCGTGTGACACAAACCCTCGCTCAAGCGTGGCTTCCCCCGCTCGAGTGGACTACAAAACACACAAACTTCTGGGTATACGCATTTCACGCTCAAGCGTGACTCTCGTCGCTCGAGCGGAAGTGCATGTACTCAGGCTTCACGCTCGAGCGTGAAAGTCCCCGCTTGAGCGTGGGTCAAATTTCTGAAAAATACAGATTGACCTCCAAGCATGAAACTCAACCTTTAAGCCTTCAAAACTCATTTTTCTGGGCCAATATTTGAGGAAACATATAATAACTCATAAAACAACATGTACTAAAAATCATTTCAAGAAATCATGGCCCAAGAGCAACCCAATTTGTGCAAAATCAACATGAACTCTATGAATATGCTATTAATTCAACATGCAAGAACCTCCTTGAATTCAAACCCTCCCAAACCTAATCAAACTTGATAATTTGATGGAAAACAAGTTGAATGACCATAATGTGAGTGAAATTAACACATGCATGGAAGAAATCTTAGAATTCAAACTCAAAGCATGGAAATTTATGCATGCATGCATGGATTGACTCTCAAAACCACACATTGAGCTAAGTCTAGACCTTAAATACCAATTTCACCATGAATCTAGCAAGGACAACTCAAATTCATAATTAAAAGGATGAACTCCCTACCTTAGGTCTTCAATTCCAAGTATAGAGACTCAATTATGCAATTCTTCTACAGTTCTGCAAATTCTCCAAGCAATTCTCTAGATGAAACCAAACTTCTCCTCTCTCACTCTCTCTCCTACGGTTTTGGTCAAGAAAATGGCTAAGGAGAGATGCTTCTAAGTGTAATGAGGTGTAATATAGTTGATCTCAAATTAAGCCACTAAGTGGCAAACTTGTAATAATTCAAACAAGTGTAAATTAACATTATTTAACTAATTTAATCATACCAAATCAAATTTTAATTAAATCTACCATAAAATCACATATGTTCTAACTAGTATGAAACACTAATCAATTTCAAAATCGGGCACCAATAAGGCTTTCAATTCACAGTTCAAAGTCTAAACATGAACAAATCATTTTATGGCAAACAAATAGAAACACAAAGATAATGCAATACGTATGCAAATTAATTCTGAGTTCCTTCTAAATTACTGTTAGGTATAACTAATCATGGATTAGCATTAATCGGAGGTCGGGGTTATTACAATCACACTTTCACATATCTCACTCTTTCATTGCTTTTGAGAATTGTGCCTTGATCCTTGCTTATGAGCTAATATGTGAGCATGTTTTTCTTGCCTTTTATGCTACCATCTCAGCATGTTTTAGCCATTGTTTTGGTATGTTTAAGCTCTGTCCAGAGCTAGTTTAGTCATTTGAGCTTGATATTGCATGCCTCTAGTGTAGTGCTCTTCACTGCTTTAATGCTTTTGGCTCTTAACATGTTGTGCATGTGTTGCTGATAAAAAAAAAAAAAAAAAAAAAACATGTTATGCATGTGTTGCTTGCATGTTTTAGCACTATTCTTCATGCCATTTTAGCATTGAAAAGTCTGCAACCTCCCTCATTTCTTCATTTTTCTATTTTTTTGAGGGTTGGTTAACCTTATGGTTGTGTTTAAGCTTGAGATAGAGCTTGTGCTCAATGGCTTTAACCCTCTTTTGAGGGTTCCTCCTAGCCAAAGGCATGATCTCTCTCATGTCTTAAACCATCCTTTGGTTGACCCCTCTCTCCTTAGAGGACAATCACTTTAGACTTAACCGGTTAAAGAATGGCTTGGTAATGCTAAAATGTGTAAACAAAATAAGTAAAGTAAAACATGAACAAGATAAGCATTTGTGTTGCATTGCTTGTGTTTGGATCGGACATTAATCCAAACACAAGAAATGGGGGACGTTTCGTACTCAAAGTGATGAAACGTGTCACGTTTCTTGGTCACCATCACCCTTGATCATGCATGATAGGGTGGTAGTCCTTTGAGTCTATTTATGCGTTCATTAAGCTTGTACAAGCTTGACTCTTTGGCCATCATGCATTGAAGATGCTTGATTGGTGGCATGAGAGCCAAGTACCACACTCGTTTGAGTTTGAGACATGATAAGGGGGAGTGGCAGTACACACATTCCTTGAAAAATACACTGTTGTGCCTCTGTTGTTCTCTACTACGACAAGACCAAAAGCCTGGAAAAAGGGGTGGCCGACCGGCCACTTATACTAGCCGACCGGCCAGTTAAGGTGGCCGGCAGCCACTTTTTGTGGCCGACCGACCACCAGTTCATTTTTGTGCAAAAGTGTATCTGAGTTAGGGCAGAAGCAGTCTGGAAGCTGGTACAGTGTTTAGAGATCAAGGCAAGTGCAAACAGAGGCAACAGAGGTCATGGCGATGGATTTTCGGGAAGACGTAACTGAGCATGCATGTCTCCCTCACCTACAAGGCCGTTTACTCGCTTTTATTTAAACTGTTTTAAATAGCTTAGCATAGCTAGTTATTTAATTCGTTTTGTAATATCATAATTAGTTTGTGTAACTAGTTATTCAATTTCATTTGTTGTAATTAATTAGCTTAGAATAAGTTAGTTAATTAGATTCGTTATGTTGTAATTAATTAGCTTAGAATAGTTAATTAGTTGGTTTGTATTAATTAGCTTAATTAGCGTAGCTAGTTAGCTTAATTATTCGGACCCTCCTTCGAGAGGGCGCAATGTTGTAATAAGCGTGCGTGTGTGTGTGCATGTCTTCCAACCCCACTTTTTTCTCTTTTTTACTTAACCGCTTTCAATGGTTAGACTAGGGATCATTTTCGATTAGCATACCTTGTGCTTGCTTGCATGCATCATTCATTTGTCTTGCATGCACTAGGCTCAGCGCATCATTCAAACTGCATCGTATTTCAATACTTATTTGAATACATGTATCAAATCGTTGCATTCATATGCCATCTTAGATAGCCGAGCCTATTAATTGCATATTGCATGTGTTGCATTAGGCATTTTGTACAGTTAGGATCATGCATATTTCTAACTAGCTTTTGTTTTGGCGTAGAGTACATTGTAAGTTTTACGCTTTAGCATACTTGCATGAGTGTGAGTGTTGCCATGATAGCTTGCTTGCCATGAGGCTATGTGCTTAGTTGTTAAAATTGCATGAATGCCTGTGGATGAAGGCTTTGTTGCTTGAATTGGAACAATTCGATGATTGTGAGTTTTAAGCCCACTTTGTGAAGTGGCAAATCATGTTTTAAAGCCCACCTGAGGGTGGAAAATCCGCGCTTTAGCTCACTTGTGAGTGGTACTTTCAAACCATTTTCGAAAACAAACATGAGTCAATTTGTTCCAATTCTCGCAACTTAGTCTATACTTGTATGTGTGCATCACATAGTAAAGTTAGCTAAAAACCGAAATAAGAACACATGAGGTTTATAAAACAACATATCATGCTTAGTAGAGGCTGATCCTTTGATCGGGCGAACGGGGGTGCTCATTTCAGGACCTTCCCCTCTCGTACCCAAGTTCTCGAGCTGAGACAACTTTAGTGATGACGGATACGCGGCCTTTGGCACGAGTCAGGGTTTCCTAAATTTCCCAAAAATAAAATATTTAAGTGGCGACTCTATAATCTGGAAAAGCAGTCCAATTTTGGCATTATTTGATTCAAAATCGATTTTCCAAAATGATTTGCCGGATTGGACTCTTTGATATTTATCAGTCTCACATTGCACTTTGTGAGATTAGATTCAGAACCCTAACAGGAGTCCGAACTGTAAGAGACCAATTTGTGCCTCTCCGAAAGGGGGCCGCATGAAGAAGTCGAGTCTACAGTTTCTGACGACTCTACTGGGGATTTAGAGAACTTGACTCAAACTCATGATATGTTGTTTTATCTATATTTATTTGTTTCTTTGCATTGCATTTGCATAGGTGTGCCTAAGTCATAGTGTTTGCCATCTGCTATTCCTGAATGGTTTGCTGGAGGCTTGCTTAGAAAAGCGTGCCATAAGGCTAACCGGTTACGGGCTCTGCCATGATGGAAACACAAACCTTGGATCTGGATTACTACTGTACCGTTTGATCCTCCTTTCACTTCTCGATGTTAGGAGCGAAAGGTATATTAGGTGATCTTGCTGAGGCACCCTTTTTTACCAATTGACCTAGTTGCATATCGGAAGCTGTAGAGACTGTTCCAAATTAGGATAGGTTGCTCGCCCGAATGCAGGATTGTATGAAACCGCATGCGCGCGTAGTGAATCCCTAGCTCCTAACGAAAATAGGACAGGGAAACCCTATCCCACCATAGGAGTGTTTTGGCTCTCACTTGCTTGATATGTGCTGTTGGGGTGTGTCTCTACAGGAATGTATGTATCAGTTGCAAGTCTGGGTATCAGTCTGAGGACATCAGTGTTTGAGGGTATCAGTATTGTGGAAGAAAATTTGGAGGCAGAAGTCAGTGTTTGAGTACAGATTGTCCAGCTTATGATTTCAATTGTATGTTGTGTTTATCTAAGGCAAGATGTTGTGCGTTTGCTAATTGTTGTTTCCTTTTTTTTGCTTTATTTTTCTTTTTGCAAGGTAGTATTTTCACAATTGCTTCCGATGAGGCAGTTACCCCCAAGCACTCTGGACCAGAGTAAGGCGCCTTTATCGATATGGGGATCTTGTGAGAGGACAACCGATGTTTGCTTCGCTACCCCTGGTTACAAGACGGAGGAGAGTTCGGAAAATTCACCAGTTCGTCAGTTATCTGTGCTCAGTGAAGTCCAGTTTTCTGTTTCTATCTCAGAAAGGGAATATATACCGGTTCTATCAGATCAACACCCCTTAGTCAGTATGGAGGATATGCTGTGTCAACTCCAACAAACTATCGAGGTCATGTAGCGGGACGCTGCTCGCCAAGCGAAGGTTACCGCTCGCCAAACAGAGGTTGTAGCCCAGCAGGGTGAGCTGATTTCCAGACTTCAACAACAACAACAACCACAACAAGCAGCAGCATCTGCTTCGCACCCACCCCCACCTAGGGTTCCAATACCCGGGGATGCAGCTAATGTCCAGGAGAATATGAACATTCCAGCAAGGCCAGTCCCACCTCAGATTTTCAAAGCACCGGCCTACCCAACAGGGCCTACCCAACAGACACACCGTTTGAGTTTGAGGTTGATCCAACCGCTCTGAAAGTGAGCAAGCTTGAGAAGCTATTCAAGCAAGCTCAGGGAGTCAACTCGATTCCAGATATAGAGGATGGCTACACAGATTCGGCGGTGACATTGCCGGATAGATTTAAAATGCCTCACATAGATCGCTTCGACGGCTCGGGCGATCCTATGGTCCATTTGAGGCTGGTTTTAGATATTCTACGGCTGATGGGCTTAACTAGACTGTAGAAGCTATCCCTCTTTGGCCAGACCCTATTGGGTATTGCGGCTATCTGGTATGCTAAACTGGAGGATTCAGTGAAAAGGAGCTGGAAAGAGATGGCCGAGGCCTTCATTGCCTAATATTCTTATAATACTCAAATCGAGGTCACAACTCGTGATCTCGAGGCAAGTAAGCAAGAGCCGAAAGAGTGCTTCTCTAACTTCGTCACTCGGTGGAGTGCCAAGGCCTCCATGATGACCACCCGGCCAGCTGAGAAAGACCAGATAAGAATGGTCGTGCGAAATCTGCAACCGAAGCTGCTGCAGAAGATGATTATCTTACCCCTCCTTACCTTTGCTGATCTTCATGAGATAGGGGTACAGATAGAAGATGTTATGAAACAGGGTCTGATTGACCAGGAGAAAGAGTAACCCAAGATTGCCTTTACACACAGTTCGAATGCTGCTACAAGTAGCAACGCAGCTGCGAGGACCTCTGACGTTGGCATGGTCGCCACCACACCAAAAAAAGCCACACCCTTTACCGGCACATCTAGAGCCACCTCACAACCTGCAAAGTACCCACCCCGGGGCCAGAGGGTTTTCACCCCACTTTACATGTTTCTGTCTGCGGCCTTAAGGGTCCTGATCAGAAAGGGGCATCTGAAGTCCCTGGAGCCATGCCCATTGCCGAATCCCCTCCCTCCTACACACAACCCAGCCAAGTATTGTGCCTTCCATCAGCAGCATGGGCATGATACTGACTTATGCTTTAGACTTCATCATGAGATTCAAGATCTCATTGACAACAAAGTGATAGCGCCTCCTGAGAAGCCAAACGTCACTATAAATCCCCTCCCACCACATAACCAACCCCGTCCACCCAGGCAAGTAAACCTGATCCAAACAATGGCTGTCCTATACGACCCTGGCATATACATCACTCCCTCCCACTTGCCAAAGCCGGCGCTGTTTATCCCAGAAAGCACAAACTTGTGCATGATGAGCATGTCAATATCCCAACCTGAACCCGTGGTGGTGGCTATGGTAGAAGAGGGTACGCCTGAGGGCTCTGTGAGCTTAACTGAAGAAAAGTATAACCCTTGCTGCTTTATTACGCCAGCTAGTCAAGCTAGATCGAGGTTGGAATTTCTGAAGGGAACTGAGGTTAATGTAGTCTGAGAGGACGGGCCAAGCCAGGGGCTGGATGATTTAGCAGAGCTTAAGGAGGACATCGCTAATTTGCAGTTCTTTGATGAACAGGATCCGGGGGATGTGAGCATCAACTGGTTTGACCTGAATGGATCAACAGATAATATAGGGTGGTTAGTGATGAGCCAGATATTGATAAGGGGTCTTAACCGAAACAGGGTTCGTCAGAAACAGGAACGTTTGCAATGGTCGGAACGGTTGACGACAAAAGGGGAGTTTCCAGAGACCACCGGTATGAAGAATTTTGCTCAGGAATTGAGCAGCATTTGTACAGCACATACAGAACAAGAGGCCGTGCTGAAGTGGTTCGAACAAGAAAGGATCGAGACTGATCAGAGGGCTAGAAAAGCCAAAGCCTCCGCGGGGACTGAATGTGTTGTGAACACAGGAACAATTACAGCGAAATCGGACAATTGTTTATCGGTTGCCGAGGGAATGTGGTGAGAAGACGATGATTTGCGTCTGGCCCATACTGATGAGGACTAGGGACAGAATTTCCCGGATGATATGGGGTATACCGACGAAGTCAACCACATGACTCGGAGTGGGAGGTACTTTAAGCCCCCACATCTGGACCAGCCAGAGGCATCAAGAAAAGACAAGGAAGCTGAGAAATAGAAAGACAAACTATTAGAGAAGAAAGCTGTACTGAAGCAGCTGAAAAGGATTGAAGCAGACATCTCTCTCTGGGGATTGCTCATAGCCTCACGGGTACATAGACAAGCCATCCTATCAACAATGGATGAGGCTAAACCCTATATTGATACAACCCCCGAGCAATTAGTGGGACTGGTTTTCCTAGGTGGCACTTCACCGACCATGACTTTCACAGATAAAGAATTACCGTCTGAGGGCTCCGAGCACAATAAATCGTTATACATCTCTATGGAGTGTAAAGAGAAGTGGATACCAATTGTCTTAGTTGATACGGAATCTGCAATTAATGTGTGTCCGTTGCGTACGGCCTATGCTATCGGGTTGAAGCCCGCAGATTTTGTACCAACAGCTCAAGTGATTTGGGCTTATGACAATACCAGTCGGGAAGTGATGAGGACAGTGCGGATCAGAACTCAGGTTGGCCCGGCACAGCAGGACATCGAGTTCCACGTTCTAGATGTTCCGACCACCTTTAATTTACTCCTTAGACGGCCGTGGCTGCACCAAGTGAAAGCTGTCTCTTCCACTTTGCACCAGATGTTGAAGTACCCCCATGGGAAGGGGGTAGCTATTGTCTTTGGGAACTCTTCCATACATCCGCCGTCGGAGGTTACCACACCGATCTTAGAAATTACATATGGCAAGGAAGATGTCTTCTTTTCTGGGTTCACCTTGGCCGAGGCCCGGGTAGTGCGATATTCTAGCTGTTGATGAGGGATTGTATGTCAGTGCGCAATCTGTTTCCCTCATGAATAAGCTTCAACAAGTACCCAAAATGGGATTAGGAAGGAGCGGCCGGAAAGGCGTCGCTGCATTGGCCAAAGTGCTGCATAACCCTCATACCTTTGGTCTAGGTTACACACCTACCAAAGAGGATTTGGTAAGAAAGAGAAAGGAGATGGCAGAAAGAGCCAAAGCTAAACAAGCTGGGAAGCACTATGAGTTGGTGCATAGACCTATTCAAGGAACCGTGAACGGCTGCTTTGTCCAGGAGGGGGAAGATTTCCCATTTTGTGGCTTTCCTAAACCATGGTTGAATTTAGAGAAGCGACATTTGCCCGGCTTTGAGATCTTTTTTGAACTACAGTTGCAAGGGGATGAAGTTGTAGAAGAGCAGACTGACCTACCAGTTGTGGCTGAACAGTGCAAAGAGGATGAATTCAATGGCATAGAACTTGAGATGGGAGCAGCGCAGGCTTGTCCCCGCTCAGATCCTCAGATCACATCAGGGAGCTCGGTGGATGCTTCTCTGTTTCCATGATTGACGATCAAATGGCTGTGGGCCCTTATTATGACATTCTAGATGCATCTATCACACCCTTCCTCTTTTGACAGTACGGGGAAGGCTTTTTGTCCAACAGTTCTGGGTCAGGTAGTGAATCAAAATCTGATTCCACAGAGTCTGTGGTGTCGAAATCAGATTCTAGTTCTTCTCAATCAGAGTCCGGTATTCTTGGGATTGATAACCCGAATGCCATTGTTTTGTCCAGGTCGTATTTTTCCTTTTCTTTTGAGTCTGTTGTAACCGAGGAATTAGATGAATTGGAAATTGTGAATAAGAATGGTGCCACTGCTATTTCCAAGTACTTTTCTGTGCCGGTCATTTATTGCATTAATCAGGACTTTCAGAACTTTTATGAAAACGACGAGGAAGAAATTTTTCCGGTTTTGAAACATTTGATTGATCGAGAGTAGGAGAGGTTTGTAAAACCTTTGGTTGATGAAATCACTTCAATTAATGTTGGTACTAAGAAGGATCCGCGTCTGGTCCAAATCGGGTCCACGTTGTCCTCGGAGGAACGCAAGCGCTTAGTCGCTTTATTTAAAGATTTCAAAGATGTTTTTGTGTGGTACTACGAAGACATGCCTGGAATCGATCCTAAGATTGTACAACACCGGATCCCTCTTAACCCTGAGCCATGACCCATCAAGGAGAAGTTTCAGAGAATACGCCCGGATTGGGCTCTGAAAATCAAGGAAGAGGTCACCAAGCAGATAAATGCAGGGTTCCTGTTAGTATATGAATATCCTACTTGGTTGGCCAACATTGTTCCAGTGCCGAAGAAGGATGACAGAATTCGGGTGTGTATGGATTTCAGAGATCTGAACAAAGCCAGTCCGAAGGACGACTTTCCTCTACCGCACATCGACGAATTGGTGGACTTTACTGCGGGGCACGCGTTGCTCTCCTTTATGGATGGGTTTTTTGGGTACAACCAGATCTTGATGGCATCCGAGGATACGGAGAAGACTGCCTTCACCACGCCGTGGGGAAACTACTGCTACAGGGTGATGCCGTTTGGTTTGAAGAATGCTGAGGCTACTTATCAACGAGCTGCAACCACGATCTTGCATGATATGATCCACAAAGAGGTTGAGGTGTATGTGGACGACATGATTGTCAAGTCCAAGGAAAGAGAGGGGCACTACACCGCCATAAAGAAAATTTTCCAATGGATAAGACAGTATCGGTTGCGATTGAATCCTCAGAAATGTACTTTTGGTGTCACAGCAGAGAAAATACTGCGGTTCTTGATTACACAAAGGGGCATTGAAGTTGATCCTTCCAAGATTAAGGCCATCTTAGAAATGCCACCACCAAGGACTAAAAAGGAGGTACGAGGCTTTCTGGGTAAAATGCAATTCATAAGACGGTTTATTACAAAATTAACCTTGACTTGTGAACCACTATTTGGTCTCGTGAAGAAAGGAAAGAAATTCCAATGGGATGACCGATGCCAGATTGCTTTTGAGCAGATCAAGCAGTATCTACAGAACCCACCCATGTTATCACTGCCAGAATCGAGGAAGCCGTTGATTTTGCATCTGTCAATAACAGACACGACGATGGGCTGCATGCTTGCACAAGAATATGAGGATAAAGTAGAGAAGGTCATTTATTACCTGACCAAGAAGATGCTGGAATATGAGACCCGTTATACTCCTCTGGAAAAGACTTGTTTGGCCTTGGTATGGGCTACCAAGAAGTTGAGGCACTACCTGTTAGCTCACTCTGTAATTCTGGTTTCAAGATTAGATCCCATCAAATATCTCTTCGAGAAACCAACACTTACGGGTAAGCTAGCCCGTTGGTTGCTTCTTCTCTCTGAATTTGATTTGAAGTACATGACTTGCAAGTCTGTGAAAGGGAGAGCGATAGCGGAGTTCCTAGCCGATCACCCAGTGGAGGGAGACGAAGCAGTAGAGTATCTGTTCCTAGATGAGGCCATTCTGCAGGTTAAAGAAGAGATTTGGACGATGTACTTTGAAGAAGCGTCAAACCAGTACTGGTCTGGGATAGGGGTGTTGCTGATAGCACCGACAATTTCCACATACCCTTAGCTTTCAAACTCTGGTTCAAGATATCAAACAATGAAGCAGAGTATGAGGCATGTATCGCTGGCTTGGAAGCTGCCCTGGAACTAGGGGCAAAACGGTTGGACGTCATTGGGGACTCGAACCTGGTTGTATCTCAAGTGAAAGGAGATTGGAAGGTTAAGGAAGAAAGGATGAAAATATATCACCAAACTCTAGACATTCTAATTCCCAGGTTTGAGAAGCTAACCTTCACGCATCTGTTAAGAGAGAGTAACAGGTTCTCTGACGCTTTATCAACTCTATCTTCCATGATAGACATCCCTTTGGGAGTCTAGATGTGTCCAATCATTATTGAACAGAGGCATGTGCCGGCCTATGAGTTGATCGCCGTAATAGATGAAGTACACGATTAGAACCCCTGGTATCATGACATCTGGAACTTTTTGGAAAATGAGGCTTATCCACTAGGGACAAATGCCAAAGATAAAGGGCGATACGGTGAATGGCTTCTCAGTTTATCATCTGCGAAGGTAAATTGTACAAATGGGGCCATTTGGGAATGCATAAACTGTGTGTTGATGCAGAAGAGTCGAAGCGCCTAATGAAGGCCATCCATGGAGGAGAATGCGGTTCACATATGAGTGGAGTGATGCTAGCTCGAAAGATTCTCAGACAGGGTTACTACTGGTCAACTATGGAGGAGGATTGTATCGGTTTTGTTTGGCGATGCCACAAATGCCAGATCCATGCAAACCGCATGAACATCCCGCCGTCGAAGCTGTACAACATGACTTCACCATGGTCGTTTTCAGTCTGGAAAATTGATGTTATTGGGGCAGTTACTCCGAAGGGGTCAAATGGGTATGAGTACATCTTGGTGGCGATAGACTACTTTACAAAGTGGGTCGAGGCCCAATCCTATGCAGTGTTGAAAGTGTCGCATGTAGCCAAGTTCATCAGGAATAATATCATCTGTCGTTATGGGGTCCTGAATGAGATCATCTCGGATAATGGTTCCCACTTCAAGAAGGAAGTGATCGACTTGTTGGAGAAATACAACGTGACTTTTCATAAGTCATCCACATATCGGCCGCAAACCAACAGAGCTGTTGAGGCTGCCAACAAGAACATCAATCACATTCTACAAAAAATGGTAGAAACCTACAGGGATTGGCCAGATAAGCTGTCATTTGCTCTTTGGGGCTACAGAACATCAATTCAAACTTCTACTGGGGCAACTCCGTATTCTTTGGTTTATGGGATGGAGGCTGTTCTGCCGATCGAAGTTGAGGTTCTGTCGCTGCGGGTTATGACTGAGTGCTAGATAACATAAGCAGATTGGCAGTAGAGCAGGTTCGAGGATCTAATATTGTTCAATGAGAGAAGGCTGAAAGCACTATACCATGTCCAAGGTTATCAACGAAGGATTGCCAGGGCTTTTAACAAGAAAGTTAAGTCCAGAAATCTGAAAGAAGGGGATTTGGTGCTCAAAGACAACTGAGCACCCATCCATAACCCTAGGGCCAAGTTCAGACCTAATTAGACTGGTCCTTATATCATCAAATCAATCTGGTCGGGTGGAGCTGTCATTCTTATGGATCTAGATGGCTTTGAGTTCTCCCAACCAATCAGCATGGACAAGTTGAAGAAATATTACCCTTGAGAGGCTCGCTAGGCCGAAAACCTGAAAGGGTGATCTAGGCAAAAGTTAGAGCACAAAAAATTTGAAATAAGAAAAACTGAGCTCGCAAGGTTAAAAACTCAAAAAGGGCGGCCTTGGCAAAAGTTAGAGCGCAAAAGGAGAGTGTTAATACCTGAGTGAACCCAAACTGAACTACGTAAGGTTTGATTCCCATCTTCAGGATACGTAGACAACTTCATTCTGAAGTCCAGCCATAAACACTTCTACATCAATTGTGTCCATGTGATTGTTTTGGTCATCTTTGTCTTTTCTACATCTAAGAGTTCAGTTGTGATCTATAGTGTAATGCTCTTCAGACAAGGGGCAACTTTCCAGTTATTAGATTTGGGGTTGTACATCTCAGCGATAGATCTCAGGTGTATTCAGTTGTGATCCTTATCGAAAATGGTTTTGAAAAGTTTTAATAAAAGTAGATTTTGTTCAAATTAATCTTTTTACAACTTAGACCATTTTTGGACCAAAAGCAAAATTTTCAGTACCCACAACCTTCAATTTCATTAATTTCAATACAAAGTTCTTCAACTCTTGATACAAATTGAAGTTGTTTTTTATTACATTCAAAAGAAAACTTGAAAGTACAGATTAAAGCAATAAACTTGGGGCATAGTTAAGTCAGGCATTCCTGCGCCCCCTTCCAAAGCTTGTGGAAGCTTCAGATGCCAAAGTAGGCCAGGTTTGTGCCTTATCTTCAAGCCAAGCTATGCATTCGCCAGAAAGGGCACAACTAAAATTGGGAGCGGGAGCTAGAAGTTCTCTTGTCCTCCATGAAGTGGAATATCGAGCTAGCTGTGAGCCTCGGATCGGAAATGAAGCTGGGTACTCTATCCCCTGTTTTGGGCAACTGGTCGTGTTCGAACTGACGGCTGAACCGAAATGGAAAGTAGAAAACACAGTGTGCCAAGCCAATCAACTGAATGCCAGGCTGTCAGGACATGTTGTAGCTCATCTCAAGCAGATCAAACCAGGGGCAACGCCAAGCAATGTCGATAGCAGACTTGTTGCACATCCATTGGCACCACCATCCCTCGTTCGGGAAATCAACTAGTCGTGGGCGAAAGAAATAGCCGCGCGCTGAATATGCAGGGCAAGCGTCCACTACTTTTAACTTCTCCATGAGCCAAACCTGGGGAGGGATGAAAAATAAGAGAGATTAAAGAATAGAGAGACGTACGTGGAGAGAAACAGTGAGAAAAGGTTTTGAGAGAAAAATAGAGCGTGAGGGCCGAGTGATGTGAGAAAGATATGTGAGAAGGGTGGGAAACATTACCCGCAAGAGTAGTGGACTTCCTGCGAACCTAGTCGTCTCCCAGCGATGGAAAGCGCCTATGCCCATCAAAGTCACGGCTAGTGTTAAGCCAATGCAACTCTTGTCCTCTTTCAAGCCTTGGGCAACTTCTATCAGGCGAATGCTAGACCCTCTGAAGCCAGGGGCAAGCAGGAAATGAGCTAACATGCACAAGCAGAGGGCATGCTGTCGAAAACTTTACCGAAGACAGTCGCCGCAGTCACCGGCATCAGAAAACCGATGAATCAAGCTTGGAATGTTTAGCTCCCCGTTGTGAACCAAGGACCGAGCATCGTGCAAAGTGAGCCCACATATCCGTTCTAAAGCTTGGATGTGGCCAAAATGGGATTGGGACAAGATTTCTTCGTCGTGTCGAGATTCCATCAAAGCTTGGAATTCTTCCATTGTGGGGCATATCTCTTGTCCCTTAAAGCTAAAAACATGTATAATCAGATTCCAACATCTAGCCGCGGCACAGAGGAACGGAAAACACAGTGGAGTACGGCTCAGCGGGAATAGTGTATTTATCCTGAAACCCCAGAAATTAAGCTTTTCCGTACCATCTAAAGTTGCAATCCAATCGGAGAGTTTTTTGGTGAATAATGGTTCCATTTGGAGCAAAAATAGAGCAAGAATGAAGAAACCACGAAGCTGAAGCTTTTATAGAAGAAAAGGTACTGAGTAGAAAATAGGTGGCAGCAATCTGGAGATTCTGAGAATTACTGGCCGACCGGCCAGTTCAGGTAGCCGACCAGCCACTTTAGTGGCTAACAATGGTTATAAGTGGCTGACAACCTCTTTTTGTCCTCAGCAGAGTCTCTTTGGTCTTTCTGTGTGTTGAGGATGCTGAAAACCTGTGTTCTGTTCTACTCTGGATGCGTCCTCCTCTTTTGTTTAGTAGTTTTGTTGAGTTGTTTTCAAATTTGTTTCAATTTGTTTATCGATTTGTTGCAATTTGTTTATCGAGTTGTTGTAATTTGCTTATCGAGTTGTTTCAATTTACTTATCGAGTTGTTTTTGTTTATCGAGTTGTTGCATTAGTTGTTCTTTGAATTGTCTTATTTTGTTTGTTATGTTTTGGTTGGTTCACTACCCGACTAAGCAATTGTCAAGACAATGTACAAATGTTCAATTTTCATTAATCCCGTTTTTGTGTAAAATGGTGCAATGCGTTGCTCAGAATATAAAATGCAACACTTTTAATCAAAAAGCTGTTTTCATTCCAATCATGGTTTCTTTTTACAAAGAGTACAAGTTTTGAAGAAAATAAAACTGCCTAAGGCTGTACAATGTGCTAAAACAACTAGTAAAAAGAAATAATGCAAAAAAGTGTCTAAATCGACGCCAGCCACCTCAGGATCGAGAGGCCCTCTTCGTCCTCTTCCTCAGCTGGGCGGACTTAGAGTTGTCGCCATTGGCCCCGCTATCTGAATCTGAGCTAGAGCCCGACCTAGAGCCAACTTCCCTCCCTTCCTTGGACCCCTCCTCAACATCGCCACCGCCCTCAGAACCCTATCTGGTGTCGTCGCCTCCACCCTTAGATGACTCTGACTGCGGGCTCGCTGGCTCCTCTTCCTCGTCTGTCTCATCATCCTCCGGGATAGGCTCTGGTGGACCGCTCGCGGCATGAGCCTTGGTTGTGCACCGGAGTCCCTCGTCTCTCTCTCCCTGCTGTCGGGGGAGGCACTGAAGGTCTTGCTGTAGCTCTCGTTGGGGCACCCAGAGGAACTGGCATCTGAAAAGGGACTTGAAAAGGATAGTTTGTCAAATGCATCAGTTATGGTATGCAAAGATGAGTGTAGTGTCACATGCAGTGTGTGAGAGCAGTGTATCAATGCAGTATTGTCAATGTAATGTATGCAAATCAGTATGGGGTATCAATGCAGTATTGTCAATGTAATGTATGCAAATCAGTATGGGGCAAATTGCGGTCGAAATGCTAATGTATCAGCAGAAAATTTCATGGCATGAAGTGCAAACTAAAGGAAACATACCAGAATCCTGTACAGACTGAGTAGGTTTAGACTAGTCTGAACCATCCCCATTAGAGAAGCCACTAACTCGAGAGCCTCCTCGGTGTACTCTATGGAGGCCTGCAAATGTGTTGAGATGATCAGTGGTCTACAAAGTATAACTAAAATGAATTGAATATGAAAAATGTAAAGTGTAGTACATACCGGGGTCGAGCCTCGAACTCCGACAAGCTTGTGACCAGCTGGTGCTGGCTCAATGGGGATCCGATAGGTCTCCCCAAAACGTCCCCAGTAGGTCAATGTAGTAGGCAGTTCTGGTCACCCCGCTCTCTGTCTCGGCTGGGAACTCCTCCTCTCATGAGCTCGGGATGCCCTGGATCCACTCGCTGTCTCTCCTGCAGCTGGAGCTCTGGCTCTCTCACCTCCATGAGCGCCAGTCAGCGGTGGCATAAGGTATGTCTGGATGAAAGCAGTATAATCACCCTCAAGCCTGAAAAAGTCGGCATCCCAACCTCTGGTGAAGTCGATCATCTTCTGCGTGGTATATCTCTTTATAACCCTCATGTATGAAACAGGCGGCATCGGAACCACCGGCTCAGGCCAGCCGAGGCTCTGTCGCAAGAAGCGCTCCTCCAAGAACCATGCTCGATAGACTGGGCCCTCAAGTAAGATCCCGAATCGAGAGGCCTCCCAAACGCTTGCAAACTGATCACTGACCCCGTCAGGCATCACTGCCCACGCCTACCAGGTGATCTGCAAATAGTGAATATACAGGTTATTAGCTGCCATTAGAGATGCAATATGAAGTAAAGTTGAAATGACTGTAAGGTTCGAGTTACCTCTGCCGCGGTCATGGTATCGAAGAATCGGCGGAAGAATGAGAATGACTCTCGGGGCCTCCGCTGGCACCTCCCGTGATATCTGTGTGAGTATGGTACCATGGGTGGTATCTCTACCTCTGGCTCTGGGGCAAGCCTCGGGAAATAGGCATACACCCATAGCTGCAGAAGGTGGAAGGGTAACAGTGTGTATATATATTAGATGAGTGCAGTATACAGTGTGTGCAGCGTACAAATAATGTAAAGCAGGGATTAGATTGTGTGCGGTGCAGTGTGTAGTATGCAGTGTGTGGTATACGGAAAATGTAAAGCAGAAATGTACAACAGAAGGGTAGGACGTACCTCCCTGGTCCTCCAGTAGCCTCCTAGTAGATGCCCGCTCCGGTGAGAAATGAAGCTCATGTACCCGTATAGTGTGGCCAGGCCTGCGTCACCCCAGTCGTAGAATCGGACACAAGACAGGTCCACCAAAGCGCTCATGAGGTAGAGCCCAATAGTTTTTTCCCAATCAACGAACAAAGTAGTGCCAAACAGGAACATGAGGAAGCCTCGGGCGTAGTACTCAGTCTCCTCGTGGGTCGTCGGCATCGTCCCTCTGAGGTGATCGACGAACTAGGCATATCGCACCATCCCTGATTGGGAGATGGGTGGGCGAATCCCTAATAGGTAGACCTAAGTGGCCTCCCAGTCGCCCATGTCTGTGTCGTAAAGAATCGGATGACCCCCTATTTCTATGCCGATGAGCATGGAGAAGTCAACGGGAGTCATCGTCACCTCCCCTGTTATAGAGAAATGGAGGGAGTCGGTGGTATCCCACCACCTCTCTACTAATGCGCCCAGTAGAGGCCGGCTCGCAGTGAGACGTGAGAGCCCCATGCAAAATGCGTTGAAGTCGGCCTCGTCAATGATGTAACGGACGACGTCAGGAAGCTCCATATACCACTCCCTTGCGGAAGTGGTCCCGTATCCACGGAAGGCATGTGAATCTCCCTGTAAGTAGGACAAACAGATGCATGGCAGTATAAGAAATACAGTGCAAGGGTATGTACGGGACGAACAGATGCAAGGCAGTGTAAGAAATACAGTGCACAAGTGTGTTTGGGGTGAACGGGTGAAAGGCAGTGTGAGCTATACAAGAAATGTAACCTACATTGCGGAAAATAAAGAGGAAGTGTATACCTCAGAGGCGCTGTGGGATAGATGTGACTCCAGCTCGCGTAACAGGAGGTCCTCTGGTGCACCTCACGTAAAGCCCCTGAATTGGCGGATACTATTTGGTGGCAGCATGTGTACCTCGGGATGGTACGTCGCCGGGTCGAACGGTCAGATACTGAGCGGCAAGGGTTCGAACTCGAGATCTATCTCCCTCCCCGGAGCTCCGTCATGTGGGAGGTTGTCCGCCATCTCGAAGAAAGGGTGAGAGAATGGTCGCAAATGTGGAAAATGGGCGGGAACGCCAAAAGTCAACAAAAAGTCAACTCTGAGGGAGGAAAAATGGAAGAAAAGGTCAAGGCTCGGAAAAAGGCACCGAAATCAAGGGTAACTCAGGGGAAACAAACCCCAAGTGATGGAAATCAAGAAGAGGGCACCGAAACCACTTTTTAATCGGTTTAAAAGGCAGTGTGCAAAGAGGGTTTCGCGAACCGGATGTTTGAGGGATGACCGAAAATGCGTATGAAGCGCTGATCAAAAGTAGGAAAGTGGTCTAGAGCACAAGGGGAATGTTTTTCGGCAAGAAAGAAGTGAGGAAATAGGGTTTGGAACCCTATATTTAAAGACTCGTGGTGAAATGCCAAAATTGCCCCGAATCTGTCATCGGTGGCCGATGGCCTTATTTTGTGGCCAATGGGTGGCTGGTGGCTTCCCAAGGTGGCCGGCCGGCCTCTGATTCTCTCCTTGGATATTGTTTTTCTGTTTTGTGCCTTGATCCCTCAAGAAAATGCAAGGGAAGTACATTTTTAAGTTCAAGTGGCCTCCACGGAAGCTCCGGACTGTCTTTTCAGTATGTGATGCTCAGCACGTACGAGGTGTATCCTTTTAACTTGTTGCAACCCCTCTGAGAGGTAAATTAGAGGTTGCGTTTGAATTGGTCTTTTTAAGACATGCATTTCTTTATTTGGTGTGTTGCATTGAACATGCTATTGATGTTGCATTGAATATGCATTGATTACTGTGCACAGAATGTATATGCTGCGTTGCATTACATTACCTATCTTCTCACGTTTGCATAGAATATGCATGTTGCATTGTATTGCATTGTGCATGCCCTTACATTCGCATAGAGTATGTGTTTTTCAATAGGCCGATCTGTTCTATGGCGTCATGTTGACGGTAGCTGATCTCGGCTATCCTGCCCACCGCCTACAAAACAAAGAAATAGCAAACAAACAATTAGAAAAATATTTACAAACGTGCATACGTGAAGACAAAAGATTGCAAATAAGACAAGTAACGTACCGATAGGGCCGACTGAGCAGCCAAAGCAATTAGCATCAGATCTGGCTCCGCTCGAAACACGACTCTGTCGACCGATAGGGATATTGAGGAGGCCATGCTCAAGGATACAGGCGGGTCCCTCAAAGCCGAGGAGTCTGAGGAAATCGGCATATTTCTGACCCTTGGTTGAATCGTGAATGGAAGGACCAAATCTGACTCCTCAACCTCGGCCTCTCGATCGACGGGCGCTTTTTGCCCCTTTTTTCACTTTCGTTGGCCTGCCCCACCTGCTCCATCTCGGCCGTTTTAGGGTGAGTTGTCTCTTCGGCAATAACCAGAGGAGTAGACTCAGCGACCATTGCCGCTGTAGACTCAGCGACTGCGGCGAGTGGAGTTTCTGATCGGACAGCCTCGGCCTTCCGCTTGGCAGCCATCTCTCGGCGTTTTTCTTTCGCGCAAGTTGCGAAAGTGATTCCCCAACCATATCCTCTGGATAAGCGCCGGGAAGATCTCCTAAGTTTGTAAAAATGTCTTCAAAGACGTCCCCTCGACCAGACGTGGATGGAGGGTCGGACAAATTCAGTCTGGCCTCCTCAAACGCCGAATTGAGGGCTTCGTCTACCTTGGTTCCCAATTGGTCCGGGTCCTCGGCAATCTGATTGGCTACTTGTTCTTCAGCGTGTTCCGAATCGGAGGCTTCTAAACCGATCTCCTTCAGACTTTTAAAGCTGAGGAAGATGAAGGTTGTAAGATGATCTTCGCCTCTTGGAACTGGAATATGGTCTGTTGTCGAAAACGTTGCGTAGGATGGCACGTAGCGTAAGAGAATATGAGCCACCCTTTCTTGCTTCTGAAGATTTGGACGACCAACGAATTGCAGAGCGATTTTAATATCCGCAAGTACAGCTTCGTCAGCTGAAACCAACACTTTCTTCAATTCATTGCCTGCGCAAACAAAACAGTAAGTACATGAAAGGAGAGCCGAATACACATGCAAAAATATAAGCAACTAGAATGAGCTATACGGCCACTTGGATCGCCTTTTCGCCTTGGCATGGGATCTAGGCAATCTTCACCCTCGCTGAATTTCCAGTTGCCTTGAACAATGACTATCACGTCGTCAACACGCTTGCCAGAGCTGGCAAGCATGGTCACTAAATGATGATCGGTGTCCTTGGCCCTAAGAAAATAGCGTCCTAAACGGCCGATGGACTTGGCTAAGACATAGCAATGCTGAATTGCAAGAATGCCTAGGTTAATCCTAAGACGACGGTTTAACTCTATGATCCCCATTATGATACACAAAAAAAATTCACGTTAGGCTGGAAAGGGATTAGGCCCCAACGTTGAGAGACGACTCTAAAAAATGGATGAAGAGGAAAACGGACGCCGCCCTCAACAATCGATAGGAGAGGGAAGATGATTGTGCTCTCGTCGGTCCTCTGCATATCGGTGGTGTTGTCTTCCACGAGTGACAGATGAACGTCATCGGGGATGGAACAATGGCATCGGAAGCCGGAAATCCGATCCGCAGAAAGGAGTGCTTTCAAATTTTTTGCCATCGTAGCCAGCCTAAGGATTATGCAAAACTAATAGTAAACAAGAAAATGGTATTGGGAGTGAAAGAGAAGAGAACTTATAGGGAGCGGAAGGAGTAATGAGAGACAAAAGAGAGTTGCAGACGTCGTGAGGTGGAGGAGTTGTACTAGAAGGCGAACCAAAAAATCTTGAGTATTCAAAGTATACATTCGAAAAGACAAAGTTTTAAACCACATTAAACAGAGGAAGCGTACGAAAAGGCGGGAACTTGTAATGATGACTAGAAAACCTGTGCGTTCTGACACGCTTTGGAATGAGGTTAACCGCCGAATTTTGACTTTTCAAGATCGAAACCAAACACGCAGACTAAACAGAGTTAGTGGGGTGTTCAGGAGGCAATTGTGGTAGCCAAATAAAAGCAGACGCAGATAGGCAGTGTATATTTTCCCAATCGGTGTATAGTATGCACTCGACTCCGCCCCTAACGTTTCAGATGCCGAATAAGTTGAGCAAGGGGGCCAATTAAAAGTTGGAATACGGCATAATGGGGGGGCCGAGTGCATAAGTACATGACAGATCAAGAGCGGGCCCTGCCTAGAAGACCAGGAACGTATATAAATAGAAGAACGACGAACAAGAAGAGGTACGTGAGAATTAGTATGCTTAACTTAAGACACACGCAATCTAGAGAGCATACACTGACTTATCCGTCGGAGTGCTAATTCCAGCACCGTCGACCAGAGTGTTCATTCTTTTTCAGGCTATTAGCTGAGGATCTCGAGCGTCTCATTGGATCCAAAGAGTATTTCCAAACTACCTTCCCCACATGAATCAAATTTTTAAGACCTACCTTGATGAATTTGTTGTGGTTTTTATTGATGACATTTTGATATACTCAAAGAATAGACTTGAACATGAACAACATCTAAGGACTGTTTTACAAACACCTAGGGAGAAGAAATTATTTGCCAAACTAAATAAATGTGAATTTTGGTTGGATGAAGTTATCTTTTTAGGGCATGTCATCAACCAATAGGGGATTTCAGTGGACCTGCAGAAAATAGAAGCAATCATGAATTGGCCCACACCGACAAATGTAACAGAGGTCCGTAGTTTCATGGGCTTAGCTGGGTACTACAGGAGGTTTGTGAAGGACTTTTCGAAAATAGTTGTGCCTCTTACCTAACTAACACGCAAAGGGAAACCGTTTGAATGGAATGACGAAAGAGAATCTGCCTATCATGAGCTGAAAACAAGACTGACCATCGCACCAGCTTTGACACTGCCATCAAGTACGGAGAACTTTGTGATTTTCAGTGATGCATCTTATAAAGGCTTGAGTTGTGTACTAATGTAGAATGGAAGGGTGATTTCCTATGGCTCCCGGCAATTGAGACCACATGAGAAAAACTACCCAACACATGATTTAGAATTTGCCGCAGTTGTATTCACTTTGAAAATCTGGCGGCATTATTTGAATGGGGCAAAGTGTGAAGTCTACACGGATCACAAAAGTCTGAAATACTTCTTTACACAGAAAGAGTTGAACATACGACAGAGGAGATGGCTTGAATTGATAAAAGATTATGATCTTGAAATCCAGTATCACCCCGAGAAAGCCAATACGGTTGCTGATGCCTTGAGTAGAAAATCGATGGGGAATTTGGCTTGTTTGCTTACTGAACAGAAAGAAATCTTGCAAGATTTTGAGAAGTTCGAGATTGAAGTGGTATTGTGTGAATAGGGCGGATTGATAGCCACTATTTCAACCGAACCAGCAATCATTGATGAGATTAAGCAGAAACAGAAGGAGGATGAATTCCTTAAAAAGATAGTTGATGAATTTGAAATGAATCCGAGACCAGAATATAGTGTGGTAAAAGAGGTGCTGAAAATCCAAAACAAATTGTGTGTTCCAAACATTCTCGAGTTAAAGAAAAGTATTCTAGATGAAGCTCATAAATCAGTGTTTGCTATGCATCCAGGTAATAACAAGATGTATTGGGATTTGAAACAAAGCTATTGGCGGCCCAAAGTGAAGAAAGAGATTGCAGAGTATGTGTCCAAATGCCTTCAATGTCAGCAAGTTAAAGTTGAACATCAGAAACCAGGCGGTCTACTTCAACCTCTCCATATTCCTGAATGGAAGTGGGAGCATGTGACTATGGATTTTGTTGTTGGTCTACCTCGGACTCCTCGAGGTATGGATTCTATTTGGGTTATAGTTGATAGACTAACTAAATCTACACATTTTCTACCTGTGAAAACTACATTTCATGCTTATAGACTGGCTACTATATATGTTGATGAGATTATCCATTTACACGGAGTTCCGGTATCTATTGTGTCGAACAGAGATCCGAAATTTGTATCTAGATTGTGGAAGAGTCTACAAAGAGCAATGGGAACGAAATTGAGATTCAGTACTGCATTCCATCCACAAACAGATGGACAATCAGAACGGACCATACAGACTTTAGAAGACATGCTCAGAATGTGTGCTTTAGATTTTCAAGGGAGTTGGGAAGATTATCTGCCACTAGCAGAGTTTGCATACAATAATAGTTTCCACTCCAGCATCGGTATGGCACCATACGAGGCTTTGTATGGTAGACGGCGTAGATCACCAATTTGTTGGACAGAAGTCGGGGATAGGGCTCCACTGGGGCCTGAAATTGTGCAAGATACTTCTGAGAAGATCAAAACTATTCAGCAAAGGCTTAAGATAACTCAGAGTCGGCAAAAGAACTATGAAGATGTTCGAAGAAGACCTCTTGAGTATTAGGTTGGTGACCACGTGTTTATTCGTGTGACCCCGATGAAAGGCCAAGTAAGATTTGGTAAGGAAGGAAAATTGTCGCCTCGTTACATTGGGCCGTTTCAGATTTTGAAAAAACTTGGTCCAGTTGCTTATAGAGTTGCTTTGCCACCAGGATTCGAGCAAATCTATAATGTGTTTCATGTGTCGATATTGAGGGGTTATCTTCAGGATCCGTTGCATGTAATTGATTATCATCGGATAGCTCTTAATGAAAATATGGAATACGCGGAATGGCCGAAACGAATCATTGACCGGCAAGTGAAACAGTTGAGAAGCAAGTCCATCCCGATGGTGAAAGTGGAATGGAAAGAACACTATGGGACGAACGCTACATGGGAGAAAGAGGATGAAATGCGACTATGCTATCCACATTTGTTTCCTGACGAAGGTAAAATAAGTTTGGAGGACCAAACCTCCTAAAGGAGGGAAGACTGTGATAACCCTGTTCCGTATCATGCTAATTAATCTTAATTATGATTGCGATTATGTGTTTAATATGATTTTGAGTGCCAATTGTATGATTATATGTGGTTTTGAATTTCTATCTATTCACCGTAGGAAAATCTGTCTGATTTTCTGCTTTAGAATTTAAATTGAAGGCCTTATCGGCCACAGAAACTGAAATTGACTACGCCATTGTGATTGGCGTAATTTTTAGAGCCTATGGTGAAATTTAATTAGAAATTGATTTGGATCAAATAATTAGATTCAGAACGATTAATTAAACTCTATTATTTAACCTTAATCAATTTTAATAAGAGAGCCTATATAAGGGCCTATTATTTAACCTTAATCAATTTTAATCAATTTTAATTAGAAATTGATTTGGATCAAATAATTAGATTCAGAACGATTAATTAAACTCTATTATTTAAACTCTTCTTTTGGTGAACTCAAAAATCCGGTTATACACTCTAGAGAGAGAGACGGGCTGGTTCTAGAGAGAGGAAGAGGGAGAATTGTGTATCTTGGCTCAAAGTTGTGAATTTGGAAGCTTAACTCCAAGAATTAGCTAGAAATTGGGAGCTTGGAACTCCAAGGTGAGTATTTGAGCATTGGTTCATAAATTGAGATTGTAATTTTGAGGATTTGAAGCTAGATTGTAAACAAAAGTGTAAATTAAGTTATATATGAAGTTAGATTGTGCATGAATGCATAGAATTACCATGAATTGCCATGGATTGTATAATTTAGCTTGTAGTTTGTTAATTATGAAAAATTGAGTATTGAATCACACATGCAAGCATGGTTTTGATGAGTTTTGTGTGTGTAAGCATCACTTGAACCATTGGAATGGAATTGAAGTCAAAAATTTGCATGCATGCTTGATTGACAAAATATAGAATTAATATGAAGTTGAATACACATGTTTTGGATCTATGGAGAGAATTCAAAATGATTTTGGAAAATGGACCATGAATTTGAGCAATTGGCCTCATATTGTTGTTGTTCTCATGTTATGCAATATGTTTTCATGTTTTTGTGTCCAAACCATGAGCTTTGAACCTTTAAACTTTGAGTTTGAACTTGGAGAACAATTCTGGGAATTCCAGAATTTGGCATGTCCGCTCGAGCAGGGTAATGACTGCTCGAGCGTGAAATGCTAGCTCCCAACAGTTTTGCAGACAATGTCATCCGCTCGAGCGGGGAGAACCACGCTCGAGCATCCAAGGCATATGTTTGACCCTCAGCCCGAGCATCTGAATTAGCACTCGAGCGTGAATATGAGGCAACCAGTACTTTTGCAGACCATGGGGGTCCGTTTGAGCGGAGGAACCCACACTCGAGCGGGGAGCCCTGTTTCAAAAACTTTGTAAAGATGTTTTGTGTTTCATTTTCCGTTCTCTTTCATTTCTAGGTACTCTTAGGCATATATTAAGCATTGTAAATGAGTTAAAAGAATAAGAAAGAAGCCTAAGAGAGATGTATGAATTAAGAACAGATTGAATCGTTTGTGACCCATTATGTTCATGAAATGTGTAGGGTCAAGCATGAGAGCAAATCCATCGGCAAATCACTGTGAGTAATATCTTTGTAAAGATATTTGAAGTATGTTATTTGTCCAATTGCTTATTTCCATATAGTCTTATAAATTTGTTAAATAGAATTGTGGACAAATATTTGTTATGACATATGATTGGGCCAAAGGCCGTTTGAAACGATTGATTGGGCCAAAGGTCGTCGGACACCGTTTGACATGAATGATTGGGCCAAAGGCCGTCAGACATCGTTTGTTAAGGAACGAAGTGGGCCAGAGGCCGTTTGACATGTTCGGGCTTGAATCCCCTAATGTACTAAATAATGCACTAAATAGAACTCTAAATGGGCCCAAGGCCATTTGATATATGTGAATCACATTCGTGTACCTTCTTTATTTGATATTATTCACTGGGCTTTCGCTCACCCTCATTCATGTGTATGTAGGTGAGCCAAAGGATGTCCAAACCTAGCCCCAGTGAAGTAGGTGTGAAATAGTCAAGTTTTGAGGAGTCAGCCCATACGTCTCACGCACAAGACTTGTTTTTGCCCTTTTGTTCTTTTGTATATTTTTGTTATGTTGGCGAGAACTTTGCATTGCGGTTGTGTATAAGCTTTTGATTGGCTGACCATGACTTGAATGATCCTGCTGTGTAAAGCTTTATGTTAACTTTCTTTGATGTGGGTTATTAACGAATATATGTGTAATGTTATAATGTGCCATGTAAGCACGGCTCTATGGACAAAATTTTTAAGTTTGCTTCCGTTTTGGCCCCTTAACTCTGTTGATATATGTTTGATTTGGTCTAAGGCCGTAGGTAATCTCTTGGTTACTAGCTGGTTATGTCCTTAACCCATAGGGGCGGGTTCGGGTCATGACACTTTGGCCCCAATTCACAACAATCATAACACACAGCTAAACTATAATCCACACTAAATTTTGTTCTCAAACTGCTACTTATTTGTACCACTGATAATAACCATCATGTACAGTTTCACTGTAAAAGCACATACTAGGTAAAAGAACCAAAACACCCCTATGAGAAGTAGGGTTACCCTATTCTAGATTTTTGACATGATCTAGGCAACACTATTGCAAGCAAGTGGTTTCATAATATCTTGTATAGGGGTGGCCTCCTATCATATTTTTGGAACAGTCACTAGAGTATACTATATGCACTAGGCCAATTGGTCCAAAAGAGTACCTCGGCAAGATTACCTAATATACCTCTCACACCTATCACCGAAAAGTGAAAGAAGGATCAAGCGGTACAGCAGTACTCTAGCTCCAAGGGTCGTGTTTCCTACATGGCAGAGCCCATGACTGGTCAGCCTTTTGTCAAGCTTTTTGGGTAAGCCTCCGGCAAACCATCCAGGAATAACAATTGGAAAACACAGTGACTTACAATACCAATGCAAATGTAATGCAAAGAACATATAAGTGTAGATAAAATTTCACATCATGAGTTTGAGTCAAGTTCTCTAAGTCCCTAGTAGAGTTGCCAGAAACTATAGCTTGCTTTTCGCGCTCTTTTCGGATACGACTAGCCCTATAGTTCGGATTCTTGTTGTTCAGAATCTGATTTCACAAATGCAATGTGAAACAATGAAAACACAAAAAGAATCCAAATCCAGCAATTCTCTTGGAAAATCGATGTTTGAATCAAATACCAAAAATGGACTGCTTTGCCTAATTTCAGAGTCGCCACCTAAATATTTTTGAAAAATTTAGAAAACCCGTGACTCATGTCAAAGACCACTTATCCATCATCACCAAAAGTGTCTTAGCTCGGGAACTTAGGTACGAGAAGGGAAGGTCATGAATTGAGCACCCCACTCGCCTGATCAAAGATCGGCCTCTACTAATCATGATGCAATTTTTCTTTACATTATATGCTTTTGTTTTGATTATTAGCTAACATACTATGCGTTGCACACAAATACAGACTAATTTGCTAAAGTTGGAACACTTTGATTTTATATTTGTTTGAAAATTATTTTGAATATTGTAGACACCCCATTTTTGACCGCCTTTAAGACTTGGGCGCCACTAATTGTTTACTTGCTGATGAAAGATGTGCAGTGCAAAGGTTCGATTTCTTTAGCAAAGAGAGCGTCAAATCCCAAACCTCACACCTCTTTTTGGACCAAAGACTTTTGACCAAAATGATTTTAGACCTTAAAACCCTCTCTTTCAAAACATTTTTGAAAGAAGTTTCTACGATATTTCGAGGCTCGCATTTCATTAAATGTTGCGCCTTTCGGTAAACTGAGCAAGGACAAAGTGGAAATGCATGAAAGAGAGGTGAAATTTTTGAAAAATCTTCCAAAACATCTTGTTTAGAGGTTTGGGGTTGAAGAACATGGGAGGAGAGGGAAGAAACCCAGTTGGGGAAGAAGATGGGCATGAATCATTAAGAAAGAGTCGAGCAGCCCTCGCTATATCGGGCCTATCCATTCGTACACTTGGACTTAAGTTATGAGGCCACCACCGTTAGAAATAAGACTTCTGGGGCTTCATTTTTCACTAAAAAAATCTCCTAAAGCCGAGTCTGAATGGGGGAGATATGGCTGGTTGAAGTTGGGCATCGATCTGGTTAGGACCAAAACTGAGCAATCTTCACTAAAAAAGAGATATCTCTTAGAACACTTTGAATTTTGGTATGAGGCTGCCACCATTGGAAGTAAGGCTTTCGGGGCATCAGTTTAGGCTAAACAATGACCTGAAAAGGAGTCCAGATGAAGGAGTTATGCTGTTTGAAGTTGGAGACAAGGACCAATTTTTGCTGTCGGCCACTGGGGGAGTGTACCGGCCACAAATGGAGTTTTCTGGCCATAGGTCAGCCAAAAGTGACCCTTGTCGGCCAACATTAGTAGCTGGTCGGCCAACAATGTGGCCGATCAGCCACAAATGTCCAGAAAGCTCAGAATTTGCCGATATTTCTCCTCTAGTTGTCCTACACTGCTCCAGATATTTCTATCTTGATATTTTTGACCTAAGGCTTGTATATTGCTATATATGGAGGCCATATCTCTCATATTGCAAGGTTAGAAAGTTTGGGAGCCTCTCTCTTTAAAATCTCTCTCTCTCCATAATCCTCTCTCTCTAGATTTCTCTCTCTCTTGCTCTTTTGTGCATAGAAGTAAAGATACACCTCTCCTTTGCCTAGAGATCCTTAACCAAAGTTGCATATCTTTGGGCTGAGGTCCCTTGGAACCTATTTTGGACTGTTGGAAGGGTGGTTTTGGCTCAGAATTTAGGTTGTTTGTTGTTGTGCTTCAAAGGTATAAGGCTTACCCCTTTTAAGCTTTGTCTTAATCAATTGCTTGGCCATCTTTTTGCACTGTTTTGACCTGAGTTTTGAACTACAAAAACCTCTATTTTTATGGTTTAAAATATTGGTTTAGGGTATGTTTTGGAGTTAGGAGTGGTCCACCCTCTTTTGTAGCTTGTTTGCTAAGGTGTTGTGCTCTTTTTCAAAGCTTTCAAAATAACGTTTTTTGGCCTTTTAACCACTGAATTCCAAGGGAATTTTAGTGGCAAAAAGTATGTTTTGAGGTCCAAAATAAGAGGGGGTGGCCTCCCCTCCTTGTGTCTTGTTTGCATGTGTAGATGGCCTAGCATGTGAGCATGTTTTTCTACCTTTTTGTGACTCAATCTCAGCGTGTTTTGGCTACTGATTTAGCATGCTCTAGCTCTGTTTTGAGCTGTCTTGATCATATGAGCCATGTATTGTATAGCTATAGTGCAAATGCCTTCACTAGCTTTATGTTTTAAGGCCTCTAACATGTTTTACTTTAGAGGATTGCATGTTATAGCATCATTTAGCATGTGATTTCAGTGTGTATAGCCTTGTCACACTCTCACATACTTCACTCTTTCATTGTTTTTGAGAGTTGTGTTTTGAGCCTAGCTTGCGAGCCAACACATGAGCATGTTTTTCTTGTTTTTTGTGCTTCTATCTCGGCATGTTTTAGCCATTGATTTGGCATGTTTAAGCTCTGTTCAGAGCTAGTTTGATCATTTGAGCTTGATATTGCATGCCTCTAGTGTAGTGTTTTTCACTAGCTTTAATGCTTTTGGCTCTTGACATGTTGTGCATGTGTTGATTGCATGTTGTAGCACTATTTTTCATGCCATTTTAGCACTGAAAAATCTGTAACCTCCCTCATTTCTTCATTTTTCCATTTTCTTTTTGGGGGTTGGTTAACCTTATGATTGTGTTTAAGCTTGAGATAGAGCTTGTGCTCAATGGCTTTAACCCTCTTTGAGGGTTCCTCCTACCCAAAGGCATGATTTCTCTCATGTCTTAAATCATCCTTTGGTTGACCCCTCTCTCATTAGAGGACAATCACTTTGGACTTAACCGGTTAAAGGATTAATCGGTAATGTAAAATGTGTAAATAAAATGAGCAAAGTAAAACATGAACAAGATAAGCATTTGTGTTGCATTGCATGTGTTTGGATCGGACGTTAATCCAAACACAAGAAATGTGGGACGTTTCATACTCAAAGTGTTGAAACGTGTCACGTTTCTTGGTCGCCGTCACCCTTGATCATGCATGATAGGGTTGTGGCCATTTGAGTCTTATGTGTGCATTCATTAAGCTTGTACAAGCTTGGTTCCTCGGCCATCATGCATGAAAATGCTTGATTGGTGGCTTGAGAGCCAAGTGCCACAATCCTTTGAGCTTGAGAATTGATGAGGAAGGTGGCAGTACACACATTTCCTTGCAAATACATTGCTTTGCCTCTGTTGCTCTCTGTTACAGCAAAAACAAAATTTTGGAAAAAGGGGTGGCCGACCGGCCACTTGAGGTATCCAACCGGCTAGTGTTTGTGGCCGACAACCACCTTTTGTGGCTGACCAGCCATCAGTCCATTTTTGTGCAAAGTGTTCCTGTCTTGGAGCAAAAGCAGTCTGGAATGTTAGTTCGATGTTCAGTAATCAAGGCGAGTGCAAACAGAGGCAGCTTGTGGCAAGGTGATGGATTTTTGGGAGAAAGCAATCGAGCATGCATGTCTCCCTCGCCCACGAGGCCACTTTATCGCTTCATTAGCTAGTTGTAACTAATTAATACATGTGTTGTAATTAATTAATTTAATCTGTTTTGTAATATTTTAATTAGCTTAGCATAGCTAGTTAATTTGTGTTGTAATAATTAATTAGCTAGAATAGTTAATTAGTTGGTTTGTAATAATTAGCTTAGCTTAGTGTAGCTTAGCTTATTTATTCAGACTCTCCTTCGAGAGGGCGCAATGTTGTAATAAGCGTGCATGTGTGTGTGCATGTCTTCCAACCCCACATCCTTCTCCCTTTCATTTATCCGCTTTCAATGGTTAGTTTAGGACCATGTTTTGATTAGCATACATTATGCTTGCATGTTTGCATCATTCATTTGTCTTGCATGCACCGGGCTCGGCGCATCATTCAAACTGCATCGTATTTCAAATACCTCTTTGAATACGTGTATCAAATCGTTGCATTCATATGCCATCTTAGATAGCCAAGCCTATTAGTTGCATTATTGCATGTGTTGCATTAGGCATCTAGCATAGTTAGGATCATGCATATTTCTAACTAGCTTTTGTTTTGGCTCGAAGTACACTGTAAGTGTTACGCTTTAGCATACTTGCATGAGTGTGAGTGTTGCCATGATCGCATGCTTTCCATGAGGCTATTTGCTTATATGATTAACTGCATGAATGCTTGTGGGAGAAGGCTTTGTTGCCTGAATTGGGACAATTCAACGATTGTGAGTTTTAAGCCCACTTTGCGAAGTGGCAAATCATGTTTTTAAGCCCACTTGAGAATGGCAAATCCGCGCTTTAGCCCACTTGTGAGTGGCACTTTCAAACCACTTTCGAAAACAAACATGACTTGATTTGTTTCAAGTCTTGCGACTTAGTCTATATTTGATTATGTGTGCGTCACATAGTAAAGTTAACTAATAACTAAATAAGAACACATAAGGTTTATAAAACATCATATCATGATTAGTAGAGGCCGATCTTTTGATAGGGCGAGCAGGGGTGCTCATTTCAGGACCTTCCCCTCTCGTACCCAAGTTCCCGAGCCGAGGCAACTTTGGTGATGACGGACACGTGGCCTTTGGCACGAGTCAGGGTTTCCTAAATTTCCAAAAATAAAATATTTAGGTGGCGACTCTGTAATCTGGCAAAGCAGTCCAGTTTTGACATTATTTGATTCAAAATCTGATTTTCCAAAATAACTTGTCAGATTAGACTCTTTGGTGTTTATCAGTCTCACATTTGCACTTTGTGAGATTAGATTTAGAACCGTGACAAGAGTCCAAATGTAGGAGACCAATTCGCACCTCTCTGAAAGGGGGGCGCGCATAGAAAGTCGGGTCTAAAAATATGTGTCACTTAAAAAAGCGAGTTTGTATGTACATTAGTCAATTTATCCCAATTTTAGCAATTAGCCTTCATCCACTGGCATTCAAATAGGTATATCACTTAAGAAACTAGCCTCATGGAAACATGCTTGATATGGCAATATGAACACGTAATGCGGTATGCTAAAACAATAAACACTCACCTAGTACTGCAAGGCAAGCCAAACAAAGCAAAATAATTAGAAAACATGCATGCCCCTAATTAATGCAAAATGACTAATGTGACACATGCAATCATGCAATTTAAATAGGCCCAGCTACTAGTATGGTATATGAACCAATTCAAGGCATGCGATAAATCACGTATTCAGGCAATGAAATTGAAATTGAAATTGACATTGGTTAGTATGATGAGCCAAACCCTAATGCATGTGAAACGAGTGTATGCAAAGCATGAAAAATTCTAGTTTGAAAAATGATGTTCTATACTAACCATCATAAGTAAATAAGTAAAAGGGAGAAAGAAATGGGGTTGGAAGACATACACATTATTACATATTTGCCCACATGCAAGAAGGTGCAAATAAGTGTCTGAGGCTCTGAAATAAACTAATTATTACAAAGCCAAATAAATGAAACTAACTAATTAGACATCTAAATTAATAAACAAGTTATCTAAGTTAATAAATATGGGAGCCGAATAATTAGCAGAATAAAGCGTGCACTCTAGAAGATAGACATTACTTGGCTTGAACCCGCAATGATTAAGAGGCCGAATACAATAAATAGGCCGAGTAACTATTGAACTATGGGGTTGAATAAATAAGCAGATAATGAGCGAAAAGTGAACCACGCCCCGAGGCCCTAGAAACGAGTATAAATAAGGGAACAACGGTCGAAGAAAGGTATGTGAGAACCAATATATTTAACTTAGAATACAAGCAATCTTGAGTGTTGAGACTGACTTGCCCGTCGGAGTGCTAATTCCGGCACCCCCAACCGGGGTGCTTATTCTTTTTCAGGTGACTAGCAGAGGATCACGAGCGTCCCCTAGGATCAAAAGAGTATTTCCAAACCGCTTCTCCACAATTGGCGCCGTCTGTGGGAATACTCACACACATCCATGGCGGGCGTAACGAAAGACCCTCCGATAGTCACTAATGAAACCACGCAGAGAGACGACCTCACTCCAACAAACATGCTTGGACCAGAGACTATCCCCGCAAGACGCGCTTTGAACTTCGCCTCACCCTCGACTCTAGAGCATGAAGCAATGCAAGCGATCATGGAACAAGCAAAGCAAAACGAACAAAGGTTGGAGAACATGATTGCAGAGAACGAACGTCTCCGTTAGGATTTGGCCTTGGAGGTGGCGAAGTCCAAACAAGCTGTACACCAAGGCCTGGAACGACCTGTGAGGGCAGGTGGTCAACGATCTCGAGCCCGACAACAAGACACTAATAGCAACTCCGACTCATTATCCCCGGAGCCCAAGAAGAAAGGACGATTTGAAACTTCCAGTTCTTCTGAGGAGAGTCCCCGTATAAGGCATAAGTGAAGAAAAAATAGTTCGGATGAAGATCAACACGATCCTTTTGTATGACAGATTGCAAAGGCAGTGCTACCCAAGAAATTCAAAGCACCGTCATTCACCTTGTACGACTGTAAATCAAACCCCACCGATCACATCCGCCATTACAAGCAAGCCATGACACTGCATGCAGATGACGAGGCTTTGATGTGCAGAATATTTCCGAGCAATTTGGGACCACTAGCTGTCAAGTGGTATTACAAACTGGAGCCGGCTTCGATTAAAAGTTTCCACCAACTCCAAAAATCCTTCAGGCAAGGTTTATCACTAATGAGGTCCAGCCAAAGCAAGCCGAATCCCCCTGGGCAATGCAGATTCAACAGAGGGAAACCCTTCGTGCCTACTCGGCGCGATATTGGGAATGTTTCAATCTGGTAGACGATGCTTGCAATGACTCCATGGCCATAACTGCCTTTAAGATAGGTCTACATCCCGACAGTGCCCTCCGTAGCTCTTTGACCAGACGGCCCCCCAAAACAGTTTGGTCATTGATGAAGAAAGTTGAAGAATACTATAAAGTGGAAGATGATACCTTGACGGTTAAAGCCGGCAATGTGACCAATAAGATGGCTCCTGCTGAAATTGCTCAGTCGTTAAATTCTGTAGCACCTCAGAGCCCTGAACCATGTCATCAGGTGAAACGAGACAAGAGACGGGATTCCCGCCGATCAAGCGACCAATGCTCCCACCGAGAAAATGAACAACTGCAAGTTGACAGCAGGCGCACGAGGCACGCTGACAAGAAATATACGGAGTTGACAGAGCTGATCAGTGTGGTTATGTCCAAAATCCAACACCTTCCATTCTTCCAATGGCCGTTGAAAATGGTGGGACCTCCCGACACAAGAAGACGGGATAGACGGTGTGAGTATCACAAGGACCATGGCCATGATACTGAGAGATGTTATGTACTGAAGGATCACTTGGAGGAACTGGTACAAGATGGCCGGCTGCAAAAGTACGTCCGAAAAGGCAACCCGACCAAAGCAATAGCCTTAAGACAGGATTCACCTCTGCTCGGCGTGATCCACATGATATACAGCCTGCCAATGTCATCAGCAGTGCATACGATTCAGTCGAACTCCGACCCTCAAAACCAGCTCACTCCGGCTAAATGGCCCCATCAAGCCACGGGCATTACTTTTGATGATTCAAATTTGGCCGAAGTAACAGTGCCCCACATTGATCCCTTGGTAGTTGAGTTACGCGTAAACCGGTTCACAGTTGAGCGCGTACTCATCGATCCAGGGAGCACATCGGAGGTTACGTACTATAAGACATTTACCAAACTCAACTTCTCCGAATCCGATCTCTCTCCGGTCCCGTATCCACTATTCGGCTTCAACGCCAATTCAAAGTACCCCTTGGGGAAGATCACACTACCCATTCGAGTAGGCTCCTGAACAGTGGATGTGGAATTCTTGGTCGTCAAGCTGCCGTCGCCGTATAATCTCATCATGAGGCGATCTTGGTTACATACTATGCAAGCAGTGCAAAGCACCTATCATCAACTGCTACGCTTCCCGACAGAACGCGGTATTGAGCAAATCCGTGGTTCCCAGAAATCTGCATAAGCATGCTATCTCCTTGCTGAAAAAAGTCCAAAGGAGCTACAGGTGAATTCTATTGAGGTGCCCGATCCAGATAGCCTCGACGATGTTGGGCGGCTCCCAAATAAAAAGGCCACGGAAGGCTTAGACCGAGTTGAAATCAATGGAAGCCTAGACAAATTCTTCATGGTCGGCGCTTCCTTGGATCAAGCCAACAGACAGTAGCTAATCTCTTTCCTGCTCAGTAACCTCGATGTCTTTGCATGGACTCCATATGAGATGTCGGGTATAGATCCGTCCATTTCACAGCACCGTTTGAATGTTGATCCTAAGTGCAAGCCGCTCATTCAGAAAAGTCGGCGGTTAGCCGCAGAACACACTGTCGCCGTTGTTGAGGAGGTTGACAAGCTGCTTGACGCCGGGGCAATCAAGGAAGTGACCTACCTGTAGGCACGCCCTCGGGCTTTGCTACTACAGTTCGGACTCAAATGTCACAGTTCTGAATCTAATCCCGCAAAGTGCAATGCGAGACCGATAAATCACCAAAGAGTCTAAATCCGGCAAATCATTTTGGAAAACTGATTTTTTAGAAATAAGTGTCAAACATGGACTACTTTTCCAGATACAGAGTCGCCACCTAAATGTTTTATTTTGGGAAAATTTAGGAAACCCTGACCCGTGCCTAAGTCCACGTGTCCGTCATCACCAAAGTTGCCTCGGCTCGGGGACTTGGGTACAATTGGGGAAGGTCATGCAATGAGCACCCCCGCTCGCCTGATCAAAGATCGGCCTGTACTAAACATGATATCTTGTTTTTGAAAACACATGCGTTCTTATTCCGATTATTAGCCTAAAATTACTATGTGATGCGCACAACACACAAGTATAGACCGGATCCCCTAAATTAGAACAAAACATCTCATGTTTGTTTATTTGAAAATGGTTTGAAGGTGCTACTCGCAAGTAGGCTAAGACGTGGATTTGCCACCCTCAAGTGGGCTTAGAAAACATGATTTTGCCACAATCAAGTGGGCTTAAAACTCGTATTTCAATGAATTATTCCAATTCAAGTAATCTAACCTTCACCCACAGGCATTCAAGCAATTATATCATATAAGCAGTTAGCCTCATGGCAAGCATGCAGTCAAGTTAACACTCACACTCATGCAAGATGCTAAAGCATAAAAGCTTACCTAGTACTCCGAGCCAAAACAATAGCTAGTTAGTAATCAATGCATGATCATAGCTATGTTGAGATGCCTAATGCAACACATGCAAAATGCAACTAGAATAGGCTCGGCTATCTAAGAATGGCATGTGAAATGCGACAACTCGATACACGTATTCAAGTTAGAATTGAAATGCTATGCGGCTAGTATGATACGCCAAGCCCAGTGCATGCAATACAAATGAATGATGCAAACATGTGAGCATAAGGATGCTAATTGAAACATGGCATAAAACTAACCATTGAAAGCAGGTAAGTAAAAGGGAGAAAGACGTGAGGTTGGAAGACATTCACACACTCACGCACACTTATTACAAAATTCGCCCTCTCGACGAAGGGTCCGAACAAATAATACAAACCGAATAATTAATCAACTACCATAGCTAATTAAATATTACAAAAAACCTTAACTAATATAAACAAATTAAATAAGCTATTAAACTAAAGAGGTCGCCGTAGCTCCGCCTCGGAATGATTGAATGATGCATGCTCGATCGCCTCGCTCGGAAACCCGTTGCCATGCCTCATGTTACCTCTGTTTGCACTGTTCTGCACCTCTGAGAACTGCACAAGTCCCAAAGATGCTTCTGAACCACTCCCTGAACACTGTGAGATGTCACTGGCCAAGATATAGGAACACCGGCCATGTGGAATTGGTCACCGACCATTTGTGAGGATCTCAGCCAAAAATGTTTAGTCGATCGGCACTGAAGATGGCCGGCAAACCATATCTTCCTGCAGAATGCTGTTTTGCTGCAGCAGAGGACAAACAGAGCATGGCAATTCATTTTCAAGGCAATGTGTGCACAAACACCCTCCCTATCATGTCATGAACTCAAGGGAGTATGGTTCTTGACCCTCGGACCATCAATCGCGCATTTCAATGCATGATGGCCAAAGGAGCCAAGTGTGCAAATCAATGTGGAATGAATGCACAAAACACATGAATGCCTAGAACTCTATCAGGTTGGATCAAGAGTGTCGGCGACCGAGGATTGAGGCATGTTTCGTCACTTCAAGTACGAACGTCCCTCGGTCTGCGTGTTTGGTTCGACACCCAAACCAAGCATAATGCAATGCAAGTATGCCAAATGCAATACAACATAGAAATGCAATGCAATGCAACATGAGCATGCCAAAGGCAATACAACGCAACCTAACATGTAAACAACATGGCATGCGACAAGTATGCAACAATACTATGCAACCTAAACATGCAAATATGCAATGTACGAAGCATGCAAAATGCAATGTACCAAGTATGCAATAAGGACGAAATGGAACAAGCATGCAACAACATGCAAGGATCATCAAAGATGGGCTTAAACTAAAATGGGCAGACCTCAACCATGCCCAAATCAGTGGCCAAAACACTAAAACTAGGGCACCAACATGCAAAACAAACATGTACACATATTGGTCCATCACTTAGGCACAAAGAGGACAACTCTCGAAAGCACTCAAAGAGTGAAAAGCATACAAGCATGACAACACTACATGCTCTGAAATGATGTCAAGGATGATGCCAAATCATACATGCAAGTCAAGCATAACATGCAAGAAAGCTCAAGGCTTAAGGCTAGCAAAGTGGTTTACGGTACGACCATAACAAGTGAGCCCCAAAGGGCCAAAGTGACTTAAAACAGTCCCACGGCAGACCAAGACAAGGCTAGAACATGCATGGAATGAGGCCAAAACATGTTAGAAAGGTGAGCACAAAACATGAAGCATGTAACGCTACAAAGAGGTGTTACACTACACCTATTACAACCAAGCATGGCATGACTTAACCAATAAAAATCAGAGTTATGGTATGTCAAAATAAGCCTCAAAACCCACTTAGATGGCATCCCGAAGACCTAATCATGGAGGCATGCACAATGACCCAACCTTAAGGCATAAGACACAAACTCTTCAAAGCTTTGAAAGGATGGCAAATGCAAGTATATTAGCATGAAACATGGACTGAAATAACATATGAGATGATGCCAAATCATGAAAAAGGTCCAAGTAGTGCATGCTAATGACTTGGACCCTCAAAGCTAACAAGCTAGAATGTATGGTAGCTATACAAAGTAATGCATGTATGATCAAAACAACATGAAACAAAGCTTTAACATGCTGAAATATGAACAAAAGTTCCTTGGAGTTGAGCCAAAATATGCAAGCATGATGGTCTAAATGCATGATACATGTTAAGGCAAATGAGAGGATTGCAAGGCAAGTGCATGATGCATGCAAGATGCTATTAAACCAACTTTGGACAGAGGTGTAACATGGCAAAACAAGGCCTAATACATGCTAAAATGAAGTCAAAACATGCTAAGCAATCATGCTACCTTTATGAGCCAATAATGCAAGCAAATGAGACACAAGGAGAGAGGGGTGTCCCTCTCCTATACAAGACTCCAAAACCACCTTTCCACCACTGAAAATCCTTTGGATTTCAGTGGTAGAAAGGTCAAGCCAAAGCAAGAACAAAGGCCAAAAAGGATGACCCAAAATAATGCCAAACAAGGCCTAAGAGGGGGTAGACAACCCCCAATCAAAAAGTGACCTTAAACAATCATCTTAAGCACACAAAAACATAACTTTTTTCAGTTTATAGTTAAGCTTAAAACAATATGCAAATAGGTCTAAAAGTTTTAGCCAAAATGGGAAAACAAAAGGTTAGTTGCTCACCCTTGAAGAACACCTTCAAGAACACAACTCCAGCCACTCCCTTAGATCAAAACCAGCCCAAGAACTCTGAAACCAACTTCCTAGTGCCTCAGCAACCAAAGGAAGGTGTTCTACTAGGTGCTATAGTGCAAAAGTATGAACAAAATACACCTTTAAGGCACCAACACACACACAAATATATATAGAGAGAGAGATATAGAGAGAGGGGGATATATGAACTCTATATCTATTTTGCTGAACCTCTGAAAAGGAAAGGGAGGCTCCCCTCTTATAGGAAATCAAATTCAAAGCTTCTTAGAGAAGCTAAGCTTTGGTTCAAATCCCTCCATACATGTTTATGGAAGGGAGAGTTTGTGCTCACCAGCTGGCACAGCTAGCATCCACAATGCCTGAAAAAGGCAAAGAAAAGGCCTCGACCAGAAAATATGGCCAATCGACCAAAATAAATGCCGACCGACCAACAAAAGTGCCGAGCGGCAAACATTTATGGCTGATGGCAAGGAAGCAAGGCCGATAAGATCATGCCATAGTCGATGGGGTGTGGGGATGCCCAACAAGCCATCCTCTTCCCTCATAAGCAAAACCACAAGTCCTTGGTCCACAACCAAGTGCAAAACAGACAAGTTGAAAGATCCTAGGGCAAGGCACGCAGCTGAGACCTTCAGGAACTCAAAATGAACACGAACATGGAAGATCATCGAGTGTTCAAACGATGATGTCCAAGTCTTGACGACGGTCAAAAATAGGGTGTCTACACTACCCTACATGGCTCTCTAATACAGTGGTGGTGAAGAAGAAAAACAGGACTTGGCGAGTGTGCGTCGATTTCACGGACCTGAACCAAGACTACCCCAAGGATTGTTTTTCCCTACCCAGAATTAACCAACTTGTAGATGTGACGGCACGCCATCAACGTATGAGCTTCATCGACGCTTACAGAGGCTACCATCAAATCGCCATACGTCCAGAGGACCAGGACAAAACTGCATTCCTCACCCCAAGAGGCACCTACTGCTACAAGGTTACACCTTCTGGGTTGAAGAATGCAGGGGCAACCTACCAAAGACTGGTCACCACCATGTTCAAGGAGTAACTCGGCTACACTATGGAAGTGTACATTGACGATATGGTGGTCAAGTCCAAGGAAGAGCAGAATCATATAACCGATTTAGGAGAAACATTCGGCATTCTACGCAAATATGGAATCAAGATGAATACTTCCAAATGTGCGTTTGGGATCGGCTCTGGAAAATTCTTAGGATACATTGTCAACCACCGAGGAATCGAAGCCAACCCAAGAAAAATCACAGTAATCCTAGAACTCGGCTCCCCTCGATCGGTCAAGGAAGTTCAAAAGTTAATGGGGATGGCCACCGCACTTAACAGGTTCATCAGTCGGTCCACAGATCGCTGCCGACAATTCTTTCATACACTACGACAGGGCAAGGCTTTTGAATGATCCTCCGAATGCGATGTGGCTTTCAACAGCCTCAAGACCTACCTCCGCTCAGTACCACTCTTGACAACACCTGCTGTGGGTGACCCGCTCATTCTATATCTGGTAGTTTTCGACAGGGCCGTCAGTGCCGTACTGATAAAGGAAGAGCTTGGGGAGCAACGGCCAGTGTATTATGTGAGCAAGGCAATGGTTGATGCCGAAACAAGCAACCTTCCGCTGGAAAAACTCATCTTAGCACTAGTCATAGCGGCAAGAAAACTAATGCATTACTTCCAGGGACACAGCATTGGGGTGCTAACAGATTATCCCCTCCGATCAGTACTACGAAGTGCAGAAGCATCAGGACGTGTTTCAAAGTGGGCTCTTGAACTCGGCCAGTACGACATTTAGTTTCTACCGAGAACCTCAATCAAGGGACAGGTTCTTGCCGACTTTGTTACCGAATTCACAGGGGGTCTTGCCGATTTCAAGTCCGATGAGATTTGACCGGAGCCGAACTGAAGAATTTATGTTGGGGACATTTGGCAGTTGTACTGTGATGGATCATCCAATCAGTGGGGCAGCGGAGCCAGAGTTGTAATCGTGGCTCCCGACGGCGCAATAATTGAGCAGGCCGTTAAGCTCGTCTTCGAAGCGTCAAATAACGAAGCTGAATACGAAGCCCTTTTAGCCGGTTTACGAAATGCACATCTTCTGGGTGCTCGGTGTTTGCTTGTATTTTGCGATTCAAAACTGGTGATTAATCAGCTAAAGAAGGAGTACGCGACAAGAAACGACCGTTTGGCGGCTTACATAAAAACGGCCAACTTCTTGCTGGCAAAATTTGACCATCATGAATTGAACCAGATAACACGTGATCAGAACACACATGCAGATGCCCTTGCCTGCCTAGCCTCCGCCATTAACTCAGAGATTAAACGGACCATCGAAGTAGACTTCATCCCGGAGCCGAGCATTGGCCCTTCGGAGGAAGTCCAGGTCAATGTTATAGAAGCTGGACCAAGTTGGATGGATTCCATCGTTGTATTTCTGTCTTCCGAACAGCTCCCAACGGAAAACAAAGAAGCGCACAAGCTGCGAAACAAAGCCCTGCAATATTATTTGGATCCGCAAGGAAAGCTTTATAAAAAAAATCCCTTTCTAGTCCATACCTGGAATGTGTACACCCGGACAAAGTCGAAGAGCTTCTGACTGAAATACATGAGGGCAGTTGTGGCGCCCATTCTAGCGGGCGTTCTTTGGCCCATCAAGCTATAACACAAGGGTATTACTGGCCGACAATGAGAGCTGATACCGAATGCTATGTGAAGAAGTGTGAACAGTGCCAGAAATTCTCTCCATTGACCCACCTACCTGCAGAAGAGCTAAGCTCCAGAACCAGTCCCTGGCCGTTTGCCCAATAGCGGCTTGACATCGTCAGACCATTGCCTCGTGCCTCGGGTAACAAGCGATTTTTGATTGTCGCGACAGATTATTTTACAAAATGGGTAGAAGCAGAGGCATTAACGCACATCCAAGATTCCGACGTGAAGCATTTTGTTTGGAGAAACATCATAACACGATTCGGCATTCCAAGAGCACTCATCTCAGACAACAGCACCTAGTTCGATTGTGGCGTCTACCGAGAATTGTGCAGCAAATATGGTATCCGGTCTTATTTCTCCACGTCGGCTTATCCTCAAACCAATGGTCAGGCTGAAGCCTCTAACAAATCTATCTTAGATGGCATCAAGAAGGGGCTGGAGAAGGCTAAAGGCGAATGGGTCAAAGAATTGCCGAGTGTGTTGTGGGCTCATCGAACTACACCAAGGCGATCTACTGGGGAAACGTCGTTCGCCCTATGCTTTGGAACCCATGCAATCATACCCCTGGAAATCGGCCTCCCGACCCTAAAGTCGACAGTTTTTTTGATATGGGCCAAAATGACATGATGCTAGCTTTGGATTTGATTCTGATTGAAGAGCGAAAAGACCGTGCCCTCGCATCCATGGCGCGGTATCAACAGCAGCTTGCTAAGTCATATAATCAACGTGTTCAGCTGCGCCGTTACATACCAGGAAAGTTGGTCCTGAAGAAGGTACTCCCAGCTGCCAAGAAACCGGCGGATGGAAAATTGGGTCCAAACTAGGACGGCCCCTATCAGATTGATTCGATCGCAGGAGTGGGGGCATATCGGCTCAAAGACATGTCTGGAAGGAGCCTGCCACGGCCTTGGAATTCAACGCACTTGCACAAATTCTATCATTAAACCCGACCTGTGGGGAATGATATTGGTTTTGAATGGCTCACCATGTACACTTTTCGCTTTTGTAATGCAAAGATTCCTGTTTACTCGTTGTGCAATCTAGTTCAAAGGTGTTCCGATAAAAGCCTCCGGACTCGGAGTGCCCTTCGTAGATATAACGATTGGCAAAAGTTTCCGGATTCGAAGCCCGCCCCATCGGCGCATGACGTCCTTGGGCCGGTTAAGCTTCCGAATTCGGAGCGCCCTTCGTGGATATCATGATTGGCCAAAAAGTCTCTGGATTCGGAGCCCCATCGGCGCATGACGTCCTTGGGTTGATTAAGCCTCCGGATTCAGAGCGCCCTTCGTGGATATCACGATTGGCCAAAAAGTCTCCGGATTCGGAGCCCCATCGGCACATGACGTCTTTGGGCTGATTAAGCCTCCAGATTCGAAGCGCCCTTCGTGGATATCACGATTGGCCAATCTTCAAATTCAGAGCCCGATCGGCGCATGACGTCTTTGGGCCGATTAAACCTCCGGATTCGGAGCACCCTTCGTGGATGTCACGATTGGCCAAAAAGTCTCCGGATTCGGAGCCCCATCGGCACATGACGTCCTTGGGCCGATTAAGTCTCCGGATTCGGAGCCCTATCTGCGCATGACGTCTTTGGGCTGATTAAGCCTCCGAATTCGGAGCGCCCTTCATAGATATCACGATTGGCCAATCTCTGGATTTGGAGCCTCTTCGGTGCATGACGTCCTTGGGCCGATTAAGCCTCCGGATTCGGAGCACCCTTCGTGGATATCACGATTGGCCAAAAAGTCTTCGGATTTAGAGCCCCATCGGCACACAACGCCTTTGAGTCGATAAGGTCCCCTTATTCGGAGCCTCATCGGCCCATGACGACTTTGAGCTGATAAAAGGCCCCTAATTCGGAGCCTTATCGGCCCATTGACAACAGTCCCCAAAATCCGAAGCCAGGGTCGTGAGTAATACTTGTATCCCAAAGATATTTAATGAAGAATGCTCATGACGAGCCAGCAAACTTGTTTACACATTAAAGTATATAAACGTTCAGAATGAAATGCATAATTAACTCGGGCCGGTCAATGTTTATACAATGAAATACAAAACATTCAAACACGTGTGTGCCGAATGAAAATTACAACGAAACATTTAAAATAGAACATTTTATTCAATCAGGCAATAATTACATAGTTTTGAACGCGATCTGCGTTTGAACGTTACAATGAGTATTTTTATACGGCGTCGCCCTCATCCTCACTCCCCTCAACTTCAAAGGCGGAAAACGGAAAATGATTACGTTGATAGAGTGGCAATGCCGAATCAACGCCCGCTGCTCGGAGAGCTTCCTCGGCTTGAAGTGCCTTGATCCAACCGTGTTTAAATCCACGATTTTCACATCGGCAAACTTCCTCGGCGAGCTTTTCCTTGGTTTTCTGTATCCCTACCTTCCAGCCTTCATGGAAGCCTTTTTCATAGGCCCTCCCCTTCGCAGACTCCATTGCGAACATGCTTGCCGTATCATGATCTGCAAACGCGGTGCTGATGAGCCGCTGGGTAACCCTTTCTTCCACAATTGGGTTAGCCTGTCCGGCGGGTTGTGTTTGAATGATCTTGACCTTCCTTAGCTCACGCTCAGCCGCTTCCTTGCGAACCTCCAAGCTCCGAATGCGTTCATCCTTCCTCTCTATTTCTCGGCAGGCAACACGAAGACGCATGCCGATTTCGTAGGCAGTGTTGAGCCCCTTCACCGCCCCGTGAACGCCTTCACGAAACACTTCGAAGCCCTGTCAACCTACCATCGACTGCTGGACTTCGAGTGAAAAAATCTGTCGAGCAAACTCGACTGCCACATTTGGATCTCGAACGATCGAATCTGCCTCTGTCATAGGTCTATTCCCTACGAAGACCACAAAACTCAATGGGTGTGGGTTCGCGTCAGATTCCCTTCCAGAACGGGGTTGAAGAGATTTGCCCTGTGGCTGCCTGTCCCTCCTAGGCGACCTACTTCGACGACGAGGAGATTGGTGTCTCTCCCGATCCCTCGAAATCCTACCTCCTGTGCGCGAAGGTTCACTACTTCAATTCATGTCTCCTCCCAGCTCAGCTAGCGTCCTCGCTTCCCCTTTGCTGTTAAAAAAAGAGTTTATTCAACATTCGCACTTGTTTAATCTTCTTCAAAAAGCTGGACTGAGTCATTCACTGAGCACATAAATAGGACCTGCGCTCATTTATTCCCTATGAGGGCAGCACCTCCGAGGCAATCTCATTAATATTGAAACCTCAACAACCCAGCGCCTAAATCAAACGCTATTATTCGGCAGTCTTAATGTCCGCGAGGGTAGATTCATAAACCAGCTGGGGCAAGGGCAGATTCATTAATCTATTCGGCTTGAGTGCCCCAGCCCCTCCACGAATCGATTCATCAATATTCATAAGTTCCTGTTATTCGGCAGTCTTAATGTCCGCGAGAGTAGATTCATGAACCAACTGGGGCAAGGGCAGATTCATCAATCTATTCGGCTTGAGTGCCCCAGCCCCTCCATGAATCGATTCATCAAAATTCATAAGTTCCTGTTATTCAGCAATCTTAATGTCCGCGAGGGCAGATTCATGAACCAGCTGGGGCAAGGCCAGATTCATCAATATTCATAAGTTCCTGTTATTCGGCGTTTAGTGACGGGGCCCTGAGTCACTTTTCTTGTTTGGATAAATTAGAGTTAAATTAATATAAATGCCAAGATTACACTGTGATCCAATCGGCAGCGGTGCAGTGGGATATTCAATCTACTCATCTCATGATCTTACTTCCTATCAGACCGATAAATACAAAGCACAACAGAGTAATCATTTTATCCAAAGTAGTAAAAGGCAAAGCTCTTCATTAATATCAAAAATTGCGTACAAGTAATAGTGAAATGGAAAGGAAATTTTCATTAATAAATTGAGCGCAGATAGTAACTAATTTATACATGAAAATTACCTTGAACTAACAGAGATCCACTAAGGAAAAACATACATTGAAATTGAAAATACTTAATAAAACTAGAATGTCTCCCAGATCAATCCTCGAGATCAGACTCAAGTAGCTCAATGTCCACTTGCTCGTATGGAATTGGCAAGGCCAATGTAACTCCAGCCGCAGCAAGGGCTTTGAGCCACCCATGTTTGAATCCCCGATTCTCAAATTTGGGGACTTCTTCTACGTAATCATTAAAGGCGGCGCTCTTTCCAGCTTCGAACGCTGCAGAAGCCTCAGAGTCGGCTTTTTCCTTGGCCTTCTTCAGCTCTTCTAACTCGGCCTCCACCATGGCAAGCACCTCCTTGACTAACTTGAGTGATTCCTTGCTCACGTTCGTCCTATCCTTGGCGTCGGATCTAAGCTGGTCAGCAGTCCGAGCCCTCTCCTTCTCAGCTTTAGGTCGAGCACTTTCCATTGCGGCTCTCATCGCCTCGAACTCGGCCCTGCTCCTCTCACCTTCAACTTCAGACTTCAAGCTGCCAATTCTTTCAATGGCATCGTGATGCCGGCGGCCTAATTCGGCTATCCTTCCAACCGTCTGTAAACAAGGAGTTGGGATCAGCACATACCAAGAAATATCGTATGAAAACCAAACCAAACGAGAAAAAGATCAAGTCACATACCAGAAGGGCCGACTGGGCAGCTAATGCTATAGCTACCAAATCCAGCTCTGCTCGAAAGGTGGCCTTGTCAGCCGACAGCAAAATTGAGGCGGCCAAGCTCAACGCTACGGCTGGATCCTTCATGGCAGATGCGTAAGAGGAGATCGGCGTGTTTTTGATCTTTGGTTGAACAACGAAAGGAACAACCACGTCCGACTCCTCTAAGCAAGGCCGTTTGTCAGTAGGGCTATCCTCTGAGCCGACCTCTCCCTCAGCGATACGTTTTTCGCCCCGCTCTTCTAGAATCAGTCGTTCTTCTGTAAACTGTTGATCAGCTTCCTTCTCCGTCTCAGCCACAATAACTTGAGTCGTTTCTTCTCCAATAACAGGTTGTGAAGATTCAATCGGGCAGGTTCAGAACGGGTGGCCTCGGCTTTCTTTTGGGCGGCCATTCGTTCGGCATTTCTCTTTCGCGCTATCTACACGAGATTTTCCCCAGCCATACCTTCAGAAAAAGAGCTGGGTAGATCTTCCAAATTTATGAAAATATCTCTGAAGAAAAACTCCGCCTGACCTGAAGTGGACGGTGAGGTAGGCTGGTGAAGACCGGCTGCCTCAAACGCTGAGTTTAGAGCCTCGTCGACCTCTTCGGCCTCCGCAGCAAACTCTTTCGTTCGTACGGCAATTACCTCGACCACCGGCTCCACGTCTTGCTCCGAATCAAAAGCTTCGAGACCAATTTGCCTAAGGGTCTTGAAGTTGGGGAAGATAAGAGCCATAAGGTGTTGTTCACTGGTTGGGATCAGAATGTTGTCCGCGGCCGAGAACATAGTATAAGTAGGCTCGTACCGCAGGAGTATATGGGCAGATCTCCCTTGCTTCTGTACGTTTGGACGGCCAAAATACTTTAGTGCAGTCCTAATTTCTGCAAGGACTGCGTCGTCAACTGAGGTCAAAATCTTCTTCAACTTATTGCCTGCAAAAACAAAAAATTAGATTTGAAGAAAAAGCCGAATAAAAGAAAGATCAATAAACACAAGGAGTTACACGGCAACCTGGTTCACCCCTCTTTCTGGGAATAGGGTCTAGGCAATCTTCGCCCTCGTTGAATTCCCAGTTGCCTCGGACATTGACCATTACATCATCAACTCGTTTGCCAGAGCTGGCAAGCATGGTTACCAAGTGATGGTCGGTGTCCTTGGCCCTGAGAAAGTAGTGCCCGAGCCGACCGGAGGATTTGGCTAAAGTGTAGTAGTGCCAAATCGCCGAAATGCCAAGGTTGATCGAAGGCGCCGGTTCAACTCTACGATTCCCATTATGATTCGAAAGAAATTCACATTGGGTTAGGAAGGAATCAGACCCCAATGGCGGAGGACGGCCCTAAGAAATGGGTGTAGGGGAAAATAGACCCCGCCCTCCGCAATGGATAGGAGAGGAAAAACGATGGTATTTTGGTCTTCCCTCTCCATATCAAGGGTATTGTCCGTCACTAGAGATATATGGACATCATCAGGGATAGAAAAATGTCACCGGAACCCAGAAATACGACCCTCGGAAAGAAGGTCTTTCAAATGCTTAGCCATTCTAGTAAGGACTCGGGTATTCTAAATCAAAAATGAACACGGAAAATAGGATTACAAAGAGGAGAAGAAAACTTACGAGAGGCAAAGAAGACGAGGAGAGACGGGACGAAGTTGCAGAAGACGTGAGAAGAAGGGATTCCGACTAGCAATCCAGGAGGCTCAAATATTCAAAAGTACGCATTCGAAAAGACTGGAGTTTCAAATCATAATAAATGTAAGAAATGCACAAATGAGGCGAGAACGTATAATGATGACCGAAAGGCGTATGTGTTCTGACATTGATATTGGGATAGGTGAAGCTGCCTAATTTATGTTTCTCGTGACGTTCAAATTCGAAACCAAACATACCAATTAACTGTCGTCAATGGGGGGTTTGGGGGGCAATTGTGGGAGCCGAATAATTAGCAGAATAAAGTGTACACTCTAGAAGATAGACATTACTCGGCTTGAACCCGCAATGATTAAGAGGCTGAATACAATAAATAGGCCGAGTAACTATTGAACTACGGGGCCGAATAAATAAGCAGATAATGAGCGAAAAGTGACCAGGCCCCGAGGCCCTAGAAACGAGTATAAATAAGGGAACAACGGTCGAAGAAAGGTATGTGAGAACCAATATATTTAACTTAGAATACAAGTAATCTTGAGTGTTGAGACTGACTTGCCTGTCGGAGTGCTAATTCCGGCACCCCCGACTGGAGTGTTTATTCTTTTTCAGGTGACTAGCAGAGGATCACGAGCGTCCCCCAGGATCAGAAGAGTATTTCCAAACCACTTCTCCACAATAAACAACCATAAGTGCAATAAAGATATAATAATGAATATAACAACAAGAATTATTATAATTAATTACAACAATGTTAATGACAATATTAATCTCAACAACCATGAGGCACAATGATCGCATGCACAGTGGCGGTTTTCAAAGTTGCCTTGTCTACCTTCCTTGGAATTTGTTTTATTTCACCTCCAGCCACTGCCCTCTATTTCTACAGAACACACTGCCTACACAACATTGAAGGCCGGCCGACCCCCAATAAGGCCCGACTGGGCCCAAGTAAGGCCGGCTGTGCCTTAATTTTGTGCAAAACCATGTTTTGTGTTCTGAGGTGAATACAGTGCAGACAGGGTTGCTCTAAGCTCTGTTTGTCCTTTCTGTTCTTCTCTGTCATGGTGAGACTCAAGAGAAGAACGGAGTGAATTCTGAAACCATCAATAAGCAAGTTAATTGCTTGATGATTGCGGAGACAATCAGACAAAAGTCGATGAATGCTATACATGACCACCCCTCCCTCCTTATCATGGAATGAACCCAAAGGAGAGAGATAAAGACACTTCAAGTTTCATCAACACATCATGAATTGGTGCGTGGAGATTCTTGACACTAGGGATTTGGCATAACGTCTAGCCGAATCCAAGCAATCGTACTCATTTTTTTTACATTGGTTTCATCGATTTTAGGCCAATTTTATTAGTCTTGTCCATTCTTTAATCAATTTGTCCCAAAGTGATAGTTAAGTCCACTAAATGAGAAGAAATGTCAAATGAGAAGTGACCCAAAGCATGAAAGAGGGACTATGCCTTGATGATGAACCTCCGAAGAGATTAAGCCATTAAGCCTAGGTCTCTTTTCCATGCCTCGAATAACATCAATCGTTTGATACAACTCTTAAGCAAACAAAAGAAAAGAGGGAGGTTGCAGGCATGATTGCAAGATTGATTTTAAGAGTGAGATGCTCACGATGAAAACTAAGCAAAGAAAAACTATCAACTCAAATAGCTTGATGTCTAAGGCCTAAACAAGCAAAACCATGAGGACTTACAACATGATAGGCAAAGTATTCAAAGCATAAACCAGTTAAATGAAACAAAATAATTTAAACAGCCCCTAATATGTAAAAATCAATGACCAAATGAGGTTTAAAGAGCATGAAAAAGATAAGAATAAGTAGGGGATCATAAAGCTAGTAAACCAAAACAAGGAGATGTGGCTAGCCGCTCCATTTTTTAGACCTCAAACTATATTTTTCAGCCTTATTTAGACTCTAAAAATCAGTTTGGAGACTAAAAAGATGAGTGTAAAGACAAGGGTATGAGCTATAGAGTTAGGTGCAAGTAAGGGTGTTAACCTTTACCACCTTTGGTAGCCATTCAAACCCAAGTCTCAACACTTGAAAGAGGATCAAAACAATACAAAAACGCAAGAACTTGATAATAAAAGACAGAAATGAAAGCAAGAGAGAAGATGGTAGGCTTATACCTCTTGAAGAGGGTAAGCTCTTTGTTGTGAATCAAACTAGGTCCAAACACACTCTCAAGCTTGAATTGTGATGCTCAAGGCTCAACCAAGGCTCTAAGGTTAAGGTGTGAGGGGTGTGTATGGTGTATGGAGATCTTTCAAAGGTGGTAAGCTTGCTCAAAGGTTGCTTGCACAAGAAGAGGGAGCTCTCAAGAAGGTATATATGCTCTTTGGAAATTGTTCAACCCTTAAAACAGAGATATAACCTCGTTTTTGTAGAGTTTGAGAAAAAGAGATCATAAATATCTTCAAAAATAGACAGCTGGCGGGCTCCCGTCCAGAACAGTATTTCTCGCTACCAAGGCACGACTGGCCCCAAATGGCCATGGCCGACTCCGAATGGGGCACAGTCGGGCCTCAATGTGATGCCCTATCTCTCTGCTTCAGACTCAGCATAAGGTGACACAATGTGTAAAAATGGATTTCTGGGGTACAAACTGTGTGAATATGGAAGATTTGGGATTGTTTCGGAGTTTAAACATAGCTTCTTCGTTGAGACATCGACCCACACACAACACCACTTTCATCATCGAGTGTACCAAGAAAAGCACTCAAGCCTTGCGGACGATCAAAAATAGGGTGTCTACACTTAGTAAGGATAGATGGCCAACAATGGACAAGAAGTAAGGATCGGGGATGACATTCACAATGAGGAGGAGGAACATATGGATCCCAATACTAGAGGATGAAGCAATGATGAAGAAGTTCAGGAAGTGAATCCCGAGGCAAACAATGTCACTTGGGGTTGAAATGGCCAGAAAAAAGGTAGCCGAGATGAATACCACCATGAGAGCGATCTTCAGGTATGGAAGGATAAATGCCTGAGAAGAGATAAGAAACTAAAGGACATGGCAAATAAGTTGACAGACTTGTAGACAATGGTCAACTTCATGTTGTAGAATAATGTGATGCAACCAGGGTTTCCCTTGCAAGATACATTGGCACCAGTAACCAAAGTCGATGTCCAAAACGAGAACAAAAGGCAGTACCAACTGTCTCACAGCATGCTAAGGGACAAGGAAACTCACATCGACAATCACAAGACGTCGAGCGAAGAAAGTCAGTGCAAGGGGAGTCCCAAAGGACACCATGAACCAAGGGCACCTATGTTAGGGGATCTCGACAGATCCACAGGAAAGGCCTTTGTTTTAATGATGCAGTGGACATGGAGAAGTCTAGGATAACGCATCCTAACACAGGAAGCAGCATGTTGAAAAGGCTAAAGTCGACTAATAGCCAAGCTCCCAGACGAACAAATGAGGACCTGAGAGATTACCTTCAAATGAAGAGGCATGATGCCGAGATCACCTCCAACGTCCAGCCAAAGACACCGTTTTCAGTGGAGTTGGATGCGTTCGAAGCGTCGAAAAGATTTAGCATGCTGAGGTTTCAAATCTATGATGGTAAGTCTGACCCAAACTTACATTTCGGTTTATATTTAAATTCAATGGCTTTGTGGAGTGGGAATGAGCAGCTATTATGTAAGGTATTCCCACTGTCATTTGGAAAAATAGCATCAGATTGGTTCCACAAACTGCCGAAATGATGTGTGAAGAGTTGGGAAAGCCTAGCCGAGATGTTTGTGGCCAGATTTGTTACAAACAAATTGTAACCACTAAGGGTAGACTCCCTACTGACTTTAAAGATCAACGATGGCGAAGGTCTTAGGGCCTACACCAAGAGGTACTATAAAGTTTACAACCGGATTCTAACTTGAACCAGGAACTCGCAGTCGTATCTTTTAAGAACGGCATGGATGATGATTGCCCACTCCAGCAATCGCTTGCGAAGACACTTCCGAAGAATATGGAGGAATTAATGGCGTGGATCGAAAAATACACCAAGGCAGAGGAAGATAGAAAGGCAAAGAAGACGAATGTATCAAAACAAGAAAAGAGAAACAGCTCGCCGAAGTGAGGGCAAGGAAACACCGGCGCCGATAAGCCGAAATTAAGTTTGAAGGCAACGTAGGTAGTGAGCACAGTTTTCAAAATTCCCATTTACAAGATTTTGGAGAGAATCAGGAATCAACCATACTACAGGGCACCACAGAAGGTCCTAGGGGAATACATGGATAGGAACCCTAGGAAGCATTGTGCCTACCATGAGGAAACTGGACACATGACTCAAGGATGTCGGGCCCTAAAGTCACACATGGAGGATTTGGTCAGACAAGGACACTTGATAGACCTGATTGATGATGCAAAAACTAGAGAGGAATGAGCGAAGCTGGCCTAGGCGCTGGCAGCACCATCGCTACCACCACCGCAACAAGCAAAGGGACCACGGGTAATCAACGTGATTCACTCGAAGGTCAACGAGAATGAAGTTCGAGGGGAGACTTAGAGAGTAAGGCACATGCAGCATGTCTATCAGGTCTAGCAAAAGAAGCCCAGGACATGTGGACATCAGGAGCCAATGATTTCTTTCAATGAAGAGGACTTAGATATGGTACAACATCCGCACAACGATGCCCCGATGGTGACTTTGAAGGTTGGAGACTGCCAAGTGAGGCACATCCTGATTGATCAAGGCAGTTCACGTGACATAATGTATGTCAGATGTTATAAGGAGCTCAGCCTCCATAAGGATGATCCAGAGCAGTCTAACGGCCTTATGGTCGGATATAATAGGACGCCAACATGGCCACTGGGAACCATGAGTCTAGAGGTGCAGGCAGGGACCAAGAAGGTACCTACAGAGTTTACCATGATAGATACCTCATCCCTATACAACATCAATTTGGAAAGACCTTGGCTGCACACAATGAGGGATGTTCCCTCAACGTTGTACCAACTGTTGCGATTCCCAACTTAGCAAGGGATTGAAGAAATAAGGGAAGACCAAGTGCAAGCGAAAAATTGCTCCATGGCAACAATAAAATACACCTGTAATGTGAGGAAAGTAAAGACAACAGAGATTGAAGGCAAAGACCGGGAGGTCTTGGATGATGTCGGCAAAGAACCAACCAACAAGAGCAAAGAACCCTTAAAAAATGTTCTTGTATAGGAAGGCGATGAGGAGCAATTCTTCCTGCTCGTCTCTGGCTTAGTTGAGGAAGAAAAAAGAAAACTAGAGACTTTTTTTAGACAAAACATAGAGGTGTTCGCTTGGACACCCTATGAGATGTCGGGGATCAGCCCTAAGGTCACCTGCCACAGACTTAATGTGGACAGGTCGGCCAAGCTTGTGATTTACAAAGCAAGAAGACCAACTTTGGTCCATGTGCAGGCAGTAAAAAAAAGAAGTAGAGAAGCTACTAGAAGCATAGGCAATCTGAGAAGTCAACTATCCCACCTGGCTATCCAATACAGTGGTGGTAAATCAGAAAAACGATAAATGAAGAGTCTGTATGGACTTCATAAGCCTAAACAAAGCATGCTCGAAGGATTGCTTCCATCTACCCAAGATTGATCAGCTTGTTGATGCCACATCAAGGCATAGAAGAATGAGCTCTCTGGATGCATACGGAGGTTATCATCAGATAGCAATGTATGCCCTAGATGAAGAGAAGATAACATTTATCACCCCTAAAGGACTTTACTATTATAGGGTAATGCCCTTTGGGCTGAAGAATGCAAGAGCGACATACCAAAGGTTGGTTACCAAGATGTTCAAGTACCTAATTGGTAAGACTGTGGAAGTCTACATCGACAACATGGTTGTTAAGAGTAAGGAACAAGGAGATCATCTAACTGACTTAAAGGAAGTTTTTGACATACTGAAAGCATACTGACTTCGGTTGAATGCTTCAAAGTGCACTTTTGGGGTAGGATCTAATATGTTCCTTGGGTACTTAAGAGGAATTAAAGCAAGCCCAGATCAGAACAAGGCCATCCTTGATCTGAAAAGCCCAACAATGGTGAAAGAAATCCAGATTTTGACCAGCAAGGCAGCAGATCTGTCAGAGTTCAGATAAATGTAAGCCATTTTTCAATTGTTAAAGAAGGCCACAGACTTTCTGTAGACAGAAAAATGTGAAGTCGTCCTGATCAACTTTAAAAGCTACCTAACAACTCCACCAGTGTTGTCAAACCCTGTATTAGGAGAAGAGTTATTGTTACATCTGACAATTTCAAACCATGTTGTTAGTGTTGTGGTAATCCGAGAGAAGGAAGAAGAGCAAAAAGCAGTGTACTATGTCAGTAAGACCTTGGCAAATGCAAAGACCAAGTACCTGCCCCTAAAAAAATTGACACTTACTCTAGTAATGGCTTCAAAAAAACTGAACCATTATTTTCAAGCTCATAAAATCGTGGTGCTTACAGAGCACCCACTGAAGTCTCTATTACAGCAGGGAGACTTGACAGGTAGAGTAGTGCGATGGGCTGTAATTCTAGGTCTGTATGACTTAGAATTCAGGCCAAGAACAACAATAAAGAGTCAGGTATTGGCCGACTTTGTGGCAGAATTCACACCAAGTGCCTGGCCAAGAAAAACACTAGTGAACCTCGGTCCAGAGTGCCCAGGATAGCCGAAGGAAAATCAACTGGGACCACAGAATCCTACGTCGTCTAGATAGAAAAAGGGCGAAGAGAAGTTACGGCCCTATGATATTTACATCGGCGATTCTTTCCATCTCTTTGTCGATGGTAGTTCAAACCGACAAGGAGCGAGGGCAGGAGTGGTTTTTGTTTTTCTAGATGGATAAATGATAGAACAGTCCATCCATTTAGGGTTCAAGGCATTAAATAATGATGCAGAATACAAGGCACTAATTGCAGACCTGAAACTAGCAGCAGTAGTTAAAGCCAAGGAAGTGGTAGTTTTCTACGGCTCTCAACTCCTTGTAGATAAAGCGACGGGTGAGTACAAAGCGTGAGATGGGAGAATGGTGGCCTACATCAAGAAGGTTATCAAGTTACTAGCACAATTCCAAAGCTGTCAGCTGTAGCAAGTCAGCCAAAATGATAATAGTCATGCCGACGCCCTAGCAAACCTTGCTAGTGCTATAAAGTCAAACGAGCCAAGGGTAATTTTGGTGGATTATTTGTCAGGCCCAAGTGTTGAACCTCTAATAACAGAGTATGAACCAATGTGTGTAGAGATGGGTCCAAGTTGGATGGACACCACAGTCATGTTCCTTAGAGATGACAAGTTTCCAAAAAACAAAAGAGAAACACACAGAACTAGATTGAAGTCAGCCAGATTCTACATGTTAACAGAAGGCCATCTGTACAGGAGATCTTTTACTGGACCTCTACTACGATGTGTACACTCATCCCAAGTAGAGGACTTTTTGTGCAAAATCCATGAGATAGTATGTGGAAGCCATGCATGGGGAAAATCACTTGCTCACAGAGCTATATCACAGGGATTATGGTGGCCCTACGAGCAAAAAGATACTAAAGCCTATGTAAAAAAGTGCAAGAAGTGTCAAAAGTTTTCACCTTTGATATACCAGCGAACTAGAGATTTGAACCCAGTATCCAGTCCTTGGCTATTTGCCCAATGGGGCATGGATCTTATTGGGCAATTGCCCAAGGCAATTGGACAAAGGAAGTTCCTGCTTGTAGCAATTGATTACTTCACAAAGTGGGTAGAGGCTGAACCCCTTGTCAAAATTCGAGATGTAGATGTAAAAATTTCATTTAGAAAAACATCATCTCTAGATTTGGGATCTCAAGAACCATTGTGGTAGAAAATGGTACCCAATTTGATAGTAAGATTATCAAAAACTTTTGTGCAAAGTATAAGATTAAGAATTACTATTCCACTTCTAACTTCCCCTAGAGTAATGGTCAAGCCGAGATGTCCAACAAGACCATCCTGGATGAAATCAAGAAAAGATTAGAAGCTGCCAAGAGCAGATGAGTGGAGGAATTGCCCAATGTTCTATGGGCATATCACACGACGTCGAGAAAATCTACTAGGGAGTCTCATTTTGCTATGGCTTATGGCACAGAAGTTGTCATTCCACTGGAGATCGGCATCCCTGGAATCAAAACCCAGGGAGTGGAGAAAAGAACAAATGAGGCATTCTTTGCCCAAGATCTTGACCTAATTGAAGAAAGAAGAGAAAAAGTAGCAATTCGGCTAGGGGCATACCAGCAGCAACTTGCTAGGGCATACAACAAGAAAGTTAATCCTAGGGAGTTTCAGATTGGAGATCTCGTCCTAAGAAAGGTAGTCGGGAATAAGAAGGATCCCAGGGAGGGCAAGCTTGCCCCAAACTGGGAAAGACCATATCGCATTATCTCGGTCGCCGAACATGGTGCGTATCGGCTTGAAAACATTGATGGCAAGTAATTACCAAGACCTTGAACTACTAGCAATCTGAAATTTTTCTATCACTAATTTTTTATTTTTTCTTTCCCTATGTAATTTGAATAGAATTTTAGTTGAAGTATTAATAAAATACCAGTATCGATTTTTTTTTTTTACAAAATGTTGTTGAAATTTATGATTGCGAGATAAGACTGAGAAAATCTTAAGGCGATGTTCCCATGGTGAACAAGGCGATTAACTTAGACTTATCGTGATGGTAGAGTTGAAGTAAGTATAAGGCAATGTTTCAATGTAAAACAAGGTGAAATTAGCCATGTTTTGGTTGGTTTGTGCGAAATGCTGAGGTAGATAGTACTCTCAGTATACTAAGGTTAAGTTTTAAGTGTTTAGTTTGGGTGAGCCAAACGCGATGACCTCGGTCATGGATGTCTAAGTTAAACTTAGGCAGGAACCAGACAATGCATCCTTAATGTGAACATAAGTGATACTTAGGTTCACATTAAAGGGCAGGAAGCATGAATAAGTATAACATTTGTAAAAATTTCTAGAAAAAATTTACAAGTTGAAGTTATCCAAGATGAATGGTAGAAGTTTGGCCCGAGGCATAATAATCCGATAATTATCCGAAGTGTTCTAATCTGAGATAATTCATTACTATCCAAACTATTTTAACCCGAGATAAATGTTCTACTTAGAAAGATGAGAAAAAATCTAAGTATGGAAACATACAAGATAGAGAAGATAGTAAGCATACACAAAGCAATTATAAAAGGAAAACATCCAACACTTAGAAGAAAAACATACATTCACAAAAAGAAGCTTGTTCAATTACATCAGAAGGCACTTCAGCCTAACAAAAACAAAAGTTGTTCAAGAAAGAAGTTACAATTGTTCAAAGAAAAGAAAAAAGTACAATTGAAAGGAAAAAATATCCTAAGTATCACTAGCATGGTTCTCTCGCTGGTCAACCTCGGTCGTTGGCGTTGAGTTAGCCTCAACGACCAGTGCATTCTTCTCAGCTATTATCTCCGCATCGATTTCCAAGAGAGTTTAATCCAAGCTTTTCTCGGCGGCAATAACTTTGGCGTCAGAGGTGGCCTTCTTGGAAGAAATGCTCTTCGAAACCTCGCCCTGCTCCTCTCCAGTCAAGTCCAGGATTTCATCGTTGAGAGTTAGGGACTTGGTCCCAGCAGCGACATCGGCGTCATCACCCTCCTCGGAGTCGGCCTCTTCCTCTTCGTCGTTATCCTCAAACTGGTTAGGCAAGAGAGGAAAGGGCATGTTGAGTCGGCTGATATCACGAAGAGGCGAGTCCTTAGGGAAGGATAGCTCCTTCAGGGCTGCCATCTAGCCGAGGTAACAGCCTTTGTTTCAAGCCATATTAAATTACTGTTTATACTAGTCCAGATCATCGGTATGCCCCTCCACGTAAGCCTTCTCATTGGCAGCCTTGACTTCAGTCTCCTTGGTTTCCAACACCTCATTGAGCTTGGCCTCAATTTCAGCAGCCTTCTCCTCAGCCTTAGTGTGCTTCACCTTGGCTGCCTTGGCCATGTCATCGACAGCCTTGGCAACAACCTCGGCCTTATTCTAAGCAGTCTGGGTAGCCTTAGCTTGGTCCATTAAGCTCCGAATGCGGGGTCTTGGCCTTGTTAAGTGAAGTAAGGAGACCTGCAACTTTTGTGCCTTTTTTGTGAGGTCCTTGTTCACCCACTCGGCCTTGACCGTATGAGAATGAGCATGCTAGATGGCTTGTAAGAGAATAAACACGTTAGAAAATTTGGCTAAGTACAGGAGACTGAAGCAAGAGTTGAATGTAAAAAGTTAAGAAACTTACCAAAATCGAATGTCGCATCATCATGACAAAGTTCTCATATTAACAGAAGCCGGATATCTGGTTCATGTCAACCGGAAGAAGCATGGTCGTAGATAGAGCTGTGCCAACTTCAAGGCTCTCAATGGCGCTGTCACTAGCCATGAGAGGTCAGTCTCCAACAAGAACCTCTAGAGCCCAGGTTTCCTCGGGGTGGAAACTACTTCCACCTTTTGGACCTTCAGACCTCAGCTTATTCGGCACAGGGACAACAGATGACTCCGCCTCGGTGGGCCTCTTCTCTACATTAGAAGGCCAATTCTTAGCCTCGGCCAACTTTGATATTGGCATTGTATCCTCAGTGTCCTTCTCAGAATTAGAAGGAATAGTGGTAACTTTGGCCTTGGCCTTGACCTTCTTCACCCTTTTTGGCTTTTGAATGGACTGAGGGGAAAGCGTGGATTGCAGTGTCACAACATCGAGGAATTTGGCGAGTAAGTTTTCAGCTACTGTTGGTTTCCGTCCCATTTCCTCGACAGTTGTGGCGACGGTCACTCCGGTGCTAAATTTGATTGCAGGTAGGGCGATTGGAGGATTCGTTGGATCGTATGCCAACGCCTTAGAACCTCGGCACTTTCGACTTCGAGTTCTGCTGGCGAGAGCATTTAAAGGTCGGCAGTGGCGTTAATGTTGTGATGGTGGAATATGTTAAGCTAGAGCTGATGCAGAGGGCTCGTTGATGAGATCAAATGATGAAGCCTAATCTGGGCAAGGTGAGGAAGCGACTTATTAAGTTGAAGCAGATGGTGGAGTTCTGTTCCTCCTGGGAACATCGAGGAGTGGAGAACGGTAGGTTGGCATGTAGTTCAACAAAATGGGAGCCTTGCGAACCTCGATAGACAAGCCGAGAAGCCTGATAAGATCTCGGCTAGGGATATAAGTCTGTCTAAAATTCTTCGCTAGCTGAGGTAATTCTGCAATGAACAAGAAGAAAACATCAGAATAATAAGGAAAGTGCAAAATAAATGGGGCACTTATAGAGAGAAGCAAGAAGTAGACGCCGAAATGAAGTTCGCCGGAGTCAAACGATAATATTACCAAAACCAAACAGTTAAAAGCTCGCTGGAGGTGATGAACAGATAGTTGCAGAGAACTCAAAGGAATGATAATAGAGGTTTGAGAGAAATTTCGTAGAGAGAGAAAGTTTAAGAAGAGAGAGGATTTGTGTTTGCAAAGTGAAGAAACGGAGAGAGAGAAGAGAAAGTTTTATAAAAGAACGAAAAAGCAACAAAAATTGATGTAACCGCCTAGGGCGGAGTGCCTGCGCTAACTTCAAGCAATGTGGAAAGAATTGATGTGACATAATGATGCGTGATAGGTATGGCCCAATAAAGCAATGACACGTCGAAGAAATGGTTGGGATAATGGAGCATGACAGCTCATGAGCAATAGAGATTCTTGGAATTCTTGAACTAGTGGGGTAATGACCTCGGCTAGAGAAGCGATCTCAGTTGAGATGTTAAAAGAACTTGGTTTTTGGTTCTTGATTCTTGATGAAGTGGGCATCTGAGTCCCGGTTACCTAAAACCGAAGAGTCATGATCTCGATTGGAGAAATACCTACATTTGGTCATTTTGGTCGACATGATAGGTTCTATCACCTTAGGTTGCCGAAGTAATAGAACCTATGGGGTAGTTGTGAAGATGTATTTTGAGAATGACACCACATGGCCGAGGTGTCAGTCGAGGTGCCACGTGGGTGAGGCATGTTGCCAAGATGGTTGCGGTATGGCTGAGGTATGGTGCGGTAATACCAGAATCCTGAGATATATGGATAGGGGACAAGAGTCCTAGTTAAGAGAAGACACTTAGTCTGGATAAGGATAAGGCTCTTGAGGAGTTTACCCCTATCTAGTTGGGAGTCCAAGATAAGCATTGTGCTCGAGTCCTATGAAGTGAGACTTCTAGAGGACAAAAGCACTGTTGGCTATAAAAGTGAGGAACCCCCGTGGGTCTAAGGTATGCTTTAATTGAGATTTGTGTTACTTGTTTGATATCTTTGAGAGATAAGGTTGACTAACTTGATCGTCGGAGTGCCTCCCGATGGACAAGCCACCGCGGCATTCTCATCTTCTTGTTGACAGTTGGTTGGCTTAATCTATTCTACCACGTGCTCTCCAGCTAAGTTCCCTATTTGGTTGTATGGTCGAAAATCAACACTCACAATTAGGTAAATGTCCATGAAACATGATTTTTTTTTTTTCCTTTTTTTGGTTACTCATTTTGTCTACCACAAGTACTTTGTGGACAAAGTCTTCTTTGTTGGGATAAATTACACTAATTATATTTATTTTAAATTACATTGCAATCCCTCTAATTTTTTTTTTTAAATATCATCATGCTCTCTCATTTTAATTTTTATAATAACAAGAAGTCTCTTATGTGAGTTAATTATTAGTTTACTCGCCTTTGCTAATGTTAGCATAATTTATTTATTTTTTTTCCAAATATCCATTTTACATTTATTAAAGCATGTCTTATCACACAACTAAAGAACCTAACAAATTTTCCATCCCAAATTAGCCGCAAAACTTGTTCTATCATTACAAGCTACCAATTCTCCATCTCAGATCAATTCAATAACTAAACCAAATCCAATCAACCTATAAACTACCAAGAATTAAAGGCATAATCTATTGTGCCCTTAGCAGTCTATATTGTTGGAAAATAGCTTTGTAAAATCTTATTTTTTGCTAACTTTGAACATTAATTAAGGTAGAACCCAAGCGTTATTTTTGACATTTCTAATTGGGTTCGTGTTTAATGTTGCGTAGTGAATAGCATTACATATTTGGTTGTTCAAAACCATTTCTGGATGAACGAGAATTCAACGAACATTTTCGGGTTCGTGAACATGGAAGTTGAAGGGACAATGTGGGTTTACTCATTAAATGGTTTGTTCTACATTGAAACAAAGAGAGAGTTTATATGAGTATATAAACTCTAGCTTGCCATACTTGGAATGGGCCCCAATGGGCACTCCAAGTTTTGAAAGGAGAGGAGTTATGGACAAAGTATGCTTTGACCAAAACCACCACATGCGCGCATCGCCGCCATCCGTTCGACCAGTCGGGTCGGGTCCTCACCTAATTTTTGGACAATGAATTTTTCCAAATTCTTGCGGGAAAATTTTGAATTTTCAACTTTTACGCCAAAAATTTCAAATTTGAATTTCCGAATTTTCAAATTATGGTCGTCTCCTTCCAAACCAGTGTTGTTCAAGTCGTAACTTTCTTGCCACGTCCGAGCAGCCACCAAGGCCTACCCGAACAGGTGCGTGGTTGGCTATAAATAACCTGCCATTCCAGCATTTCAATCCATCCAATTTTTCTGAGCATTTCTTCCTTCTTCCTTCTTCCTTCTTGTTTCTTGTCGTCCTTTTGTCTTCCTACATATATCCAACATATAATATTTAGGAAAAGAAAGAAAGAGTTATAGCATATTTTTGGTTCGCTAGACTTGATTTTGTAGTGCGGCAAATCAAATAGTAGTCGTTGCATCCTGGAAAGTAAACACTAATAAATCTCGAAGTACCAGAGCGAGGACGAAATCTACTTTAAGGAGATTGTATCTAACACAAGCCTTGACTTAAAATTTCTGTAAGCAATTAATTCATAATATAATTTATTTAATTATTTTCTAAATTATTTAATTTTTTTGTTGTTTTTTTTATTTACATTTTATACACACGACCACTGGGGAACAACATATATATGTATAGCATATGAGAAAATTAATAATTACTATTAATTATTCGGGCTCTAGGCGAATCGAGGTTGCTTGAATTGTTCGGGCTTGAGGTTGCTTGAATTGTTCGGGCTTTAGGCGAAATCTTAAAATGTGACTTTTTATACATAATTAAGAAAATAATAATTTGTTTGCTGATAAAATGATATGCACTTGAAATTTTTTTTAATTTGCTAATATTCACACAAATTATGCTTACATATATAATCACTAAAATTAAATACGAAAATTTATTTACGTAAAGCGACACATCAAGAAATCATTACAAGAAAAATTGGTCATATTTTATAATTTAAAAAAATACAATTTACAATGTGAAAAAAAAAAAAAAAAGAGAGAGAGAGAGAGAGTAGAAAAACATTAAATAAAATATAAAGTTATAATACCAATTAAAAATTAAACTAACTACAGTAAAGTATGAGTTAAATATATTTACTCAAAGAATATACAAACCTTTTCTCACATTTTTTGGGGATCACGCAATATGTTTTATGTGAAAGTCAAATAATATAGTAACATATTAACAGAGATAGCACCTAGGGCTCATAAATTTCTTTATTTTTCTTATTTTTTGGGGTCGGCTTCTTCGTAAGGTTGAGCGAACCTATTTTACTGGGAATTCAACCCATATACCTTCATGAATGGCCCTAAATGTAAGACGATAGCCCATTCATTGTTAGGCTAGCTCTCTCGGCTCACTACTTTTTAAGACTAGGTTTTTTTAGGGTAAATTATAAATACATCTCCTCATATTTAATTAAAATACAAATCACTTTATGTAATTCTTAAAATTACATTTCACTCCTAAGAATTCTAATTTCATAACAAATCGCCTCTTTTATTAATAAATTATTAAGTCAATTAACAGTTTTTAATAACGTTAAAAATATGTTTTAATTAATAATTTAACTAATTTTATTATTATTTAGGAGAACAATTATGAATTTTATTGTTCTAGTTAATTCTGCTAAATAAAAAATTCTAACAAAAGCATATTTGTAATTTTCCAAACTACAGGGATGATCTGTACTTTAAGCAAATTTCAGAAATTGTATTTGTAATTTACCTTTTTTTTTAAAAATTTGTTATTTAAACACATATTACATGAACAAATCTAATCGTTAATTAAAATAATCACATTTTTTAAAGGAGTTGGATCTCCTCCCGTTCTTAATCCGGATTGGAGGGCGTTGTTCAGGTCCGTTGGACTCACTACTAGTCTTATTTTGATAATTTGAACTATTCATTTTGTCGAACACTTTATGTATTTCATTCACATACAAAATTAAATCAACCTGATAATCGTAACCTATTCAATTCAGCGTGTTTATCACTAAAAAAATTAATGGTATATTTTTATAAACACAATTGTTGTTTATTTTTTTGGTGAAAACGCAATGAATTGAATAGGTTACGATTATCGGACCAACTTAATTTTTTATATAAATGAAATACACAAAGTGTCTGAAAAAATAAACAGTTCGAATTATTTAAAAATGAGAATTATGATAAGCCCTACGGATCCAACCAACACCTTCTATGAACTAGAGGGGCTTCAGGTCCTTTTTAAAAGCGTCGTCGCTTTTTATTGCAACAAATCTGACTTACGACATATAAAACTTACGATTAAATACATAAAAAAAAAAAAGTTATAAAAAAGTTAAAATAACAAAAATAATTGATTTTTTTTATTGGATTCTTTTTAGTGTTGTGTGAGTTGTTTAGCCTTGTATATACTCCCAATAAACATAATTTTCAGCCTCTCACATTTACTCTTGTATTGATAAATTTTCAAAAGATTTTAGGTAACCAAACATGCATAGTGTATTTTATTAATTATATGCACTAGAGTTTGTGTCAAGCTTTTTCACGCTTGGTTCTATTCTCTCTGTATTTGGAGTAATCAGTGAACAAAATCATAGAAGTGTACTGGTAACTTCTATTTGTGTTTCTAAATGTGTAGGATTAAATGTGTATTACACTGAGAGCGAGAGAGGTGGTGATACATGATACTAATACATAGCAATCCTGTAGAGATGGCCGCTGCTGCAATTGCAATCAGAATTCTTCTGTTAGGGGTCAAGTTACCAGTCTTACCATTACTAACTACACAAGAATAACAGAGCACAGAAAATTAGCTCATCACAACTACGTGACTTTAGGCTAAAATTTAGAAAAACAGTGTCTTAAATAGATATCGAGCAAGATATCACACATAACTTGGTCAGAGCCATGAAGGCGAACATAAAGATCTTTTCCATTGAAGTCATTATGATTTAGATCCACCAAATCCCCAAACCAATTCATACACTGCACTTTAGTTTCTACGATCAGATTAGCATAAGCATAAGCTGTGCAAGAGCAGTTGTCACGACATTTAGATTCACATTGACTAACTGTCATATTTCCCAGAGAAACTGAATAATCAGGCAATCTAATTCTTTCAAACCTAAAAAACCGATCTCCCATATCACACCTCAGTGCCATCTTCCTGGCACAGCCTCCTGTTCAATTTCCAAAATTCCGTTCTTTCTGATCTTTGGGCTCAAAACCCTCCAAACAACTATTTTGCTCAGCTACTACATGGACCACAATACCCATAAAAATCACGTTCAACTACTAAAGCCTACCATACAACTACCCATGAATTGCTACTTTGCGCCCAAAACAGAAGGTGAGCTTGCCCAATAGGAGTTAAAGTGACTCTTACTTTAAGCAAGTTTTCTGAGACACTGCAAGTGAGATAAATTTCATCACTATCTTTGATGAATGTTAAAAAGGAGGCAAACCCTTGATATATGTGATCTATATAAACCAAACTATAGTCGTATACAGTACTTTTCCAAAAGGGACGATGTTGCTTCCAAATGAAAATTTGTGGAGGCCCTTCAGGATCTATACCTCCAAAATGTGGAAAACAGTAAACTAATTTTCATTAAAATGAATGTATGAGCAAAGCTCATATATATACAAAATACAAGAACTGACTATCTGTAACAAACTAACAAACTCACTATACAAACTAACAAACTCACTAACTGCATACTAACTGACTAACAGAGGCACTAACTAACTACCTATATTTTCTGGTACACATGCAGCAATAGAAGGTGCTTTAACATGCCCCTGCAAACCCATGGGGGAAGACACCATGAGTTTGTCTTTAAGGTACTGAAAGCGAGAGACAGACAATGGTTTGGTGAAAATGTCGGCCAACTGATCAATGGTGGGAACATAATGAAGAGAAAGCCGTTTCGCAAGCACTTGTTCCCGAACAAAATGGCAATCGACCTCTATATGCTTGGACCGGGAATGAAACACCAGATTGGATGCCAAAGCAAGAGCAGACAGATTATCGCACCAGATCACAGGCACAGTAGGAGAAGTGACAAACAAGTCAGCAAGTAACATACGGAGCCAACTAACTTCAGCAGCAGCATGAGCTAAGGCCCGATATTCAGCCTCGGTGGAGGAACGAGAGACAGTGGCCTGTTTCTTGGCAGACCAAGAAATGAGATTGGAACCCAAAAAAACACAATACCCAGATGTGGACTTACGATCAATAGGGTCGCCTGCCCAATTGGAATCAGAAAAAACATGAAGATCAAAATTGCTTGGGGTATAGGTAAGACCATGAGAAAGAGTACCCTTAACAAAACGAAGCAAACGCTTAACAGCAGAGAAATCACCATTGGTAGGTGCATGCATGTGCTGGCAAGCTTGGTTGACAGCCAAAGAGGGATCAGGACGAGTGATTGTTAAGTATTGTAAAGCCCCAACAAGAGTACGATAGAGAGAAGGATTAGCAAAAGGAAAATCAGAAGTAGGAGAAAGACCAGGTTTAACTGAAATAGGAGATGGGCAAGACTTACAATCATCCATCCCAGCTTTGTGAATGATCTCCTGAGCATATTTATGTTGAGAAAGGAAATAATGTGTATCAGAGGTGTGAACAGAGATCCCAAGAAAATAAGACAAATTGCCTAACTCTTTCATAGAGAAAACAAGATGCATTTGAGTAACTAAGGTTTGAATATGAGACGGATCACTGCCAGTAAGCAAGATATCATCAACATAAACCACTAAAATAGTAATGGAATGAGGGGTTTTGTGAATGAAAAGAGAGGAATCACAATGACTATTATGAAAACCTTGAGAAAGTAAGAAGGTAGAAAATGTAGAATACCAAGCACGGGGGGCTTGTTTAAGCCCATACAAGGCCTTATGAAGCTTACACACATGAGTAGGAGAGGAAGAATCAACAAAACCAGGAGGTTAGGTCATGAAAACCTCTTCTTCAAGCTTACCATGAAGGAAAGCATTGGATATGTCCAACTGTTTGAGAGGCCAGTGATGATGTAAGGCAAGACAAAGAATAATCCGAATTGTAGGAAGCTTGGCAACGGGACTGAAAGTCTCCTGAAAATCAATACCTTCTTGTTGGAGGTATCCTTTGGCAACAAGACGGGCCTTATATCGAGCAATTGAACCATCAGAGTTGCGTTTAATCTTGAAGACCCATTTACACCCAATTGGATGTTTATGAGAAGGCAAGGGAACTAAGGACTAGGTGTTCTGCTTTTGCAAAGCTCCAAACTCGTCTTGCATAGCCTTAAACCAAACAGAAGAGGTAAGGGCAGCTTGGTAAGTAGGAGGTTCAGAATCAGTATATAAAGAAGAAGAAATACTGAGTGAAGCAGAGGGGCCAGAAGATTTGGACCGAGTGATCATAGGATGAAGATTAGTAGATGAAGAAGGTGGAAGAGGTGGAAGGTCAATGTGTAAGGAGTGAATAGGATATGAATGTATAGTAGAGGTAGTAGGCTGGGTTGAGGAGAATACAGCCGCAGAAGGCAATACAGTAGCAGTAGGCAAGACAGCAGCAAGGAAATCCGTAGCTGGAGACTGAGGCTTAGAAGGCAAGCTAGCAGCAGAAGGCAAGACAGCAGCAGGTAAACCCGTAGCTAGAGACGGAGAAAGGACACCTGTAGCTAGAATCTGAGATAACCGAGAAGAAGAGGGTAAATCAGAGAGAGGCAGAGCAGCAGTAAATGGCAGCGCTGGAAGTGGAGACTGAGCAGCAGATAGAGAAGACAGAGCTGGCAGAACTGAAATCGGAGACTGAGTGGAATGCTGGGAAGAGGAAGCTGTAGCTGGTGCACAAGACGACTGAGGAACAGGTGGAGAAGCCCAAAAGAAAGTCTGAATAGCTTTCAAGGAGGAAGGCTGAGATAAAGCAGGACAAGAAGAAGAAATAGAATTCATAGAGAAAGGAAAAATATGCTCATGAAAAATCACATGGCGAGACAAATATAGTTTTCCAGATTTAGGATCAAAGCATCTATATCCCTTAGCAAATGGATGATATCCCAAAAATACACAAGGCACAGATCTAGGATGCAGTTTAGAAGAACTATATGGTTGAAGCCAAGGAAAACATTGACAGCCAAATACTCTAAAGAAAGAATAATCTGGAATAGCATGAAACAACACTTCATAAGGAGATTTATTAGCCAGAATAGAAGAAGGCATTCGATTAATAAGAAAAGTAGCAGTAGCAACGGCATCAAACCAAAAATGTAATGGAAGAGAAGCATGATGAAGCAAAGCAATGGTAGTTTCAATAATGTGTCTATGCTTGCGCTCAGCCACACCATTCTGAGCGGAGGTGTAAGGACAGGAATGTTGATGAACAATCCCATGATTTAAGAGAAAAGTTTGCATTTTATTATTGAAATATTCTGTACCACCACCAGTGCGAAGAACTTGAAGAGATGTAGCAAAATTGCTTTTCAACATAAGATTTGAAATCAACAAATTTAGCAAAGACCTCACTTTTGTAAGTTAAAGGATAGAGCCAAGTAAAGCGGCTAAAATCATCTACAAAAATTACATAAAACTTGAAGCCAGATGTAGATTTATTAAAAGGACCCCAAACATCACTATGAATTAAAGACAAAGGTTGTTTGACAGTTGAATTTGACAATTGAAGTGGCAATCTATGGCTTTTAGCAATGCAACATTCGGAACAATCAATAGCAGTAGGCTTCATAGGTTTACAAGAAAAATGCTTTTGTTGAGCAGAAAATTTTTGAGAAGAAGGATGGCCTAATCTATGATGCCACATTTCGGCAGAAACATCTTTATTGAAAGCATGAAAATTAGCTTGAGGCACAGCAGAAACATTAGCATGAGGCACAGCAGATGAATGAGGTGAATGCAGAGGAGACTGAAAATGATATAAGCCATTAGCGTGGAAACCTTGGTGAAGAATTCTCTTCGTTTTCTTGTCCTGAATCAGAAAAGAAGAAGCATCAAAAATAATGTTGCAATCATTATCTTTGGCAAGTTGATGAACTGAGAGAAGATTAGAGGAAAGAGCAGGAGAATGCAAGATATGATTGAGACGAAAAAAACAATGAGGTGTAGGTAAAATACCTTGACCAGTGTGATGAATAGGAACTGACTGGCCATTACCAACAGTAATACGATCAGTACCTAGATAGTCTTGATAGATATTGAAATTGTTCAAATCATTGGTCATATGATCAGTGGCAGCCGAATCCAAATACCAAGGCATGGCAGAGGAAGAGGAGGAAGAGATGGATGGAGTTGGATGAGAAGAAGAAGCCACAAAAGCTTTAGAACTAGACATAACAGACTGGGACGAAGATTGACCAGGAGGTTAATATTGAGCATCCAACCGATGCCAGCAGTCAAATGCTATGTGACCAAAAACACCACAAATTTGACAAACAGCTCCATTACGCCCTCTGCCTCTGGAAAAGAATCGACCACGAGATTGCTGAGAAAACCTACCTCCTCTACCTCCTTTAGAGAAAAACCGACCTTGTGACCACGGGAATAACCATAAGAACCAGGCTGATTTGAACGGAAGCCTCGAGCAGCGGAGAAAGCAACATTAGGTTGCTCAATAGGAGATGATTTTTGTGTTTTGAGTTCAACATGAATTGATTCAGAACAAAGCAAGGAACACAATTCATCCATGGAAATGCCTTCTGATCGTGCTCGAATTGCAGTCTTAAAGGAGTCATACTCATCAGGAAGGCCATTCAATGTGATTAACACAAGATCTTCATCTTCAACTACAGTAGATGCGATCGCTAACTGATTTGACAATTCCTTGATCTGAGTCAAATACTCCTCCATGGATGCACCTTTCTTGGACACAGTATTCAATTTATTTTTGAGTTAATGAATATGTGACCGAGAGAGAATGGTGAATCTCTTGATTAAGGCATTCCAAACTTCATAACAGTGTTGAAACTGTACGACAGTGGAATAGATTGGAGAAGACAAGGTTACCGTAAGACAACTGAGCAAATGTGCATCTATGAGATCCTACTGAACTCGTGTGGGATTAGAGACTTCAGATCCAGAAGAGTCGTTGATCTGTGCTGGTGGACATGGAATCGATCCATCGACATATCCAATCAAACCAGTGGCCCTTAACATATTTTGGATTTGATTTCTCCAGATCAGAAAATTTGAAGCATCAAGCTTCACTGTTACAAATGAGGATAGATTGGAGATGAGAAGTATCAGATTTGGAGGCAAGATAGTTGAAGAAGATGAAGAAACTGAAGCAAAAGGATCAGCCATTGAAATCAAGAATCAATGCTCGTTAGGGCTTGCTTGCTCTGATACCATGTGGAAAACAGTAAACTAATTTTCATTAAAATGAATGTATGAGCAAAGCTCATATATATACAAAATACAAGAACTGACTATCTGTAACAAACTAACAAACTCACTATACAAACTAACAAACTCACTAACTGCATACTAATTGACTAACAGAGGCACTAACTAACTACCTATATTTTCTGGTACACATGCAGCAATACAAGGTGCTTTAACACAAAAAACATTCCTGGTTGAGGATCTGCATTGTTGGCCCACGAGTACAGAAGGCTTCGTTGGCCAGTTTTCCTATTCAAGCTAAGGTTCATTATCAGTTGGATAATCGAAACTTTGTCATAATACGTGTTAGCTCCAGCCCACATGGAGAAGTTATTGAAGGGTGGCTCTCTAAGTCAAGATGTCTAGGGGAAGATGGCAGGTGGCAGCTAGCCCAATAACTCTTCTTTCTTGACTTTGTTTCCCTCTCCCCGTGTATATATAGAGGCTAAGAGGAAGAGAAGAAAAGGGCAACACAAAGAGTGTGTGAGTAACAAACACGGAGTGTATAATCTATGTAAGAGAGTGAATTTTATAGAGGGTTGTGAGGTGTGAGTTGTAATCTCCCTCCAGGATAATTCTATAGTGAAATATCTCTCCATGAACGTAGACTATTGCCGAACCACGTAAATCTCTTGTGTCTCATTTCTGTGTGTGTGTGATTGATTTCTGAGTGTGCCTAATCCTAACAAGTGGTATCAGAACCAAGTTGAGCAAGGAGGTAAAACAGAGGCTTGGATACTCTGTTTTTTCCGAAACTGCCAGAAATAAAGTTGCTCAAAATTCACTTTTGAGCATACTGTAAGGAAGATCTCGATGAGAGGAGTCCAGACCCGGAAAGAAGACGCAAAATGGAGGTCGGAGTGGCCAACACGCGCACGTCAAAGTTTGGCGCGTATAGTCAACTTTGAACAGAAACCCACACGTAGGGATGGCAATGGATAACCTACCCTGTGAGTATCCATGGAGACCCAACCCAAATACATGGGTTTTCTCCTTTTTTTTCTTATCCATTGGGTAGGGTAAACAATATTCTTTAAATATCCACAGGGAATGGGTAGGGGATGCATACCCATTAATTTCCCCATATGTTTTTTTTTTTTTTAAGATTCACAACCAAAACTAAATATACATTCAATCTTTTTTCTTTTATTTTTTTTTTTTAGGTTCACAACCAACTTTTTCTTTTTCTTTTTCTTTTTTTTCTTTTTCTTTTTTTAAATCCACAACCAAAACTAAATATACATCCAATCTTTTTTTATTACTTTTAAGGTTCACAACCAATTTTTTTTTTTTATTTTTAAGATTCACAACCAAAGCTAAATATACATTCAATCTTTTTTGTTTTGTTTTTTTTTTTAAGGTTCACAACCTTTTTTTTTTTTTTTAAAGATTCACAACCAAAGCTAAATATACATTCAATCTTATTTTATTTTATTTGGCTCAACAACAAAATCAAATACACATTAATTAACATTGTCACATTGTCCTTGTCAAATTTTATGCATATCTAGAATTTTTTAAATTTATTTAAAAAAATTCTATTCCTACAAAAAAATTTCATCTTCTTTTTTAATTTTTTTTTAATTTTATGTATCGCCTTCTCCTCTCTATTAATTGATCTTCGATAATCTGAAGGTGAGTTATTGCTCTCATTTCCATCTTCTTCTTCTTCTTCTTCTTTTTAAAATTTTTTTATTTGCATTTATAGAATAAATTTTCTTGTTTTAATATCTCCTGCAATTGTTTTGTTGGATTTTTCTTTGATTTGATGGTAGCCTTAGATTGAATTTTTCAATTTTCATCTTAACTAGCGATCACCTTAATTAAAATTTTATACATTTTCGCCTTCAATTTTCATGTTTTGGTTATGATTAATTGTGCGCTTTTTATCGATAGTCACAATCTTGTCACCGCTAGATTGTCGTCATCGCAAATCGCCATTGTTGTAGTGAGAGGATGAGAGAGTGTGAGAATTAGAACTCTAATTGTCAACAGAGTAGTGAAAACATATGGAGAAATTATTTTCCGATGTACCCAAAAAAAAATATGAGAAAATTAGTGGGTACCCATCCCCGATTGAGATTTAAAGAATATCACTTACCCTACCTGACGAACAAAAAAAAAGGGGAAACCCAAGGTGCCGTTTGGTAACACTTACGTTTTCAGTTTTCTGTTTATATTTACAAAAATTTTAAAAACTCAAATAAAAACTTGTTTGGTAAATTTTTGATTTATAAATCAGGGGTCTCAGTTTATAAATTTGGTCAAAAAATGTAAACTCAAAAAATGTGTTTCCGTTTTGAGTTTTGAGTTTTTTTTTTTTTACCACCCAACACTAGCCACCACCCACCACTATTTTCCACCACCGTCTTCCGCCACCACCCCCCACCACCACCCACCTGCCACCCACTCACCGCCACCACCACCCACCTGCCACCACCCACCACCGTCACCCACCCACCAACCACCACCACCCACCCGCCACCACCCGCCACCACCCATCGTCACCACTTTCCACCACCGTCTCCCGCCGCCACTTGTCACCACTTGCCATTTCTCACTCTTTTTTGTATTTTTAAGATTTTTTAAACATTTTGTCAATTACCAAACACGTTTGTAGTTTATGTTTTTCTAAAAATAAACAAAAATCAATTTATAAAATTTTTGTAAATATAAACTAAAAACATAAACGTTACCGAACAGACCCCAAGTATTTGGGTTGGGTCTCCATGGATACCCGCATGGTAGGTTATCCATTGTCATCCCTACTCTATTGACAATTAGAGTTCTAATTCTCACTCTCTCTCATCCTCTCACTACAACAACGGCGATTTGCAATGACGACAATCTAGCGATGATAAGATTGTGACTGTCGATCAAAAACGCGCAATTAATCATAATCAAAACATGAAAATTGAAGACAAAATTGTACAAAATTTCAATTAAGGTGATCACTAGTTAAGATGAAAATTGAAAATTTCAATTTAAGGTTACCATCAAATCAGAAAAAAATCTAATAAAAAAATTGCAAGAGATATTGAAACAAGAAAATTCATTCTATAAATGCAAATAAAAAAAATTTTTAAAAAAAAAAAAATAAGAAGAAGATGGAAATGAGAGCAATAACTTACCCTCAGATTATCGAACATCAATTAATAGAGAGGAGGAGATACATAAAATTAAAAAAAAATTAAAAAAGAAGATGGAATTTTTTTTTTGTAGGAATAGAATTTTTCTAAATAAATTTTAAAAATTCTAGATATACATAAAATTTGACAATAATAATGTGACAATGTTAATTAATGTGTATTTGATTTTGTTGTTGAGCCAAATAAAATAAGATTGAATGTATATTTAGTTTTGGTTGTGAATCTTTAAAATAAAAAAAAAATAAAAAAAAGTTGAATATATATTTAGCTTTGGTTAAGATTGAATTTTTCGAAATAAATTTTACAAATTCTAGATATACATAAAAATTTGACAAGAATAATGTGACAATGTTAATTAATGTGTATTTGATTTTATTGTTGATCCAAATAAAATAAAATAAGATTGAATGTATATTTAGCTTTAGTTATGAATCTTTAAAAAAAAAAAAGATTGAATATATATTTATTTTTGGTTGTGAATTTTACCTTAAAAAAAAAAGGTTGTGAACCTTAAAAAATAAAAAAATAAAAAAAGATTGAATGTATATTTAGTTTTGGTTGTGAATTTTAAAAATATAAAATAATAAAAGATAAAAAAAAAAAAAAGGGAGGGTCAAGTTAGGTTGGGAAATATCCAAACCCATTAAGAGATGGGGAGGGTAGTATCCATGGGGAATGGGGAAAAATAATTATAGGGGAATGGGGATGGAAAATTAATATCCACCCCATTAACCCTCATTGCCATCCCTAACCACACGCGGCCAGAGGTGAAGACGACCATTTTGTAGCTAATCCACATACTTTAAATATTTTTCTGGGGAAATAATAGCACAAGGGTGAGTTTAGCTCAGTGGTTAAAGCTTAAGGATTTAACTCTTTGGTGAGGAGTTCGAATCCTCCGAGCTATATTTGGAGAATTACGTCAGATGACACCTATCAACCACGTCGTCGACACGTGTTGCCACGTCATCGTCATTGACACGTGGCTGCCAAGTCAGCACAGTGGTCAACCAGTCAATCGGTTGAGCCGATCCAACCCGGCCCAGAAGTGAAAAGATTATCTGGTGCTACGCGGCTAAGGTACATCCATAGATCTGAACCGTCGAACTCATTTTTGGCTAGAACTGAGCCATTTGAAGTCCGATTTTGACGATCCAATAGTGATTTCCAACTATTTAGAGTATTTCGGAGAGATCCATATGGTTAGATTTTTTAATCAAAGTTTTTGTAAAAAGTAAGAGGACGATGGAAGAATCTACTTCAACTTCTGGATCGATGATCAAATTAAATGCTTCCAATTATGGAATCTGGAAACCGCGGATGGAAGATGTCATATACTGTAAAGACCTGTTTGACCCTATTGCTCTAAAAGGGGTTAAACCAGAAGCAAAGAATGATGAAAATTGGATAAAAATGAACTGGAAGACTGTCAGTCAGATTAGACAATGGATAAACCACAGTGTGTTCCACCATGTCGCCCAAGAGACAGATGCATATGTCCTCTGGACAATGTTAGAAGGAATGTACCAATCAAAGATCATTAGGAACAAAGCCTTGGTGATAAGAAGACTTGTAAATCTGAAGTTGAAGAATGGTATGTCTGTCGCCGAGCAAACCAGTGAATTCAAGAATCTGGTGAATCAGCTTGCAACCGTTAAGATGCCCTTAGACGATGAAATGCAAGCCGTACTACTGCTCAGTTTTTTACCGGACAACTGGGAGACATTGGTGGTTTCTCTCAACAACTCTGCACTAGAAGGAAAGTTGACCATGAGCATGGTCACAGACACCATGTACAATGAAGAGACAAAGAGAAAAGACATGGGAGGTAATTAGACCCATGCTCTTGTCACAGAAAGCAGAGGCAAAGATAGAGAGAAAGGTAGCGGAAAGAGCAAAGAAAGAAATAAGAGCAGAGGCAGATAAAACAACATGAGTAAATCCAAAGACAACAAAGGTCGAGAAAAATCCAGCTTTACTTGTTTTCACTATGGCTAGGAGGGTCACATAAAGAGGAACTACCCAAGCCGGAAAGATAAAGGCCAAAGCAATAAGTCAAAGGGGGATGAAAACACGACAGCCACAACAACTGATAAAATACTTCTTGCAGTTGGTAAAGAGGAAGACTGCCTTCACGTGGCTGACCACAGTTACACAAAATAGGTGATAGACACAGCTACATCCTATCACGCCACTTCCCACAGAGAATTCTTTAGCTTGTACAATGTTGGAGATTTTGGCACTGTTTGAATAGGGAATTCTAGTTATTCGAAGATTGTGGGTATTGGAGACATTAGTATTTAGACTAATGTTGGATACAAGCTAGTTCTCAAAGATGTGAGCCATGTTCCAGATTTGAGCCTCAATCTTATCTCCGAAAGTGCCTTGGACCGACAGGGCTATACTAGTGCATTCGGAAATGGCCATTGGAAGCTGACAGGAGAAGCTTTGACAATTTCCAGAGAAGAGATGTCTTCGACACTGTACAATACTCAAACGAAGATCTGTTTGGAAAGTCTTAATGTAGTAGAAGACAAGGGGTCATCGGATTTATGGCACAGAACACTGGCTCACATGAGTGAAGTATTGCATCTGTTGGCAAAGCAATCCAGGATACCCTTATAAGGAGTGCCCTAAAGCTGTGTGATCATTGCCTTTATGGCAAGCAGCATCAAGTATCATTCAGTTCAATGAGCAAAAGGAAAACAGAAGTGCTCAGTATGGTTTACTCGAAAGTTTGTGGCCCAATCGAAGTGGAGTCACTTGGCTGCCGCAAGTATTTTCTGACTTGCATTGGTGATGCATCAAGGAAGTTGTGGGTGTATTTACTGAAGACTAAGGATGAGGTATTCCAACACTTTCAGGAGTTCCATGCAATGATGGAAAGAGAGACCGGGAAGAAGTTGAAGTGTCTTCGCACAAACAATGGTGGCGAGTACACTTTCAATGCTTTTGAAGCATATTGTGCTAGCAGAGATATCCGGCACGAGACAACAGTTCCCGGTACCCCACAACACAATAGTGTAGCAAAGAGGATGAACCACACTATTGTTGAAAGAGTCAGATGCACGCTAAGAATGGCAAATTGCCAAAGTCATTCTGGGCTGAAGCAGCCCGTACAGCCTGTTATCTCATCAACAGGTCGCCTTCAGTGCCGTTGAGTTTTGCGATACCTGAGGAAGTCTGATCCAGAAGAAAGGTATCATATTCTCACTTGAGAATCTTCGGGTGTAAGGCGTTCGCACATATCTCCAAGGAAAACAGGCAAAAACTTGATGACAAATCCACTCCATGCATATTTTTGGGCTATTCAGAAACAGCATTTGGGTACAAGTTGTGGAACCTAGTGAACAAGAAGATGTTCAGGAGCAGAGATGTTGTGTTCCAAGAAGACCAAACAGTAGCAGATTTGAGAAGTCTACAAGGTTTAGAGATGTCATCACTCCAGACTTGTTACCATCTCCCGAGCCATCACAAAATGCTAGATGTGATGATGTGCAACAAGAAGTGCCAGAGTTGCAAAATCCTATGCCAGAAATTGAGGATCAGGAGGAAAGAGATGAAGACCCAAATGAAGAGGGTGTTGAGCAAAGGGAGTAACCTCCTCAACCAGAGGCAACTAAGCCTCAGTTGCAGAGATCTAAAAGAGTTGCCGTGCCATCAACCAAATAACCTACTTCTCAGTATATTCTTATTGCTGATGAGGGGGAGCCTGAGAGTTTTTCAGAAGCAAAGAGTCATATAGAGAAAGACTGTTGGATGCAAGCCATGAAGGAGGAGATGAGTTATTTGCAGAAGAACCACACTTACGAGCTTGTTCCACTTCCAAGAGGCAAGAGAGCCATGAAGAACAAGTGGGTGTATAAGTTGAAAAAAGATGGCAACGGTAAACTACTGTAGCATAAAGCTCGTTTCGTGGTCAAAAGTTTTGGACAGAAGAAGGGAATTGACTTTGATGAGATCTTCTCTCTAGTTATGAAGATGACTTCCATTCGAGTAGCTTTGGGATTAGCAGCTTGCTTGAATCTGGAGCTAGAACAGATGGATGTCAAGACTACCTTTCTCCATGGTGATTTGGAGGAAGAGATCTATATAAAGCAACCAGAAGGATTTGAAGTTAAAGGGAAACAGAATCTAGTCTGTAAACTGAAAAGGATTCTCTACGGCCTGAAGTAGGCGCCAAGACAATGGTACAAGAAGTATGATTCATTCGTGATAGATCATAAGTATACAAGAATGGTAGTAGACCAATGTGTATATTTTTGAAGGTTTTCAGATGGAAATTTTATCATCCTACTGTTGTATGTCGATGATATGATGATCGTTGGACAGGATACTACTATGATCAACAAGTTAAAAAATGACTTGTCGCAGTATTTTGACATAAAGAATTTAGGCCCAGCATAACAAATTTTGGGCATGAAGATTGTTTGTGACAGGAAAGCCAAGAAGATATGGCTGTCACAGGAGAAATATGTTGAATGAGTGATTGAAATGTTCAACATGAAATATGCCAAGCCAGTTAGCACACCACTGGCTAACCATTTCAAGGTAACAAAGCGTTCGTGTCCCACGACCAACTCTGAAAGAAAAAAAATAGAGGCAATCCCCTATTCTTTCGTAGTAGGAAGTTTGATGTATGCAATGATGTGTACCCGGTCAGATATAGCTCACGCAGTTGGCATTGTGAGCGGATTCCTTGCCAATCCAGGAAAGGAGTATTAGGAGGCATTCAAATGGATTCTTCGGTACTTGAAGGGAACTTCAAAGATGTGTCTATGTTTTGGGGCAGCTGAACGAATTTTGGAGGGATTTACAAATGCCGATATGGCAGGTGATCTTGATAGTAGAAAATCTACATCAGGATTTCTGTTCACCTTTGCAGGGGGAGTTGTTTCCTGGCAGTCTAAACTACAAAAATGTGTTGCTTTATCTATAACAAAGGCAGAGTACATTGCAGTCGTAGATGCTGGAAATGAAATGTTGTGGCGTTTCTCCAAGAATTGGGTCTACAGTAAGAGGAATACAAGGTACATTGTGATAGTCAGAGTGCAATTGATCTGAGCAAGAATTCCATGTACCATTCACGTACAAAGAACATTGATGGCCAGTATCATTGGATACGAGAAGAGATAGAAAAGTAGCTGATGAAGCCAGTGAAGATTCACACGGACAAGAATCCTTCTGACATGATGACCAAGGTTGTCACCAGAGACAAACTGGAAGTTTGCAAGAATTTGACCGGGATGGACTTCAAGTGAGAAGTCAGTTATCCATATAGGCGTAGAGGGGGAGAATTGTTAGATCCAGCTCACATGGAGAAGTTATTGAAGGGTGGCTCTCCAAGTCAAGAAGTAAGAGGGAAGATGGCAGGTGGCAGCCAGCCCAATAACTCTTCTTTCTTGACTTTGTTTCCCTCTCCCCGTGTATATCTAGAGGCCGAGAGGAAAAGAAGAAAAGGACAACACAGAGAGTGTGTGAGCAACAAACACAAAGTGTATAATCTGTGTAAGAGAGTGAATTCTATAGAGGGTTGTAAGGTGTGAGTTGTAATCTCCCTCTAGGATAATTCTATAGTGAAATATCTCTCCGTGGACATAGGCTATTGCCGAACCACGTAAATCTCTTGTGTCTCCTTTCTCTCTATGTGATTGATTTCTGAGTGTGCCTAATCCTAACAATACATTGCCTGCCTCACCATGTCTGAGAACAAAATTTCCAGAGCACTGCAATGTGGAGTTCATGACCAATTTTGCAATTGTTGCATTTGATGACCAGGCAACTTTTTTTCTCCCTTGTAAAAGCACAATATTGCCATCATCACCGAGCCCAAAAACTCCGTGAGAATTTTTAGCTAGTGGGTTTTCTCTATTGGCAATCCATATGACTGTTTGTTTGGAGATTGTTTTGTACCATATGCCAATGTATCTGTTGGTAGAATTGCCTGTACTGAAGAAGCCTAATACAAAAGTTCCTCCAGCTGAAGTTAAGGCTTCATTAATGTTGATATATTCTCCTGCTCCCATACCATCTTCAGTAGCAACAACAGGCAAGAGAAAAGGACATGACGATCATAATAATGTTCAGTACAACATACCAAGCATTGTGTTTTTTTTTTTTTGGTTAGGTTTCTAATATTTAGGTTTCATGGATTGGGCAGATCAGGTTTCTGTTTTTGTTAATGTATGGTGGATCTCATAGATCTAATCATGAATGGTTGCACTTACAGGCACAATAAGTAGTATCACTTGTGTTAAACAAGTGCAATTAGGCTTGTTAATGCGTTTTTTTAAGAGTAATGCTAGAGACCCCAAAAGTTCTACTAAAATTTTTATCAAATGTCTCACGGGTGTGCCGAAATTTTTACCAAATATCTCACATGGGTGTGGGCACACTCATGTGAGACATTTGATAAAAAATTTGTAGAACTTCTGAGATTTTTAATATTTTTGTTTTTTCAAACGTGCAAGTCTTGGCCTAGCCTTAATTGTTCTGTGCTGAAATAATATACAGGAGAGTTGATTGTTGCCTTTATGAGGTGCTGTTATGGGCAATGTTAAGCATTCAAGAAAAGTGCACAGAAATTGTTCAAAAAATGAAATGTGTGGACTCAAACTTATTAGATAACAATCTCAGCATATTTCATTTAGGAGGTTATATATTTTTGAAGTGTGGTTTAGATTTAGGCTAAGTTTGGCATATTTTAAAAAAGTTAAAAAGACAAAAAGTTACTATCCTATTTAAGTCACATTATCTTATTTAAGTCACATCACCTCTCTATCACATCATTTCAAATCCAACCCATATTTCATAAAAGTTCAAAATGTACACTTATTTAGATCATTCCAAACAACCCCTTAATTGGTGTATTGTGAAATTCATATATAAAATAAATTTGAATCACAAATTAATGTTTCTAGGTAAAATTTTGAGTAAAATTTCAGAATCAATAATGATACAGACCACTAAAACATCACCACTAGCATCACTACTAATGATGTGGCAAGTCAAAAAAAAAAAAAAAAACTAAGGCACAAAACACATGTGGCAATGGATGGTGCAACCACTAATTAGTGGTCTGCATCATTTTTCTTTCAGAATATATAGTATTACTAGTGTTAAGGTACCATTCTTGTCTAAAAAATAAAATAATAATAATAAAAGCAAAGTGGGTGTTGTTTACTACTACTGCAAGTAACAGCAACGCTACATAGTGGAATTAGCACTAAGAACAAAGTAAATATATATGGAGCAAAGGAGATAAATGCAGGCAATATCCAAGAGCAGGGCACAATTCAAGTACCACCTCCAAATAGGTCAAAATTTGTTATAAAAAAATAGGATTGTCATATGAGTATTATTGGGACTTCAATATTTACTCATCATTATGTTGGAGAAAATCTTAATTATAAACTAGAGAAGGCAATACCTCCTAATAATTAACACATTCACTAAAAATTTGCTCTTATATTAAAATACACATATAAATATATATTTGGTCTGGTGGTTTATTATTTTTTTGACTCCATAATATTGTGTTTGGTCAAGAGATTTGAAAAAGAAAATAAAAAAGGTAAATGAAATGTGAATAAAATATATCTGCATTTCATCTAATTTCACCTACTTTTTCTCTTTCCATTTCTAAATCCCTTTTCAAATCTCTAACCAAACATAGTGTAAAGGAAGTATTTTTTAGTTTTTATTTTTGTGTCACTATATATCTGAAGCACATTGTTTTCAGTAGAGTTTCTGTAGAGTTCACCAGTAGGCCTTTTTTTGGGCTTCATTGCTGGAAATTAGACATTTAGAGGCGTTTAAAAAACGCCGCTATAGCTATCAAAAACACCGTTAATTCCTTTTGTGACGTTTAGTACCAAACGCCGAAGATGCAGCCGTCGCTATAGCTTTGTAACGCTTTAAAAGCGTTGCTATATTAGTATAGGCGGCGTTTTTTAAAACACCACTAAATGTGTTGCATAACGGGAAAATGACGTTACGCCATATTTAGCGACGTTTAAAAAATGTCGTGATAGCTCTTTTCTATTTTAAAAATATAACCATTAGCACTATACTATAGTGGCGTTTTTTTGAAAACGCCGTTATAGCTTCATTTTTTATTTTTTTTTAATTGTGCTAATTCTTTGAGATTTAACTAAAAAAAATGCCTATAATAAAGCTGAAAAATATTCAATATATTGACTAAATTTAGGCAAACATAATACTGGATCAATTCATGCTTCTCAATATGCAAAAATATTTCAATTCCAAGATGAAATAAAGTTAAACTAGTGCCTAGTGGTAAGTTGAAAGTTATTATAAAACATATCAGCACAAAAGATGCAATTTAAACTATGCATACAAGAACTATAAAAGCATCTACCAAGAAACAAAAATTCCCGGTATGTTTGTCAAAGAAATGTCTGAAAGATCATTGGAAAAAATAAAATGAGATCTGATGTGCACTCTTCAATTCAGTCATGAGCTGCCAAAACCGCTGCTGCAACTCTCTTCAATGATTCAGAGGCCTTGAGCAGATCAGATCAGATTCAGAATGAGCAGTTGAGATGAATAATCTGATTCCCACAGGTAGCCAGCATTTATCTAGTGTTGATCTTTTAAAAGTTACTACAAAAACCAAGTCTTCTTTCAATACCTGCAAGTGCACAAACATTGGGACTTTGAGATTGTGTAAGCACACGATCATGATGCTATACATAATAATTTGTATAGCATAATAAAATGGGACAGTTACAAGCAGGTTCTCAATAGACTTTTGAGTATTGCCAAAACTCATTTCCTCTAATTGTGATATCACAAAAATGAGTCAAATGCCCTATTTTCCAACTCACACTATACGTTCCATGATGTCATTCATTATCAATGATTTTTAGGTTGAATTTTCCAAACCCATTAGAATTGGGCACAACCCAGATCACACAATCATAAGACCAAGCTCAGATTTCCGATTAATGATTCCCTAATACGAAGTGTTCTGTTTGGTTGACAGGCCAAGGGTGAACCCAACCCAAACTTACAAGTGAACACCCCTACTTGCAACATTTTGAAACAAGTTCAGCTAACTAACAATTGCTAACATGTACAAAATCCTAAGTAACTCTATATTGATTCCCCAACTAACTCAATACTTGATGCTTCGACTCCACTCTAACAAGAAGTGTCACTATCTTCTTCCATTTCTTGGTTTAACTGTTCCGGAATAGGATGTGAAATTTGTTCTATTACAGGTTCAGGTTCTATTACCTGTTGTTTTTCTAATTCTGGTTTTGTTATGACCTGAGTTGGTATAAAATTGTTACTGGGTCTAGGAGGAGACCTATGAATTGGTTGGGATATAGTTCTTTTTCTAACCTGAAAAGCTTCGTCTTGATATAACTCCTCATAATCTGTTATAATATTATCTTCAGAACACTTATGTTCCAACATTGCCATTTCATTGGTGTTTAAATATCTACCTGGGCTAGCATATGACACAGGGTTCTTATCTTGGTTTAGCCTATGTTTAAGCTGTAAGGTTTTTAACCTAGCATCTAACCTTGCTATCTCAGCTTCTGTAGCTGGGGCTCTGTGTATGTTAAATCTTTGCATATAGTAGGCAGTTTCTTCATCATGGGAAGAAAACTCACTACTCTTGGGATAAATTCCATATTGGTATTGCATGTGTCTAAATTGGTATGTCAAGTTGACTGATAGTCGTCTTGTTGTTCTTCTTCAGCTATGTCACTTTCATTGGTTGGCTCGAAGGGTCTGCATCTATCTACGTATCCTCCGAATCTAAGGGATGTGCTTCCCGAAGCGGAGTCATGGATTCTAATTGCCTCTGTTGGTATTCTGACTCCCGTACTATTTGTTATCATGAAGTCATTTACTTTCCACATTAGTGCTTCAGTTAACTTGGCATTAAACTTAACTGGCGGGACTACCTTTACACTTTTGGAACTGGCTCGTTCTGTTGCATTGTCCATTATTAACCCATATTTCATGGAATTAGATGTTCCTATTCTTCCTATGAAACATATTTGTATTTCAAAGTTCTTTCCACACTTGGCTTCGTTATAACCATTGGTCTTGATCCCTATTAGAATGTATGGAAGATCTTCGATTGCTATTGTGAATCCAGGGGCACAGTAAAATACACCTCTATTTTCGGTCATGTTAATTTCTATTGACCCTATTTCAGCTTTTGTTGCTGTGGTCCATCTGGAATCATACAAAAAGACTAAGGTTTTTCCTGCTAAATCTTTTCTCATTAATCCTTGGACTCCAATTACAATAAGTCCTAAATGAACGTATTTGCCCTTTTTATCTTGGATTAATTTTCTAGAGGATTGCTCACTAATCAGTGAATATATTTTCTTATCTCCTTCTAGACATGAAATTGGCATTGCTCTAAAGTGTTTGTATATGTGTGTTTTATTTAGAAAATTTCCAGTTTGGTATATTTTTTCTCCTTTAAAGGCTTCAATTCCTTTGTTTTGTAAATCCTCAAATTGTATTTATGGATCTACTACTTCTTCAAGTCTTAAAGGATGTGTTTGATTTTTACTTAAAATTCTTTGGAAGAATTTTGTTTTACAATGGGTAATTCCTTCTCAGGTTGGACTGTTTCAGATATTGCTCTACTAGGTCCAGGGAACCTTCTTGCTATATCTCCTGGTTCACTAGGGTTTCTTGGTCTACTCATTGTTCTGCCTTCTGTTTATTTTTTGGTTCAAGATTTTTAGGCATTTGAGTTTTGGTATGTTTGGAATCTTTTTTCAGTTCCATTGTTGGTCCAAAACTTATTGTTCCTCCAACTTTTGGTTTTCTAAGTTTTTCTCCTAGACTGATTTGTGATAAGTCTAGTCTGATTTTATTTAAATCTTGTTTTACTTCTTGAAATCCTTCTCTCTTAACAGCCATTTCTATCCTGTTAAGTCTCCTATTGGTTTCTTGAAATTCAGGTTGTTCAGGGATTTGATCTATTTTATTCCTGATTTAACTGATATAATTTGCTATCTTTCCCATTTGGGCTTCAACAGTGTCTATTCTTGCTTTCAATGTGTCTTTGCTCAACTGGTTGACACTAGACATTGTTTCTATTGCACTTGTGGTCTCTAATGCAAATTTAGTTTGATCATTATATAATTTATTGATCATTAGAATTATCATGTTATTTTGCAATATTATTCGTTTATCAGCATCACTTGGTGCTGCATATCTTGATACTCCTGGTCCAATTTTATAACCAGATGTTTCATGTAGACATTCATCATAAAATTTCCCAAATTCACTCATCCTTTAGCCAGAGTGACTAATTCTGCTACAAGGCTTTCTATCTTTTTTATTTGATCTTTTACAATATCATTTTGACTTGTTAAAATTGTCATTTGTCTTTCTTGATCAATGTATTTTTCTTCTAGATTTTTAGAATGTTCGCTTATCTCTTTTAAAATAGACTTGGTTTCAATTTCAATTTGTTTTGGTTTCTCATTAACCATTGATATTAAGTCTTTTATGTCTGACTTACTTGGCATTGTTTCAAATGTACTAATCTTATTGACTTCTATCTTGATATCATTATAGAGGTCAATTTGGGTATCAACTTTTGATATTAATTCATTAATTTGTTGTCCTAAATTAAAATGTTGAGATTCTTCGTTAGAATTATCTTCTCCAGTTGATATCTTTACACCATCTAGTTCTAAGTTGATTGCTAAATTTAGGCCAAGTTTGGCAATCCAAAAATAATCCATCTTTTTATCTTTTTTCCATCACATCAGCTCTCTACTTTTCTGCATATCTTTTCGTAAAAAGACAAGAAGTATACTTATTTAGGTCATCCCAAGCAACCCCTTAGTATTAAATCAACTATAGTATTACACTGACTAATTACAATATTAATCTGGGAATTACTTCCTGTTTCTGCACTATGGAGACAATGAGGGTATAGTGTTCCACAATGGCATCCTGTGCTGTAAGCATGTGTTTTAAAATTATTATAATATTTTAAATCCTTTGGTCTGTCTAAGTTCTAAACCTGCATATTTAAACTTAACAAGTTGTATGAATTTTAAAGTATCTTGGTATGGATCTATTTGTTTACCAAAAAGCCACAACATTTACAATTGGATCTTGTTTTGGAATTTAATAAAAAACAGGTAACTTGGCTCTGATACCAGATTTAAACGACGAGCCCATATCCATCTTCTAAACCAGCAAACCATCTTGGACCAACAAGCCCATATCCAAGAATTGTTAAAAACAGTCTAAACCCTCCAAGATTCTAACAAAACCCTTCTAGAAACAATCCAAAGTTATGCCTATACTGGCCCAGCTGATTTTAAACCGCCTCAACCAAAAACAACTTTGGAACCAACAGCCTCTTCATACCAAGAATTAATGAATAAAATCAAGGGGAACTTACTGATAAGTCCCATGTAACAAGTTCAAAATCCAACTAATCCCAAAACAAAATACTTGCACCAATTAGTCCAACACATTTTTAATTGTTACCAAAAAATTCTTTTTTTTTTTTTTTAATTTATAGACACTGTTCACATCTTACTACCGTCGGACTTCCGTTTAACGGTCGCCGGAGACTCACCGGAATGTCTAGAATATTGCCGGAAAAAAAAAATTAAAAAACATGTTATGAAACTGTAAAATTTTACAGTTCTAAAGAATGTTATAAAACTGCAAAATTTTACAGTTTTAAACCATGATTCATTCCAGCACCAAAAAAAAAATTTGAAACTGCAAAATTTTACAGTTTTCACCGCCTGTAACTAAAACTCGAAAACTGCTTGTTCAGAATTCGAAAATTTTCTCCATTAGAACAGAAAAACAGAAGTGTATAACAGAGAGAGAGAAAAAAAAAAAAAAAGAGATCGAAGGGAAAAGACGGATGTCTAACCAAATCTGTGTAGATCTACTCAGATCTGATGTAGATCTGAGTAGATCTATATCAGATCTAAGTAGATCCATTCATCTTCTTCGTCGAAAAATATATCATCTTCTTCGTCGGAGTTGATTTCAATGCTTGGTGGTTATCAATGAACCCCGATCAATGGAGAAAGATATGATCACCGGTGGTCCTCTTCCATAACAAACACGGTGACAGAAAAATGTAGAAAAAAAAACGAGAGAGGAAGGGAAGCAAAAAGCAGAGAGAGAGAGGGGAAAGGACTTTTGGGTGTAGTGAAAAAGTTATGGGATTAAATGGAGATCACATGCTTCCCATGGGACCTATGGGTAATTTCCCCTAAAATGAAAAAAGGGAAAAATGTTGTTGAACCATCCTCGTTCCAACAGAGCCCACTTCAACCCATAACTGAGTTTAATGAGACCCTTTTGACCAATAGCTCTGCCAGGGCTGAAATCAACAAGTTTTATGAGGATCTTGTTAAAACCTCATCTAGTCCACTCCAAACGGCAAGTGGTAAAGAGAAATCAAGTCTGTTAGTGGGTGAGGCTTTCCCCAAAAGCCTATCAAAACCGAATTTAGGCAGTATACCTAAATCTAGCCCATCTCAAACGGTAGATGGTAAAGGCATATCAAATCCGTTAATGGCTGAGGTTTTGCCAAAAAGCCTATCAGGCCCAATGGCCCAATCATCTCAACAACCACTGCCAGCAACAGATGAAGACCAATGCAGCACCAGCCCAACTCCTCCAGAAACCTTGGCAGAAAAAATCAAGAAGAAACAAAGGGACAAGTCCAGCTCAAAAATGGTCAGACTAACCAGAACCAGGAAAGCAAAATCCAAACCAGACCTTGAGCAGTTTAACCAGTGGCTCAACAACTATCTTAATATTTTCTAATTTTTCTACGGTGAGTTCATTAAGATTACTTTTAGGTTGAGCTGAGTAGAATGTTCTGTAAGTTTTTAATGGATCTATAGGTTCATATTTATATGCACAATATAAATCCATATATTTTGGACTTTGATGGTATTGTTCATGACCAATATCATGGATCCAAATATCATCAAGGATTTCTTTGAAATCCAAAAATCCAATCAGTCAAGTTACCAAAACCCAAAAGCATACTCATTAAAATAAAAAAATAAAAAAAACATAAGAAATATATCAGAAACCATTGGCCATCAGAGAAGTATTGAATAAATTGACTTAAACAGATCCATATAGGCTGTAGCTCCCCAAATAGGGGATTTTTGTGGTTGGATGCCTCAAAAAATGAAAATACTCAAGACAATATTGATAATTTCTTTGGAAGAGCCCCATCCTAATTAAATTTTAATCAACTGCCAAGTTTATGAAAGTCTCTTTTTTTTTTTCTTTTTTTTTTTATGCAAAGGCATGAAATTCCATCCACATTTTCGTTGCTCACGAATGTGTTATTAATGTTTTGTATAGAAATGGCAGCATTGCCACAAAAGACGATGACATTCCATATACCTAGTGAAGAGTTGTTAACCACAACCGTGTTCGCTTGGCAAAATTGTTCACCATTTTTAGCCTATACCACTTGCACTATGTTTGGATATTTGGTTTGTAGAAGGAAATGAAATAGGAAGGGAAAAGTGAACAAAATTTAGCTTCTACATCACATACTTTTCACTTCTCTTTTTTCTTTCCCTCCACAGATCCGAAATCTAAGCACAGCCCTAGGGGCATTTTGAGTCTTAAAGATTAGGAAATCTAATGAACAGAGCATTTTAATGCTTGAAATAGAATTTTCCCAACAAGTACCTTCTATATCAGTTCAATATATTTGTGTTCCATTTGCTTTTAGTTCTTTAAAGCCTCAACCAAGTAACAATTAATTAAATGCTATAAAATGAAATTAAAGACACCCAATCAGAGTAACCAGAAAATGTATCTACACCTTGACATGGAAATTTTGTATTCATTTTCAATGCTAACTTTGACAGAGCACCCATTGAATTTTGGAAGCACAACCTCTAGGAACCCTAAATCATCTTCAGCATCACCTTTCAAAACAAAGTGTTAAAATCTCACTCAGCCAAATATATATATTGTAACGCCCTCAAATTAATATATAATTTCCAACATATTAGACATGCATTGATACAAAAGAAATCAACCATTTCTATTCATCAGAATAATTCTTACAACTGTATTACATGTTAACAACAAAAGCAAATGCCCTATGGGCTTACAGCTTTCTAAGTTAACACTTGGTTACAAAAAAGGAGTACTAACTCAATACATATTAAGCCCTTGGCTTGAATTTACATGTAATACATCAAAATAAACAAAAAAAAGAGTCTTCAACTCTCATCATCATCCAAGCTATGTCCTTGGAGGTGGCATACTACCTGTACCTGAAAATAATGTCCCATAAAGGGTGAGCCAACGCCCAGTAGAGATATCCTAAACATAGTATGAGCGATGACTAAGACATTAGCAATTGATAGATGTTCAATTTTCATAAACCAATTCATAACCCATTTCCATTTCATGACCACTATGTTCATGTTTCATTTCAGTTTCCATTTCTTATCAATTTCACAATTTACATCAATGGCTCAGAACCTGGCCAACCACTTATATGAGACGATGACTCATATTAAGCACTTCCCATTTTACAATAGATAAACATATTAGTTGTATCAACATCTCAACAGATAAGCATACAAGCTGTATCCACATTTCAACAGATACGCATATTAGCTATATCAACACTTCCAATGACAAGCATATGAGCTGTATCAACACTTCCAAAGATAAACATACGAGCTGTATTAACACATTATCTGACAAGCATATGAGCTGTATCAGTGGAGTCCATCCCCTATCTCCTCCCAAACAACATCCGGTTTAGAGGTCCATCCCCTATCTTCCCCTAAACCGTGGAGTACATCCCCTATCTCCTCCCACACACACAACATATATACACAAAGGTCATATACGCAATCAATCAATACATAACGTTAATGTATTCTATCAACCGTCATACTCTATGACATATCCAATTGATTAGTTTTAGTTTGCCTAATCATCATGCATTGTCTACAACAATCAAAACTACCCTCCACCGGTAGCCGAAGCAGTTATTTCTAAACAGATAATAAAAGCTCCAACAGATAAAATGTCAATCTTTTAAACCGTATAATGAGTCAATTTCATTATTTCCAACTCAATTCCATATAACTACAATTTTCCCAAATTAATTTCACCAATTAATTTTAAACAACAATTTAGGGCTTTTACCCCCAACTCCCAATATTAACTCAAAGGTCCCAATATCAACAACCAACAACTATATCATCACCTTGAAACCCAAAATACATGTTATGAGCCCAAAATCACAAAACCCTTTTTAACACATTTTGAAACCCTAAGTCCCAAAATTTCCCAAATTCAACACTCTATCAAAACAACTAAAAATCTAGGTCAAAGACCATAAGAGTGAGTAGGAACCCCTACCTCAAAAGATGACACCCAACGAAGAAGATGGTGAAAACGAAGTTGCTCCAAACCACAAGTTTCTCGGATCAAAAGATAGCCCTTGACGATCAACAACTCTTTTGTAAAGGCCAAAGGTGAGGAAAACACCCTAGCTAGATCAATACTTAGAGAGAAGTAATGGTTTTAGAGAGAGGAGCTCTCAAATGGCTCTTTCAGAAAAGTAAAAGAGAGAAAGAATGAGAAAAAGTGAATTTAAAATGCCCAGCTGCCAACTGATATACGACATTCTCGCTCGAGCGGAAAACACAACGCTCGAGCGTCAAGAACAAAAACTAGGTCCGCTCGAGCGCAAAAGGGCCCGCTCGAGCGCCAAGACACAAGAGTAAAGTAAATCCGCTCGAGCGTGAAAACCAGTCCGCTCGAGCGTAGATTTTCCCCTCCCAGAACTTACACCCAAAGGTACTACCCGCTCGAGCGCCAGAGTACCCGCTCGAGCGTAAAAATCACACCTGCAGAAGTTTTTCAAGGACACGAAAAACTGGGAGTGTGCAATATCCGCTCGAGCACAACAAGACCCGCTCGAGCGGGACGACCAAAAACCTGGCAACAAGATTTCAGACCAAGGATCAACCCACCTGTTCGAAACAAGCCCAACACATCCTATAACTCAAACAAGCGGAATTCAAGGATGACAACAAGATAGATACAACTACCAACTTCACGGAACCGAGTCCGGAATACAACAGAACAGTAAAAGGGACAACCGGGATCGCTATAACCTCCCCCCCTTAAAGAATTTCGTCCCCGATATTAAATACAAGTTCTTCAAAAACAAAATTTTCTCAATTCCCAACAATATTACAACATAATATTAAACAACCCGACCCATTATCGGTCAATCCTATCTCTTTTCAAGAGGCATTACACATTATTCAAAACAACCTGCATTATCAACATGCATTCTTTTGAAATTTAGCAATTTCAACTCATTTTCCACAATTCCATAACACATGCAACATTATCATCATGCTTGCATTTCCACAATATACTTAACATACACAATGTTAAAACAAACTTCCATTAACCAAAACATTCACAATATTTTACAACTTAAGACACATACAATGTTCTTAACGTTCAACGATATTACAAAATTACCAATACATGGTTACACATCAACAAACAAATCCGGATATTTCTCGTGGACTTCCAACTCACGTTCCCAAGTGGCTTCCTCCACTCCGTGATGTTTCCACAAAACCTTCACCAAAGGAATGGTCTTGCCACGCAGGACTTGATCCCGCCTATCCAAGACCCGAACCGGCCTCTCCTCATACGAGGCATCCTCATCTACCTCCAAGTCGGTCCAATCTAACACGTGGGATGGATCCGGCTCATACTTCCGAAGCATACTCACATGAAGCACGTCATGCACTCCGAACAACTGCGGTGGTAAGGCTAAACGATAAGCAACCTCGCCAATCCTCTCAAGGATCTCAAAGGGACCAATAAACCGAGGGGATAACTTCCCACTCTTCCCAAACCTCATCAAACCTCACCTAGGTGATATTTTCAAGAAGACATGATCACCTACCTCAAACGCCAAAGGCCTCTTCCTATGGTCGGCATAACTCTTTTGGCGACTCTGGGCTGTAACAAGCCTCCTACGGTTAAGCTCAACTTTCTCCGTCGTCTCCCTAACCAACTCCGGACCCAACAAAGGTGCATCACCCACCTCGGCCCAACACACTGGAGACCAACACGGTCGGCCATACAAGGCCTCAAACGGTGCCATACCGATACTAGACTGAAAGCTGTTGTTGTAGGCAAACTCTACCAATGGCAAGTGCCTCTCCCACGTCCCACTGAAGTCAAGGACACAACCTCGAAGCATATCCTCAAGGATCTGAATAGTACGCTCGGACTACCAGTCAATCTGAGGATGATAGGCCGTGCTAAAGGTCAACTTAGTGCCCAAGGCACTCTGTAAACTCTGCCACAACCTAGCAGTAAAACGAGGATCTCTATATGAGACGATCGTCACTAGGGCCCCGTGCAATCTCACTATGTCCCGAATATACAAGTCGGCGAGATGATCTACCGAATCTTTCACGCGCATAGGAATGAAGTGCGCCGACTTAGTCAACCGGTCTACAACCACCCAAATGGCATCACTACCCCGCTGAGTCCTTGGAAGACCTACAACGAAGTCCATAGTGACATGCTCCCACTTCCACTCGGCAATAGGCAAGGGTTGTAACAAACCCACTGGCCTCTGATGCTCGGCCTTCACTTGCTGGCAAGTAAGGCACTTCGATACGAAAACAGCCACATCTCTCTTCATACCCCGCTACCAAAACTAGCGACCCAAATCCCGATACATCTTAGTGCCTCCCGGATGCACCGCAAGGCGTGAATGATGGAACTCTCGGAGTACTTCCTCTTGGCAAGACTCCGGCACAAACAAACGGTCTCGGTATCTCACGCTCAGGTCGGGATACACCATCAAACCCTTCTCAACCTTCCCATTTGAGATCTTCTCTCGGAGGGATTTTACCTCAAGGTCACCTCTCTGTGCCTCTAACACTCAGGTCACAAGTGTAGGCTGCGCAACAATAGAAAACAAGGCCGCAGCTTCAACAGATTCGCCCAGAAGCAAATCAAACTCGCCAAGCACACCCAACATTTTCCATTCCCAGATGGCTATACAAGCTACATCACTAATGAATTTCCTACTAAAGGCATCGGCCACAACATTGGCCCTTCCCGGGTGATAGTGCAACTCAAAATCATAGTCCTCAATGAACTCCATCCATCTCCTCTGCCTCAAATTCAAGTCTCTCTGTGTAAACAGATACTTCAAACTCTTGTGGCCCGAGAACACCTCGAACCTCTCACCATAAAGGTAGTGCCTCCAAATCTTCAAGGCAAAGATCACTGCTGCTAACTCTAGGTCGTGTGTAGGGTAATTTTTCTCGTGAATTTTCAACTGACATGAGCCATAAGCTACCAGTTTCCCCTCTTGCATCAACACACAACCCAAACCCTCTCGTGAGGCATCACAATAAACCGCGTAACCCAACCCTCTCTCCGGAATAATCAAAACCGGAGCGATGGTCAATCTAACCTTAAACTCTTGGAACGACTTTTCACAAGTCTCACTCCATACAAACTTGACCCCTTTCCGCGGCAATCTAGTTAACGACGATGCTAGCCTGGAGAAATCTTTCACAAATCGACGGTAATACCCAGCTAATCCCAGAAAACTGCGGATCTCAAACACACTCTTAGGCTATGCCCAATCTTGCACTGCCTCTACTTTGGATGTATCAACAGACACCCCTTTCCCTGATACCACATGGCCTAAGAATTTCACTTCTCCGAGCCAGAACTCACACTTCCCAAACTTGGCATACAGCCTATGGGCTCTAAGCAACTCAAGCACCACTCTCAAGTGTTCCTCGTGCTCCTCCTCAGAAGGTGAATAGATAAGAATGTCGTCCATGAAAACGACTACAAAACGGTCTAAGAATTTCTGGAAGATCCGGTTCATCAAGTCCATAAAGACTGCCGGTGCATTGGTAAGCCCGAATGGCATCACCAGAAACTCATAATGGCCATACCGCGTACGGAATGTCGTCTTAGGAATATCCTCCTCTCTAACCCTCAACTGGTGGTAACCCGATCTCAAGTCTATCTTAGAGAAACAACGGGAACCCTTCAACTGGTCGAACAGATCATCTATACGGGCATAGGGTACTTATTCTTGACCGTAGCCCGATTCAACTTCTGGTAGTCTATACACAATCTCAAGGAACCATCTTTCTTTTTAGCAAAGAGGGCCGGTGCTCCCCACGGCGAAACACTAGGGCGAACAAAACCCTTATCTAGCAATTCCTGGAGCTGAATCTTCAACTCACTTAACTCGGCTGGGGCAAAACAATAAGGTGCCATAGAAATCGGCGCTGTGCCGGGCACTAAATCAATAGAGGATTCTATCTCTCGGTGAGGTCGCAAACTAACGAGATCCTCGGGAAAAACATCCGAATACTCACAAACCACCCTCGGCAAAACAATTTGGGGCTCATCACACTCACCACTCATAAAGCTAGCAAGTAGACCACTAAACTCTCCCCGCCCTCGCGGATCGTACACCGGTGGCAACACACTACCAACCCGGTCCCCCAAGAAATGGAAACACTCCCCGCTCAAGGTACAAACCGTGACCCTCTGGCGGTAGCAATCAATAATAGCCCGGTATGACGATAGCCAGTCCATACCCAAAATAACATCAAAACCCTTCATAGGCATGACAACAAAAGGAAAAGGAAGCCTATGGTCGGCGACCTCTATATCACAACCTCTAACACCTTGTCTCAAGATCAACTCACCACCAATAGGCGATACTACACACATAGGAGATGCTAACTGTGCCAACTCCAATTCCAAAACAGATGCAAATGCAGCAGACACAAAAGAATGAGATGCACCCGTATCAATCAATACACTAGCAACCGAGTTGCAAAACAGAAAGGTACCTCTCACTACTAATGGAGCCGGTACTAGGTCCTACGCGGTAACAGCATACACGCGCCCTGTAGGCCCCTAATCCACTTGCTCACCTCTAGGAGCAAAGGACTGCTGCACAGACTGGGACGACGAAGCTCCCAGATTGGCCCTCAAGGCTTGCACAGACTGAGCTGGCTGATAACTCTGCGTCTGCCTAGAACCAGACGCTCCTGAAGTAGCACTCAACTGCGGGCAATACCTCTTCAGGTGCCCAGGCTGACCACACTGATAGCATGACAAAGGCTGGCCCCTACCCTGACTCTAGCCCTGAGGTCTAGCTGAAGAAGAAGCAGCTCGCTGACCCCCTCCCTTCTGCGGGCAAACCAAAGACTTGTGACCCAGCTGGCCACACGCAAAACAAGTCAAGCCTCCCTGACTACCTCTCCCAGAGCCTGTACTCGGCACTGGAAAGGTCGATCTAGCCACACCACCCTGAGACTGCTGAGGGTTGGAACTCCTCTGTCTCCTGCCATCACCCTGACCATCTTGGCTCCTCTTGGAGCCTCTCTGTCCCTCATCCTTTTCCTGCATCATGAGCTCCATATGAGCTGCCGCATCCACCAAACGTCTATACTCCCGGATGAAAGATCCACCAACCCTCAACTTGAGGCCTCGCCTCAACTTCCGCTCAAACTCAAAGCAACGACGTTCCTCGGACGCCACCAGTTCAGGTGCAAACCTGGACAGACTAGTAAAAGTAGCCTCAAACTCGGCCACAAACAAGCCCTTCTGTCTAAGCTGGCAAAACTGCTCCCTTAGCTTTTCCCTTGCAGCTGAAGATAAAAATTTCTCCTGGAAAGCATTCACAAACGCCTCCCACGCACCACCAACACTGCCCTTCTCGTCCTTCCACCATTGACCCGCATCTCCCTTCAGCTGGAAGGGTGCCAAGGTCACCTGCAAAGTCCCGTCCTCGATGCCAAGCATCTCGAACGTCTTCTCCATCTGTTCCAACCACTCGTCAGCCTTAAGTGGCTCCTTCAGATCCCCAACAAACTTGTCCGGGTTAGACCAGAATAATTCCCTCTTCAAGAAAGAAGGCCATACCTCAGCAACCTGATTCTCAGCTCTGAGAATACCCAAAGCTCCCGCTATCTCTCGGGCCAAGGCGCCCATAGCATGCTGACCCGCTGGCTCAGCCACGTTGGCCTGGCCAACTCCCTCTTGCATTGCCGAAACGTCATCCGGTAAAGGTACCTCCTGCCTACCATGCCTGCCACGCCTACCACGCCCTCGTCCTGACATCCTAATAAAGGTAACCAAGACTATTAGCACATTCACAAATGTGCCGAAGCTATAACACTCTCGTCCTAATGCATGGACAACTGTAATTCACTTCACGTAAGCACATAAGCATTTACGAATTTCATTTCCGGATAATGATAGTCCCGAGGCATTACTAGAGTTCTGGTTAGAAACAGCATTGATCAAGTGCTTTTCCAACAAGACTCCCAGAAACCCAAGGATCCAATCAATATCCTAGAAACTACATTCCATACCCACATAGTCACATAAGCATGTTATCAATTAAGCACATAGCATATGACACTACATCTAAGTCTCTATCAAGCGAGACAAACCCATTATGATCCTAATCACTTCCCACGTACCCAAAGTATTCGAACCCGGTACGCTCTGATACCAAGTTGTAACGCCCTCAAATTAATACATAATTTCCAACATATTAGACATGCATTGACACAAAAGAAATCAACCATTTCTATTCATCAGAATAATTCTTACAACTGTATTACATGTTAACAACAAAAGCAAATGCCCTATGGGCTTACAGCTTTCCAAGTTAACACTTGGTTACAAAAAAGGAGTACTAACTCAATACATATTAAGCCCTTGGCTTGAATTTACATGTAATACATCAAAATAAACAAAAAAAAGAGTCTTCAACTCTCATCATCATCCAAGCTATGTCCTTGGAGGTGGCATACTACCTGTGCCTGAAAATAATGTCCCATAAAGGGTGAGCCAACGCCCAGTAGAGATATGCTAAACACAGTATGAGCGATGACTAAGACATTAGCAATTGATAAATATTCAATTTTCATAAACCAATTCATAACCCATTTCCATTTCATGACCACTATGTTCATGTTTCATTTCAGTTTCCATTTCTTATCAATTTCACAATTTACATCAATGGCTCAGAACCTGACCAACCACTTATATGAGACGATGACTCATATTAAGCACTTCCCATTTTACAATAGATAAACATATTAGTTGTATCAACATCTCAACAAATAAGCATACAAACTGTATCCACATTTCAATAGATACGCATATTAGCTATATCAACACTTCCAATGACAAGCATATGAGCTGTATCAACACTTCCAAAGATAAGCATACGAGCTGTATCAACACATTATCTGACAAGCATATGAGCTGTATCAGTGGAGTCCATCCCCTATCTCCTCCCAAACAACATCCGGTTTAGGGGTCCATCCACTATCTTTCCCTAAACCGTGGAGTATATCCCCTATCTCCTCCCACACACACAACATATATACACAAAGGTCATATACGCAATCAATCAATACATAACGTTAATGTATTCTATCAACCGTCATACTCTATGACATATCCAATTGATTAGTTTTAGTTTGCCTAATCATCATGTATTGTCTACAACAATCAAAACTACCCTCCACCGGTAGCCCAAACAGTTATTTCTAAACAGATAATAAAAGCTCCAACAGATAAAATGTCAATCTTTTAAACCATATAATGAGTCAATTTCATTATTTCCAACTCAATTCCATATAACTACAATTTTCCCAAATTAATTTCACCAATTAATTTTAAACAACAATTTAGGGCTTTTACCTCTAACTCCCAATATTAACTCAAAGGTCCCAATATCAACAACCAACAACTATATCATCACCTTGAAACCCAAAATACATGTTATGAGCCCAAAATCATAAAACCCTTTTTAACACATTTTGAAACCCTAAGTCCCAAAATTTCCCAAATTCAACACTCTATCAAAACAACTAAAAATCTAGGTCAAAGACCATAAGAGTGAGTAGGAACCCCTACCTCAAAAGATAACACCCAACGAAGAAGATGGTGAAGACGAAGTTGCTCCAAACCACGAGTTTCTCGGATCAAAAGATAGCCTTCGACGATCAACAACTCTTTTGTAAAGGCCAAAGGTGAGGAAAACACCCTAGCTAGATCAATACTTAGAGAGAAGTTATGGTTTTAGAGAGAGGAGCTCTCAAATGGCTCTTTCAGAAAAGTAAGAGAGAGAAAGAATGAGAAAAAGTGAATTTAAAATGCCCAGCTGCCAACTGATATACGACATTCTCGCTCGAGCGGAAAACACAACGCTCGAGCGTCAAGAACAAAAACTAGGTCCGCTCGAGCGCAAAAAGGCCCGCTCGAGCGCCAAGACACAAGAGTAAAGTAAATCCGCTCGAGCGCGAAAACCAGTCTGCTCGAGCGTAGATTTCCCCCTCCTAGAACTTACACCCAAAGGTACTACCCGCTCGAGCGCTAGAGTACCCGCTTGAGCGCCACCGCTCGAGCGTAAAAATCACACCTGCAGAAGTTTTGCAGGGACACGAAAAACTGGGAGTGTGCAATATCCGCTCGAGCGCAACAAGACCCGCTTGAGCGGGACGACCAAAAACCTGGCAACAAGATTTCAGACCAAGGTTCAACCCACCTGTTCGAAACAAGCCCAACACATCCTATAACTCAAACAAACGGAATTCAAGGATGACAACAAGATATATACAACTACCAACTTCACGGAATCGAGTCCGGAATACAATAGAACAGTAAAGAGACAACCGAGATCGCTATATATATATATATGGGAATGCGTTGGTGTTTCCCTTTTTTTCATCTTGGTTATTGACACAGGAAGGAATCAAAATATATCAAGCTTATACTTTACCATATTTAATTTCACTTGCAAAAATGCTACAAATGCATTTCCTGAATAGATTGGCCAATGGATGCCCTAAAATTGAATACGCGTCGGCAATTAAGCATGTTATGATAAAAAATTGTTCAATTCCCCATATCGCTTCTCTTTAAACATCAATAATTACTACTTATGCATTCAAACAAACATCTTATGAAAATTTCAAATCCATATGTTGACAAGGGAATCAAATTAAAATATATGAAACTTTGAATCAAACACTGACAATCAAAGGCATTGGCATACCAGATGATCGCGACACTCGGACCACATAAGCTCCAAATGCTCTATCACCTTTCATGGGGATATCAGACTCGTTAAACTTGACAGCAAATTGAGGCTTGACTTTTGGGCCACCACTCTTAATCAATCAGATAAATCCCAAGAGTGTTTCTTCAGGAACTCTGAGTGATCCCACATTTAGCTCAATCATATCAAATCCCAATTGTTTACACTCCTAAAACAACAAAAATAAGAGAGACTATTATTGAGAAGAATTGCAAAACTTGTTTTCTTTTCTTGTTGATAAATGAAAAGTGTTTTAATACACTATTGCAGAGAAAAATAACAAATTTTCTTGCACACCTCTATGTATTCTTTGAAAGCAGATGGACCTTTATGAAGCAAATGTTCAGCCCAGCTGTTTCCTACCTGGTACAAACTTTTATGTTGATTCTGTGTCTACACATGATTCCAACTACATTTTTGAACAAAAAGGGGGAATAATAATAATAATAATTGAGAGTATTTTTCTTAGTTGCACGAAGCGGGAGCGGGAGCCGGGGCGGGGGCGGGATCGGGGGAACGTGGCCACTTAGAGGAGTCGTAAATTAAGAGCGCTTATGTATTATTTTTATTAATTATATTTTATTTATTATAATGAATAATAAATTATGTTAAAATAAATAATAATGAATAATAAATTATGTTAAAATAAATAATAAATAAAAATTAGATGTTTTATTTTATAAATTTTTGAAGATTTTTTTATTACATATGATTTAAATAGATTTCTTTTAAACAATTAGATAATTTATTATATGTTAAAAAGTTAAGAAATAATTGTTAAAAAAATAAATAATAAATAAAAATTATATTAGATATAATAAAATAAATAATTTTTTATTTTACAAATAAAAATTATATTGTTTATGATAAATTATATTATAATTTATAATTTATAAATTATATTATATATATACATATATTATATTATATTATAATTTATAATTTATAAATTATATTATATATGATAAATTATATTATACAAAATAATGAAATCGGAGAGGGAAAGAAAGAGAGAGACAGAGAGAACAGAGACGAAGAAAGAGAGAGGGAGAAGAAGAGACGCAACAGAGACGAAGAGGAGATCGAGGGTGAGAGAAGCGAGAGAGAGAGAGAGACGAAAACCTAGGGCTTCGAAGAGAGGGACAAAGACTAGGGCTTCGACGGGGAAATCAAACGGCGAGATCGAAGTCGTCGAACGGAGGATCGAAGCCAGCGACCAGGTACTCTCCTTGCCCTCTCAATAGTGCTCCCTTCCCGCATCAGATTCGCGTTTCCCTCTCCTCAGATTCGCGATTCTGATGCGATCCTTCCTCAGAAGCGCAAAATCGCGCTTTTTCCTCGGAGTCGTCGCCATCTGAGACGATTCCTGCTACTAAGGTATTTTTTAACAAAAAGTGGTAAAGAATGATAACAACAATAATGGAAAGGCTTTCACCATTTGAACTAGCTCCAGTCTGTAACTTTTTTAAGAAATCCATCTCTCTTTTCTTTTCACTCTGCATTACCCGCTCTAACTTTGCAAATATTCCAATGCTGCAGAATTTGGCAGCATAAAAGAATACATGGTTTAGTATAAGAACTTGTGCATCTGTTTCTGAAATTTATGTTTGTTTCATGAACTTTTCTTCTTATTTCCTGAAGTTCATACAATTAAATATCAGTTTTTAGGACAACTGTATATTATTCAAAAAGAGATGTCCCTCCTCAATTGATAAATATTATATTACAAATATCAAAAAACACCACCAATGCAATTCTATTGCACCACAAAACACTTAAAAACTATACGTGACAAAAAAAAAACAATTAAATTCGAATTCAGAAGCGAAATCAAACAACTTACAACCTTGAGATCGTGTGTGAGACAGAACAAGATTCAGATCATCAGAAGAGAAGCTAGAACTTGACTATGAAAAAACAAAAGCAAGATTCAGATCATTAGAAGAGAAGCCACAAAAAATTTTGAAGTAATTTGAAAGGAAACTGAGAGAGAGAGAGACTGTGGGTCTAGAGAGAGAGAGACAGTGGAGCTCACCTTAGTGAAATCAAAATCGCTGGTGCAGATGGTGGTGGCGATGGAGCTTCGAAATCGCCTGAATCTCTGAATCACTAAATCTCTGCAAATAAGGATCAAGTAAGAATGCCTTAAAACATTGATTTCATAGATCTAGAGAGAGAGAGAGAGAGAGAGATGGTGGAGCTCGCTACCTTGCCGGTGCAGATGGTGGCGGCGATGGAGCTTCGAAATCACTCTGAGAATGATTAGGGTTGAGAGAGGGAGAGAGATGTGCGTATAAGGGTTGAGAGAGAGAGATCGTTCTGGAGAGACCAGATTCAAAATAAGGGTGTTAAAAAAGAAGGATAGAGGAAGCGCGTGAGTGCTACCGCATTTGGAGGCGTTTTAAAACGCCTTTGATTATAAAACGATGTCGTTTTGATTAAAGAAATATGCGACAGTTATAAAACGTCGCTAAAAATTAATAAAAGTGACATTTAAAAAAACGCCGTTAAACCCCATTTTTCTTCTAGTGTTTGTAGTCAACAGAAGCCATATTTGTTGGAGTTCAAGATATTGGGATTCCATTTACACTTAAAAAATTAAGAAAAAATTATTAACTATTAAGTATTCCTAATTTTTAAGTATATCATATTTAATTATTTAAAATTTTATTTTATTCTCACTTTATTATTTTTTTCAAATTACTCTCAAGTAAACCCAAATAATAAACAATAAACATATTTAAAAAATTAAATTATTTCAAAAACTTTTCAGTATAGAAAATAATTTTTAAATACAAAGAAAAAACCAAACTTATAAGCACATAAACATTATAAAAACAGAAAAAACTAAACTTTTACATAAGCATTATAAAATTTTTCAATATAGAAAAAAAAAATTACATTATAAATTATCTACAAGAATGCTCGTAGAAAAGTAAAAACCAAACTTATGAGCACATAAGCATCAGGCACTAATAATAAAAAGTAGTTCTCAAATAATGTACAATTTAAATGATAAAATAAGAACAACTCCAATAATATATTATTGTTAATCTAACTACTGAACCCTTTAGTTTTTGTCCAAAAAATGATATAGAAAATAATTGATGGTGCTCTACAAAAATTGTGAAACCCTTTATATGAACACTTACCTCTTTTTTGATAGGTTGCTTCAAAAAAACTATTTTGATTATTGCTCTCATCTATTATTTGATTTTGTTCAAACTTTCTTCTAGGGTTTAGAGTTTCAAAATAATAAATAAAATAAAATTTAAAAAAAAACAATGATGTTGATGATTATGATGAGTTTTGGTAGGGTGGATTGGAGTTTTGGAGACATGAAGAAGAAAAAAAAGAAGAAGAAGAAAAAGAAATAACTTTGATCTCTTATGGAAGAAGATATAAGGAATATTTGGTTAGAGTGTATTATGAGAAAAAAAATTATTTTAAAATTTAATATTTGTTGTGTTTATTAATAAATTCATATTAAAATTTAGGGAAATTTATCGGAAAGTCCTATATGGCCAAATTGCGTTCCGTTTGATCCCACTGAGTTTTTGTTTGATTGACAAGTCCATGTGAGGGGAAATTGCTTACTGATAAGTCTTTTTTTGAATGTAGATAATTGTATGTTGGACGAATATGCCCTAACATAATTTATGGAGATATTTTGTTTTATTTTGGGTATGTGTAATCCCTAGATTTGTGGAACTGAGAGTGGTGAAAATTCGTTTATAAACTTTTCCAAGTAGAGATTTCCAAATGGTGGGTTTTGGAATTCGGAATCACGTACTCAATCTATAACGTGAACCCAACAATGAGCAACTTACCTACACCAAATTGATCTGAAAATTTTGAATACAATCCCACAAATCACGTTTCTCACACCACAAATGGTAGTGCAGTCCATCTATAACATGTGTGAGGAAAATTAAATAATGATGAAGATCTTCATTGATATCAATATTGAGTTATACACTTGCTTATATACACAGCAGTGGGTTTGTTTATATACACAGCAGTGGGTTTGTTATAACAAACCTCCTCTCTCTAACCTCCATTTACACCAACAAATGGTGGGTTTCGGAATTCGGAATCACGTACTCAATCTATAACGTGAACCCAACAATGAGCAACTTACCTACACCAAATTGATCTGAAAACTATTTTGAATACAATCCCACAAATCACGTTTCTCACACCACAAATGGTAGTGCAGTCCATCTATAACGTGTGTGAGGAAAAGTAAATAATGATGAATGATCTTCATTGATGTCAATATTGAGTTATACACTTGCTTATATACACAGCAGTGGGTTTGTTTAATACACAGCAGTGGGTTTGTTATAACAAACCTCCTCTCTCTAACGTGGTTTCAGAATCATACCGACACTGCGTGAACCCAACAATGAACAACTTACGTGAACCTAACAATGAACAACTATAACATGAACCCACTCACTCCATCTATAACGTGGGTTTTAGAATTCGGAATCACACCACGTACTCAATCTATAACATGAATCCAATAGTGAACAACTTACCCACACCAAATTAATCTAAAAACTATTTCGAATATGATCCCACAAATCACATTTGTGGGATTCGGTCACAGGTATTTGAATTTCAAAACCCACGGCAACACAATTGGAAATAAGGGTCGGGTTGTTGGATGTGAAGACGAAGTCGAGACTGATCGACCCGACGAAGCAAGATCAAAGATCTTAGAGGATGATGAAATATGGGTTCACGTGAACAAACACTACGAAATCATAAAACCCAAACATACATCGATCAATAAAATTTGGAAACTTTTCACTGGGTCGGGTTACACAGGCTCCACAATCACACGAGAATGGGTGGGTGGGTTAAATCATGTGAATACCCGACTCCCCCACATCTCACAAACAACACTAATTACAGCTACATCACGACCCACATCAACATGCTTGGAAAACACACCACCTAAAATGAGTCCTAGTACCTTTTTAATTCAGACGTGAAGCACAAACACACCCAACTCTCACAAAAACACGCGCACCAAACCAACCTCAAATTAATACCTCAATGGCAAAATAGTAAACAAACACTCCAGAGAACTAAATGGTTTAAAAAAAATCAATTAGAACCATACGATCTATAAGATGGAAATATGGAATTTATTGGTTAATTCCCCTAAAATTTAATATAAATTAAAATTTATAAATTTAAATTAATCGTACTGACATATATTTTGAATTCAAATAAAATCCTAAAATGTAGAAAGCAAGTTTGTAATCAGAAGGCCCAAGCCCAACACAGTCGATATGATTGGTTGCCTTCTTGTTCCGGTTGAGTTTTTATGTAAAACAAAATAAAATAAAATAAAATAAAAAAGAGTATGGAATAATGACACCAACCTCCCCCATTGGCATGCGGCTTTAGAGCTCCTTTGAGGGGTGTGTTAGTTTTTAAGTTTTTTTTTTTTTGATTTTTTAGTTATTTTAATTCGGAATTAAAAAAAAATTTTTGAGATAATTTTTTTGACTTTTTTAATTGTTGTGAAAGAAAAAATGAAATGATTATGGATTGAATATGATATTTTGTCTTATTTGACTAAAATAATCTATTTTGTCTTATATGACTATTTTAGCTCCAATGAGGCATCCCAAGCGATCTCTTAGATCTAAACCATTAATCAACAGTGAAGTAAGGGTGTGTTTGTTTAGACGGACTGGATAAAAAGGGATTAGAATTCATTGGATTGTAATCTTGGAATTCATAGTCTTGGGACTATTTGGTTGGATAGGATATGTTTTCTATATTTGTTTAGTCATGGAATTAGATGTTAAGAAATGACTATTTGATTTGATAGAATATGAATCCTATGTTTGTTTGGGATATTATGGAGAAGGATAAATACTCAAATGACTATTTTACCATTTTCAATTATTTACCAAGTAATAGCAATATTAAACATATCTTTAATATTTTAATTATTTTTAGCTAGATTAAATAAAATTTTATTTTATTTTATTTTTTACACAATTAAATAAATTTATTTTTAAAAAATTAAATAAATTAAATATCAATAAAAATATATGTTATTTTTTTAATTAAAATTTTAAATAAATTTATTTTAAAAAATAATAATAATTAAATAATGAAATTAAATAAAACATCTATTAAAATTTAAATAATGAAATTAAACAAAATATAAACAATTTTTGAAATAAAACATCAATAAAATATCTATAAAAAAATTATTTTAAAAATTAAATGAATAAAACATCGATAAAAATTAAATAAAATTATTTTATTTTTAAATCGAGACATTTAAATTTTATTAAATTTTACTAAATATAATACATAATTAAATAGTAGAGGGCCAAAATGGTCATTTCATCTCCTAATTTCACATCCCCCTTATCCCCCATTTGTGTCCCATCCCCCCCCCCCCCCCATAGGACAAAATAGTCCAACACATTTGGGACTAATAATCCAAAGCAAAATTAAAAAACCAAACAACAGATATAAATCCTATCCTACCCTCTAATCTTATCCCACCCTCTAATCCCTTCAAACTAAGGGTGAACAACGGATATTCTAATCCGCCCAAATCAACCGAACCGATTTGATCCGCCGCATTTTGGACAAATGCGTGATGACAAGCGAACGGTTGTAGATTGATTTTTTTCAATCCCCCAAGTTTTTAACGAATGGCGGATTTGAGATTTCTTTGGCCACAACCGAACCGCCAAACCGCGAGCAACCCTAATAACTTGTAAGACTTTGTGTTTTCAATTTGTTTAAATATTCTGTTTGTATTTTCAATTGAAAAAGAGTTTAGATATTCTGTTGTATTTTCAATTTGGAAATTCTTTTGGTATTTTTCTGTAGAAAATATAAGGCTTAATTTGGTCATTTAAAAAAAAAAAACCCAAATTAAATATTTTTTGAATAAAAAAAGTAATGAAATAGTTTTGATAATGCATGATTTTGTATTTGACAATTTACTTGATAATCTTTTGGTTAGGGGTGCGCGTGGGTCGGTTACGGCCACGAAACCTCCAATCCGTCATCCGTCTGCCAAATTGGCAGATTGGAGAAAATCAATCCATATCCATCCGCTAATCCGGCGGACGTGGGTTGAGTAGATTGGCAGATGGATGCAAATCAATTTGGCGGTTTAGAATTTTATAAATTTTCAACATAATTCAACTTGTGCACTTTCTCAAAAAAAAAAAAAAAAGTATTACAGTCAATGACTTAAATAAGAATTACAATCACTGAATGTCTCATCCAAAGAAAAAAAGTTCGAAATTTTATAATATTACAATCACGGCATGCCTCATCCACATATTACAATCACAATATGCCTCATCCACATAAAGTATTACAATCTGTGGTTCTTAAAATATAAAAACAATTCAAACCACTATAATCATGAACAGAGCAGTAGTAGAGATTGTATGTCTCTGTATTGTTACATCTATATCTGTTTTTTAAAACAAAAACCAACTAGCAAATATAATCTTTTTTATTTATTATTTTTAGAGTTCGATTTAAAAACCAAAAAATATATTCAAGTTAAAAAAAAAATCAACAAAATATTTAAACTCTTTTTCAATTGAAAACACAAACAGAATATCTAAACAAATTGAAAATAAAAAGTCTAACAAATTACTAGGGACGCTTGCGTTTTGGCGGTTCGATTGCAACCAAAAAATCTCAAATCCGTCATCCGTCAAAAACTAGGCGGATTGGAAAAAATCAATCCGCAACCGTCCAAAATGCGGCTGATCAGTTTGGTTTGGTTGGTTTGGGCGGATCCGAATATTCGCTGCTCACCCCTACCTTTGGTTTTGTTGAGTTAGATTGCTATTCAAAAAAAATATATATTGACAAGTTGTATTATGTTTATGTCAAAATCGATTTACATCCATCCACCAATCCGTCAATCCGCATTCGTCAATTCGACGAACGGATGTAAATTGATTTTTTTTCAATCCGCAAATCTGGTGGATGAATGGCGAATTAGAGATTCTCCGACTGCAACCGAACCACAAACACCCCTACTCGAAACAAACAACACCTAAGTGGATGAAATTTGCCAATGTCATTCGAATTTAAATTAGAATACCAATTTTACCTTTGAATTTTTTTCCCCCCAGTTTAAAACCCTCCCATCAAAAAAAAAAAAAAATGTAAATTACAAATACATCTCCTGAAATTTACTTAAAGTACAGATTACCCTATGTGGTTTGAAAAATTACAAATACCTCCTTGTTGGTATTTTTTATTTAACAGAATTAACTAAAAAATGAAATTAATAATTGCTCTCCTATACAATAAGAAAATTACTTAAATTATTAATTGAAACGTATTTCTAACATCATCAAAAACTGTTAATTGACTTGATAATTTATTAATAAAATGACATTTTCTAATGAAATTAGAAACTTCAGGGGTGAAATGCAATTCTCAAAATTACAGAAAATAATTTGTATTTTAATCAAATCTCATAGGGTGTATTTGTAATTTAACCCAATTTTTTTTAAAAAAAAGGTTACAATCTTCCGCTCATCCTTCCCTTGTTTCGCATTCACCATTCCTACACCTCCCTTCTCCACCCTTCGCCACCGCTGCCTCCGCGACCCACAACCATTGCCATAAGAGCATCTCCAACGGTTCATCTAATGTTTCATCAAATTTGAGTAAAAAAATAACCATTTCCTCAATTTGATACTTCATGCTCCAACGGTTCATCAAATTCTGTATCAAATCCTGTGGGTCGACTGGTTGGTCGACCGATAACTATAAATATATATATATATTTTTTTTTTGCTTGCAGGTGGGTGACTCTTGTGGACATAATTTACAAATTTGTGGGATTATGGAAATTCATCAATTGTTTTGTTTGCAGGTGGGTGACTCTTCAGGTGGGAATATGGAAATTCCGCTGTTTTGTCTTCATCCTTCCCAATTCATCCAAAGACTCTGAATCCATACGCTGTTTTGTTTGCAGGTGGGTGACCGGTTGGTTGACCGGCCGGTCGACCGGGTAGGCAAAAATAATTTTTTTTTTTTTTTTTTACCTGTTTGAACCTTTTTTGACTGGTTTGAACCTACCTAATTTAAAGGAAACCGGGCGACCGGTTGGTCAACTGACCGGGCAACCGGTTGGTTGACCGGTGTACCACTTTCAACGGTCAGTAACAGTGATTTGGTAAAATCTGTGTCTTGATCTCAGTTTGATGTCTTGTTTGCTGAATTCTCATTTTGGTATGACTTTGGTGCAACCGTTGGAGCGTGAAAAAGTGGGTTTTTCATCAAAATTTAAATCTGATGCTGGGTTTGGTTCACTGTTGGAGATGGTCTAACTCAATCAAACAACAAAACAATCAGAACGACCCAACCATTAGGTTCTATCAATTCAATAAATCAACAAAAACAAATTCAAAACCCTAATAACAAAATCAAAATCGCAACCCTAAGAACAAATTCAAAAACAATATATATATATATATATATAGAGAGAGAGAGAGAGAGAGGATCTGTTCATCACCACTCGCGATGGTCTATCTACAATCACGAGGTGGTACGATCGTTATGCTCCAATCGTGGTGGTTCGATTGTGATGGTGGTGGGGTACTACCAAATGAGAAATGGCGTGTTGGTAGGGATGGCTTGTAGCGGCGCCGTGCGGCGGTGGCGTGGAGAGTGAAATTGAGGAGAGAGAAGATAAAAAGGGGTTCAATCAAAAATTGACCCGGTTTCTCTCGGGTTGACCTGTGTTGAAGCATCACCCATCTTTCACTGAGCCTTTGTTTGGCGATAACTTTTTTTAGTTGGCTTTTTAAGTTTTTTTATTTTTTTAACTTGAGATTTTTTTATTCATTTGATATTTTTGATTGATTTTTTTGACTTTTTAGCTTTAGAATTGTAGATTTTTTTTTTGTCCTTTTGTGATTTTTGATTTTTTGTGATTTTTTTATTTTTTTTTATCCTTTTGTGATTTTTTAACCCAACTCAAAAACCAAACAACCCCTCAATCTTCATCAAATAATTTGATAAATTTTTTAATGAAAATGTTATCTAATCCTTTTAATATTAAACTTGTATCAAATTAAAAGAGAAATAATTTTTTCATCAAATCAATGATAAATCAAATCTTTCAGTAGATTTTTAACAAGTATTTTTTTCACTTAAATTTGATAAAATTATTTAAAGATAAAATATTGGAGCTAAGTTTTTTTCATCAAAATTGATGAAAAATGAAATTTGGGATGACAAGTAATTTTTTATAAGATTTTGATAAAAATTTGATGAAAGAGTTGAAGTAGTTGATATCAAATCCAACATTTTATTTAAATTTATAATCAAATTAAATAAAAAGTTTAGTGAATGATTGGAGATGGTCTTAAGGTTATTTTTGTCATTTTATCTATTCTATTTGTGGTGTTAAGCTTTGAGACCCATCTAAAGGGACTCGTGCAATTTAGACAATTTTTAAGGATGGTCTGTGTAATTTGCCAATTAACATGAGAATGGTCCATGCAAGAAATTTAAATTTTTTATATAATTCATATAAATATAGTAACATAATTTTCAGTTTCTTACCAAATTTTAAAAAATTGAAAATTTTATTTCTCTACAGTAAATTTATCCTTCATACAAGGTATTATCAATTAATATGTTATCACCTATCCACTATGTATAAATCTTAACCCCACTATGATGACATGAAATTGAATAATGCTATATATACCAATTAATGTACTAATTAGTGTATCAATTGATGATATGACATAATTTAAGAGGTTTTTGATATTTGTAATATGATTAATGAGTAATGTCATAACTAGTGTTGGCACACTAATTAGTACACTAATTGGTGCATGTAGCATCACCGCATGAAATTTACAACAATGACATGGGTGAGTGGTTACAATTAATAAGTAAGGCTCACTAAATCATATGCTACATTATAATTAATTAGTGATACCATACGTGCATAATGGCTTGGTATCACCGTTTTATACTCATGTTTTACTCAACGGTTCATACAGTTAGTCGCTTACATATAGCCACGAAAAAGAACTCTCGTTGCTAAAAGCCCATGACATATTCACGACTTGCTTAAATTTCCTCAAACATATCCGACGCTTCTTTTATTAGCAAAACCGTGGAAAATTGAGAGCTTCTATCGAGCATCTGGCATGGTAATTGTCACCTCATTGTTGGAATAGCTACTAGATGTTTGAGAAGGATAGCTAACAGTGTTTGAACTCCTACAAGTTGAAAAAGCCGGTTCTTTGGGTGATGGAATTGACACGTTTTCATTGCTTCTCATGAGAATAGCAATATACCTTGTTGGTCGATCTCTGGGAAATTCTTGAACACACAAAAGCCCCACAGCAATACACTTCAATGCCTCCTGAATGTCACATGTTTCTCTTATTGACGGATCAATGAACTTCAAACAGCTACCTTCTTTCCAATTCTCCCAAGCCTGTTTAAGAGCCAAAGCCATCAAAAAAATAAAAAAATAAAATCAAAACTAATTAGTCATCATAAGAGGAAAACAAAAGACGCATAGCCTACTTACTTACCCATCCTAAAAAGGTTAGAGAGAGTTCAATGAGATGAAAACTAGTGTTTCTCTTGCAACTCATGATCTCTAACATTAACACTACAAAGCTAAATACATATGATTTTTTAGAAAGTTCCCGTATAATGCATATTCTGGTGACATGTAGCCGTTGCATCACCAATAACAATGTTATCAATCAAATTAAAGAAATAGCAGCAGCAACCCTATATTGATTTCTGCAGTACACATAAATTTATCTCATTCAAAATTGTTAGCAATGGGTTTTGGAAATTCTGGAAAACAGAATTTTTCCTCAACTTTGGTATAATTTTTAGGTGGGACCCATGTGTCATTTTTCGCGGGTCAAAGTGATAACGTGTTCTATACCACGTTGTGATTCACGTGGTATACTTGGTTGCTTAAAACCATTATCAGGTGAATGGGAAATTAAAGCCAAAGTGAGCCCCATGGAAATGGAATTTTGGTGGAAAATCCTTAAAGGTTTGGAAAATGGCTTGTCCCACATTGGTTTGGTGGGAAAATTTTGATAGGTTTATAAGGCATGGAGTTGGAACTTGGGATAGGCCCCAAAAGGCACCCAAGTTTTGTAGAGAGGGGGGCTATGGGCAAAATGAGCTAGACCCATTGGACCCAAAAATCACCATGCGCGTCGTCGTCGTCTGGTCAGTCGGGTGGGTTGGATTGGGCTTGGGCGCGGGTGCGTGGTGTGAGGTTGGGTTGGGCTTGTCCGGCCCAATACCTATCTTTTTGGGCCAAAAACATTTGAATTTAATTTTATTTTTTGGTAAAATAAAAATTTCTATCCATAATTCAAATTAATTCCGGAAAAAATCTGTTTCGGTTTTTTCCCTACATCCAAACAGGTCGATGCTGTTTTTTATCTGTTTGAATTTTGAACCCAATAGATTTAAATCTGTTCATTCAAAACCGTACAGGTATCATACCTGTTCAAACAGGTTTTGTACCTGTTTATTTCAAACCTTACAACCACGAAATTTCCTATATAAAGGCAGTCCCTCATTTGGATTTTTTCACTCCAATTTTGTCCTCAAATCTGCTACTGCTCTCTGCATTTTGATGTATCTAAATTTCTGTGAGAAAGAGTATAAACACTTAGTGTGTTCGTCGTACGAAAAATTTGTAGTGCTGTTATTTTTCGTTGATTAATCATTTTATCCTAGGAGATAGACATCCATATTCTGAAAACATCGTAGAGAGGACGAATATGTCTTAAAGACACAGTGTCAAACACTGGACTTGATCAGAATATTATTCAAAAAATTAATCAAGTAAGTTGTTAATTTTTCTGTTTTATTTATTTAAATCAGATTTTGATTTTGTTTTTGTAACAAAATATGTTTTTATTTATTTATTTTTATTTCTAGTTTGATTTTTGTAATCAAACATTTTCTCTTATTTCCTATTTTCTTTTGTATTCTGTTTGTAGTTTAGTACACAAACAGAATTTATTTATTTAAACATAGTGAAGATTGTCCTACAATCTTAAGACAAAGTAATCTTTGGTGTCTTCGTTGTATTTAATTTTCTGTGTCTTCACAAAAGTAATATTCTGGTTGGAAAACAAATAGTAGTAATGTACTGTTTGACAGATAGTAGTAATATACTGTCTATTTTCTTTGACAACTAGTAGTAATATACTGGTGTCATTAACAATTACAGAATATTAATTTGTATTGCAGAAAATTATTGTGGGATTTTATTTTTCTAGTTTTAGTAACAAGAAAAACAAAATTATTTTGTGTTATAATTTATTTTCTAATTTTAGTAACTAGAAAATTAATTTGTGTTTTGATTTTTTCTAATTTTTGTAAATCAAATATTATGACTACTGCAGCTGGAAGTGGTACTCCAATTGTTACACCAACTTCGGTCCCTATCCAAAACCATGTTCAAGTTCCAATAAATCATGGAGAAAAATTGGAAAAAATTAACGGTACTGAGTTTAAGAGATGGCAACAGAAAATGTTATTTTATCTTACAACTCTATACTTGGCCCGGTTTCTCCCTGAAGAGGCTTCAGTACTGAGAGAAGATGAAAGTGATCGGCAAGTTGTTGCAGCTGTAGATGCTTGGAAACATTCAGATTTCCTGTGCAGAAACTACATCCTCAATGGTCTTGACAACATGCTGTATAATGTTTACAGCCCTCTAAAGTCAGCAAAAGAATTGTGGGATTCTTTGCAGAAGAAATACAAGACAGAGGATGCCGGCACAAAGAAATTTGTTGTCGGTAAATTTCTAAACTTCGTTATGGTAGGCTCCCAAACGGTAATTTCTCAAGTTCAAAATGTTTAAATAATTTTGCATGATATTCATTCAAAAGGTATGTCTCTTAGCGAGTCTTTCCAAGTCGCTACTTTAGTGGAAAAATTACCACCGGCTTGGAAAGATTTCAAAAATTATTTAAAACATAAACGTAAGGAGATGACCATGGATGAATAGATTGTAAGATTGAAAATTAAGGAAGATAACCGAAAGGCTAAAAAGAGGAATGAGATAAATCCCATTGAGTCCAAGGCTAATATAGTTAAACAAGTTCACAAACCACATAACAAAAAGAGGAAGTTTACTAGAGATGGTCCTAAACAAGGCGACAACAATGGCAATAAGAAGTTCAAAGGAAAATGCTATAACTGTGGCAAGACTGGACATCGAGCTTCTGACTGTCGCCACCTTAAAAAGGATCGCGGAAGTACAAGCAAGAAGACCACCAATCAAGCCAATGTGACAGAATTAGATTACATCTCTAACAGGGTAAATGACATCAATCTCTCTGTTGTGGTGTCTACGGTTAATTTGGTTGGAAATCCCAAGAAGTGGTGGGTTGACACTGGAGTAACTCGTCACATATGTGTGGACAAGAAGATGTTCACTACCTATAATCAGGCTACAAATGATAAACAACTTTTCATGGAAAATTCTTCTACTTCTACTGTGGCTGGACAAGGAAGGGTGATCTTGAAGATGACATCAGGGAAGGAACTAACCCTCAATAACGTACTGCATGTACCAAACATCCGGAAGAATTTAGTTTCTGGTTTTTTGTTAAGTAAAAATGGCTTTAGGCTTGTCTTTGAGTCTGATAAATTTGTATTAACAAAGAGTGGTATGTATATTGATAAGGGATACATGAGTGATGGTCTCTTCAAATTGAATGTAATGATGGTTGTACCAAAAGTTGCTATTAATAAGAATAACGCATTTTTTGCTTATATTCTTGAGTCAAATTTATGGCATGGTAGATTGGGACATGTAAAGTTTTGATGTTTTGCGCAGATTAATTGGTTTGGATTATATACCAAAGTTTGAAATTGATCATAATCACAAATGTGAGATTTGTGTAAAAGCGAAACTAACTAAGGCTCCATTTAAATCGGTTGAAAGAAAAATCGAACCTCTAGAATTAATTCATACAGATGTATGTGATCTTAAATTTGTTCAAACTAGAGAAAGCAAAAAGTATTTCATAACATTTATCGATGATTGTATAAGATATTATTATGTTTATTTACTTCGAAGTAAAGATGAAGTCCTAGAAATGTTTAAACTCTACAAAACTGAAGTTGAAAATCAACTTGTAAAAACCATTAAAATGGTTAAAAGTGATAGGGGTGGTGAATATGATGCACCATTAAATGAATTTTGTACACAACATGGCATTATTCACCAAACTACAGAACCCTATTCTCCACAGCAAAATAGAAATGCTGAAAGGAAGAATAGAACCCTTAAAGAAATGATGAACGCCATGTTACTAAGTTCAGGCTTACCGCAGAACTTATGGGGGGAAGCAATATTGTCTGCTAATTATGTTTTTAATAGAATACCCCACAAGAAAACCAACAGCACTCCTTATGAATTATGGAAATGTCGACAACCTTCCTACAAATACTTAAAAGTGTGGAGGTGTTTGGCAAAAGTTAAAGTTCATGTTCCTAAAAAAACTAAGATATGACCAAAAATAGTGGATTGTGTGTTTATTGGTTATGCTCAGAATAGTAGTGCATATCGGTTTCTGACTTATAAATCAGAAATACATGATATAAATGTGAACACTATTATAGAGTCAAAGAATGCTATGTTTTTTGAACATGTTTTTCTTTACAAAAAAGGACAAGAATTAAGTTCACAGAAAAGAACTTATGATTGTACACAAAGTCAAGAGACTAATGACAATCAAACACAAGAGACTAGTAATAGTCTCGACCAACAGGATTTAACTGATGATAAACCAGGATAAAGTAAGAGAGCAAGAACATCAAAATCATTTGGTCCTGATTTTCTGACATACCTGTTAGAAAATGAACCTCAAAGCTTTAAGGAAGCAATGACAAGTCCTGAAGCACCTTTGTGGAAAGAGGCTGTTAATAATGAAATTGAATCCGTTATGCAAAATCATACTTGGGAATTGGTGGATCTTCCACCTGGTTCTAAACCTCTTGGATATAAGTGGATATTCAAGAGAAAAATGAAAACAGATAGTTCAATAGATAAGTATAAAGCAAGACTTGTAGTAAAAGGTTATAGACAAAAAGAAGGTTTGGACTATTTTGACACATATTCCCCTGCGACAAGAATAACATCCATTCGCATACTTATTGTTATAGCAACGTTGTTTAATTTAGAAATACATCAAATGGATGTTAAAATAACTTTCTTAAACGGTGATCTAAATGAAGAGATCTATATGGAGCAACCCGAAGGGTTTGTAGTGCTAGGGCAAGAAAAGAAAGTTTGCCGGCTTGTAAAATCTCTTTATGGATTAAAACAAGCACCTAAGTAATGTCATTAAAAATTTGATCATACAATGCTTACTAATGGGTTTAAGATAAACGAATGTGACAAGTGCGTCTATATTAAAAACATTGACCAAGGATATGTCATAGTTTGTCTTTATGTGGATGACATGCTTATCATTGGAAGTAGTCAAAATATGATCAAATTAACTAAGCAAATGCTTAATAGAAGATTTGATATAAAAGATATGGGGGTCGCAGATGTTATATTAGGAATGAAAATTACTAAAACATCTAACGGATATACATTATCTCAATCACATTACATTGAGAAAATACTTGGTAAATTTATCAAAGATGATATGAATGTAGCTAGAACACCTGTAGACATCAGTCTTTATTTATCGAAAAATAAAGATGATGCGATGTCTCAGTTAAAATACTCCCAAATCATTGGAAGTCTAATGTACCTAATGAATTGTACTCATCCTGATATAACTTATGCAGTCAGTAAATTGAGTAGGTACACTAGTAATCCCAGAGAAGACTATTGGAAAGCGATCATTCGGGTTCTTAGATATCTAAGGTTTACCCGTGTTCATGGTTTGAACTTTACACGATATACAACAGTACTCGATGGTTATTGTGATGCCAATTGGATATCGGATACTAAAGATTCAAAATCCACTAGTGGATATGTCTTTACTCTAGGAGGCGCTGCTGTTTCATGGAAATCCACAAAATAAACATGCATTGCACGATCCACAATGGAATCTGAGTTCATAGCTTTAGACAAAGCAAGAGAAGAAGCAGAATTGCTTCGTCACTTCTTAGAAGACATTCCAATGTGGCCAAAACCTATGCCAGCTATTTGCATTCATTGTGATAGTCAATCTGCAATAGGCAGGGCACAGAATCATATGTATAACGGTAAGTCACGACATATTCGTCGTCGACATAATACCGTAAGGCAACTGCTCTCAAATGGAATAATCTCAATAGATTATATAAAATCTAAAGAGAATATTGCGGATCCGTTAACAAAAGGTTTGACAAAAGAGCAAGTGTATAGTTCATCGAAGGGAATGGGATTAAAGCCTATTACATAAGAGTCATCATAATGGTAACCCTACTTATATGACAGGAGACCCCAAGAACTAAGTTCAAAGGGACAACTAAGTTATGTGTGGCTCACCAAAAATCACCAAGGGATTAAAATTCCCTACCCATTCCTATGGTGAGAGTGATATCTGCAACATGTATTGTATGCAGGGGTCAAAGAATACGCTTAGCTTTTAATGATTACTTATATCTTGATTTAGGCATAAAAATCAAGACAAGTATAAGGAGATACTTACAATAAGAATCACCTATATGAGTGTCGAACTGCGGCCAGTTCTATGAGAATGAAGAGGCTAAATTCTCTAGAAAACACTCATGAAAACCAGGAGCATTCAAGGCCAAAATGAATACAACAGTGAGAACCATGATGTGTTAGAAGATATTTTGTGTAAAATCTATTGTCTTGGCTTACACAAACGACTGAACAATTCAAGGCATCGCATCCATTGGTTAGCTAGTAAATCCGATAGGTTATCACTAGGGAAGGTTCAAGGTCGAAAGCTACCTATCCTGATGCAAGATATTTTCGATTTATACTCTTTCGACAAATTTTGCATATTGTTGCATTTCGTTGTCATCAAATTCCATTCATGTGGGGGATTGTTAGAAATGGGTTTTGAAAATTCTAGAAAACAGAATTTTTCCTCAACTTTGGTATAATTTTTAGGTGGGACCCATGTGTCATTTTTCGTGGGTCAAAGTAGTAATGCGTTCTATGCCGCGTTATGATTCACGTGATATATTTGGTTGCTTAAAACCATTATCGGGTGAATGGGAAATTGAAGCCAAAGTGAGTTCCATGGAAATGGAGTTTTGCTGGAAAATCCTTAAAGGTTTGGAAAATGGCTTGTCCCACATTGGTTTGGTGGAAAAATTTTGATGGGTTTATAAGGCATGGAGTTGGAACTTGTGATAGGCCCCAAGAGGCACCCAAGTTTGTAGAGATGGAGGTTATGGACAAAATGGGCTAGACCCATTGGACCCAAAAATCACCACGCGCGCGCCGCCGTCGCCGTCCGGTCAAGCGGGCGACTGGGCTAGGCCTGGGCGCGGGTGCGTGGTGTGAGGTTGGGTTGGGCTTGTCCAGCCCAATACCTATCTTTTTAGGCCAAAAATATTTGAATTTAATTTTATTTTTTGGTAAAATAAAAATTTCTGTCCAGAATTCAAATTAATTCTAGAAAAAATCTGTTTCGGTTTTTTCCCTACATCCAAACAGGTCTATGCGGTTTTTTATCTGTTTGAATTTTGAGCCCAATAGATTTAAATCTGTTCCTTCAAAACCGTACAGGTATCATACCTGTTCAAACAGGTTTTGCACTTGTTTATTTCACACCTTACAACCACAAAATTTCCTATATAAAGGCAGTCCCTCATTTGGATTTTTTCACTCCAATTTTTGTCCTCAAATCTGCTACTGCTCTCTACATTTTGCTGCATCTAAATTTCTGTGAGAAAGAGTATAAACACTTAGTGTGTTTGTCGTACGAAAAATTTGTAGTGCTGCTATTTTTCGTTGATTGATTATTTTACCCTAAGAGACAGACGTCTATATTCTGAAAGTACCGTAGAGAGGACAAATCTGTTTTAAAGACACAGTGTCAAACACTGGACTTGATCAGAATATTATTCAAGAAATTAATCAAATAAGTTGTTAATTTTTCTATTTTATTTATTTAAATCAGATTTTGATTTTGTTTTTGTAACAAAATAAAATCTGTTTTTATTTAGTTATTTTTATTTCTAGTTTGATTTTTGTAATCAAACATTTTCTTTTCTTTCCTATTTTCTTGTATATTCTGTTTGTAATTTAGTACACAAACAGAATTTATTTATTTAAATATAGTGAAGATATTCCTACAAAAATTCCTACAAAAAAATATCTGCTGGTACTTACTATGTGCCCACCACCCGCATGGTATTTGCTTCAGTTTGATTTATTCCAAAACTCATTGCAGTTCCAAAGTCCGAAATTTTGGGATTCATTGCTTCATCCAACAAAATATTGCTTGCCTTTAAATCCCTGTGAATGACTTTCAATCTAGAATACTTGTGCAGGTAGATAAGACCTTGAGCAATCCCTTCTATGATCCGAAATTGTTTACTCCAGTCCAGATTGGCTTGTTTAGAAGGGCCTAATGGAAAATCAACACTAAATCAATGAGGGGAAATTGAAAATCAGAGCCTCAAAACTAATAGAAATTGTGTTTATTAGAAGTTACAGAAAAAAGGTAAAGCTGTACAAAATAGCAATTTATCTAGGCTTCCATTGCACATATACTCATAGATTAGTATCTTTTCCTCTTGTTCAACACAGCAACCCAAAAGCCTAACAAGATTTTGATGTTGGAGTTTGGCAATAAGTTTCAACTCATTCATGAACTCCTCTGTTCCTTGTAATGATTTTTTAGATAGCTTTTTAATGGCTACTTCTTGTACTTCAGGCAAATTCCCCTGAAAAAAAGAAAAAAAAATGAGGATGAAATGTAAGAATATTGAAATAAATAATAGAAACTAAAACATAAGACAACTTCATTGTTTTACCACAAAACAAAACGCGTTGTGTTACCTAATAAACAGATGCATACCCACCCTCTCCAAGTTGTTTTACTTCAGAAAAGTTGTCAGTAGCAGCTAATATGCTTCTTAAACTGAACGATAACAATTCTCCATTACTTGGCCCAGCAACAGATGCACTAGAGTTGGCATCAAGCTCGTGCGAATCTCCATCTATTGTCTCTGTACTCAAGAGTATTCAGTGATGCAAAACCATGTATAAGAAACTGCAAGTGTACTAATAAATAGCTCTGATTTGTGAGGTTGTGATACCTTGACTTCTCAGCCTTCTCATCCTCAAGACATAGCCAAAGCTACTAATAAGAAGCAATCCTGCAGAGATGGCAACTGCTGCAATCACAATTAGACTTTTGCTTCTATGCTTCTACCATCAGCAACTACGCATCAATTACAAAACACAAAATTTCCAGGAATCCCATTAGAAGTCAACTAAAATTTAGAAGAAAAAAAAGTGTTTTGAACGGAAATCGAGCAAAGATGTCATACATACCTTGGTCAGAGCCATGAAGGCGAACATAAAGGTCTTTTCCATGGTAGTCATTGCCTTTTAGGTCCATGAGATCCCCAAACCAATTCATACAATGCACAGTAGTTTCTCCACTCATATTAGCATACGCATAAGCTGTGCAGGAGCAGTTGTCACGACATTTGGATTCACATTGACTAACAGTCATATTTCCAAGAGAGATTGAATAATCGGGCAATTTTGTTCTTTCAAACTTAAAAAACCAATCTCCCAGATCACATGTCAGTGCCATTTTCCTGGCACAGCCTCCTGTCCAATTTCCAAGATTCAAAGAATTCTGATCTTTAGGTTCAAAACCCTGCAAACAACTGCAAAATGGATGCAAACCATTTTGTTCACAGCTACTAAATGGAGCACACTGGCCATAAAAATCACATTTGGACTCAACTACTGGCAACTTCCATGCAACTACCCATGAATTGTCACTTTGTTCGCATAAAAGGACCTGCGCTTGCCCACTAGGAGTTAGCATGGCTCTTATTTTATTCGAACTTCCAGGGACACTGCAACTGAGATAAATTTCATCACCTTCTTCTACGAAACTAAAAAAAAGAGGTAAAACCTTGAGATTTGTATCCTATATAAGAAAAACTAGTCATATACTGTGCTTCTCCAACATGGATGGTTTTGCTTCCAAATGAAAATTTGTGGACGCCCTTCAGGACCTATACCTACTGAAAACATTCCTGGTCGAGGATCTTAATTGTCTACCCATGAGTATAGAAGGCTTCGCTGTCCAGTTTTCCGATTCAACCTGAGTTTCATGCCAGGCATGAATCAGTTGGATTATCAAAACCCTGCCATAATAACGTGTCGTCACCAAGTCTCAGAACGAGATTTCCATTATCTGAAAGCTGTGCAACTGTGGAGTTTATGGCCAAATTGAGAATTGTTGCATTTGTTGACTAGACTACCTGTCCTCTTCCATAAAAAATCACAAGATTCCCATCATCACCGAGCCTGAAAACCGCTGTAGAATTCTGGGCAAGAGGGTTTTCACTATTAGCAACCCATATGACTGTTTGTTTGGAGATTGTTTTGTACCATATGCCAATGTATCTGTTGGTGGAATTGCCTGGACTGAAGAAGCCTAACGCAAAATTTCCACCAGCTGATGTTAAGGTTTGGTTAGAGTTGAGTGATTCGCCTGCTCTCAAAATGTCTTCACTAGCACAAACAGGAAAGAGAGAAGAGGACAGGATGATCATAATATTCAGTAGAAAATAGCAAGCCATTGATGGATCTTTTGGTTTAAGGTGATCCATCATTCATTTGGTATGTATCTCACTCTGCTAGAAGAAACTAATGGTAGACAGACAGACACTCAAGTGGTACTTGAAGAGAGAGTTGATTTTTTGGTTAGGCTTTCCTATGTTTATGTTCACGAATCACAAGGAAAGTCATCACAAACTACCGATAGGTATGAAAATGGGCTGCAAAATTCTGATGTAGAATTATTCTTGAATTAATGTGTCACTTTAAAGATGGGCCATGTCTTGTCTCTTTTTTTCTTTTTTTACAAGTTTTCTGTGTATGTACATTTTTCTGTATTATATAGTACAGTTGATTGTTGCCTTCATTCAACATTTTTTTTTTAAAAATACATTGATGCTTTTAAGTTAATTTCTTTCTAAAGACAAAAAAAATTGAGTATTGTTGTTGAACCACTGCAACATACAGTCTTGTTATACATGTTCAAAATTTTCAAAATTGGATTTTTTTATTGCAAAGGAAACTTAAGAAATCAAAATACTGAAACAAAATCGAGTATGTAAAAATGCATAACAAACTTAACACATTTCATCTAGGAGGTGATAGGCCTCTTAATGACAACCACTTGAGTGCCAGATAGGCATAATAAAGAAAAAGAGAGGCTAACATTTGATGCTAGGGTAATGAAGTACAATCCAAGCACCACTTCCAATAGATTTAAATTTTCCACATAAAAAATAAAAATAAAACAGAAACAGTGGGCTTTATAAGGATTGTCACAAACTGAGATCACAAACTTTTTGAAGAAAATCTTAATTAAAAACTAGAGAAGGCAAATCCTGCAAATAATTAGTATCAACACTAAACAAATTGCTTATATACATAAAAATTCTACGTGCACACAAACCTTCTCACATGCAGTGAGACTCATTAAAATGTGTGGGTTCTATCCTATGTGAAAGGGTTGTATTCAAATTTTGTACATGTAGAACAACTGTATCAAAAAAACCAAAAATCAAAAAAGGAAAAAAGAAAAAAGGGCAGAATAAATAAAAAGAGAGGCTCATTCTTGATACAGAAAGTGACAGCAGCAGAAACTATAAATTTAAGTGAAATTAGAACAAAGAATAGAGTACTAATAACAAGTAAACAATGTATCGACAATACTACAAATTTAGAAAAATTATCTAGAAAAACGCTTCTTTGGATCACAATCATTTTAGGTGTGACCCACATCGCATTAACTTTAAATCTACACTATACAACTTGTTTTGAGATAAAATTCGGAGTAAATTTTCATACTTCGTAGTATATTTCAACAATGTATTGCAGGCAATTGAAAAGTCAACAAAGTAAAGGCCAGAGCAATGAGGCATAATGCAAGCACCAACTCCAAAAGGGTCAAACTTTGCCACAAAATGAAGAAAATATATATATATATATACTCAAGACTAAGAGAAGAAAAAAAAAAAAAAAAAAAACTTGTACTCAAGGCTAAGAAAAGAAAGTGAACATGGTTGTCTGACGTGTTCTATAATTAGGTAGTGAGGGACCAATGTTTCCTTTCAAATGAGAATAATAATTACAAGAGTGTTGTGTTTCATGGCTTGCAGCCTTGTATTCTTCAATTCAATTCATATTCAACAATGTTCTTTCCTATAAACTAGTGCCACTTTTCCTGACTTTCTAGTTATTTCTTTTGATTCTCTGAAGTTTTCAAAACATGACTTCTTTTTAACACACATTATCTATATATATTTACATTGCAAAATCGAGCTTCACATAGAATCTACTATTGTAGTTGAATTTGACTCCACGATGATGTTTTATGTGATCAATTTCTCTGAAACTATACCTCAGAAATGGTGTTTATGCAATTTGTCTGGAAACTTTAAATTTGGATAGGCAAAATGCAAGCATGTCAGAGTCAGACTTGGCCAAAGATTTGAAAGTGTTACAATGTTGAAATAATTCTTCTGACATTTAGAAGGAATCACATGTTGAATGGAAATTCAATTCAATTAATTCTACAGTTTATTGATTTTTTGTTTTTTCCTATAAGAGGGAACATTTAAAATATGAATTATTCCCCCGTTGATGGAACAAAGTAACCATATATTGCACAATTACAAGCTATGTTTTCCAAAAAAATATTAGATTGCATAAATATGGTGATGGAAACTAATAAGAATAAGTAATGATTCATGAAAAATTCCACTACTTATCGGCCTTCTTCTACAGAAACTGTCAACGCACTATCGGAGAATGTTTCTGGTTTACTAGAAGAAGAAGAAGAAGAAGAAGGTGCATTAGAAAGCCAATTCTTCGCCAAAAAAGCTGGTGGTTTAGGATTCGGAAGCGTTGCACTTTCACTGCCAAGCATGAAAACTACATTTGGCATGCTAGGACGATCACTAGGCTCTTCTTGTACACACAAAAGCCCAACTGTTATGCACCTCATAACCTCACCTCTATTGCAAGATTCAATCAGTGTCTGATCTATCAAACCCAATGCTTTCTCTTCTCTCCAAAATCTCCAGGCCTGAGATTGCTTTCAAATCAGAGTTGAATGAAATAACATGACAACAAATCATTGGATTTGATCAAATTAGTACTCACATGACCCAAAAAGGTTAAAGGCTTGTTGGGACTTGTAAAATCCAGTGTTCCTCTTCCCACTCACAATCTCGAGTACAATGACTCCAAAACTAAAGACATCAAACTTAATTGAGAGCAATCCATCTAATGCATACTCTGGAGACATATAGCCGCTGCATTACATCAAATACCCAAACAAGTTAGTATATCAATATAGCACAGCATAAAGGACACTAGCGATGTTATTACTTACTAGGTTCCGACTACTCTGGCGATGTTTGCTTTTGTTTCTTTTCCCCCAACTATCCTCGCCAAGCCAAAGTCTGAAATTTTGGGGTTCATCTCTCCATCTAATAGAATATTGCTTGTTTCCAAATCTCTATGAATAATTCTCAACCTCGAGTCTTGATGAAGATAAAGAAGCCCTCGAGCAATTCCCAAAATGATATCGAAGCGTTTGTCCCAGTCTAATGACATGCATAGAGTTCGATCTTGCAATTTGTCCATTGGAAAGCATGATTCAGATCAGTTTCTATTAATTACCAAATGGAATATAATCTACGTACTAAAAGTTTTAAGAGGAAAAAGTTTAAAGGCTAACCAAATATGAAGGAATCTAAGCTTTTGTTTGGCATATACTCATAGAGTAAAATCTTTTCATCACCTTTGATGCAATAGCCTAAAAGTCAAACAAGATTCTGAGTTAAAGTTTTGCAATCAATACAACCACATTTTTAAATTCCTCCAATCCCTGTACCGAATGACTTGACAACCTCTTCACAGAAATTTCTCGTCCTCCGGGAAAAATGCCCTGTTCAGATTTTCATGAAACTAATTAATTTTGTCACTAAACATAGAATTCTTGTACATGAGCTTTGGTGAGTATTAAGGAAAGGACTGTAACCTTGTAAACAGGCCCAAATCCCCATTGTCCAAGCTTATTTGCATCTGAGAAGGTATTTGTAGCAACTAGTATGCTTTCTAAATCAAAATATGGTTACATCAATGCCTTCCATATCATCTTCTTTGAACTCACCCAAATCTATCTAGTTTTTAACCCGTCTTTCAGTATCAAACAAGCGAAGTGCTTGATTTCTCTGGACGCTTTCTCTGCTTTCTGATGTTGAACATATACATCTTAGTTATACATGCTTGTTATATTGAAGAACAGAAAACGCAGACACTATATGGTAGTAAGTACCTTGTCTTTGTTTTAGCTTCCTTCTTTTGTACCAAATATAGCCACTGATGCATATGAGCACAACTAGGATCATTGCAACCATAAAATGGATCACAAAAGAAAATGACTTCTTTTTTTTCCTAGTGCTATTGTCGTTTCCTGAAACAAAACAAAAATATGTTTCATCATTTTATGCTCGCTATTGTAGTGTTTTGTGATGATGTGAATTGATATAAACCCGTAAAAACAAGGAAGTCCAACATATCAAATATATTTTTTTTTTTTCCCCATTGACGTTTTTGAGTTGTGATTCTCAAGTGTTTGTGTAAATCAGCGAAACACTTTCTGAAGTTGTTTAAACACTAATAGAACTTGTAAAAATTTGTGCACAAGGCCAGTTTCTCTTTGGATCAAGAAAATTTTCCTGGAAAATTACTGTCACACTCACACTCACACATGATGTTATTAGTCTATAGTTCATTATATGTATAGTAATAGCATCCTCACCTAGAACACTAGTACAAATTAATTCCAAGCCATGCCATTGATAGTTTACATTGCAAAGGCACCTTCTCTTGCCGTCTTCTGTTGTATTGCAACTTGAATTAGGCCAATCCTTGCAGTCTTCCAACAAAGTACAGGTCGGCTGTGGTGCTAGATCCCAACTGATCTCTACAGCTAAGCCAGCATTACACGAGCTACCAATCACTTTATACGGTAATGATGGACTGACACGAAAATTGTTAGCACGACAGATATTGGCATTTTCAACTGTATCTGTAAGTTGGATGATAAATGTAAGATTATCTGGATTGATGCTTGTAACTCTGTAGATGCCTCTTGGTTCCTGGAACTCAACTTGTCCTGTAGACTTGTTGCAGCGGATATTGTTGTACATTGGGTCACCGCAATTTTGTCCAGGGCATAGGGGATAGGGTAGAATGTTAGCACCACAAGGCTCGCAATCTCTTGATGTTGATTCTACAAAATCAAGAACATAAACCATTTAGACCTTACTACAAATCAGTCAAGGACCATGTCCCTAAAATCTCAAAGTCAACAATCAACTATTTAAGAAGAAAAATCATTTATAGGCCAAAAGATAGGTCGATAGTGTCTGAGTTGTAACAATTTAACTCAATTCTGATATATGGGTCTATTATTACCCCATGAAACAGGGCCATTGGTCAAGATCATCAGTGCTCTGTTAGAAAGTCCAACAATACAAGCCTGCAAGCCGAACAGCAACAAAGGATTGATCTTGGCCCCTCAGTTAAGGAGTGGCCAAATTGAATTAGCCTAATTCGTTAGAAGGATAAATTGTTTGGTTAAGATTGAAGTCAGACAAGTTTAGCAAGAGTAGATCTAGTCCATATGTTTGCCAGTAATGTTATACAGTAATGTTATGATATTACGATTTTTTATTTTTTAAAAAAGTATATATATATGTTGAAAAGCGTACAAAATTTGAAATTTATGAATTAAAATACTCATATCAAATTTAAATGCATAGAGGGGCACCCTTTTTTCTGGAAGGGAAGAAAGTAAAGTACCTATATCTGTACGGGCTACATGGACTGATAGGTTTTAAGCACCTTCCGTATCCTCGTGAAGATTTCCGAGATTCTTGGTCCAAATTCTGCACCTAGATGAGTTTGTACTAGTGACTCTTTGCGCAGCAACAGATGATACGATATAAGAATACGCCTGGCACTTGCAACACACTCGCTTTCGCAATCCTGCTCACTTTTCGCCTCAAATGGTGAGTCTGGATCTTCCACTTTCATCATAAACTTCAAGAATGTGTACTTCTTCTTATCCGTCAAGCACGTAGTTGTCTTCCTAGTACATCGGCTTGAAAATTCACCAGAATTCCATTCATCTGGTGAGTTAGGCTCAAAACCCGGCAAACACTTACAGTACTTCAATCCACTATTCTCACTATTACAGCTTCCAAAATCCCCCCAAGCATTATACACACTGCACTTGTCTCGCAGTTCTGACCATATCAAATGCCACTGTCCATTATTATCCCAATTGAAAAGCTGTAGTTCCCCGGAAAAACTCATCACCAACCTCGTAATATTGTCTATTAAAACTGGTGAGATAGTTAAATTCTTACCATAATATGTTATGTTCTTACCATTGCTAGAATTTGATAACAGTGGGGCTATTTTGTATAGCAATTTCTGATCGGAACTGTCGGTGATAATTACAAATAAAATATCAGAAAATTATAATAATTATTGTAAGAGCGAAGGCGCGGGAAATTCACTATCTTTAAGAATATTCAAGCCCTCTGCGGTTAAGAAAAGCCTCACACCGGTGCAGTCTGACTAAGTCGTATGGTTAACCAATACTGCACAATTGGTTGAAGTCAAAACTTTACACATACACCCTTTATTATTTGCCTGATAATCTCACAAATAAGAAACTTGAGCTACCAATAAGAGAGGTGAAAGGCTCAATTTATAAGAGAGGAAACTTGGTGGCAAGTGTCTTAGAGAAGAGGAAACTTAGTGGACAAGATTCTTGGAGAAGAAGAAGACTTGACTTGGTGGTCAAGACTTGGAAGACTTGGAAAAGATGACTTGACTTGGAGGATTCTTGGAGGACACGTATAGGAAGTTGCTTAGAGGATTCTTGGTTGCCAAGAAAATGATTAACTTGGAGGAAAAGAAAGTAAATCAAACCAATAACAAATTATAATATTAAAATATCTGCTAACATTTTTCCACCTATTTTAATATTATAGGTAACAAAAAAGCTAAGATTATTAGGCAAATAAGGAAATTATGCATCATGGTAGGTGTGCTCTGCATTGAACCTCTATTAGTAAAACAATAATATCTACTCCAGAGCCAATAGTATGCTCAACATTGAACTATGATTACTTAAGGGAAATAAATAATTATTGCACACACATAATATTCCAAGTGTTCACATAAGCTTTAAGAGCCAGCACATTATAGCCTTGTGTGATCTCAGGATTCATAAGTATGTTTGAGAATTAGCCCAGATCTCATAGGTAACGGCCCTACTACCACACTCACATAAGTGAATTTTGTCAATGGTGCTCTTGTAACTATGACACCCCACTCAATAAGAGCTACAGAAATTCATTAAGAGTTTTTTAATAACTCAACCTCTACAACGTTACAGGATAAATGCACTTACATCATAGAAATGGGTAAAAAGTAATTGAGTGCATTTCTCACGGCCATCATATGATCGTTTTTCTCATTGAACCTAGTTACAAGATCTCTGGTCCCTGGGTTGAGTATCCTCATACATGGCTCCTGTTATGTTCAATGGGCTTCAACCCCATCCCCCTCGATGTATTCCAAACTCTATCTCTTGCTAAGGCCTTAGTTAATGGATCTGCAAGATTATCACCAGATTTAATATAATCCACATTTATGATGTCATTATTCATAAAAGATCTCACAGTATTGTGTTTTCTTCTGATAGGTCTGGATTTACCGTTATAATAACGGTTGTTAACTCGACCAATTGCTGCGGTGCTATCACAATGAATCAATATAGATGGAATCGGTTTTTCCCAACAAGAGATTTCATTTAACAAATCTTTCAACCAATTTGCTTCTTCACTAGCTGTAGCTAAAGTAATAAACTCAGCCTCCATTGTTGAATTAGCAATAATGATTTGTTTTTTTTTATTTCCAACTTATAGCACCACCTCATGATGTAAATAAGTAACCAATGGTTGATAATGAATCACCTGACAAGATATTGCAACCGATATCACTGTAACCTTCAAGTACTGCAGGATACTTATTATAAAACAAGCCATATTTTATAGTACCCGATAAATATTTCATAATTCGCTTAATGGCTAGCCAGTGATCACTGCCAGGCTTGCTAGTAAACCTGCTAAGTACTCCAACTGCATAGGCAATGTCAAGTCTAGTACAGTCAGTCACATAACGCAAGCTACCAATCATACTAGCATATTCCTTTTGATTAATTATATCCTCATCATTTTCTATAGGAAATAAATGCACATGAGGATCGAAAGGAGTAAGAACATGCTTGCACTTATAAAAATTATATTTTCTCAAAATTTTCTCAACATAATACGACTGATCAAGAAATATACCTTCACAAGTTTTGGTAATTTTCATTCCCAAAATATAATTAGCCTCACCAAGATCTTTCATATCAAAATGGCTACTAAGCATATTTTTAGTTTCCACGATGATATGCAAATTAGAGTCAAATATAAGTAAATCATCTATATAGAGGCTAATAATGACATGCGAATTTTCTTCAGATTTATGGTAGATGCATTTATCACATTCATTCGTTTTATAGTCATTCTCAATCATGCAGGAATCAAATTTCTCATGCCACTGTTTAGGGGCCTGTTTTAAGCCATATAGGGATTTAACTAGCTTGCACACTTTGCTTTCTTGACCGGGTTCTACAAAACCCTCAGGTTGATCCATATAGATTTCTTCACCCAGGTCTTCATTTAAAAAGGCTGTTTTAACATCCATTTGATAAATTTTTAGATCATGAATTGCAGCTACTGCAATTAATAATCTAATGGATGTAACTCTAGTAACCGGAGAAAATGTATCAAAAAACTCAAGATCTGCTTGTTGTTTAAAACCTTTTGCAACAAGCCTTGCTTTAAATATCAATAGTTCCATCCGGTTTAAGTTTTTTTTCTCAAAACCCATTTATAGCCAATAGTTTTACAACCTGGTGGTAAATCTACTAATACCCAAGTTTTATTGGATAATAATGATTTCATCTCATCATTTACAGCCTCGTTCCAAAAAACAGAGTCAGGAGATTTCAAAGCTTCTTGTAAAGTTAATGGAGTTTCCTCCACATTAAAAACATGATAATCAGGGCCAAAATCTTTTTCTAATTTGGCTCTTTTACTCATTCTAAATTAAAAAACTACAGTATCTTGGTTTTGTAAAAGAGGAGTAAAGGGACCGATTTTAGATAAAATATTTTATTGATAATTTTGACCCCCACCATTTTTAGATTTAAAAGGAAATTTTTCTTCATGAAAAATTGCATCACCTGATTTAAAAATTATTTTGTTTTCAATGTCAAAAAATCTATAGGCTGTACTATTTGTTGTATATCCAAGAAAAGCGCAAGTGGCAACTTTCACACATAATTTAGGTCTTTTAGGGTCCACAAGTCTAACAAAAGCTAGACAACCCCAAACCTTCAAATATCTCAAATTTGGCTTATGTGTAAGATAATGTCTCAATGGGACCACATAATTAAATGTGGTGTTATCATTTATAAGAAGCCTACAATTTAAGTGATTCAATTTAGTTAATAGGCTTAAGGGTATATGTGTTATGGACCTAATGTGTAGATACTAGTTGTATAATTTCTATTTCTATGAGGGGCAGAAATAGAAATTAAAACATATTGGTTAAAGTTGGTTTTCATTACCTTTCAGTTTTAAAACTAATAATGGTTAATTTATTGGTTTTCATTACCTTTCAGTTTTAAAACCAATAATGGTTAATTTATTGGTTTTCATTACCTTTCAGTTATGAAAACCGATTACAACCTTTAAAAGGTTATGGTCCCTATTCCTTCCTAAGGTGAAAAAAAAAATAAGAACACTGTTTGTTTTTCTAAATCCTCTCAAGGAGAAACATAAGGCACCAAAGGGGAAAGGATTAGAAGGCAATAACATAGTCAATATCAAAGGTTTTATTGACAATCAGACGCTTCCGTTTAACCGTTCATCGATGGATTCAGGTATGTCGTTTTAGTCTTGTTTTCTTGATGATATACATGGTAGATGATCCGAAACATGAAGTTTCATGTTCTGAAATTTATGTTTACAAGTGGTATCAGAGCGGTTATATCATGTGTATTATCAGAATAGATATGCTTTTATTCATCCTATTTAGTTTCTTGGAATCAGATTCTGTTTTTGTATTTCTGTTTTTCCCTCTGCTGCAAATTCTGTTTTGTTTTCTAGAAATAGAACATACTTCGGATGGGCGGTTCATTTTTCAAATGGTGAACATCATGTATTTATATATATATGTATATAATTGGGATTGCTGCAGATTATATAACATATACGGGGTAAAAAATTTAGAAATCTTTAAATTTAATGTAATTTCATACAACGTCTACGGAAATTTAATTTTCTAATGTTCTAAATATAAGTCAATTCAAACAAGATGTCACAAAAGTGATCTCTCTTGTCTAGATTGTTTTATATGGAATGTTTTGAAATTCATGTCTGTGTATCTCATGCGGGTATTTATCGGTCCAAAGACATGATTAAGACTTGGCAGAATTACACACACATTTTGTGGTGATAAACATGTGCCAATTGTAAAGGAAACCTAATGTGAATAATAAATCCATCAAAAGATAGATTTGTTATTTGACATAACTTATTGTCAATGTTTGATCATTACAACAAGAATACCACTTACAGTTAATATCACTACCCAAAGGCTTAGTATTAATGTTGTGCTAGGTATCTTGAGATGTTGTCATTAAATTAATTTGTTTAGAGATTATCTGTTTTGGTAACTTAATGTGAGTATAATTGTTTATTCCTTTTATTTTCTTTTCGATTCAGCTTTAATGTCGACTACTTCAATCTCTGCCAACATGAACAATGTTCCAATGTTAAATGGAACAAACTTTAAGGACTGGAAAGAGAACATATTGATTGTTCTCGGCTGCATGGACATGGACTTGGCATTAAGGATGCCAAAACCGAATGCTCTCACTACACAAAGTACTCCTGAGGAAACTGTGTACTTTGAAAAGTGGGATCGTTCTAACAGGCTAAGTCTTATGATCATGAAGCATGGGATTCCAGAAGTTTTTCGGGGTGCAATAACAGAGGATGTTACCGTTGCCGGTGAATTTCTTTTAGAAATTCAAAAGCGTTTTGCTAAAAACGATAAGGCTAAAACAAGCACGCTTTTAGCAAGCTTGATTTCAATAAAGTATAAAGGCAAGGGTAATGTTCGCGAGTACATCATGGAAATGTCTCATCTTGCTTCAAAACTTAAGGCACTAAAGCTCGACCTATCTAATGATTTGCTCGTGCATTTAGTTCTCATCTCTCTTCCTGCACAATTTAACCAATTTAAGGTCAGTTATAACTGCCAGAAGGAGAAATGGACTCTCAATGAGCTCATTTCATTTTGTGTGCAAGAGGAAGAGAGATTGAAGCAAGAAAGGACTGAAAGTGCTCATCTAGCAAGCACCTCCAAGCATACGGGCAAAAGAACGCATAAGGGAAAGGAAGTTGCTATTCCTCAGGGTCCGGAACCAAAGAAACAGAAAACGCAGGATGGTTGTTTCTTTTGTGGTAAGCCCGGACACAGAAAGAAGGATTGTGCCAAATACGTCGCCTGGCGTATAAAGAAAGGTCCATTTCATGTTTTGGTCTGTTCTGAAATAAATTTAGCTTCAGTACCAAGAAACACTTGGTGGGTAGATTCTGGTGCTACTACTCACATATGTGTTTCTATGCAGGGTTGCCTGAACTACCGAAAGCCAACTGATGCTGAAAGATACATCTTTGTGGGTGATGGAAAGTCAATAGAAGTGCAGGCAATAGCGCACTTTAGATTATTACTGAAAACTGGTTATTATTTGGATTTATTAGACACTTTTGTTGTACCATCCTTTAGACGGAATTTAATTTCTGTTTCTGTATTGGACAAATTGGGATATTATTGTTCTTTTGGAAATATGAAGTTTAGTATGTCTATTAATTCCAATGTTATTGGTACTGGTTTACTTAATGTGTTTGATAATCTATATTTGCTCGAAACTATTGCATCTTATAATGCAACCTTGCACGTGGAATCACGAGGTACAAAGCGTAAATTAACTAAGGAAAATTCAGCCTCATTATGGCACAAACGCCTAGGTCACATCTCTAAATCTAGAGTTGAGCGCCTTGTGTCTGATGGAATTTTGGACTCTCTTGATTTTTCAGATTTTAATGTCTGTGTTGAGTGTATCAAGGGAAAACAGACCAAAATAAAGAAATATGGTGCCCATAGGACTACAGATGTCTTAGAATTAATTCATACGGACATTTGTGGCCCATTCCCTATGGCGTCTTGGAATGGTCAACAATATTTTATCACATTCATAGACGACTATTCGAGATATGGGTATCTATTTCTTATCCATGAGAAATCACAGTCTTTGGACGTATTCAAAAAATTTAAGGCCGAAGTTGAGTTACAACTCAACAAATGGATTAAAAGTGTCAGGTCTGACCGTGGTGGTGAATACTATGGCAGATATGATGGATCAGGTGAACAACGTCCAGGACCGTTTGCAAAATACCTGGAGGAATGTGGAATCGTCCCACAATACACCATGCCAGGATCACCTAGCATGAATGGTGTATCTGAGAGACGAAACCGGACTCTTAAGGATATGGTAAGAAGTATGATCAGTCATTCTACTTTACCAGAGTCCCTCTGGGGTGAGGCTCTAAAGACAGCAACTTATATCTTAAATCGGGTGCCAACTAAAGCAGCTGCAAAAACACCTTATGAGCTTTGGGTTGGGCGAAAACCTAGTCTAAAACATTTGCATGTGTGGGGGTGTCCTGCTGAGGCGAGGCCTTATAAACCACATGAACGAAAATTGGACTCTAAAACCATTAGCAGCTACTTTATTGGCTATGCCGAACGATCACGGGGTTACAAGTTTTATGATCCCACAAATAGGTCAATATTTGAGACGGGAATTGCAACATTTTTTGAGGATGTTGAGTTTGGGGGGAGAAATCCAGTTAGAGACATTGTCTTTGAGGAGGAAGTAGGAGTAATCCCACTTCCTACTACTACTTTTGACCAATCACAGGTTCCTATACCTGTCATTGCTCGAGAAGTAATTTCGAATCCTCAACCAGACAATGTTGTTCAAGATAATATAGTTCAAACCCCCATTCAAGATGAGGTAATTGTTCCTGAGGAACAAACTCTACAACCTCAACCTCAAGAATCTGTGCTATTAAGGCGATCCACCAGAGAAAGGAGATTTGTATTTTCAGATGATTATATTGTATATCTCCAGGAACATGAGGTAGAAAATGGAATGTCGAAAGATGATCCAATCAACTTTCGTCAAGCCATGGAAAGTTCCAACTCTCATAAGTGGATAGAAGCCATGAATGAAGAATATAAGTCTATGCAAGACAATAAAGTTTGGGAACTTGTCTCATTACCAGTTGGTGCGAAGCCCGTAGGTTGTAAATGGATATTTAAAACCAAAAGGGATTCAAATGGTAATGTGGAGAGGTATAAGGCATGTCTTGTAGCCAAAGGCTTTACTCAAAAAGAAGGAATTGACTTTAAAGAAACTTTCTCTCCAGTTTCTTCGAAAGATTCTTTTAGGACAATTATGGCGCTTGTTGCATATTTTGATCTTGAGTTGCATCAGATGGATGTCAAAACAGCTTTTCTTAATGGTGACATTAAAGAAACAATTTATATGGTGCAGCCAGAAAACTTTGTGTCAGGAGACCCAAAGAATATGGTTTGCAAATTGACTAAATCCATCTATGGACTCAAACAAGCTTCTCGTCAGTGGTACTTTTCATCAAATTCTCACTTCGTATGGTTTTGAAACTAATGTTGTTGATGAATGTGTGTATCACAAGTTCAGTGGGAGTAAACACATATTTTTGGTTTTATATGTTGACGACATATTGCTTGCCACAAACGATATAAACTTATTGCATGACACCAAGAGATTTCTATCTAAGAATTTTGAAATGAAAGATCTTGGTGATGCTTCCTTTGTATTAGGAATCGAAATACTTCGAGATCGTTCTCGGGGTATTCTGGGATTATCACAAAGGAGCTATATCGAAAAAATACTCATTAGATTTGGCATGCAAAATTGTAAATCAGGTGAAACCCCGGTTGCTAAGGGAGACAAGTTTAGTCTCAGCCAATGCCCGAAGAACAGTCTTGAAATTCAAGAAATGCAGAAGATTCCTTATGCCTCAGCTGTAGGGAGTCTAATGTATGCTCAAGTATGTACGTGTCCGGATATTGCGTTTATAGTTGGCATGTTAGGCAGATATTTAAGTAATCCTGGCATGGATCATTGGAAAGCAGTCAAGCGTGTTATGCGATATTTACAAAGAACAAAGGAATATATGCTCACATATAGGAGATCGGATAAGTTAGAGGTCATTGGATATTCCGACTCCGATTTTGCTGGATGCCAAGACAGTAGGAAATCCACATCAGGCTATATTTATCTGTTAGCTGGCGGAGCAATTTCTTGGAGGTCTGCAAAGCAGACGCTCATAGCTTCATCCACCATGGTTGCAGAGTTTGTAGCATGTTATGAGGCATCAAACCAAGGGATATGGCTGCGGAATTTTGTCACTGGGTTGCGTATTTTGGAAGGCACTGAAAGACCACTTAAGATATATTGTGACAATAAGTCTGCAGTTTTATATTCCAATAACAACAGGAGCTCGACAAAATCAAAGCATATTGATATCAAGTTCCTAGTTGTAAAAGAAAGAGTGCAGAGTGGACAGATTTCCATAGAGCACATTGGGACAAACTCCATGATAGCGGATCCACTTACGAAGAAACTACCACCCAAGGTCTTTCATGAGCACACTGCTCATATGGGTGTTGTTCTATTTGAGAACATTCTGGTTTAGTGGGAGTTTGTATTTATATTACTGCTTTATGTCAGCCTTGAGTTTTATTTATGTAATTTGATTAATTTCTGCAGAAATGAAGTATTCAGTTTATTACGCTCTGTTACGTATTGTGAAGTATTGATCTCAATAAAGTTAAGTAGGACCAGTTGGACATAGGCATGTATGGATCACATCACATGTAATTTCCATGCTACGCATCTATGATTGATCTATGTCATTTAGCTATATTTGTATACGTGACCATTGGTGGGTCGAGTTACGATTGATGTAACGAAGACCGCTTTGATCCTATATTAATATAGTTAATGGACAAGATTGTTTGGATACCCTCAAGTTATGATAACAAATTTCTGAGCTCACTAAAGTTAAGCACATTTTTCAAGATACATATGTGGTCCAGTGGGAGATTGTTAGATAATGTCTCAATGGGACCACATAATTAAATGTGGTGTTATCATTTATAAGAAGCCTACAATTTAAGTGATTCAATTTAGTTAATAGGCTTAAGGGTATATGTGTTATGGACCTAATGTGTAGATACTAGTTGTATAATTTCTATTTCTATGAGGAGCAGAAATAGAAATTAAAACATATTGGTTAAAGTTGGTTTTCATTACCTTTCAGTTTTAAAACCAATAATGGTTAATTTATTGATTTTCATTACCTTTCAGTTTTAAAACCAATAATGGTTAATTTATTGGTTTTCATTACCTTTCAGTTATGAAAACCAATTACAACCTTTAAAAGGTTATGGTCCCTATTCCTTCCTAAGGTGAAAAAAAAAATAAGAACACTGTTTGTTTTTCTAAATCCTCTCAAGGAGAAACATAAGGCACCAAAGGGGAAAGGATTAGAAGGCAATAACATAGTCAATATCAAAGGTTTTATTGACAATCAGACGCTTCCGTTTAACCGTTCATCGATGGATTCAGGTATGTCGTTTTAGTCTTGTTTTCTTGATGATATACATGGTAGATGATCCGAAACATGAAGTTTCATGTTCTGAAATTTATGTTTACATTATGCCCTTTCCAGAACTCAAAATGTGTAACTTTTGTTTTTTTTATGTGGCACTCTATTCATAACATAACATGCAGTTAAAATTGCTTCTTTCCACAAATTTAAAGGAGCACCTGCTTCAATTAGTATAGCATTTGTTAAATCAGTTAAAATTCTATTTTTCCTTTCTGCTACACTATTGGATGCAGGTGAATATGGTAGAGTAGGTTCATGGATTATTCCCAAAGACTGAGCAAACGAGTTGAATCCAAAAGATTCATACTCCCGGCCTCTATCACTTCTATATTTTTTAATCTTTTTACTAAATTGATTTTCAACTTCAAGGAGGAATTCTTTGAATTTTTCAAAAGTATCACTTTTATTTTTCAACAAGTATACATAAGTGTATTTTGGAAAATCATCAATAAAAGTGATAAAATATCTATTTCCACCACGTGTTAAAATTCCTTCAAATTCACATAAATCAGTGTGAATTAATTCTAACAATTCAGTATTTCTCACCACACTTTTATGAGGCCTTTTAGTTATTTTTGCTTGACTGCAAACTTCACATTTCTCAAACTTATTTGTTAGTTTGGGAATTAATCCTAAACTACTCATGACTCCCACATATCGGCTATTAATATGACACAGACGAGCATGCCAAAAATTCATAGAAGACAGCATGTAAACAGAAACATGTGCTTTCTTATTTTCAACATTTAATTTAAACATTCTATCACAGGCATACCCTTTCCCCACAAATATGTCTTTTTTAGTGATTACATATTTGTCAGATTCAATAGTTTGCTTGAAACCAGCTTTGTTGAGCAAATAACTCGACATCAAATTTTTCTCATGGACGATGTGTACAACACATCTTTTAAAACAAACGCACGTCCAGAGGTAAAATTCAGCTCAACATCCCCACACCCGAGCACCTTGGTTAAACTGGAGTCACCAAGCATAACAGTCCTCTCCTCATTAAAATGAGTGAAATCTTTGAACTAATCTTTTATCATAGCAGACATGCCTATTGGCACCAGAGTTTACCCACCACCCTTCGACAGATTGAACCATAAAAATATCTGTAATCATAGTCACAAATGATTCCTCGGTAACATTAGCCTGTGGTCGAGACTGTTGTTTTCGAAATTTGAAAGTTCGAGCAATATGCCCACTTTTGCCACACACAAAACATGTCACATTTGTCAGATCTTGTGAAGGGGGTTCTTGGTTCCATTTCTTTTGCCTCGGGTAATTTTTATTTTGTGGTCTTCTAGTATTTTTCTAGATTTTCTTAACTGGTTTCAAGTGACTATTTTTATGAAATCGACCTTTAGGTAAAGTATTTCCAAAAGTTAAATTTACCTTTGTAATGGAATGCTCTTGTGTCATAAGCGCATCTTGTCCTCGTGCTTCCTCCTCCACCCGAATCCTTGTGATTAGAGTCTCCAAGGACGTCGCTTTTTGCTTGTGACGCATTGACTTCTGGAACTCCGTCCAAGATGATGGTAATTTGTCAACAATACCTGCTACAACAAGATTGTTTTCAATTTTGATGCCTTCGTATCTAACTTCAGCCACTAACATCTGAAAATCTTGAACTTGTTCCACCATTGATTTTCCATCTATCATTTGATAGCAGAAAAAACAGCTTGCATCATATTTTTTAGCGCCTGCCTCTTCAGTGTTATATTTATTCTGCAAGGCTTTCCAAATTTTCTTGGCAGTGGTGTAAGTAGTATCATAATAATCATAAAATTGATCTGAAAGACAATTCAAAAGATAATATCGACATTTATACTCATCTGTGTTGTATTTCTCGATTTTTTCAATATGAGCAGCATACTCCTCGTCGGTCATCTCTTCAGTGGGGACTTTGTTCGGATTTTTCTCCGTCAGGATATAGGCCACCTTGAGGAGACTGAGGTAGAAAAGCACCTTGCCTTTCTATCTCTTGAAATGGGCTTCCTTGAACCGGAAGGGCTTGTTGAGATCGCCGATATTCTCGTTGGGCTTCTCCAGTACTGGCTCCATGAATTTTTACTATTTGAATCTCCTTAAAATTCTTAGTAATAATTACAAATAAAACACCAGAAAATACAAATAATAAAAATTACAATAACTATTGTAAGGGCTGAGGCGCGAAAAATTCACTTTTTTTAAGGAGATTCAAGCCCTCTGAGGTTAGGCAAAACCTTACACCAGTACAACAGAAAAAACCTTGACTTGTCCCCCCCAGGATACAATAGCCCGACTAAGTCGTATGGTTAACCAATACTGCACAATTGGTTGAATCCAAAGCTTTACACATACACCCTTTTTTATTTGCCTGATAATCTCACAAATAAGAAACTTGAGCTACCAATAAGAAAGGTGAAAGGCTCAATTTATAGGAGAGGAAACTTGGTGGCAAGTGTCTTGGAGAAGAGGAAACTTAGTGGACAAGATTCTTGGAGGAGAAGAAGACTTGACTTGGTGGTCAAGACTTGGAAGACTTGGAGAAGAAGACTTGACTTGGAGGATTCTTGGAGGAAAAGTATAGGAAGTTGCTTAGAGGATTCTTGGTTACCAAGAAAAGGATTAACTTGGAGGAAAATAAAACAAATCAAACCAATAACACATTATAATATTAAAATATCTACTAACAGGAACTATCAAAGATACCAGACCCTCCACTTCTCCAGTACATCTCGCTTCTTTTCCAAGTGACGTAATTATTTGATTGATCTTTCCTGAAAGTAAAGTTTCTGTTTGTCGGGTCGTTGACCCTTTCCATGAAGTCAATTTTAGATTATCGCCCTTCATCATACCGGGAAGGAAGGTATTAGTTGGATGATGAAAACTCTACCATAGTACTTTTCCCGATAGATCATCGCTCAAAACCAAGTTCCCAGAGTCTAAGAGCTTTACCGTTGTCCTATTGGACGAAGATGGTAAGCTTGTAAGACCTGTAGTGAAATTAATGGAATTTCCATCCATGACCTTGAGGTTGAGGTTGCCATCATCTTCAATGGTGAAAACGTCAATTGGCAACCCACACAATCGTCTGTGGGTTCAATATGTAATACCATATTCCTATGTATCTGGTTGTTGGAGAATAATTTCGGCAAAATTAATTAATAGCGAATAATAAATAAAATAAAATAAACTTCCAACTTTTTGAAGATCAAACTATTGAATGAAGTTGTGATTGAGGCCTGTGTATGAACACTGTGTCTTTAAGACAGAATAACGCCCTCTCCACTGATGCTCGAGATTAATAGACGTTTTGTCTCCAAGATACAACAATCACCACACATAGAATTTGCACTAACTCTATGTGTACAGCGAACCAGAGTATGTGTTTTACACTCTCTCAAACTTAAACTCTAAAAAAAGTGAACTAGAGTATGTGTTTTATACTCTCTCAAACCTAGACTCTAAAAAATATAAAAATGCAGAATGAACAAAGGAGGAAGAAACTAGAAGTTTGAATTTTCTTTTATTGATTTGATCCCAAAACCCGAATGGAGAGCTGCCTTAATATAGGCAATGGAAAAACCTTTTCGGAAGAGACCCAAAACCCGGACGAAGGACTGCTTAATATAGGCAATGGTGATTTGATCCCAAAACTCAGATGGAGAACTGCCTTAAAATAGGCAATGGAAAAACCTTTTCGGAACCCGGATGGAGGGCTACCTTAATGTAGGCAATGGAAAAACCTTTTCGGAAGAGACATGTCTGCAAGCAAAAAATTGAAAATATCTTCAAATAATTTTGGCCCAAGAAAATAGTAACAGGCTGATCCAACCCAACTCACACTTTGGGTGTCCTTTGGGCCCATGCCTAAGGTTCTATCTAGGACCTTATATCTTCTTCAAAATTTTCCTAACTTTCCTATGTGGGACAAGAACACTCAATACCATTTTGAGAATTTTTTACCAACATGACTAATGTTCAATGAACCTCACTTTGGAGCCAATTTTCCATTCACCTATAAATAGTTTTGACTCACTAATTTCATAGTATTGTTCACCGCATGGCAACGAACACATTGCTACTCAGACCCTCCAAAACCGACTTACGGGTCCTACAAAATTATTAGCATAAAGTTTTCGAAAAATCAATATTTAAACCATTTTTTCCAACACTGGCTACGTAGCCTGATTCTCCCATAGTGGAAAAGAAACCAAGTTGGAATTTGTTGCCAGCTGAGATGAGAGTTTCGCCATAGATATCTCGAATTGGATAGCCTGTTGTTATAGTATCCTTTGCAGTTGTAGCTGCAGCTGCAAGACAAAATATTAAAGGACCCAACAACAACAATATGCCAAAGATGATGAAAATGGCAGATAGTGGTGTAAAATTTGAATGAAAATTATAGGAAAATATCATGGCGGCAGCGGTGGCAGTGGTGGTGGTGATGGTGGTGTATGCTCCGTTTTCCTTCATTACAGGACGCATGGTGGCGGCCATTGTATAGCTACAGGTTTGCTGTTAAGATCTGCATATAGTTTCCTATCTATTGAACTATCCTTGGACACAAGAGGTGAGATATTTTAAGTATATTAACTAAGATTGAGTGATTTAGACAATTTGGAATAATTTAACAATGAGGATGGCATTAGCGGTTGATTCTTCCCAGTAGTAGTAGGGGCACGTGATTTGACTATCCCAAAACCACGCCGTTTTCGAGCAAAAAAACAAATATTTCTTTCGTCCCAAAATAGTAGTCTCTTTTGAGAAATTTACTTTTTTTTGATAGTATAATTATCACATTTTTAAAATATTAATTTTTTCAAATTACCCTGTGATAGTACATTTTTTGGGGAATATCAATTATCATAATTGTATTTTTTGTATTGTTAATGAATTTAAAAGAAGGGCACAACAGGAAATTTATATTATTTTAGTTCTTAATTTTTGAAAAGGGACTAATATTTTGAGATAATAAAAAACGGAATAAGAAACTAATATTTTGAGACAGATAGAGTAAATAAAATAAAATCTTCTTTTCCCTTCCCTTTTGTCTCTTTATGTTTGGTTCAAAAGTATTAAGTGGATATCATCAAAATATTTATTTCTATATTTGAAAATAACGATAAATACATTATAAATAAAATTATTTTTCAAAATTTTAAGAAATAATCTACATAATCATCATTTCATTCCATCTCATTCCAGTGAATTAAATAGAGTATAACATCTTCAAATTTCTAAACTTCATCCATTAAAAAAAAAAAAAAAAAAAAACAATACAAAACAAAACAAAAAATTGAAATCAAACCAAAACAAGGACGGTTGATTGCAATGCTAATTTTAAGAATTACCTTTTGAATTTGGAGAATATTCACAAGGTAGGAATACGAAGGGACATCAATATAGTCACCCCTGTAATCTCGAACTACTCTGCAAACCTTGACTCCCTTGAAAGATTCTAGATCTTGCATTGAATTACTCTCTGGCAGTTTGAGTTTGATATTACATTCTCGTCCATGATCTTCGTTGCCATTTTCTAGGGCTTCTGATGCGTTTCCATCTTTGTCGTCCTAGTAGTATGGATCGAGACTCGGCAATCAAATTGAAATTAGAATGGGGGTATGCGTTTTTGTTGGGTGGCAATGGAGTAGGGTTGCGATCGTTGAAAACGGTATGTCACATTTTTTTTAATTTTTTAATTTTTAAATGATGACATCATTTTGAGACACTGTATACATCCATTATTTGCACTATTAAATAAAAATTAAAGCATATTTGGTACTATTTATGTTTATATTTTTTTATTAATTTTTACAAAAAAAATAAATGACGAAAGAATAAAAATTGTGTTAAATTTTTGTTTTTGGAGAATTGTAAAAAATGAAGGGGAATTTCATCCATTCCTCTGTTTCAACTACAACAATATTATCACCCCATTGCTCATTAGTACAACCAGTCCCAACATTTGAAGGGCTGATTACCTCCCACAACCGACACACCGACCAACCACCACCCCGTCAGCAGCAGGAATAACTTCTGTTAAAAATAGAAGATACCACTCAAAATGGGAATTTCATTTATCAAACACAAGAACATTGTTTGAAGGGATCTTAAATATTAAAAAACTAAAAGTGAAATATTAAAATTTTTTAAAAAATATTAAAATTTTACACAACACGATGAATTTGAGTTCAATACTGTGTGAGTCCCACATCATCATGTAAATATTGTGTACTATGGGGTGGGTCTCATATGATATAAATCATATACCCATATAAATATTGAAGTAAATTACATTTATCTCTCTTGAGGTTTCTAGCAAATACAGAAACGTTTCCTGTGATTTCAATAATTACATAAACTTTTCCTATTTTTGCTAACAATATCAAGATTCCTCTATGCCGTTAATTTTGCACAAATTGCATTAATTGACTATCCAAAATGACATATTACCCCTTTGAATTGAGCAAAAAGATAAAAACTATCAAATCAACCAATAAACTATCCAAATAAAAAATTTCACTCATCTCTTCTGAGGTTTTGGTACTAGCATGAAAAACCTAAGTGATTCATGAGTAGATCAAGAACTAATTGTACCAATTCCCAAACAACAAAACTTACCAATCTAAATCATCAAGCATGTACGAATGTGATTTACATTGTTGTTTCCGAAACAATAAATCGATACAAATGATTTTTATGTGGAAAAATCACAATTGGAAAACCTCCAATTGTGATAAAATAAAACCATGGATGAAATGCCACAAATCAATCCACTACTGAAAAAAGAAAGATTACAAAGATACCAAACAAATTACCCAAACGCTTCCAATTTGTCTTCGAATCTTCTATATATCTTTTACCCCAACTTTCGTCTTGGAATTGATTAGACTGACGTTGAATCCATAACATCCATTGTCGAACCAACGACTGCACACAACATCAAACTCATTTGATTACTCTGTGCTTAAATCTTCGGATTCCACTAAACAAGAATACTCTTAAAGAAGATCAACCAAACTCCTTGATGTGTGCTTATAAGAACATGAGTTCAAAATTCAATCAAACATCAAAGAAAACCAGAAAAATATCTCCAAAAGAAAACCCTAAAACCCTTAAAGAAGATCTAGAAAACGTAACCCTAGATTTGGAGCAACTTGAGGTTATATAGAATCTGAAATCACGAGATCCGCTCAGCGTAGAAATAGACACTCGAGTGGGGACTCTATATTGCGTGTTCCACACCAGGGTTCATGCTCGAGCGTAAGATCCCATGCTCGAGCGTAAAAACATACCACTCAGTATATTTTGCAGATAAGCCAAAATACTGTGATGGTGGAATCTCCACTCGAGCGCCACGTTCTTTGCTCAAGCGGGAAGACAAAAATCAAAGGAAAATTACAACTCAATAAACCCCCAGTTTGTCCACGGAATTTGACAACAAGTAGGGTCCTAACAATCTCTCCCTTTGTCAATCCCGGACAAAACTTTTCTAACAATTTTCCTAACAAACACACCCACTAAACACACTAACTAACACAATCAACAACCTGGACTTTAACAAAAAAAAAAAAAACAAAACAAAACAAAACAAAACAAAACCACTACAAAACCACAAGAGCTGAAGACGAATATGAAACACTTAATCCTTGAACAATCCACTTATGGAAACAACCATACAAACCAAAACTATGGAACCGAATAAATAACCAAATATATATTTAAACAGAATTCAAATATATATCTAAACAAATGTCAAAAGTATCCGAAATCCATGTATCAAAAATATCTCAATATCCATGCCCAAAACCCAACACATCTCCAAAAATACTCCCCCTTTTTGTTCGGGAGGAACATAAGTGAAAACAGAAGTGAAAAAAAAAAAAAAATTTGTGCAAAGAGTATACTAGCCAAGAAAACAGATATCACGGAGCTGGTGGCTGTGGAGGTGGCTACATCTGAAAGAGGGACAGGATCTGGGAAAGATGAACAGAGGACTGAGCTACTGACCCCTCAATGCACCTGGATGAGGCATCCAAAGCTGTGGGCCAAGCATTGGCGGTAGTCTCAAGATCAGTAAGCCGAGCCTCGAAGATATCTATCTGGCTCTCCAGGTGATCAAAATGTGAAACCATGGACTGCTTGAACTAACACAGCTGGCCTCGGATAGTACGAATCGGAGGAAACTACTCCCCCTCACTAGTAGCCTCACCTGCAGCAGCAGCACCATACTCGGCCTCCTCGACCACAGCAGCATCCCCTACACTTGCACTAGAACTACCGACTCCAAAAAGGACCCCCCTGACATAAGACTAACTCTAAGAGACAGTCTTTTTGGTGAAAGGCTGGGAAGGAGAAGCAAAGTCATCCTCATCAAAAGAGGGAACCTCAAATTTGGCGAGAAGCCGTTAATGAGGCAACCATAAAGAAGACCAAGGTTATTTTGCTCAAAGGAAGCGACCATTTTTTGAATGATCAAGGTGGCAAGGTCGATAGAACAGTGATGAGCAATGCAATAAAGGACAAAACTTTGTTCCTGATTTATTTCGGAGCTGTGGGTGGTCAGAATGATGTTGGCACAAACAATGAGATTGAGTAAACAAAACAGGGAAAGGAGCTCATTTTGTTTGATTAAAGAGCCCAGGAGCCACGAACGAGATGTACCACATAAAGCAGTGGCTACCTCTTTGAAATCACAGGTGGGTCGAACAGGGAAATGATAGTAAATAGGAAAGACTTTACCAATACCTAATAGCTCACGAATAAGGTCAGGGTAATTATGATAGACTAAGACTTGACCCAAGTCTTGAACGAAGGACCAACATCATTAATTCCCTCCATATTACAGTAAAATTCCCGCACCCAATCAAGATTTTGACGGCCCGAGAAGGAAAGAACCAAATCCCCACCCAAGGATCAAACAAAGGGCGAATGTGGATGGACTCAAAAGCGTTTGGCTGGACATTGCGTTCAAGATGAACAGTCCTAGAGGGGTAGGACTCTCTAAACAACTTTATTTTTTTAGCCGAGACAGTTGACTTCTTACATTTAGAAATGGACATGACTAAACCAAGGATTACCCAAAGGAAACAACCACAAATCCCCCAACCCAAGACAAGAATCAAAACCAAAAACACACAAACAAACCATTAATAGCAAAGTCAAATCTGTCAGAATTAAATAGCTAAGAGCAGCATGAAAATCAATATGACCATCCCTTAATGAGATCACAATATATCAGAATGCAGAATAGAACTGCCAATGAGAACATAGTGTCTATAACGAAATAGCCAAATATATATAATGAATAAACACTGGAACATAAGGCAGTGATTATATCAAATACACAACTCAATATCCTATCATGAAAGCACACACAACCACAAATTCAAGAGAATGATAAACGATAATCACATTGCATACCCAAAAAAAATACCCAAACCAACGGACCATAAACAGGAGTAATCATGACACACATGCTAGAACAGTACTCATGAGTATGGATGATGAAGATGAGAAAGAACAAAGACAACCACAAACAAAGAAAGAAAATAAAGCGGCAAGAAGATAGAATCATACCTGAGATGCCAATGGAGTAAGAGAAACAAGGAACTGAGAGGAGCACACTAATCAAAAACCCAAGGAGGGACAATCATAGAGTCGCCAAAGGAACCCTAGGAGAAAGAGAGATAGAATTTGGGGAAAAAATAGACTGAAGAGTCAAGGATTGGGCTTTTAAATCAAACTAGTTAGCTCGAGTGAGAGTTTGGACGCTCGAGCGCGCGCCTGAACACGCGTGGCTACGCTCGAGCAAGGAATCATATGCTCGAGCGCCAAAATAATCGCTCAGAAGTTTGAAAAACTCAGCAAAAATGCTGGAGGGATGAAATATTCGCTCGAGCGGGGACAAAAAAACACCAATGACCAAAACACCTTTCCTGAGCAAATAAAACCAACTTGTACTCGGAAGTGTGACCTGAAACAAAATAGAGGTGAACATAACAACAAGCATGTGACACTAAGATGGGATAATCCACAAATCATGAAGCCTGCAAACGAGCAAAGTTTGACATTATGAACCACAAAATCATAAGCAAATTAGATAAAATTTAATCAGTGATCATAAGCTATATAAGAATGCACGACTCAAAAGTAAACATGAGAGCTCACATAAAGAATGTGTGTGTGCAATCCTTAAGAAGCCATAGAGCTAGAGTTAATCCTCGTAGTGATCGGATGGCTGGACCTCCGGCAAGAGTAACGAAACATCACAGAGAAAAGTCAAACCACTAGGAATCAAGGGGTATTTGTTGAGTAAACATAGAGGCTCCCCCCTCAATCAATGAGTCCCCTTTTTTTTATATGTTGTGACTTTTTTTTTCTATGGGCACTCACTGGTGGCTTGCACGCTCAAGAGGATGGAGACCAAACCAGAGAAACATGAAATCAGAAAGGATGGCCTGGTTGGTGCCTCTGAGGTAGTCTTTTCCTAATGCCTAGACTTCAATGAACTAAGGGAAGAACCGTGAAAGTGAAAGACGATGGTAGATGATTAAGAGACTCAATATCACCCATGATATACCAGTATAGGTCAATTCCTCCAATAATGTAAAAGATACACTGTTAGTGGTCCATAGAGAACTTTGATCACTTGTGCAGAAACCCCTGCAATAGTTTATCTCAAAAATGTGTACAGAATGAGATCATGAAGTCAATGAGTATAGGCATTCAGAATGAGCTATGAACAAAGAAAAATGAAATCTAGTAAGCAGCATGAGAGGTGTTCATGTGAGTCTAAATGCAGGGATGACAGGAATCAATGAGAATAAGATTATAGTACCCAAGTACACAAAAACAATTACTCACGCCCTCTCAAGTAACAGGTAACACCCTAGTAACTGAGCATTACACCCAAGGTCTTTCTAAGGAACTCGAACCTAAGAAGATCAAGGGGTTTGTAAAAATATCAGCTTTTTGATGCTCAGTGGGTACATGTTCAAGAACAACAAGGCCTTTTCCACTAACTCTCGGATAAAATGATGATGAATGTCAATGTGTTTGGTGCGAAAGTGTTGGATAGGATTTTTAGAAATGTTAATGGAACTTGTGTTATCACATAAAAGAGTGAGAGTGTTCTGGTCAATTCCATAATCATGAAGCATTTGCTTCATCCACAGCATTTGTGTACAGCAACTCCCTGCAATAATGTATTCAGCCTCATCTGTCAAAAGAGAAATGGCATTTTGCTTTTTGCTATGCCAGGAAACCAAATTATTCCCAAGGTAAAAACACCCCCCCAAATGTGCTCTTACAATCATTAGCACACCCTGCTCAGTCGGCATCAGAAAAACCAGTGATTTCAGTTGTAGTGTCGGTCGAGAACCAAATCCCATGACCCAATGTCCCATTCACATACTTAATGATGCGTTTGACAGTAATCAGATGAGACTTTTTAGGACAGGCTTGGTAACGGGCACAAACACCTACACTAAATGCAATGTCAGGACGACTGGCTGTGAGGTACAAGAGACTCCATATCATACTCCTATAAAAGGTAGGATCAACATCAATACCAGAGAAATCTTTAGAAAGGTGAAGACTGGTACTCATGAGAGTGCGTGCACATTTGGTCGACTTAAGACCGAACTTTGACACAAGGTTTTTGGCATACTTAGTTTGAGAAACAAACATACCCGAAGGAGACTATTTAATTTGAAGACCTAAGAAATAAGACAACTCTCCCATCATGCTCATCTCAAACTCATGTGTCATGCAATCCGAAAGTATTTAACAATATGATCAATAGTGGATTCAAACACAATATCATCAACATAAATCTGTGCAACAAGTATGTGAGACTTAGCATGTTTCACAATTAAAGTCTTGTCCACATTACCCCTTTGAAAATCATTATCAAGAAGAAAGGTAGTAAATCTATCATACCAAGCTCGAGGGGCTTGTTTCAACCCATACAAAGCCTTGTCTAACTTGTAAACATGGTTTGGACATTTAGGGTCGTCAAACCCTTTTGGTTGCTCAACATAAGCCTCTTCTTTTAAGTACCCATTCAGAAAGGCACTTTTTACATCCATTTGAAACAGTTTGAAACCAAGAAAGCATGCAACACCAAGTAAAATACGAATAGATTCGAGATGTGCAAACTGGGGCAAACGTCTCATCATAGTCAACACCATCTACTTGTGTATATCCTTAAGCAACCAACCTAGCTTTATTTCTAACCACAATACCATTCTCATCAGATTTATTCTTAAAGATTCACTTGGTACCTATCACATTCATGTCTCTAGGTCTGGGAACAAGAATCCAAACATTGTTACGTTCAAATTGACCTAATTTTTCATGCATAGCATTGACCCAACTATCATCTAGTAAGGCATCTTTTATATTCTTAGGTTCAATTAATAAAACATAACACATATGAGATACCTCCTCCCGAATTTGTCTTCAGGTTTTCATTCGATCCGAGACATTTCCAATCACCTATTGAGTTGGATGATTCAGTTTCACACTTGCTGATGGTTTAAACTTTGGACTTGTGGTGACAGAAGCATCAGAAATGGTGTCCCTTTGTGCACTCTTTGGAGTTTAACTTACCTGAGAAGTTGGTACTGTCTCAACTTCTTGTGCTTGGACCTTAGTTTTTTTTTTTGACTTTATGGTTCAGTATCCAAGATTGGAGACTCACCATTTTCTTCCTCATTTATTGCCGAAGTAGGAGAACCTGTGTCATCTATAACCACATTGATCGATTCCATTAAAGATAAAGTTTGCAGGTTATAGACACGAAAAGCTCTACTAGTGGTTGAATACCTTAGAAAAATACCTTCATCACTTCGGAAGTCAAATTTTTCCAAAGGTTCTCTATCTTTGAAAATGTAACATTTACTCCCAAAAGTTTTGAAGTATTTTACATTAGGTTTCAATCCCTTCCACAATTCATATGGAGTTGTAAAGTGTCAGGCCTTAAATACACACGATTTATGACATAAACAGCAGTATTTAAGGCTTCAGCCCAAAACTTTGGAGGAACTTTCTTACTAAAAGCATGACTTTAGCCATCTCTTGAACAACTCTGTTCTTCCTCTCAACAACTCCATTTTGTTGTGGAGTAATCGGGGCAAAAAATTCATACTTAATTCCATGCATATCACAAAAATCCGAAAACGAGCTATTTTCAAACTCACGACCATGATCAGTTCAGATTCTTATGATATGCCCAATAGAAACACCCTGTTTATTTTGGATTTTAAGGATTAAGGCCTGGAAAGTATCAAACATATCAGATTTTTCTCTTAAAAAATTTACCCATGAAAAACGAGTAAAATCATCAACGGTTAAAAAAAATGTATCTTTTACCTCCAATGCTTTCAATGCGAGTGGGTCCCATAAGATCCATATGAACCAATTCAAGAGAACGTTTGGTTGTAAAGCTGTTCACCTTTTTATGAGGGGCACGGGTTTGCTTCCCAAGTTGACATGGTCCACACACATGGTTCAGATTCTTACCCAGTTTAGGTACTCCTCTCACAAGCTCCTTGTTGGCTATCTTAGTTAGGTCTTTGAAATTCATGTGACCTAACCTTTGATGCCACAGATCAATGTTACTTATGATGGCTGAGTGGTAAGTGAGATCATTAGTAGTAACAATCCTGTAACAGTTATCAGATGTGCGAACCCTATGCATGACAGTATTTCCCTTTTTATCTAAAATTTCACATTTATTTTTTGAAAATAATACTTCATGGTGGGAATCACACGTTTGACTGATGCTTAAAAGATTTGATTTAAGGCCATCAACAAGTAATGCATTTTCGAGCATGGGAAGACTAGCCACACTTATAGAGCCCTTACCAATGACTCTAGAAATGCCACCATCTCCAAAGGTAACAATTCTTCCTTTATATTTTTCAAGTCACTTGACATGTGACGAGAGCACCCACTATCAAGGTACCACATGTGTGAGTCACATGCTTTTAGAGCAGTGTGAACAAAAAAACAAGTCAAGTCATCCTTTCTCACCCATATCTTTTTGGTCTTAACCAAATCAGGACTGGCGGTCTTGGTAAATGTCTTAGTGTTATGAACACCCTCATGAATCTTGGTATTCCACCTAGACATGTAAGGTTGTCTCCTAATGAAAAAAGTAGTAGAATTTCTACCATTTTGAGACATCTTACCAAACAACTCAAAGCAATAAGGAAGAATGTGGCCATACCTACCACAATGATGACAAACAAAAACAGGTTTTACCTCCTTTTAGTTGATCTTACCCCTGTTAGGCAGATGAAGAGAGGGATCACCCTGGTGCACCTTCAGCTTTCCCTTTGCTTGAGTCTTCAGGTCATGTGATGTAGAGGCCTATTCCTTATGAGCTGTCGCATTACCATAGCCTAGCCCACTTTTGTCACAACCCATCTATTGAGACCCAAGGATGTCTTGTAATGACTTGGAACCTTTGTTCCACATGGCAATTGTGGCTCTAGTATCTCTGAGTTTTTCATCTTTTTGACCAACCATCTCTTCCAATGTAGCTTGTGACATCTCAAGGCTTTCAATCTTCTCTTCATATATAGCATATATTTTCAGAAGTTCATTTCTTTCGGTCTCACAAGATAGAAGTTTCCTACAAAGGTCTTGCCTGTCATTAGAGATCTTGATGACATTCTGCTTGGCTGTTACAATTTCTCCTCTTAGCTTGACATTCTCGCTTTCACATGCTTTGAGCTTGAGAGTGAGTTTGTCATTAATCTTGGACAGATTCAGAGATTCATCGTAAAGCTTTTCGTAAGCTTGTTGTAGATCATCACCATCAATCTCATCATTGTCTTTTGATGTTTCATCATCTTCTTTTTGCTCCTCTTTCTCCTGGACCTCATCCAGTTGAGCAACTATGGCAGGAAAGGAGATAGATGGTGGTGAAGATGACTCTCCTTTTTCATGAAATTGACTCAGAATGTCCCATGCATCTTTGGCCTTTGTGCAGTGAGCAACCCGTTGCTGTTCTTCATCAGAAATTGCTCCACGAATGGTAGTCAGAACTCTTTGATTGCTTGGATTGTCAGTGCTTTCAACATCCTTTTCAATGGCTTGCTAGCTCTCAGGGTCTTAAGCTCTCAGAAACTCCCTCATTCTGATCTTCTAGTACAAGTAATTACTCCCATCAAAGGTAGGAGCACGGTGTAAATCCTGACCACGAGCAAATTCCACTGGCTTTAGAGGAGGTTGAGTGAAAGTGGACCAGAATGCCATGAAAGCACTATCTCCGTCTTCACCGGATTCGATTTCTTCGGGTTCTTGCTCTGACCCACTTTCATCATCCCAAGTCACTGTATAGACTTTCTTCCGATTCTTTTTCGATGGACATTCAAGAGCAATATGTCCAAACCCTTGACATTCATAACACTTGACCCTTTGCCCATTCACAATCTTCTTTCAGTTTTTGGAACAAGTTTTGGTGAAAAAGTTTTAGATTTTTCATTACTCTTATCTTTTGAAATAGGGTCCCTAAAATTAGGCTTCTTTTTCTTTAAATTTTTTTTAAACTGTTTAGTAAAAACATAGCCGTCTTCTTGGACTCTAGATCAAATTCAGTCTCAGGAATTTTTGCAGTCTCATGAGTACTAGTGAAGGTCACACTATCTTTTTGTTTTTTCTTAGAAATCTGGTGGGCTTCATAAGTCTGCAAGTTTCCAACCAACTGATCAAGCTTGAGGGTATCAACATTCTAAGCCTCATCAATAGCTGTCATTTTTGATTGGAATCTCTCGGGGTAAAGATCTCAAAATTTTTCCAACAACCTTATCTTCAGGAATTTTTTCACCGAATGTGAAACAAGAATTCACGATGTCACTAAGTTTAGCATAAAATCATTAAACGTCTCATCATCACGCATAAAAAGAGTTTCAAAGGCAGAGGTGAGACGTTGAAGTTTTGACCTTTTAACAGAAGTAATACCCTCGTGAATTGTTTCAAGAATGTCCCAAGCCTCTTTTGCTACCTCACACGTGCAAATATGACGAAACTCTTCAGGTGTGACGGAGCAAAAAAGGGAATTGAGAGCCTTACTGTTCTAACTCGAGTTTTGATAGTCGAATGCGTCCCATTTACCAAGGGGTTTGGGAATATTAACACCATCAAAGGTGACAATAGGTTCATTCCACCCATAGATCACACAGTACCAAACTTTCTTATCGATAGATTTTAAAAATGCTCTATAGTTTGTACCATCTTGTAACGGAGGTCTATGGGTCGAGTTACCTTCGTGGATTGAATCCATATCACCAATCACACAAAATCACACTCTTATAGTTTTGATAAAAACAAAGAGTGACCAGCTCTGATAACAATTGAAAAACCTAAGTGATTCGTGATTAGATCAAGAACTAATTGTACCAATTCCCAAACAACAAAACTTACCAATCTAAATCATAAAGCACATACGAATGTTATTTAGATTGTTGTTTCCGAAATAATAAATCGACACAAACGATTTTTACGTGGAAAAACCAAAATTGAAGCACCACTAATTGTGACAAAAAAAACCATGGGCGAAACACCACAAATCAATCCACTACCAAAGAAAGAAAGATTACAAAGATACCAAATATTACTCTGTGCTTGAATCTTCGGATTCCACCGAAAAAGAATACTCTCAAAGAAGATCAACCAAACTCCTTGATGTGTGCTTATAAGAACATGAGTTCAAAACTCAATCAAACATTAAGGAAAACCAAAAAAATATCTCCAAAAGAAAACCCTAAAACTCTTAAAGAAGATCTAGAAAATGTAACCCTAGATTTGGAGCAACTTAAGGTTTTATAGAATCAGAAATCGCGAGGTTCGCTCGAGTGTATAATTGGACGCTTGAGCGGGACTCTATATTGCGTGTTCCAAACCAGGGTTCATGCTTGAGCGTAAGATCCCACGCTCGAGCGTAAAAACACACTACTTAGTATATTTTGCAGACAAGCCAAAATACTGTGATGGTGGAATCTCCGCTCGAGCGCCACGTTCCCCGCTCGAGCGGGAAGACAAAAATTAAAGGAAAATTACAACTCAATAAACTCCAAGTTTGTCCATGGAATTTGACAACAAGTAGGGTCCTAACATAGCTAAACAAAATGATTTTAAAATAATTTGTTTTTTAAAAAAAAAAATTGAAATTAAAACTATAGTAAATTTATGTAAGCATAATTGCTAACCACATTTTTTTAGTTAATGCATAATATTTATATTGACTACTTTTTTTAGATTTATTTTTTTAAGTATTTATATAGAAGTAAAAAAAATGTCGTTAGGAATAATTTTTTTTCTTAATTTAGTTATAAATTTTTCCCGTACATTATTTTTAAATTTTGAATAAAAGTAAACATAAAATAATTGATTGAAGACATGTTGCATTTGTTATATTCCTTTTTTGTGTGAAAAAAAAAATTAAAATTCTCAATTCACGTATATACAAATAATTATAAACACAACCCGTGCATAACACGGATGAAACACTAGTTTACCTTAAATGGAATTGTGTGGTTGAGATGGAATTTGTGTATTGTGAAATCTATGTGTAAAATAAATCTGAAATACAAGATGAAAATTTTAAATAATTTCTGAGTTGATAAAGGTGAATTTGTTATATTACTCATATATTAAAGCTCGTATTAAGATCCAAGATTTCTGCATCCATTTTGATTATAATAAGATTGAAGCAAAACATAAGAATCTACGTTCAAAATTACTTTTACCATGCTGGTTAGATAATAAATAGATATAAATTTGCGATTCAGTCATAGAGAGAAGAACAATTTGGTAAAGAAGATAAATACCATTCACCATTTAGGCAACAAGTAATAACAAAAATTGGAGTCTTCCAAAGATTTCAATGCAAATCCAATTGATAGAGAATCAGTAAAGCAATTATCATACCATAAGCTTGTGGAATTGTTATTGTTGACGAGCCATTTTGAATTTTAAATAAATAAATAAATTGATATCATTTCATTATGACATTAGAGCGATCGTTCTGAAAGAATTGAAAAAAGTACTAATGTAAAAACAGAACATGTCACATTTTGAGTTTATCAATATGTTTTGTGAATTGTTTCTGGTTTAAAGAAAACTCATCAATTATGATCTAATTCCAAAGTCAACAGAACGATAATGAAATGTTTTCCATCTTTGAATGGGTTGAACTACTGAATACAACTGATTTCTATAGCTTGCGAGTGGCTTCCTAGTAAGTTATTGGTTTTTATAGTCAATTAAAATTAAACCAGCGTTTTTCCCAAAAAACAGATAGATTAAGTTAGTAAAATTTTCAGAACCAACTTGGATTATTAACCCTAGATAGATGACTTCAGATCAAAACAAATCAACATGCGAAACAACTTGCTAATTCCAAGCTTTTTGAAATTTATTATAATCTATGATTGTGAGAAGTCATCCAAGATCTATCTCAGATTCTCAATTTCAACTGTCAAAGAAGATGGACAATAAAATTTTCAGTCATCTAAAGTAAGCCCTTCACAGATTCAACATAGATTTAAAAAGAATTTTTGATGCAGTCTCATCCTATGCCTATTAAAGGCGGGAAAAAAAGAAGAAGAAGAAGAAGAGAAAAGATTATGCTAGCAGATCAACCACTAATCAAATTGTTATGATGACAAACCTCATCCAATTATTGGTTGAAGAAGATTAGTTGGAATAGGCCTCAAGCGGGTTGAGCATGGACAGCTTCAATAATTATTCAAAACAAATGTTTGACTTATGACAGCTACCCTTAATCATGCACGGTAACTGAAAGGAAAGATGAAGGAACACCTAAGAAGATTCAGTGTGAAAATTTTAGATTGGCACTTGGAACCTAAGAAGACTTGAATGGGAAAATTTTAAAAAGGCACTTGAGTTTGATGGAATCTGATTTATTCAATAAAACTTAAGACTGAGTAGGCAACAATTTCATCATCTGTATGCTTCTGCACCTGTTAATACTACTACCATAACATAAATACTTCAAATGAAAATAGAAAAATTGAGAGCTTCTATCGAGCCTCTAGCATGCTAATTGTCACCTCATTGTTGGAATAGCTACTCGATGTTTGAGAAGGATAGCTGACAGTGTTAGAACTCCTACAACTTGAAAAGGCTGGTTCTTTGGGTGATGGAATCGAGGCGTTTTCATTGCTCAACATGAGAACTGCATCATACATTGTTGGTTGATAACCCGGAAAATCTTGGAACACACAAAAGCCCCACAGCAATAGTCTACAATGCCTCCTTAAAGTCGCATGTATCCTTTATTGACGGATCAATGAACTCCAATTCTCCCATGCCTTTACACAGGAAAGAGTCAAACCCATCAAAAATTAAAATTTCAAAACTAATTAATTATCTTATATATCCAACTAACCAACAACCAACCTAAGAGGATAACCAAAGAGACAAAGGATACTTACCCATCCTAAAAGGGTTAGCGAGAGTTTGGTGAGATGAAAACTAGTGTTTCTCTTGCCACTCACGATCTCTAACATTAACAGTCCAATGCTAAATACATCTGAATTTTTAGAAAATTTACCGTACAACGCATACTCTGGTGACATGTAGGCGATGCATCACAAATGACAATGTTATCAACCAAGTTGATGAAATAGTAGTGGTAGCATCAGTACAAATAAGGTTATCTCATTCAAAATTCACACAAATGGGAATATCTGCTATACTTACTGTGTGCCCACCACCCACCTGGTATTTGCTTCAATTTGATTTATTCCAAAACTCCTTGCAGTTCCAAAGTCTGAAATTTTGGGATTCATTGCTTCATCCAACAGAATATTGCTTGCTTTTATATCCCGGTGAATGACTTTCAATCTAGAATACTTGTGTAGGTAGATTAGACCTTGAGTAATCCCTTCTATGATCTGGAAGCATTTAGTCCAGTCCAGATTGGCTTGCTTAGAAGGATCTAATGGAAACCAATACTAAATCAGTGATGGGAAATTGAAAATCAGAGACTATAAAACTAACAGAAATTGTTTATCAGAAGTTTCAGAAAAGAGGTAAATTTGTGTACAAAATAGCAATTTGTCTAGGCTTCCATTGCACATATACTCGTAGATCAGTATTTTTTTCTCTTGTTCAACACAGCAACCCAAAAGCCTGACAACCTTTTTATGTTGGAG